>NC_137159.1:11329154-11943892 GCF_951394435.1 Stenella coeruleoalba | reverse complement strand
GAATGAGGAGCGCCGTGCTGGACAATGGGAAAGATCAGTAGACTTGCTGGTCACTCTTGGCAGTGGTCCTCCAGGGAAGGTGACCTCCACATCTCAGGAGAGGGACTGCTCAGTGAGACTGTGTGCCCTAATGTTTGTCAGGGCTGGCTCGACCTTCCCAAAATGTCAGTGCTGGTGAAGGTGTCTCACCTGGTCATGCCCTACTGTTGGCTCACACCTGGCAGCCCTTCTGATTGGTTAGGGCCCCAATACATCAGTGCTTCAAAACGTTCAATATCCTTTTTTGTTTCTGGCAGTGGCAAAAACCAATAAAGTGGTGTGTCTCAAAATCCGGTTCACGTCAGAATCGTAAGAAAAATGCAGATTTCCCAAGTCTCATCCATAAAGATCTCACCCAACTCGGTAGACCTGTTGAGGCCTCAGAGCCTGTGTTGTACAAGCTTTCTGGGTGACTCTGGAGCATCTGAAAGTTTGGGAACCACAGCACACAGGCCACACTGCAGTGGGGCTCTGTTTTC
Source organism: Stenella coeruleoalba (assembly GCF_951394435.1). Taxonomy (NCBI): domain Eukaryota; kingdom Metazoa; phylum Chordata; class Mammalia; order Artiodactyla; family Delphinidae; genus Stenella; species Stenella coeruleoalba. Next base: position 11,943,374 of record NC_137159.1, on the reverse strand, counting down.
CATTAAGGGGGTCCTGCTGCAGGGAGGTGAGGTGCTAATACATGATCGACACGTGCAAGGTCAACAGGGCAGCTGGCAGACACGCCCAGGATCCTCTGGGAAGGCCTCCTAGTCAGGCTGGTAAGATGACACTGGGCTGCTTTGGGTCCCAACTTGGTCAAGCAACAACGTATTCCTTTGTTCCTGAGCCTCTGGTGTTTCTTCCTTATCTGCCTAAATATGCATTTTTCAGCCGTCTTCTCCTTCAAACCCATCTTTTCATTTAAACCACAGGATGCTCACTGTAAATCGTATCACCACTGTGGGCTGAATATGGATAAGACCTGAGCAAGAAAGAAGACTTGCACTTGGGTAAAATGTGCTTGCCCACAGCACTGCCGGGGGAGCGTGGGCTGGTGCCGCCCTTGTGTAGAGCGGCACGGCAGCGCTCGGTGCAAAGGAAGTGAGCGTGCAACCAACTGCCCCCCAACTCCGGCCCCATATACAGGGCCCAGAGACAAAGAGAGGGGATCAGGAGACCTTGTCAGCACTGTTTGTGGTGGTGGTGGGGAGACGACCATCTGGGTGTCCGTGACAGGAGTACCAACAGGTGAGACGCGCCCGCACCTCATGGAAGTTGGTGGGGCCATCAGAGGCACCTGGCTGCTCGGAGGAAGAAACCAACTGGGGTCAGTAACTCAATCTGTAAGTTAAAAATACAGACACCCAAAGCAAGGACAATGAAATGCTGTTGTGGTCCCACCTCTGCTACCATAGTTTTTAGCACACATAAGGTGCTTTTCCTGGATGGAGATCTTTCAGGGTCAAGGGTAAATCCAGATACTGGCATTTCCCCCGGTGTGTTTGCAGGTCATGTGGCTTCATTTCCTGGCTGGCTCCCAGGTAAGTCTGAGAGCTGGTACCTGTCATCAACCTCTGAATCACTGTTCTTCCCAGGAGGGGGAAACAGAAGTCTAGGTCCACGAATGTGGTGCTGGTTGCCCTGTGCCTCTCATGTCAACCTACACTCGTCTTCAGAGATGGCCTCTTTTTTTTTTTAACATTTAAAAAAATATTTTATTTATTTATTTATTTGGCTGGCCCAGGTCTTAGTTGCGGCAGGCGGGCTCCTTCGTCGCGGCATGTGAACTCTTAGGTACAGCATGCATGTGGGATCTAGTTCCCTGACCGGGGAACGAACTCGGGCCCCGTGCCTTGGGAGCGTGGAGTCTTAACCACTGCACCACGAGGGAAGTCTGTTTTCTGATGTTCCTTTATATTTTCAAGTTATTTATGCATTTGAAATCCTCTCCATACTACTCTTGACAACGGACTTATTTATGTAATATTTGCATTTTCCCCTTCAATGCTTGGGCTAAAATCATGGACATTCTGCCCCAGCAGATGTCCCGTGAATCCTGTTCTGAAAACGAACAGGATATCCGTGATATTTTGACCACATACTTTTAAAAAACCAACAAATTATGCGTGCCAAGAAAGTACTGTTTTCAAGCTTAGCACAGAGAAAAGAAGCCTTTTCATGCCCCCCTCTCATCCCAATGGTCTCTCCTGGAGTCTGTCTACACCAAGTCCCAAAGCAGTCACAAAGGACACCTGAGAAATTTCCTCCACCCTACAGATCACCAAGAGGCTCGCCAGTAAACTACAGCCCCAGAACAAAGCAGCCCAAAGGAGGCACATTTCCCTGCAGTACCTCTTCTTGCCCCTCCCCTAACCCACAGAAGACTTCTTGCCCCAACTCTGGGGTCAGAGTGTATGGTATGAATCAGTTCAGCCCCAGCTGTGTGGCCTTGGGCAAGTTCCTTCACCTCTCTGTGCCTCCATTTCCCCATGTGCAAAATAAGAAGACTCAATCGTTGGGAGGGTCTGGCGAGGGCTTATGTAGATAGATGCCGGCCCAAGCCAGGCTGTGGTCATCAGACAAGCTGGCTGCTCTTCTGCGGTTGAGGAATTAGGCAGAAAAGCGTCCCCCGGAATGACCCTGCCCATCTGGCAGGCCCCTGGGAAGGAAGGACCGTACCTCTACAGCGGGGCTGCTCTCCCGTCCAGGTGCCGTTGGGAAGACACACCACGCTGCTGGGCCCAACCAGCCGGAAGCCAGCGTTGCAGGTAAAATGGACTTCGTGATCCACTAAGTACTTGCTCCCAAACTTTCTGCCATCTGGAGGGGTGCTCAGAGCAGGGCAGGAGACTGTAAGGAAGAAAAGAAGGCCCACGGCCGTTTAGACATCACTCTGGGTTACAAGGCTTCTCACCCTCAGCGCCCTGAGGTCGAGTGCCTGCTCCGGGCTGTGCACTGGGCCGCACATTTCATTTTTTCTTATTTTCTGGCTGCACCGCGCGGCTTGCGGGATCTTAGTTCCCCAAGCAGGGATCGAACCCGGGCCCTCAGCAGTGGAAGCAGAGTCCTAACCAGTGAACTGCCAGGGAATTCCCTGGGCTGCACATTTTACATACCACGTGTCACCGAACCCCCCAAGCACTCTTGGGCACAGGCAACGCATGCCCGCTTGGTGAAAGATGAGGAGACCGCAGCTCAGAGACTCCCAGGGTCGTGGGCAGGGCCTGGCAGCCTGGGAGGGTGGGAGCTGGGACACCCCCCCCACAGGGCCCACCCTCTCGCTCTGCTCTCTCAGAGCCCCAGCCGTACCCGGGGTTTCCTTGGTTCTCCTGAACAGGCTGGGCTCAGTCCCACCTCCAGGCCTTGGCTTTTGCCCTTCTCTCTGCCTGGAATGTTCTTTCCCCAGAGCTGCCCATCTCTGGCTGCTTCGCACTTTCCAAGTCTTGACCTGAATGCCCTCCACCTCCCAGAGTGTTCTCGAACCACCACGTTCTGCTAAAACCTCCCCTGTGAGCTCACTTTGCTTTCTTCTAGCACGTGTAACCGTTGGCGTTATCTCGTTGACGCGTTTGTTTCCACAGTTGTTGTCAGTTTCTCCCTCAGAACGCAGCTCCAGAGGGCGGGGACCTTGCCCAGCCTCCTGTCCCTGCTGTATCCCGGCACCAGCCCAGTGTCTGGCACATAATGAGTGCCCAGTAAATAATTCTTGACCAAATGAATGAGTGAAAAATTGTCTATTGGGTTCCTACCATCTGCCAGGCACCATGTTAGGAGTCTGACACTTAGTGAACGAAACAGATGAAACCCAGCTCTCGGGAAGCACCCTTCTAGCAGGGGAGACACGTGATAAGCAAGATCTACAAGCAAATAGCAAGGAGTGACGAGAGGTGACAAGTGTCATGTAGAAAATGAAGTAGGGAATAGTGCTGGGGATGCCAGAGGACGGCTCAATTTGGGTATGGTGGCCGGGGAGGTCTCCCTGGGACAAAAAGTTGAATGAGGTGAAGGCATGACCACGCAGATATCTGCGGAGGACAGAGGGATCAAGCCGGTGCAAAGGCCCTGAGGTGGGTGTGTGCCTGGCAGGTCTGAGGAATGTCCAGGAGACCACCGTGGCTGCCGTGGAGAGGATGAGCTGGACAGTAGCTGGGGATGAAGCCAGAGAAGCGTCAGGGAGCGACACAGAGCAGTGTCACATGGCACAGAAAAGGAAAGAAAAGGCCACGTAACTGGCTCTTGGCATGAGGTGGGGCCGCTGGAGGGTCTGAGGAGAGGCGGGAAGTGACCGACCTGTACGCGAACAGCATCACTCTGGCTGCAGATTGAGTGCAACGTCCAGTGCGAGAGAGGACAGAGAGGGAGGTAAAGCCAGGGGCAGGATGAAGGTGGCTCAGCCCAGGGTGGGAGCAGGGAGCCAGGAGCGATGGCTTCAACCCTGGCTGTGCTGTGAAGGCAGAAGCAACCGGATTTCCTGAAGGACCACCGTGGGCTGGAGAGAGAGGGGAGACGCTCCCCGTTCTTCCTCCACCTGCAGCAGAGTGCCATGCTTGGTCCACGCTTGTCTAAAAGGAGTGTCCCGAGTTGTGACAGGTTGGGTTTGGATTTAGCTGAGCTGGAAATTCAGAGCCACTTCTAACACGTTTTAAAGTAGGTTCCAAATGTCATTTGTAAAAATATTTTCAGGGTTTTAGACAGATGAAAATGAAGCTATTGCTTCAGCTGTGTAGGTTGTAGTGCGTGCTGGAGAATCGCTCAGCATCTCCCTCGAGGGGAGCATCTGCCCACACGTCACTCTGGGGGCACTGGGCAGCCACCTGTGGCTCTGCCCCAAATCCCACCTGTGTCCCGGGAGAAGGGCAGGAGCTGGCCCATCCCCCGAGGACTCTCAGTGCTCTTCGGTTACTGGGGAACACCTGACCATGCTGTGTCACCTTCCTTTATGAACCTCCAAGTGGGCACCCGTGGTAATGACCTTGTGAGCAGGAAGCCAGGATGAGCCCACAACCCAATGCTTGGGCGCTCCCAGCTCGCTGTCTCAGTCCCTGTAAATACACGACTTTATATTTCTCTCTGAAAAATCTACTACTGCCTTGTGCTGAAAAGGATTCAAAATGCTTTGGGGGAAAGGAGTAGGGTCTCTTTGGGGAAGAGAAATCTTTAAAAACCCTCAAAAAAGAAAACCTACCTGCTGGAGCAACTCACAGGTAAATGGTACCAGACTGGATGGAGTCAGTATCTCCACACAGCTCCATAAATGTCAGTAGACTTAATGAATGGTTACATATTAATTAAAAATCAATTTGCAGGGACTTCCCTGGCAGTCCAGTGGTTAAGACTTCGCCTTCCAATGCAGGGCGTGTGGGTTTGATTCCTGGTCGGGGAGCTAAGATCCCACGTGCCTCGTGGCCAAAAAAACCAAAACATAAAACAGAAGCAATATTGTAACAAATTCAATGAAGACTTTAAAAATGGTCCACATCAAAAAGTCTTAAAAAAAAAGAATAGCAAGGACTTCCCAAATGGGAGCCAAAGGTTTCTGTCGGGTGGAAAGACGTGCCCCTTGGCTGGTTCATTTCATCATGACCGTGTCTTGGTGAGTCTGCAGGGCCACAGGGAAGCTGCCTACACCTTCGCGAAGGAGGATAACATGTAATGAGCTTGGCAGTGAAGGTAGCTATGGTTAAATGACTGGTGATTTGGGAACATGATTGGAAGGAGGGGCCGAGATAAGCCCTAAAGCTGATGGATTGTGATGTTCTTAGGAAAACAGGAGGGAGATACTTAGAACACAAGCCAGAAAGAGGAAGGCCAAGAATTTTCCAGGACTAGAAATTATTCTTTCCGACTGCCTGCAAATGCCCTTCTAAAAAAAAGGAAAAGATAATTTTCCCACTATGTGCAGTTTGATCTGGAGCAAGCTTCTGCCTTCCCCCGTCACCTGTGTGGCATCCCCCTCCCCTGCAGGCAGTCCTGACAGCTGCCAGCCCCATGTCCAACACAAAAGAGACAGAACGCATGACAGCAACTCTTTAAAAAGAGAATTGGCCACTTTGAAAAATCTTGTATGGTTCAGAGGAGAAAGACCTTGAACCTGGTGACAAGAGGATTAGCAATTTAACCATAGCTACCTTTCTGTATATACTCGTGGACAGGGACCTCTAACATGGACAGAGCAGTTGTAGAAATTATCTCCTGCAGGTTCTTCTTGGAAACTCCCAGAAATGGCAGGAGCTCTGATCCCATGAAAACCGAAAGAGTCTGTGTGGGTGAACCTCTAGCAGAAAACAAAATCACCAGAGCTGGGACCCACTACTCCTAACTCACTTCTCTTGGCCTCAGTTTCCCCATCTGCAGGAGAAGGGAAGGATGCCCTGCCTGCCTCTCGGAGTCCGGCTGTGATGAGCCCCACCAAAGGCTGGGGCCTCTCGGCGCCTTGGAAAGTGTGAGGGGTTTGGCCGGCAGGTCTAGTTCTGCACCCCTGGGGCCAAGGAAAACAGCAGGAGTCGACTCAGGGCTGTGGTGACTCTGGATCTGCTATACCACAGTCTCTGAAAAGGTAACTTCACCTCACACCACAAAGAAGGCCCTTGAGAAATGTGTCTTAAGTGAGTAAATGATGTCAGATATTCCATAGGTTCACGACTCAGAACAAACATACAACCTTCCCCCCTGACCTCCATCAATCATCCTGAGGAGAGGCCAGAGGAAATCCAGCCCCCCACCCTCGGGCCTTGACAGCATGGAAGCTTGTCACTGGGACAACCAGGAAAAGGCCCAGTGTCTGTCAGTGTCCTACCCCCCAGGGGAAGGGGTCTGGGGGGCCCCCAGTAACCTCACCAGACAAACGGGACTTGCCCTCAGCAGCCCCTCCATCCCACCCCACCGCACTAACGGGGGACTCATGGAGGAGCGAGGACTTGTTTTCATGCCTGGAAAACGGAAGCCAATGTTGGTTCATAGGCTGTACCCGTGAGTCACACGAGTGCAGGGTGTTGATGGTGGGAAGGCCGTGTGTGTTCGGGAGGGTGTATGGGGGACCTCTCTGTGCTTTGCATTCAGTGTTGCCATGAACTGACAACTGCTCAAAAAAATAGTCTATTAAATTTAAAAAAAAAAAAGGAACTACCTAGGGTCCACCTGCATAGGGACAGGGAAGGGAGAGCAGCTGGTGCTCTGAAAGTGGTTCCTTTCGACAATTCTCTGGAGACGCTGTGCAGACGTGAGGGTTGCTGAGCCTGGAGTGAAAAGGTCTAAGAGGAAATGGGTACCACTCAGATGATGGGGGGAGACGGCTGACAGATGCCGTCTTCACACACTCCTACCGTCCAGCCCCAGACAGAAGGGGAGGCAGGGGAAGGCCCGCGACTCAATCCACTGTGAACCCTGGCCAGGCAAGGGAGATCAGGGCGGGAAGAGGCCCCCGGGGCCCGGGGTGGTGACTTGGGGACCCACCTGGGGGCGTGTCCGGGCCCGCTCTGCTCACAGAGCTCTGCAGCGCCACCAGCCGGCTCTTCATGTGACGGACGCCCTCGGCGAAGCGTGTCTCCTGGCCCTTGAGCAGCTGCTGCAGCTGGCGGATGGCCGAGAGGAGCTGCTGTTTGTTGAGACAGTTCTGGGGAGAGAAAAAAATCACCACCACCAGCAGTATGGGGGCTGGTTCAGTCCCATCCTCCTCCCGTGGGCTTCCAGAAATCACCCGACCCTTGGGCCCAAATACCCTGGAGGGTCACTGAGCACAAGGTAAAAGTGGCCCCAGCAGGCGTCCCGACATCTGTCGGGTTAGGTCACCAAAAGGCGGCCTCAAGTGCACGTTAACGGAGGCCCAGTTCACCCCTCAGCGAAAACAAAAGTCCCGTTTTCAGAGCGCAGGGCAGAAGCGATGAGTCTAAGTGATTGGGTGGTGGAACAGTTACCTGAACGCAAATGTGCCTTGTATCAGAGGTCGTACCCCAAGGAACCCCCAGCACCCCCCCCCCAATTCTTCACTCTAAGTTAATGCTCTGAAATCTGGGCCTCAGGGAACCTTTGCTTTCTTTCTTCCTTGAATTTTTTTTTTCTCCCTTGGGTATTTTTAACAGCAGATGGATAATAAAACATATAAAACAGGCAAAACAGGGATCCCCAATGGTTCTTTTATATATACATTTATTTATTTATTATTTTATTTTTGGCTGCGTTGGGTCTTCGTTGCTGTGCGCGGGCTTTCTCTAGTTGTGGCGAGTGGGGGCTACTCTTCGTTGCGGTGCACAGGCTTCTCATTGCGGTGGCTTCTCTTGTTGTGGAGCACGGGCTCTAGGCACGTGGGCTTCAATAGTTGTGGCACACAGGCTCAGTAGTTGTGGCTCGCGGGCTCTAGAGCGCAAGCTCAGTAGTTGTAGCGCAGGGGCTTAGTTGCTCCCTGGCATATGGGATCTTCCCGGACCAGGGCTCGAACCCGTGTCCCCTGCACTGGCAGGCGGATTCTTAACCATTGCGCCACCAGGGAAGCCCCCCAGTGGTTCTTATACTTTCAGAAATCTAACAGGGCAAATAAGAAAAAACTCAATAGAGTTAAAGAAGCATTCACTAGAAGTCAACACCGAGTTCTGACAATTTTTAAAAACCTTAAAAAATAGAAAAAGGAGGCTTGTGTTTATTCCGATAAAGACTAACTTAAAGCAATACCCAGCATCATGCGTAGGGATAAAAATCTGAAGGTTTCTGATCCTAATCGCCTTTAAGAGCCAGGAAGTGAACAGGAGGAAAGGAGAGATGAATACAGTGGGCAGTTACAGGACCATGGCCGTGGCTCACACGGGCGTCGTGTGTTACCTCAGCATAGCCTGTTCCAACCTGACTCATACGACCTGCACGGAACAAAGGAGAGCAGAATGACGGCTTTCTCTAGGGATAGGCTTGGGGATCGCTTTTCATTTTATTTTTTTATACTTATGTTTTTCTACAACGATTATTAGTTTTATAATTAGAAAAAAATGTCTAAAAGTCAGCAGGCGGCAGGCAGGCATGTGGCCTCTGCAGCCTGGGTGGCTTCCAGCTTCGCCAATGGAGCGCTGCCACCGCGGTGGAAACAGAGCTGCAGCCTCTCTCCCAGGGAGGCTGCCAGGCCGCTGCACCTTGGAGATTTCACCAAACAGATGACTCACTGGCCTGGTTCAATGGATGCTTTTGACAAAGCTGAATCCCCAGTTGCCCCTGGAGCTCGTTAATCCATGGGGGCTCCTTGGCCTCCACCCTAAGCAGGGCCTGACTGCGCCTGGCCCCGAACGCCATTTCTGGGAAGTTCTGTTTGTTTTCCTTCTCCTTCCCTTGTTGTGGCCCTTCCCACACAGGTTCTGGGCACCTGGGTAGTGACCTCCTGCCGTCCCCTACCTGCCCAGCACAGCCATCCACCCAGTCCTGATTGCCCACACCCATCTCCCTTCCCTTTATTTATTTAATTCTTTTTTAAAGATTCCTTTTTTTTTTTTTTGATGTGGACTATTTTTCAAGTCTTTATTGAATTTGTTACAATATTGCTTCTGTTTTATGTTTTGGTTTTTTGGCCACGAGGCATGTGGGGTCTTCCCTCCCTGACCAAGAATTGAACCCGCACCCCCTGCATTGGAAGGTGAGTCTTAACCACTGGACCGCCAGGGAAGTCCCTCCCTTCCCTTAAAAAAAAAAAAAAAAAAAGAGCCGCTTTCAGAGATGGCTTCGTGGCTCATGTGTGATTCACATTTCTGAAGTTCCTCACAGTTTACTAAGCTACTTCCTACTTCTAAAAGGAGTACTGGCTCGCAGCAACCCTGCGTGAAGAAGGCCTGGGACTGTCTCTATTACACAGTCAAGATACAGAGGCTGAGAGTCGGGTGACTTGTCCCAAAGCATGTGGCTCATGAGCGGTAGAGCCAGGCTGGGGGCCTGCTGACTACCGCCCCAGTGCCCCTGCCAAGCAGTCCTTGCCCCAGTGGCTGCCTTATGCCCTAGAGCATTTCACAAACGCCCCTGTGTGGTGAATGGTCTTATTGATTAATCTGCACTAGGGACTGATAACTCTGTGACCCAAGCAAAATATCCCACAGGAGTGGGTTTCTAACTCCCGTCCAGACCTCAGGTCGGGGAGCAAGGGCAGTGGGGACAGGAAGCGGGGAGGGGTGGAGGAGACAATCTCACACACTGAACCAGGCCAGCAGTTGCCTCCAGGGTGTGAGAGCTGGGAGAGGGCTGTTCCAGGGGACAGGGAAGGGCTGAGTTTTGAAGTAGGGGACAAGAGATCAATGCCGAGGCCTCTGCCGGGAACCTGGGGTTGGGGACATGAGGCTCCAGTCAGCACAGAAAGAAGGGCAGCGGGAGTGGAGTGAATGGGGCCTCTGGGCAGTCAAGTGAGTCGAACCCCAGAGCTCCTGGGTCTGGGCAAACTGTCTTCTGCGTGTGGTGGCACTGCCCCCGAGCCCCCCTTAGCCCTGTACCGTGGATAGCAGGCACCAGTGGCTTTTCCTCAAGGTGCTCGTTACAGGTGAGATGTGCTCATCTCTCCAATCACAGTGGAAAAACCTTCCAGACGAAGCACACAAAGGCCACATGCAGGCGGGAAAGGAGGGGGAAGGGGGGTGGGCGGACTTGCTGAGGGAAAGTCAGGAGATCTCCGGCCTTGCCTCTGACCTCACTGGAGTGATTCTAACCGAACAAAGTGTTAGAAAATCCTTGTGAGCCCAGAAAAAACCCCATGCATATATGGTCAATTAATTTATGACCAAGGAGCCAAGAATATACAGTGGCAAAAGGACAGTCTCTTCAGTAAATGGTGCTGGGAAAAAGTGGACAGTAACGGGCAAAAGAATGAAACTAGACCTCTCTCTTAACATCATACAAAAATCCACTCAAATTAGATGGAAGACTTGAACATAAGACCTGAAACCATAAAACTCCTAGAAGAAAACATAGGCAGTAAGTTCCTTGGCACTGGTCATGGCAATGATTTTTTGGATTTGATACCAAGAGCAAAGGCAACAGAAGAGAAAATAAACAAGTGAAACTAAATCAAACTGAAAAGCTTCTACATAGCGAAGGAAACCATCAGCAAAATGAAAAGGCAACCTACAGAATGGGAGAAAATATTTGCAAGTCATCTGCAAAATATCTGATAAGGGGTTAATATCTAAAAGTATACAAAGAACTCATACAACTCGATAACAAAAAATAAGAAACAAACAAACAAACAAAAATCTGATTTAAAAATGGGCAGGGGCTTCCCTGGTGGTGCAGTGGTTGAGAATCTGCCTGCTAATGCAGGGGACACGGGTTCGAGCCCTGGTCTGGGAGGATCCCACATGCCATGGAGCAAGTAGGCCCGTGAGCCACAGCTACTGAGCCTGCGCGTCTGGAGCCTGTACTCCGCAACAAGAGAGGCCGCAACGGTGAGAGGCCCGCGCACCTGCAATGAAGAGTGGTCCCCGCTTGCCACAACTAGAGAAAGCCCTCACAGAGAAACGAAGACCCAACATAGCAAAAATAAATAAATTAATTAATAAACTCCTACCCCCAACAACAACAACAACAAAAAGAGTACATGTGAATTCGAGTTTACTTATGAGGAGGTTCTATTAAAAATTAAAAAAAAAAAAAATGGGCAGAAGGGCTTCCCTGGTGGTGCAGTGGTTGAGAGTCCGCCTGCCGATGCAGGGGACGTGGGTTCGTGCCCCGGTCCGGGAAGATCCCACGTGCCTCGGAGCGGCTGGGCCTGTGAGCCATGGCCGCTGAGCCTGCGCGTCCGGAGCCTGTGCTCCACAACGGGAGAGGCCACAGCAGTGAGAGGCCCGCGTACGGCAAAAAAAAAAAGAAAAAAAATTGGCAGAGGATCTGAATAGACATTTTTCGAAAGAAGATATTCCAAAGATGGCCAACAGGTACATGAAAAGATGCTCAACATCACTAATCATCAGAGAAATGCAAATCAAAACAACAATAGGTATCATCTCACACCTCTTAGAATGGCTATTATAGAAAAGACAAGAAATAACAAGTGTTGGTGAAGATGTGGAGAAAAGGGAACCCTCGTGCACTGTTGGTAGGAATGTAAATTGGTGCAGACACTATGGAAAACGGATTGGAGTTTACTCAAAAAATTAAAAATAGAACTACCATATGGTCTAGCAATTCCAAAGGAAACAAAATCATATCTCGAAAAGATATATGCACCCCCATGCTCACTGCAGCGTTATTTTCAATAGCTAAGACATGGAAACCACCTAAACGTCTACTGATGGATGAATGCAAAAAGAAAATGTAGGAAAAGCCATAAAAAAGAATTAAATCCTGCCATGTGTGACAACAGGATGGACCTTGAGGACATCATGCTGAGTGAAATAAGTCAGACAGAGAAAGGTGAGCACTGTATGATCTCAGTTATATATGGAATCTGAAAAAAACCCCAACACATAGATACAGAGAACAGATTGGTGGTTGCCAGAGGCAGGGGGTCGGGGGGTTAGAGAAGTGAGTGAAGGGGGTCAAAAGGTCAAAACTTTTGGTTAGGGGCTTCCCTGGTGGTGCAGTGGTTAAGAATCCACCAATGCAGGGGACATGGGTTCAAGCCCTGGTCCAGGAAGATCCCACATGCCACGGAGCAACTAAGCCCTTGTGCCACAACTACTGAGCCTGCGCTCTACAGCCAGCGAGCCACAACTACTGAGCCCGCGTGCCACAACTACTGAGCCTGCGCTCTACAGCCAGTGAGCCACAACTACTGAGCCTGCGCTCTACAGCCAGCGAGCCACAACTACTGAGCCTGCGCTCTACAGCCAGCGAGCCACAACTACTGAGCCTGCGTGCCACAACTACTGAAGCCCATGCTCCTAGAGTCCATGCTCCACGACAAAGAGAAGCCACCACAACGAGAAGCCCACGCACCACAATGAAGAGTAGCTCCCACTCGCCACAACTAGAGAAAGCCCATGCACAGCAATGAAGACCCAACACAGCCAAAAATAAATAAATTAAATTAATAAATTTATAAAAAAAAAACTTTTGGTTTTAGGTTAAATAAGTCTGGGCATGTAATGTACAGCATGGTGACTATAGTTAACAACAATATATTGCATATGTAAGAGTTGCTAAGAGAGTAGATTTTTTTTTTTTTTTTTTGTGGTACGCGGGCCTCTCACTGCTGTGGCCTCTCCTGTTGCGGAGCACAGGCTCCGGACGCGCAGGCTCAGCGGCCATGGCTCACGGGCCCAGCCGCTCCGCGGCATGTGGGATCTTCCCGGACCGGGGCACGAACCGGTGTCCCCTGCATCGGCAGGCAGACTCTCAACCACTGCGCCACCAGGGAAGCCCAAGAGAGTAGATTTTAAAAGTTCTCATCACGAGAAAAAAATTGCAACTGTGTGAGTTGATGGATGTTAACTAGACTTACTGTGGTGATCGTTTCACCATATATACATAGAGCAAATCACTATGTTGTATACCTTGGACTAATACAAGGCTATTACACATTTATATTATATTATACAATTATATCTCAATAAAACTCAGTGGGGGGGAGACATAAAGTTTGCAAGAAAAAAAAAAAAGGAAGATCCTTGTCTTCCTGGCAAGCCAGCATGGCGGGGCAGAGCCAGGGTGCCAGGGCAGTGAAAAGAATGACTGCCTCTCGACATGAGATTTGATGGGTCTGTGCAGCAGCTGCTACTAACAGGGCAGCCCCTTGATCCCAAACTGCTGGAAATGGAGTCCCCAGGAGCCACTCTCAGAATCCATCACCTGCAGTGGACCTCAGCTTATGCCTCAGAGGCATAACTGAGTTTATCTGCAGAGATGGATGACAGGCTAGAAAGCTTCGCACCAAGTCAAATGCTCAAGAGGTCTTGCACCTTGGGGACATTAGGGGGCATCATGGAGACAAATCACGTCATAGGAGGGGGACTGAGAACCCAAGTGTTTGCCCTTTTCAAACTGAGAAAGCTTTATCGTTTTGCTTGATCATAAAAATAAAGCATGCTTCCTGCAAAACCATTCCAAACGCAGAAAAACACATCAGAACAAAGGACAAGTCCCATGACCAAAGACAACCACTGTTCATTTTTTGTGAGGTTTTAACACATGCACATGCACATGCACACACACACACAGGCATCAGCTTGCAGGTGCTGGACCAAGGGACGCAGGTCCTACATTAACTCTTTACTCTCCACTCTGGGTTGTGGCATCATTTCCATGTCAGTGAGCAGAGCAAAAGTTGGACCCTGAGCCTCAATTTCACTTCTGTTCCTCTGTGTTCTTTTCTGTCCAAGAAGGGGGTCTCCTTGCCCCCCTCCATTCGTCTGCCCACTTCTCCTCCCACACCCACCATCTGCTCTGGGCCAAGAGAAGCCACACATGGGAACGGATCATTTCCTTCTTTATAAACATAGCTCGTCAATGAGGTCGGCCTGAGGGGGCTTTGAGGGGCTGCCAGGGTCTCAGAGGCTGGGGGACAGGAAACAGCCTGGACCCTCAGGTGTCACCCATCTGAATTTCAGCCTGGCCCTGCCACAGTGAAAGCTGGATTCCCATCTCAGGGTCCCAGACCCCAACTGTAAAAAGCAACTGTCCACTTGGGCAGGAAGGCTCACAAAGGCTGTGACTGGGCAAAGGTCAAATCCATGCAGGGGGGTTGGGGGGGGAGGTGGGGGGAAGGGCTGGGAAGAGGAAGTCTCCATACCAGGGGGAAGGAAGGCGTATCTCAGAGGAAGCTGCCAAACCAGGGCCCCCACCTGCCAAGGTCTCTTCCAGGACTCTTTTTAAAATTAATGAATTAATTTATTTTTGGCTGCATCGGGTCTTCGTTGCTGCGCACGGGCTTTCTGTAGTTGCGGTGAGCAGGGGCTACTCTTCATTGCAGTGCGCGGGCTTCTCGTTGCGGTGGCTTCTCTTGTTGTGGAGCATGGGCTCCACAAGCCCATAGGCGTGTGGGCTTCAGTAGTTGTGGCACATGGGCTTCAGCAGTTGTGGCACACGGGCTCAGTAGTTGTGGCACGCGGGCTCAGTAGTTGTGGCACGCAGGCTCAGTAGTTGTGGCTCACGGGCTCTAGAGTGCAGGCTCAGTAATTGTGGCACACGGGCTTAGTTGCTCCGCGGCACTTGGGATCCTCCCGGACCAGGGCTCGAACCTGTGTCCCCTGCATTCGCAGGCAGATTCTTAACCACTGTGCCCCCATGGAAGTCCCTTCCAGGACTCTCATTTTTAATATTTTTCTCAAAGAAGAAACCCTCAAATGGTCTAAGTTTGCATCCTTTCAATACCTGGCTCCAAACCTGGCTACGCCATTGACAATAAACAATGAAAATTCGTTTCCATTTCTTAGAGTTAATAACGTATTTGTAATGGAATCAAGAAAAGACATGCAGTAAAACTCTTCCATTCTTGAGTAGGAAAAAGATCAAGATTTACCGCTTCTGGTATCAAACTCTGCCGCAGAGGGCTGGTCACTTCCCTGAACTCAACACCAAGGGCAGTGTTTGCAGAGGCGAGCAGAAGCAGAGACAGAAGTAGCAACAGCAGTCACCCCAGCCAGCTCTTCCTGAGCTGGGATGAGGTCAGGCTCCTGGGAGCAAGGAGGTCACAGAACTACCCTCCAGCCACCCCACCGCTCCTCCAGGGCAAGTCTTGTCCATCTTCTCTCCAACCCACCCTCTCACATGGATCTAATGGAGACGCCTCAGGGCTGACAACGGCCCTCTTCCTGGGAGGCTGACCAGGTCCCGAGACCCCACCTGCTGGCCCAGGGGTAGACACAGACAAAGATGCTGTGTGTCCCCCAGCTCACCCCATGCCCGTGCCAGAACCCGGTAGGCGGACCTTCCCACCCCAGCCAGGCTTCCTTGCCATCTGGGCTCAGTTTACAAGTGAAGCCCAGCTCTCAAAGCCCTGAAGGGCCCAGGCATGGGGGGGCACAAGGATGGGGGTTCCTGGAGGCTCCATTCTCACGTGACCTGGCTCGACGGTCATCCTGACAGCGACAGTCTCGGCACAGTGGCTATTTCTGAGAGCCACCTCGAGGATAATAGAGCCCCAGACCCCTCCAGGCAGCCACGGATGACCCCTTGGACCTCGGAAGGGCCCTCTCACGCTGGTTTCTTCTAAGCCACAGCTATGTGTCATGTCAGCATGTTGTTAATGGGAACACAGATGTTTTGATGCCTTTAGATCTATGAAAGGACGGAGCACACTTGCCAAGTGTGTGCCTGCTAGCCAAGGCTCGAGGCTCTTTGCATCTGAGTCATGTAGAATTTGCACAGGATTTTTTTTCTCCGAAAGTTTTTTTGTTTTGTTCTGTTTTGTTTTTTTAATTTTAGGCCAAATCAGAAGCGGGTTAGAACTCCTCAACTTCTCTCATTCCAGTGACCTTGACCCAGCACCCACACAGAAGAGTAAAGGAAGGACACTTCTGGGGGAAGTGAGGGAATTTTACTTGGGGAGGTGCCCAAGGCCCTTGTTTTAGGGTTCTCCAGAGAAACAGAACCAAGAAGAACCAATTATATCTGTACACACCCTGTAGAGAGAGAGAGAGAAGGAGAGAGATTTATTTTAAGGAATTGGCTCATGCAAAGTGTGGGCTGGAGACCCAGGGAAGAGTTGGTATTGTAGTTCCAAAGGCCGTCTGGAGGCATAAAGCCCTCCTTCTCTGGGGACCTCAGTCTTTGGGATGAAGCCCACCCACATTATGGATAGCAGCCTGCTTTACTCAAAGTCTACCATTTAATGCTAATCAAGTCTAAAAAAATACCTTCACAGAGACTTCCCTGACAGTCCAGTGGTTAAGACTCCATGCTTCTACTGCAGGGGCCGCAGGTTCAATCCCTGGTCAGGGAACTAAGATCCTGCATGCCGCACCGTGTGGCCAAAAAAAAAAAAAACCTTCACAGCAACATCGAGACTGGTGTTTCACTAAATATCTGGTCTAGCCAAGTGGACAAATAAAATTAGCTGTCACAACCCTCCAGCAGAGTCTCCCTTTGTGTACTCAGGGCATTTTGGTTTCTTACGATGCCGGCTGCCCAAAATTCTATATTTTCGCCCCAACTCAATTCTTGTCTACTTTTTGAAACGGCCACGGGAACAATGACAACAGTGGAAGCCAAGAGGCAGCACTGCCACCACACTGCACACAAGCGAACTCGTTAGATGCTCACGACAGCCCCGGGATATGGGCACCATTATTACACCCACTTTACAGGCAAGGAAGCCAAGTAGTCACTTGGCCACGGTGACGCATCCAGTATTGAAATCCCAGCAGGCCTCCTCCAGACCCTGATGTGAAACTTCAGAGAGGGGTCCATGGAGACCCCCCAGGAGCCCTCCTCTGTCCATCTCCCGACTCCTCTCCTTTTCTAGCACCCCCTTGACAGGCAGCTCTGGTCACCTCTCTCCTGGCCCCTTTGCATGCCTGAGGGCGGAGAACAAGTTACAGACAACTTGGAATCCTCATCACTGAGGACAGGACCTGAGTACACACGAGATGCTCATTTGAGCGAACCAACAAAACAGATGAATGAGGAGCGAAGGAAGATGTAAGTGTGAGCCCAGGGCAGTCTTCCTCATCTTACTCCCCAAATCCACCATATTCTTTCACCTGCTTGCTGCCCAGCCAAGCTTCCCGTGGCCACATTCACCTGCAGACTTGGTTGTGCCTTTAACACTATCACTTTACGTCCAGCAAATATCTCCCCTAACGCCCAGCCCAGTGGGGAGCTCCGTGCACACACACACATTCACACACACACATACACAATACACATATACACACACATACCACATACACACAATACACATACACATACCACATACAAACATACACACACACATATAAAACCAGCCACAGTCCCCTGTGGAGCCCCCTGGTACTGGGCCTTCCCCTTGCCTCTCTCCATAACTTGAGGACCTCCTGGCTGCAGAAATGGGGCATGTTTTGCTTACTTCCTTTTGGGACTTGACCCAATATGAGTAGAGAAGGAGAGAGGAAGTTGAGAAAATAAAGAGGAAAAGAAGAGGAAAAAGAAACTTAGTATATCGCATCTTCTCCTCACTTACTCATTTTTTGTTTGATTTTTCTTCTCTTTTATATTACATTTTTTATTGCGGTATAATTGACATACAACATTCTGTTAGTTTCACATGTACAACAGAATGAGTCCATAATTCATTCATTTATTCATTATTCCACAAATATTCACTAAGCATCCTACTTCGTGCCAGGTACTGACGTAAGAAACGGAGCCATCATTATCTCATTTAGTCCTCCTTGCAGCCCCCTAGGCAGGCATGGTTATCCCCATTTCACAGCTAGAGAAACTGAGGCTCAGGGCATCTGGTTGGTCAATGGCAAGGCTACCTTTCCACTCACACTGTGCCCAGTCCACCCACTGGGAAGGTACATTCTTCTTCTCTCTTCAGCCCGAGGGAACCAGGACGAGGGGCTCAGAGGCCCCAGTTTGCTAGCCGACCCTCTCAGTCCCCCCACTGTCCCCCCCAACACACGCATGGACCCTTCAGGGAATGTCAGCCCACACGTGTGCACATTCACACATGATCCAAGATTTCTGCGACTTGTGAAAGTGGACATCTGGATCTGACCGGGTCTCCTGGGGCTGACGCCAAGGAGGCGGAGGGCGCTGGGGGGCCCGGTCCTGGCGGGCAGCGTGGGCAGAATGAAGGGGACTGATGAGGTGAGTGCGGTAGGCATGGCCATGCATGAGAGGTGGAGCCTTGGAGTCCTTACTCTTAAAGTAACTCACCTGGATGGTGAGTTACTTTAAGAGTACACACGTGTACACACGTGGTACACTTTCAGATCTTCCTACCTTCGCTAGCGAAAAATCCCAAGCGTTTCTCCGTGAGCAGGCAACGGTGCGACAGAAACTACCCTGTCCTGCACCTACACCTGCGTGCCACCTGCTCTCCCTGCATCCTCCCGGGCCCTCCTGCAATCGAAGCTTCCCAAAAGACAGAGGTCAGAACTCCAACACAGGACTCACTGGGCTAAAATCAGGGTAAGGGTCTCAGGTTTCTGGGATAAGAACATAGATATCTTTGGGCGGAGGGCATTATTCTGCTTACAGAGCCGTATGTGATCAAGCCCTGCCACCTCCAACTGTGTCCAGATCAGGCACCTTCTGTGTCCCAAGATTCAGACCTCCTCTGTGTTTCTCCACACACCTCAGCAAGATTACTTCTACCTCAGGGCCTTTGCACTGGCTGTTTCCTCTGCCCAGATTCTGCCCCTGGTCCTTGCAAGCCAGGCTCTTGTCTTTCCATTTTCATGTAGAAGCCCCCTTCTCAAAGAGCCCTCACCTGCCTACTGAGTACTAAGCAGTCTCCTGGCCACCCTCCAACACAACACCCCACTTCCACGCTCTGCCTCCAGATACGTTCAGGTTTGTCTTGTTTTTCTCTGCCTGCCTGGTGAGCCACGTGACAACAGGGTCTGTGTCCACCTCATCGTTCTCTACCCTAACACGTACTGAGCCCTTATCTTGGACCTGTTCTCTGAATGTCACTCATTTTCTCCTTCCTACAACCCCATGAGACAGGCATCTCAGAGGAGGAGACTGACTCACAGAGGCAGGAACTTGCCCCGGGTCACTCAGCCGGGAAGCGTCAGAGCCAGAACACAGACCAGGCACTCAGGGTCTTCTCCACTTGCTACGCTGCCTCGGGCCCTGCTGCCCCGCCAGACCCAGAGAATCACCTGGCAGGAAAGGCTCTCAGAACATAGTTGTAGAATCTAACCTTGGTAGTTAGATTCCTTCTGGGAAGGTAAAATCTTTAATTATGCCATCAGAGAAGGCGCTGGGAGGTAATACTGACAAGTTTGAATGTTTTTCACACCACAGTGTAAATGACTGATGGTGTCTGATGCTTCCCTGGAAGAAGCTTTTCTTTTTGTCTTTTTTTGCCTACAGACACCCCCGGCGCTTTCCCTTTCTTCAGGTCAGCCAAGAATCCTCTGATTCTCTCCGCTCCCTGGGCCACGCACCCAGTTACCGATCACACTCTGCCCCCAACCCCTCCCGCAGAGACGGGAAGCCCAGCCTCGGGGAGCAGAGGGAAGGGCATCTCCTGAGCTGGCAGCGCGCCACTTCTGTTGAGGGTCTAGAGGTAACCTGATCCCCGGCATAAAGAGACATGTCTGAGTCAGGAGCCAACCAGGTGACAACGGCGAGGTCAGGGGGCAGCCTAGGGTCTCCTGAGTCCCTGGAGTTGCCATCCCACCCCCACACCTCCAGTCTTTGATGTGAATGATGTCACGTCTCAGTCTTACTTGGAAACGCAGCCCCAAGGTGAGCTCCCTGGGCTTTGCTTCCCATTTAAGCTGCTTCCCTCTGCAGAGTCTGGCGCCCAGAGGGACACGTGTTTTCCCGCATACAGGGAAAATCAATGGTTACTTCCTCGAGATAGAGGTTTACTTACTGAAATGGGTAGGTTTGGGTCCTGTCAAATGGTAGGTGCCTATTGTTTTCTTAAATGAAGATGTCTGTGACATCCTTATTTTAGGTTCCAGGCAACTCCAGAGAAGCAGGGAAGACTCAGGTAGAGGGTCTGAGAGGACATAGAAAGTTCTGCCCACTCAGGGAGTCTGCCCCGTTGTCCCCAGGGCCCCAGGGCTGCACAAGCCTTGGGAAAGTTGGTAGAAGCATGGCAGCCCACCATTGCCCCTATAGATCAGGGGCACCGTCAGGCCTCTGTCAACAGTCAGGGGATGGACACTCCTCCTGGAGCAGCTGGCTGGGAGGCAGGTGGAGGTGGGCACATGGAGGGAGGGGCCGGTGCCCAGATGGTGGGGTGAGCAGCTCCACAGGCATCTGGCTTGGTCTGCCTGGAATCAAGTCCAGTGTCAAACAGAATCCTCCAGGGGGAGCAGGCCTGGGAGGGCATCAGTTCCTGCCTGAAAGACTCCAGGCCAACCCGAGAACCCAGGGCACTGCCTCCTTCCCCAGCTGTTCACATCCAGTCCACACCCTCAGCACTCGTTGCCCAACGCCCCCGGGGGCCAGAAACTGCCCCACGGAGCAAAGGGGTCTCCACTCTTCTCTGTAATCAGGGCCGTCCTCGACAGGACTTGGAAAGAGTCCCCCTCCTGAAGTTGCCAGGGAAAGGTGGAGGCTGCTGGAGAAAGTGGAAGACGCCAGGACAGCCTCCCGGTCACCCATCCTCACCCTGACCCCACCCGTTCATCTGAACACTGTCTCTGGGGGCAGTAAAGCCCTGGATCACTACTGATGAAGGTTTGCAGAATGGCAATCTCTTCCTCCCCACACCCACGCCATCTGCACGGAGGCTCTGCCAGTCTTCCCATCCAGAGGGAGGTCTGTTTTCCCATCTCCGGATATGGGCGGGTCTTGTGACTTGCTTTGGCCAACAGAATGCACTGGAAGCGATATACCAGTTCCAAGGCTGGCTCTGGATTAACCACATTGTCTAGTTTCTGTATGTGATGTTTTGACATCTGGGGCCACGCTGACTTGGCACAGACTGCCCCTCTGTGGCAGGGCCAGCAAATTCCTAGAGACAGCAAACAACACAACACCCTCCCTGCCCATGCCCAGCACACCTTTGGTAGCAAACCAACTGAACCAGAGCCCATCCGCCTGCTTATCTGGCTCTGAAGCTTGTGAGACACTAACACCCGCCCAGTCCCCACCAACAAACCTGGGGTTCGGCATCAGACGACTAGGGGCAGCCCTATACCACCATCCTGCTACAATTATCCCAACTAGCCAATCTTAACCCGGTTAGTCTCCTTAACCTGTCTCACCCATTTCTTCCCTCAAAACCCCCAGTAAAGGCTTTCCAGAAGTTTCCCTCCCTCTCTTTCTGCCTGCTGTTCTCTCTGTAGCCCAACTTGGTATGACATTCTCCCTCCTCGATAGTGGGCGTAACGCACTATCTTTTCCGGCAGTGTCTCCTGATCTGTTGGCCTCACCACACTTGGAGGACGCCAACATCCCAGCTTCACTTTAGAACAGCGTCTCAAGAAGTCTTGGGCATTCTGCTCGTCCTGGCCCTTGACCACTTTCTACCATGTGAAAAACCCAGCTAGCCTGCTGGAGGATGAGAGGCTGCATGGAGCAGAGCCACCCTGGACCAACCAGCCGCAGCGAACCTGGCAGCCGTCCACAGGTGAAGAGGAGCCCAGACCCGAAAAGCGGAGCCTGGAGCCATTGAGCAGAACAGTCGAGCGGAGCCCAGCTCAGACTGCCACCCTGATCAGCCAACTCCAGATCTAGCGCGGCCCTTTCAAAACCAAATGCACGGTCCTTGTCTGTTTTGTTCCCGGCCTGGGCCACGGCAGTCAGCAAATATTTGTTTGATGAAATGCCCCATTTTCAAAATGGGTGATTCCCACGTCCCCGTAGCTTCCGCTCACCCCCATGTATTCTTATAATACAGGCGCCGGTGTATAAAACCCCGCTGCAGGGTAGCAAATACTCGTGGTGCTGCGAGCACGGCAGATACCTTTAATCGAGCATGGTATCCTTTCGTGCTGAGTTCTCAAGTAAACAGCAATCCTTCTCAACCTGGAGTCCAGCCACTCCATCGAAACTGGCAGTAGAATTGACATCGATAAGCTGACGATACTACACCGGCAAGGAACATACTTGGGTTTTCATATTTCCACCCTTCTTCATCTCATTTGTTCTCAGACCAGGGAATAGGTCTCAAACCCTCCCCACCTCCTTCCCTCCCGACTCAGTCAGTGGGGGGACACTGGATGGGGGCATTCCCACCCCCCCCCCCCCCCCCCCCCCCCCCCCCCCCGCTCCTTCCTCTGGCTTTGTTCCCAGTATGAGGATTCAGCTGCCACTTCCTCAGGCACATCAGGCTCCCCATCTCCAGCGTGGGGATAATGGTGCTACCGTTGCCTGCTTTAAAGTTTCAGGGTAGAAAAATGGTGACATCTACAATAGGAAAGTGATCCGGGAAGGGCTAAGGATCGCAGATTAAAACATCATTTTTCCTGAGAACGTGTTCAAAAAAACAAGGGAATAAGCCAAGAAAGAGGAAGACATATGATCTAGAAAACATAAACTCCAGCGCAGGCCAAAGTCCCTGGGTAGCCACAGGGCCATGAGCCCAGAGAAGGTCAGCATGACTGGGATCCAGGGGGAAAGCAGCCCGACAGAATATGGACTAGGAAAGAGATTATTGGAAACAACTGTGCTTATGTAGAGGACGAACCGGGCAAAAGTGAAAAATCTTGAGGAAAACCAAAAAGTTACACAAGAAAGGAAATTAATCATAGTAGACTATTTGGCTTTGCAGCGAACAATGGAACAAAGTACTCATCTGTCATTACAGGAGATCAATTGTTGAGAAATGGGGAGTAATTTCCAGGGCATTTAAAATCAGTTACCTCAAGAGACAGTGAGGACTGTGGAACAATTTCTTGAAAGCCACAAGCTACCAAAAGTCACCCAAAGGAAAAAGGCTACCCTAAGTAGTTCTGTATCTGTCAGAGAAATTGAATTCATAGTTAAAAACCTTCCAGAAAAGAAATCTCCAAGCCCACAGGGTTTCACTGGTCAATTCTACCAAACATTATAAGAGGAACTGACACCACCTCTGCACAGTTTCATCCAGAAAACAGAAGAGAAGGGGACAGCTCACAACTCATTTTAGGAAGCCAGTATTACCCCGGTAACAAAACCAGGTAAAGACAGTAGAAGAAATCCATAAATGAGGGATAGCAAACTGTGTAGAAAGAGGGCCAGAGATGAATGAATACTCCATCAAACTACGGCTAGAAGAGAACCTTAGCCTGACAAATGGCATCTGCAAAAACCCACAACCTAGCATCCCACTTAATATTAAAAAACGGAATGCATTCTTCGCAAGTTCTAGAACAAGGCAAGAACGTCCACTCTCTCACGCAACACAGTACTGGAAGTTTTAATAAGTGTAATAAGGCTAAATAAATAAATAAATGGCGCATGGATTAGAAAGGAAGAAATAAAATTGCCCCTATTCACAGATAACATGATTGTTTATGTAAAAAACATCTGAGGGAATCTACAAAAAAAAAAAAGCCCTATAACTAATAAGTGTGTTCCACAAAGTCACAGGACACCATGTCAACACAGAAAAGCCCACTGAATTTCCATACACAAGGAATATAGCATTGGAAATGAAAAAATTTAGAACCTAATACCACTTAAAATAGCTCCAAAAATGAAATACTTAGATATAAATCTAACAAAACATGTTTCTGTTGGTAACGAAAAAATGCTGATGAGGGAAATCAAGGAAGATCTAAATAAATGGAAAGACATATTGTTTTCACAGATTGGAAGACTCAATATTGTTAAGATGCCAATTCACCCCTAATTGATCAGTAGGTTTAATGCAGTTCCAATCAAAATTCCAGTGGAATTCTGTGGATAGGGACAAGCCGATTCTAAAATTTTAATGGAAATACAAGCTATAATAACCGAAACAATTTTGAAAAAGAATAATAAAGTCTTAAGATCTATCCAATTTTAAGTCTTATATAAAATTACAGTAACGGGACTTCCCTGGTGGTGCAGTGGTTAAGAATCCGCCTGCCAATGCAGGGGACACGGGTTCGATCCCTGGTCTGGGAAGATCCCACATGCCTCTGGAGCAACTAAGCCCGTGCGCCACAACTGCTGATTCTGTGCTCTAGAGCCTGCAAACCACAACTACTGAGCCCACGTGCTACAACTACTGAAGCCCGTGCGCCTAGAGCTCGTGCTCTGCAACGAAAGGCCACTGCAATGAGAAGCCCGTGCATGGCAACGAAGAGTAGACGCCTGCTCGCCACAACTAGAGAAAGCCCGTGTGCAACAAAGACCCAATGCAGCCAAATAACTAACTAACTAAATAAATAAATAAAATTACAGTAATAAAGATAGTGTGTTACTGGCAGAAATAAACCCATATGACGCACTGATTTTTGACAAAGTTGCTCAGACAATTCAACGGCAATTCAACAGTCTTTTCTACAAATGCTGTTGGAACAACTGGATATCTACAGGCAAAGTGTTTATCTCAACATAAACCTCACACTTCACACAAAAATTAACTCAAAATAAATTACAGATCAAAATGCAAAAATGCAAAACTACAGAAATTTTAGAAGAAAACATACAAGAAAATTTTCATGATCTGGGGTCAAAGAGTTCTTAGACTTGACACCAAAACCACGATCTATAAAAATAAAAAATCGATCAATTGGACTTCATCAAAATTTAAAATCTTTGGTCTGGGAAAGACACTGCTTAGACAAGCTGCAGTGAATGAAATCATGCCATTTGCAGCCACACAGATGGACCTGGAGATAGTCAAAGTAAGTCAGAGAAAGACAAACATCATATGACATCACTTATGTGGAATCTAAAAAAAAATGATACAAATGAACTTATTTACAAAACAGAAATAGACTCACAGGCTTAGAAAACAAATTTATGGTTACCAAAGGGGAAAAGTGGGGTAGGGAGAAGAATAAATTACAAGTTTGGGATTAACATATACACACTACTATATATAAAATAGATTATCAACAAGGATCTACTGTAGAGCACAGGGAACTATACTCAATACTCTGTAATAACCTATATGGGAAAAGAATCTGAAAAAGAATCGATATAGGAATATGTATAACTAACTCACTTTGCTGTACACCTGAAACTAACACAACATTGTAAATCAACTATACTCCAATATAAAATAAAAAAAACTTTTTTAAAGACAAGCTGCAGATAGGGAGAAAATATTGGCAACTCACACATCTGATAAAGGATTTCTATTTAGAATGTATAAAGAATACTCAAAACTTAACAATAAGAAAACAAATCACCCATTTGGAAAATGGGCAGAGGGCCTGAACAGACACTTCACCCAGTAAACTATTCAAATGGCAAATAAGCACATGAAAAGATGTCAATATTATCAGTTATTAGAGAAATGGAAATTAAAACCACAATGAGATACCATTCCATACCTCTTAGAGTGACTTAGAAACAAACAGACAAACCCGATAATATTAAGTGCTGGTGAGGATGCAGGGCAACTGGGTCTTTTATGTATTGCTGGTGGGAATGCAAAATGATACAACTGATATGGAATACGGTTTGGCTGCTTCTGACAAAGTTAAAGATACACTTACCATATAACCCAGCAATCCCACTCCTAGATATTTACCCAAGAGAAATGAGTGTTTTTACATTCACACAAAAGCTGTATGGGAATGTTTACAGCAGCTCTAGTCATAATCACCAAAAACTGGAATTGATACCATGGGTGTCATCCAGTTCAGTGGCTGAATTGATTAAAAAAAAAGCTGTGATACGTCCACACAATGGAATACTACCCAGCAATAGGAAGGAACTGTGCATCCCCAGAACGACATGGAAGAATCTTAAATGCTTTATGCTAAGTTAAAGAAGTAAGAGTCAAAAGTCTATGTACTTTTTGCTTCCATTTATATTACACTGTGAAGATGAAAAAACCGTAATGATGAAGAACAGATCAGTGTTGCCAGGCGCTGGGGTGCCCGAGGGTGTGACTACATAGGGCATGATGATGTCATTTTGGGGTGGTGGAACTCTTCTGTCTCCTGACTGTGGTGGTGAGTACCACATATAGAACATCGTTCTATGGTTAAAATCATGGAAATGTACACCAAAAACATTTCTTTCCCATTACACTGTAAAAAGCAATGTATCAACTGGGAGTAGACAACCAAAAGAATGAATCTCTAATGGTGGAATTTGGAACCCTGTGACATGTGATCACAAGGAGAGGTTTTGGAGAAGGGGAAACGTTCTGAAATACCATAGCCCCCCCTCCCCACAGGCAACGAGGAGGCCGAGAGCCATTGTGGGGGAAGAGGGTGAGGCGTGGGGTGTGTTAAATGTTCTCCCTTTCCTGTCTCCCCAGCAAGGCAGTTTCTCTTCCTGGGGGAAGGCCACACAGAGTGGGCAGTAGTGTTGGGAAAGGGCTCCCACTTACGGGATCCCCACATTGCTCAACCTCCCCTCCTTCCCCAGGACCACTGGCTCTCCAACAGCAGGTCACAGAAATCTTGCAAAGTGACCCAGGACAGATGTGCTGAAAAGTCAGACAAGGATTAGGGGTGAGATTCCCCCGACTACATAGGACTTTGGGTGAAGGACAGTTTCACTAGAATTTTTAAACTAACTTCTATGGAGAATCCCTTCTGCTCCCTTTCCCCTTCACAAAGCCCAGTGAGGCAGGTGCTCTCGCAGGTAAAGAAACCAAGGTTTAGAGGAGAAGGAATTTGAGAAAGCCTGGACGTGGCAGGGCAGGGATGGGACCCAGATCTCCCCCAGGAACAGAGCCTGAGAGAGCTTACTTCCCTGCTTGAACAGCAGCTGCAGACATCTGAGAACTGCCAAGGTGTCACCACTTTTCCAGGTAACCTTCAGAGATCGGATAATGGCAGTGTAGAGCCCCTCAGCTTCCTCTGGTACTTCCTATCCACCCTGCCCCCTCTCCTGGCCTGGGTGGGGAGCCGGCTCAGGGATGCACCTACCTGTGCTTCTGGCTTTGAGCTCTGGGCCTCAGGTTCTGTTATGTAATCTGCATCGTGGGTGGGGCACCCCACTGTTCTGTTGGGTGGGTTGATTGTGGCCCTAGACCAGGCTTCTGCTGCCTGGTGGCTGAGTGACTTCCTGCAGTGGCAACTCACCGCATTCTGCACTCACACGGGCCGTGTTTGGTCTGAACTGAGTTCTCCCTGCCTGGAACCCCTTCCTGTGCCCCAAGGGCTTCTAGGTGGCCACGGTTGTGCCTGTCAGGTATTCAGTCCATAGGTGAGAGTCTGTGGGGAAGGGAAAAGGCTTGGAGACCAAGGAGAGAGATTAAATTTACTCCACTCCTTCCTGGCCATGTGAAACTTGAGTAAGTCAGAATCTCCCTGGGTCTCAGCTCCCTCATCTGCAAAATGGGGATGACAATAGTTCCCAACTCACAGCGCTGCTCTGAGAATAAAGAGCCTGCAAGATGCTTAGCAAAGAATACAGCACTCATCACTCAGTGAGCTTTCTTTCCGTCTGCCGTTACTATTATTGTTATGGACGGTATTCTTGGGGTAGCTGCCCCACAGCCCACAGGACACGCCATCACAGAGGGAGGGGTCTCCAGTTTCCAGAGCCAGTCTGGTGATAGCTGGCTCTGAATCGAGCAATTCCAGTCTCACCTTTGGAAGACACATTTTTATCTGCATTCTTATCTTAATTTTAACCATGAGTTTTTACTGCTTAATGTAAAAGTGAACCTGGTCAAGCACATAAATCCAGTGGGACTCCAACAGACACAAACGTCAGGGAGAGAAAAATTAAACGGCGAGCTGCCTGCAAGTGTGGGAAAGAAATGCAGTCCCAAATCTAAGGTCCCCTAGGCTCAGGTGAGGCTGATTCAGAACCCTCCCACCTGTCTCTGCCTGGGAAACGCGGCGAACTGCTAAGAAAGTTCTGAGCCTTTAAAAGTTGGTGGTGGGGCTTCCCCGGTGGCGCAGTGGTTAAGAATCCGCCTGCCAATGCAGGGGACACGGGTTCGAGCCCTGGTCCGGGACGATCCCGCGTGCCGAGGGAGCACCTAAGCCCGTGAGCCACAACTACTGAGCCTGCGCTCTACAGCCCGTGAGCCACAACTACTGAGCCCACCGCAGCATCTACTGAAGCCCGTGCGCCTAGAGCCCGTGCTCCGCAACGAGAAGCCACCGCAATGAGAAGCCTGCGCACCGCAACGAAGAGTAGCCCCTGCTCCCCACAACTAGAGAAAGCCCGTGCGCAGCAATGAAGACCCAACGCAGCCAAAAATAAATTAAATAAATAAATTTAAAAGTTGGTGGTGGTAAGAATGATATTTCAGTTAGAAATTTAAATGTTGGAAGTTGGAGGGGAGGGGACAACCTCTATCCTAATTGGGCGAGCAGGGAGCTCTTCTGGAGACCTGAGGAAGACCAATGTCTCATAAATCCCAGGGCAATCTTTCTGCAACGCACGGTTCTCACGCGGAGCCCTCTCTCTCCCTCCCCCCAGCGGACCGAGGCTTTCGCACAAACTGCTCGGCTAGACCAGCCCAGGCTCTCCCAGACGCCCGGCCCGCGATGCATCCGATGACAGATGGCGGGGATCTCACGCTTCCCTCTTAAAACTGAACCCCAGCTCCAGCCTCGCTCCAAGCCCCCAGCCCGAGCATTCCGGTGGAATGTGGCGAGCCCAGGTCCTCCGGCCTTGGCGTGGCCTCCCCTGCAAGCGAGACAGGGGAGGGGCGGGAGGGACACTGACCTGGGAAGCCCGCGATTCGGGGCAGGCGAGGAAAAGCAGCAGGAGGAAGAGCGCGCGGGGACAGTTGGGCACCATCTTGCCAATCGGAACCTTTCTGCTTGGGAAGGGGAAATAACTTTGCCTTCCCTGCCGAAGTTGTCCCAAGCCGATGCCGCAGCCGCCCCTGCGGGGAGCGGGGCTCCGCGCGGCCCCGAGCGGCTCGGGCAGGGAGGGAGGCGGGAGCCCCGGAGCGCAGCCGGGCCCGCCGCGCTCGGGAGGCGCAGTCCCGGGTCCAGGTGCGCCGCGCGCAGACCTGCAGCCGCAGCGTCCAGGAGCGTCCGCAGCCGCCCGCACGAGACAATCGCAGCGAGGCGGGGAGGCGCCAGCCCCTTGGCCAAGGCCGAGGAGGAGGGGCTGCCCGGCCAGGAATGCGCCTGGGAGCGCGCCCAACCCGCGCGGCTCCCCGAGGAGGCCGGGCGCGACGCCGAGGACGAGCGCGGGCATCTTCAGCGCCCTGGCGGGGGAGGCGGCCGAGGCGGCGCGCACGTGCGTGCGGGATCCCGGGAGCCCACCCCGCGCCGGGCCGCTCCTGACCCGCCCCTTTCCCGGCTGGGGATACTGAGGCTGACATCACCTAGCAGAAAGTGGAGCTTCAAACCCAGGTGTGTCCAACTTCAGAGCTCACGTGAGGACATCTTCCTCCACGGCCCTCGGAAGACAGGACTAGATTGGCCAGGAGATGGGCTTCATGAACTCAGACCAAGTTCTCCACCCGAGTAGACTAGTGTCTTTTTTTTGTTTGTTTTTTGTTTTTTGCGGTACGCGGGCCTCTCACTGCTGTGGCTTCTCCCGTTGCGGAGCACAGGCTCCGGACGCGCAGGCTCAGCGGCCACGGCCCACGGGCCCAGCCGCCCCGCGGCAGGCGGGACCCTCCCGGACCGGGGCACGAACCCGCGTCCCCTGCACCGGCAGGCGGACTCTCAACCACTGCGCCACCAGGGAAGCCCAGACTAGTGTCTTTTTAAACAATGCTATCGGGGTACAAGAACACACACGCACGGTGACTCAGAATCGACAGCCCTCCTCATTTGCTGTCCTCCGTTCCCCAAACGGAAGGAGAAATTCAGTTTGGACTGGAGGCCGGGTTATGGGAACACTGGATGCTTTGCTAAGGTCGGGTGGGAAATGCCGCTGGGAAGGGCAGACATGAGCAGTCTGAGCATCCAGGGGCTGTGGGAGGAACCAGATGGCCTCAGCCCCAAGCTCCTGGAAAACATTATTTAAGTTCTTACTGGAAGAATGTTTTCAGAAGGCAACACTGCAGATGTCATGGTGCACACCAAGTCTGGCCAAGCCTCAAATCTATTTTTCCTTTTCCGAATTTCACTTAGCAGAGCCCACTCAGAGTTCAAGGCACAGAGCTCAGAAGGCTGCAGGCTCAGAGCAGGAACCGTTTTCCTTTGGAAAGGAAAGTTGGAGACCCCTGGAAAGGGGACTGGTGGCGCCTGGTGCAGCCTGGCCACCTGGGCAGGAGTTACCCAGGAAATCCTGCTGGGCTGCCCCCTCCACCTTCCTGCCGGAGGAAGGAGAGCAGGTCTGGTACTCCTATCTGCATTCCTGTGGAGACGGCTTGAGAGAGACCTGGGCAGAAGATTGCTTTTCCCTGTCCAGGTGTGGGCAGCAGTGACCTGAGCCCAGGCGGCCTGTGGGAATAGTGGTTTTCTGCCTTTGCTCTCTGTGCCAAAGCCCGGCGTCCCCCTCTCTGTCTGCACTCTCCCCACCCCTACCCCCAAGGAAGGATTCCTTCTGGTCACTGTGGCTGTGTTTATTTTGTATTTTATCCTACCTTGTGTTTACATGGCAGCCCCCAAAGCCAAGGCTTCTCAGGCGTGTTCCGGCTGTGTGCTGGAACCAGACAGATGTGCGCTGGAACCAGCCAGATGTGCACAAGACCTATTGTCCCTTGAGCCCTCTGAATGGATTCGTAAAGCTGGAAGGCACTCCCGATCTCGCCAGTGAAGAAACTGAAGCCGGGAATGGCTGAGTGACTTGCCCATGGTTTGCAAACCCGAAGGTCTCCAGAGCAGGGCTGCTTCCAGCACAGGCTACCTTATCCCACATTTTACTTAAATAATGCAATCATAGGATTTCAGGAATTTTATTTACAGGAACAGAGTTTTTCCTGTTTCTTTTTTTTTTTTTTTTTTGGTTTCTTCTTCTTCTCTTTCTTTTCTTCTTCTTTTACTTTTCAAGCATTTCTAAGTTTCAACACAGTTTTTTTTCCTATTATCAATTTCCATTTGTTTCCCTTGTCCTATGGCTGACTTCTATCTAGTGCTCTGGCATCTGCTCCGAATTAACCTTCTAAGGTCCCACTGCCCCAGCAGTACCGTCCCTTCTCTCTCTGTCCTCAGCTGCCCTTGACCTGTGGTCATCAAGGCACACCCTCCACAGCCTGACCTGCCAAGGCTGCGAAGAGCAGACAGACCGTGAGAAGAAGCCAAGCGCCCTCTATTCAGGGCTCCGGAAACCAACCTTTGACTTAATAAGACGGGCCTACCTCGATATTGTTTCTTCTGTTTCCTCTCTATCTCATTTTCAAGAGACTATTCTGGAATGTCAGGGGATGAAGGGGGTCTAGATGTCGAAAGAAAATATTGGTAAAGCCTTTCGGCAGAATCGGTTGCCATCTCCTGGGCTCAGTGCTGTCTCTCTGATACACTCACATTCCCTGTGTAAAGTGGGAATACAAAATGGGGGAGGAGCGGAGCGGCTGGGCCCGTGAGCCGTGGCCGCTGAGCCTGCACGTCCGGAGCCTGTGCTCCGTAACGGGAGAGGCCACAACAGGGAGAGGCCCGCGTACCGCAAAAAAAAAAAAGAAAAAAAAAAAGACCCGATCAGAAGCAGTACCCAGTCTAAACCAGCCATTCCAGAGCGGTTTCCTGGGACCCTCACAGTGACTGACACGTCGCTTTTTCTCTTTCGGGTTTCTCGGGCGTCTCTGTGGCTGAACGTTGTCTGTCATCTCATTCTGAGCTGCTTCTCCCTCTTTGTCTCCTTCACTCACCTCTATCTGTGATTCTAAGTGTAATCGACCCCCACTAAGCACCTGCAAAGGGGCCCAGGAACACAGCCCAGCATGTGAGCCCGAGCCAGGATAACAGCGTAGGAACAGGGGGAGGATGGTCTAGCAGGAGCGCAGTGACTCAGTCTAATTTACTCTTTACACAAATATCTATCAGGTGCTAGCTCTGAGCACGGCCCTTTTGTGAGGGGCTATGGGAGGCTTTCACACTAAACCTCGAGCCCCAGCCAACCAAATCGTGTACTCCTGTGTTGAACTTCGAAGACTGTCCGCTTATGTGTGATGTCATGACAGCTAGAAGAGACGTTCCTCCCTACAAAACCGTTTCCAATTTTATAAAATGAAAATCTGTAGGAAAACAGATTCAACTGTGCCTTGATTAAAGACCGAACACCAGTTAACATCTGCCAAAAGGAGGAAATGCTGCAAATCCATGAATGCCGTCCCACAGTGAAGTCCAAGTCCCTGTGGGAGAGGCAGAACATGGACGCAGCCAAGGACACACAGCCCTTGAAATCAGACACACCTGGGCTGGATCTTACCCACTACATGTTGCCAGTGTGACCTTGCAGCTCTCCTAAGCTTGGCAGGTCTCAGTTTCCTCAACTATGTATGGAAACAGCATTTATCTGAAGAATTATTGAGGGATTTCAAAATGATGAACATAAAGTGCCTAACACAGCGCCTAGCGTATAGTGGGGCTTAGTTAAAGAGTCTTTGCCTAAACTGACTCACGGTCCTTCACACGGGGACAACATAAGAAGGGAACCAACATTTCTTTAGCACCTGCTGTGTGCCAGGCCCTCTGTTAAGCGTTTCATGAATGTTCTCATTTATTCCCTCACAACCCAGCAAAATAGGTCCTATTATTATTCCCATTTTGCAGATTGGGAAACTGAGGCTTAGAACGCCTGATCACCCAAGATCCACATCAGGTTAGTAATCGGGAGAAACAGGATTTACACGTGGGTGTGTGCGATCCCGAGGAGCATGCTTTCTGCTGCCTTAGAAACTAAACACAAGAATTTGCTCACCGTTCTCCTCAGCCCATGTTTGATATCTTCTAAGGCAGATAGATCAAAATTAGCTTCAGGAGTACTTTTTCAGGGATACAATTTTACTGCAAACTGAGATTACACCTATACAATTAGGCCTGATTACAATAACCTCCAAGGAATTGTTGAAATTAATTCCTGGGTCTAGAATTTCATACTTAATATTCTTCAAAACAGGATGGCTTTGCCAGATGACTCTGGCATCCCTCCGGATGCACTCCACACTCGTTCCCACCCTGCCCTCGGCCTCGATGCCAACCTGTAGGGACTGCATCAACACCCTTGGGTGCTCTGTCCTCTGGCTGTGTGTAGCAGGTGGAGGTGCTCAGTGGGAGGTCAGATAGAGAACGGTGAGGTCCTGAGCTTGACTCAAGCTGGCTGTGTCCCTCGACAGAAGATCACTGCTCTTTTCAAGGCAATCTGTTCTCTGTCCCTCTCTTTCTCTGGGATTCCAGCAGCCCCTCTCCCTCTCATCCTCCGGGGTCCAGAGGTAGGAAGAGCACCTGCATTAGAAGCTCTGGGATAGGGCACTCCCCTGGTTGGCGTTTGTACATCCTGTTCATATCCTGTTAATAAATCATCTGCACATTATACTAACTTGAGCGAGCCATCTCTCGGCTTTTGACTGATAGAGTGACCATTGGCAATAAGTTGAAAATATCTTTTTTCTCCAGAATTGTGGCTCTAGCAGGAAATGAGGTGACATACACACACACGATCAAGCTCGTGCACACACACTCTCTGGGCGAGGCACGAAGAGGTTACTGACAATCTTTCCCCTTGGTAATACAATACTATTTTTGTCTAAGGTTGTAATATACCCAGTTAAAAATACCCCTATACCACCTCTTCAGACTCCCTAAATACAGACTCCCTTGGCTGCGTGACCCAGTTCTGACTGATGGGATATAAGTGAAGTCTGGTGAGTGGGGCTTCCAGGAAAGCCACTTTCTTGATAAATAGAAAGACTCAACTGGTGTGTGTCCTTCTTCCTCTTGCCTGGAGCATGGGCCCAATGCCTGGAGGTGCGGCAGCCACCCCATGACCATGAGGACCAGATGGAAGTTTAGAAAGAGAAAAGGCATATGTTCATAGCAGCAGTATTCACAATAGCCAAGACATGGACACAACCTAAATGTCCATCGACAGATGAATGGATAAAGAAGACGTGGTACATATATACAATGGAATATTACTCAGCCATAAAAAAATAAATTAATGCTATTTGCAGCAACATGGATGGACCTAGAGATTATCATACTAAGTGACGTGAGTCAGAAGGAGAAAGACAAATACCATATAGTATCACTTATATGTGGAATCTAAAACGTGACGTAAATGAACTTATTTACAAAACAGAAACACGGCTTCCCTGGTGGCGCAGTGGTTGAGAGTCCGCCTGCCGATGCAGGGGACACGGGTTCGTGCCCCGGTCCAGGAAGATCCCACATGCCGTGGAGCGGCTGGGCCCGTGAGCCACGGCCGCTGAGCCTGCGCGTCCAGCGCCTGTGCTCTGCAACGGGAGAGGCCGCAACAGTGAAAGGCCCGTGTACCGCAAAAAAAACCCCAAAAACCAGAAACACAGTCATAGACATGGAGAACAGACTTGTGGTTGCCAAGGGGGAGGGATGGATTGGGATTTTGCCGTTAGCAGATGCAACTATTATATAGAGAACGGATAAACAACAAGGTCCTACTGTATAGCCCAGAGAACTATATGCAACATCCTGTGATAAACCATAATGAAAAAGAATATATATATAAAACTGAATCACTTTGCTGTACAGCAGAAATTAACACAACATTGTAAATCAAGTATACTTCAATAAAATAAACTAAAAAAAAAAAAGGAAGAAAGAGAGAAGGCAGAAGAAGCTTGCTCCCTCAGTGATTTCTTTGAGACATGCCAGTCCTTGGGCCTCTTACTTCCAGATGTCTTGTTTGCTAAGAAGCGTAAATCTCTGTTTGGTTAAGCCACTGGTAGTTGGATTTCTGTTTCATGCAGTGGAACCCAAATCTATGAGTCCATTGGGTTATAAATATATAAATGATTAAATAAATAAAAGGGGGGGACAACAACTCTTCCTTATAGAAAAATTACAATCAGTAAAAGTAGAAAAAATGTAAAAAACAGAAAAGTCACCTTTAGAACACTACAGTAATAATTGCTGCAGGTAAGACCCACTGATGAATGCTAAAATTAGTGGGTAAATATTTAAGCAGAAACAGGAGTTTGGCATAGCTTCAAAGTATCTCCCCCCAAATATTTACAAATATTAGAAAGGGAAAAATGTAAATTTACAGTGGATCAATGGGGCATATCAACATCAATATCATGTACCCTCTGATCTGAGGCACAGAGAAAGGTACGTCACTTCTGGGACACGCTTACCCAAAATGCATAGCATCAATCCAATCATGAGAAAAAAATGAGATAAACCCCAATTGAGAGACATACTGCAAAATACCTAACTGGTATTATCAGGCAATGAAAGATCTGGAAGACAAGGAACTGCCCCAGATAAGAGGTGCCGAAGAAGACATAGTAAACGCAGTGTGGGATCCTGGAGTGGGTTCCAGAACGGAATATGGACATGAGTGGAAAAACTGATGAAATATGCATAAATGCTGTGCTTTAGCTAAAGGTATCGTAGCAAGGTTTCATTCACAGCTTTGACAAGTGTTCTGTGGTTATATGCTAACAAAGGGGGAGGCTGGATGAAAGGAGTAAGGGAACTGGACTAATTCTGCAACTTTTCTGTAAATCTAAAATTACCTCAAAAAGATAAAGAAGCATGTCTGTATGTTATAAAATTTGATTTTTAAATTTCATCTTATATCAATTATGGTAAATGAGAATATTCAAGAACTTTTCCCGTTTTATCTAATTTTTCAAATTTATTAGCATAAATTATTGGTATTATTCCCTTTTTATCTTTTAAAAATCTGTTGGATATGTAGTGATAGCCCCTCTTTTATTCCTGATATTGGTAATCAGGGCTCTCTCTTTTCTTTCTTTTTTTAAAATAAATTTATTTATTTTATTTATTTATTTTTTGGCTGCATTGGGTCTTCATTGCTGCATGCGGGCTTTCTCTAGTTGTGGCGAGCGGGGGCTACTCATTTCGGTGCGTGGGCTTCTCATTGCGGTGGCTTCTCTTGTTGCAGAGCACGGGCTCTAGGCACACGGGCTCAGTAGTTGTGGCTTGCGGGCTCTAGAGCTCAGGCTCAGTAGTTGTGGCGCACGGGCCTAGTTGCTCCACGGCATGTGGGATCTTCCTGGACCAGGGCTCGAACCCGTGTCCCCTGCATTGGCAGGTGGACTCCCAACCACTGTGCCACCAGGGAAGCCCATCGATCTCTTTTCTCTTTTTTTTTTTACTAGTATAGGTAGACATTCATTGATTTTGTTTATCGTTTCAAAGAACAAATTTTTAGCTTTGTTAACTTTGTTTAAATTTCATGGGTTTTGGATTTTTTAAAAAATTGAAGTATAGGGGACTTCCCTGGCAGCACAGTGGATAAGACTCCACGGTCCCAATGCAGGGTGCGCAGGTTCAATCCCTGGTCAGGGAACTAGATCCCACACACATGCTGCAACTAAGAGTTCACATGCCACAACTAAGGAGCCTGCCTGCCGCAACTAAGACCCAGCGCAACCAAAAAACAAAAAAACCTTTAAAAAAAAGTTTGAAATATAGCTGATTTACAATATTAGTTTCAGGTGTACAACATAGTGATTCATTATTTTTACAGATTATATTCCATTTTAAATTATTATAAAATGACTATATTTCCCTGTGATGTACACTATATCCTTGTGTTGCTTATTTGTTTTATAATTAAGAGTTTGTATCTCTTAATCCCCTACCTCTATCTTGCCCTTGTCTCCTTCCCTCTCCCCACTGATAACCACTTGTTTGTTCTCTATAACTGTGAGCCCATTTTTGTTTTGTTATATTCTTTCATTTGTTTTATTTTTTGGATTCCACCTGTGAGTGACAACAGAGCATTTCTCTTTCTTTGACTTGATATTACACTAAACATAATACCTTCTAGGTCCATCCATGTTGTTGCAAATGGCAGAATTTCATTTTTTATGGCTGAGTAGTATTCCATTGTACACATGTACCACATCTTCTTTATCCATTCATCTGTTGATGGACACTTAGGTTGCTTCTGTATCTTGGTTATTGTAAATAATGCTATGAACATTGGAGTGCATGTATCTTTTTGAATTATTGTTTTCATTTTCTTCCAATGTATATCCAGGAATGGAATAGCTGGATAATATGGCAGTTCTATTTTTAGTTTTTTGAGGAGCCTCAGTACTATTTTCCATAGTGGCTGCACCAACTTACATTCCCAGCAACAGTGCACTAGGGTTCCCTTTTCTTCACATCCTCACCAACATTTTTTATTTGTGGTATTTTTGATGACAGCCATTCTGACAGGTTATCATTCTGACAACGATATCTCATTGTGGTTTTGATTTGCATTTCTCTGATGATTAGTGATGTTGAGCATCTTTTCATGTGCCTGTTGGCCATCTGCATGTCTTCTTTGGAAAAGTGTCTGTTCTGGTCTTCTGCCCATTTTTTACTCAGGTTTTTTTTTCTTTTTCTTTTTGATATTGAGATGTATGAGCTGTTAATATATCCTGGATACAAACCCCTTATTGGTCATATCATTTGCAAATATTTTCTCCCATTCAGTAGGTTGTCTTTTCGTTTTGTTGATGGTTTCCTTTGCTGTGCAAAAGCTTTTAAGTTTAATTAGGCCCCATTTGTTTATTTTTGCCTTTTTTTTTTTTGCCTTCCGAGACAGATCCAAAAAATATATTGCTACAATTTATGCCAAAGAATGTTCTGCCTGTGTTCTCTTCTAGGAGTTTTATGGTTTCAGGTCTTAACTTAGGTCTTCAATCCATTCTGCCCCCCTGCAGATTGGGAAAGTAGACCCTTAATTGTGAAGGCTACCGCTGAGCTGTATGGTAGTAGGACAAATCAGAACACCACCAAGCTTGATATTCTTACTGAAATTCAGGAATTTTTATTGAATAAATGCGCCCTAGGTTGCTGCAAGACTGGTCAATTTCCAAAGTTCAAAAAAGGTTAATTCTGAAAGTTTTCATGAGGATTTCCATTGTTTATATGATACATTTTCAGAGGTCCTTAGTCCCCATTTTCTCTGATGTCACCCCACGTTATGTTTTTAAGCAGTCAGTTTACATGGTTGGACTCTAGCCAAACTTTGTCTCTTATGTTAGCAGAAATCTTAGTTTCATTTTTTTAGCCTTAGATGGGTGCATGGAGTCTGTACCACCATACATGCATAGTTGAGGGAAAGCCAGTGATTTAGGAGGTTTATACACAGAACATGGTTCTTACTTTCTTTGGTTCTCTCTTTCAGTAATTCTTTCACTTTCCAGCTGTTGTGGTTCTTCTAATTTCTGTCTTCCAGCTCAAGTAAAATTCAGGTTTTATATCTGGGTTTAATCTCCACTCGGCACAAACTGTGGCCTGCCCTGAGTGTAAAAGCCATAAAAATGGGAAATGCACCCAGTACAATTCCCTTCATCCAAGTGTTGAGTACCTTCCAGTGTCTCCCTGTTTCTGTCTCTCTCCGATGTCTTCAAAGTAGCTGTTATTTAAATTTTATCTAGAGTTGTTGTCTGCCGGTAAGGTTGGTTCAACAGAAGGTAATTCTCCATTATCAGAACTTGAAATCCACAAATACATTTTATAATAATAAATCCATTATTTAAAAAGCAATTTCTTAGTGAAAAGGCCAGCTTGTTCATTCCCCACTTAATTTTCTTTTTTTAAAAAAGAAAGGGGACTTCCCTGGCAGTCCCGTGTGGCGGAAGTCTCTGCGCTTCCACTGTAAGGGGTGTGGGTTTGATCCGTGGTCAGGGAACAAAGATCTTGCATGCCATGCAGTACGGCCAAAAAAATAAAAATAAAAATAAAAAATAAATTGAAAAAACAAAAAAGGAAGATAACATTTAGAATAGAATATTTTATTATCAGTATGTTCAGTAGCATTAAAAATAAAATAGACACTGTCTTTAACTCTCTGGAGTCTACTATGCCTCAAGGAAATGTCCACTTATCAAATTAAGAACCAGAGAATCAGAATTATGACTCTTTATGTAGAGACAAGAATGTGGTGGCTAGAGTGAAAGACAGCACAGTACTATAAAATGACGTAGCAAGGGATAACCAAATCATAGAAAGTACATTTCAAGTTTTGATGTGCAGTTCAACCTGCCTGTGGCACCTCCCTCCCTCTGACCCTGAGGATCTAGAATTGAGAAGAGCAATCTAGGAGACAGGCTCCCACTCTGGCCTGAGAGACCTGGGGCCAAGGAAGCTTTCCTGGTTCCTTATTTTCTCATCTGTATAATGAGCTCAGAGGTCCCTTGGAGCTTTCAAGTTCTAATTCTGAGAGAGACTGGAAATATACCTAAAGGAAAAGGTTTTTTTTTAAATTTATTTTTGGCTGCGTTGGGTCTTCGTTGCTGCACACGGGCTTTTCTCTAGTTGCCGCGAGCTGGGGCCACTCTTCGTTGCCGAGCACGGGCTTCTCATTGCGGTGGCTTCTCTTGTTGCGGAGCACGGGCTCTAGGCGCGTGGCCTCAGTAGTTGTGGCTCGCGGGCTCTAGAGTGCAGGCTCAGTAGTTGTGGCGCACGGGCTTAGCTGCTCCGCGGCACGTGGGATCTTCCCGGACCAGGGCTCGAACCTGTGCCCCCTGCATTGGCAGGCGGATTCTTAACCACTACGCCACCAGGGAGACCTGAAAAGTTTACCTGAGAAGTTTTTTTTTTACCGGGATGGTGGTACTCTTTGTTTACATTTAAATTTTTTAAAAAAATTTTATCCCTAAATTGGCATTTGGTAAGTAAATGAATAAAAATTTTGAAGGCAAGAATTAGAGGCCAAAAATAGAGATGAGCCTTCTTCAGAGACATTACTTTGGCACCATCTGCTGGATAGTGTTTAAAAGCGTTCCTGTACATAAACTTGCCTGGAGCTTCTTCTTATTTCCCAAATGATTTAAAGGAAATACTGTCAAAATTATTTACATCCGAATTCAGTACCATACCAGCTTATGTTAGTAGGAATTTAGCTGTCAATCCACTATCACTGAAGGGGCACAGGACATACCTTGGGTAACTTCATAGTTTTTTAAATTTAGTTGCTGATTCTTTTATTCAGTATTAATGTATGTCCACCATGTGCCAAAAAGTGGTGTCACATGATTTTGGCAGAGACGACTGTTGCTCATGGAATACCACAACTCTTCCATATTTCCCAGGGGTGCACTCTTCCCTTGAAGGTCAGGTGAAAGGAAAATGCACCCTTGTGCTTTGGAGCACCAAAACTTCCGTGTGCTTCCTTCATCCCACATTTCTCTGCCAGAGAGACTCAGAACCTGTATTAGTTTTCTATGGCTGCTGTAACAAGTTATCACAAACTGGTGTCAGAAACAATTCAAACTTATTATCTTACAGTTCTGGAGGTCAGAAGTCCAATATGAGTCTCCCTGAGCTAAAATTAAGGCGTGAGCAGGGCTGAGCTCCTTCTGGAAGTCCCAGGGAAGAATCTGTTTCCTTGAGTTTTCCAGCTCCTCGAGGACACCTGCATCCCTTAGCTCATGGCCCCTTCCTCCATCTTCAAAGCCAGCCATGGTGGCTCAAGGGCTTTTCATAACGCATCTCTCCGACTCATGTCCTGTAGTCACATCTCTCTCTGAGTCAGTTGGGAAACAATCTTTTTTTTTTTAATTCGAGTATAATTGATTTACAATGTTGTGTTAGTTTCTGCTGTACAATGAAGTGAATCAGCTATATGTATACCTATATCCCCTCCCTTTTGGACCTCCCTCCCACCCATCTAGGTTGTCACAGAGCACCGAGCTTAGCTTCCTGTGCTTTATAGCATGTTCCCACTAGCTAGCTATTTTATGCATGGTACATATATACAATGGAATATTACTCAGCCATAAAAAGGAATGCAATTGGGTCATTTGTAGAGATGTGGATGGACCTAGAGTCTGTCATACAGAGTGAAGTAAGCCAGAAAGAGAAAAACAAATATCGTATATTAACACATATATGTGGAATCTAGAAAAATGGTACAGATGAACCTATTTGCAGGGCAGGAATAGAAAGGGAGACATAGAGAACAGACATGTGGACACAGGGAAGGGAGGGGAAGGTGGGGCGAACTGGGAGATTAGGATTGACATATATACACCACCACGGGTAACTTCATTTTAATGCACGTAAAGAAACCTTAGAATGTGTTTGAATTTCGTATGGAGTTTGTTTCAACTGAGTCTCAGTAGCATCTACCACAATCATTGTTCCTTTTTTTTTTTTAACTGTTGCATTTTTTTTTATACTAACCTTATCTGTCTTGGGAAGGCCTGTACACCAGGCACTTTATTTTATTTATTTATTTATTTATTTTTGGCTGCGTTGGGACTTTGTTGCTGCACATGGGCTTTCTCTAGTTGTGGTGAGCGGGGCTACTCTTCGTGCACGGGCTTCTCACTGTGGTGGCTTCTCTTGTTGTGGAGCACGGGCTGTAGGCACACGGGCTTCAGTAGTTGTGGCACGTGGGCTCAGTAGTTGTGGCTTGAGGGCTCTAGAACGCAGGCTCAGTAGTTGTGGCGCACGGGCTTAGTTGCTCCGTGGCATGTGGGATCTTCCCGGACCAGGGCTCAAACCTGCGTCCCCTGCATTGGCAGGCGGATTCTTAACCACTGCGCCACGAGGGAAGTCCGCACCAGGCACTTTAGATACAATCTCTTAATCCTCTAACAAGCAATCACATGTTTGTGAAATGAAATTTCCCTTCTCCCCAGGACTTTGAGGACAACCCTTCAAGGACACTTCTCACCCATAGCTGGTATTGTACCAGTTTTGTCACTGGTCAGGAGGGTGACCTTGGGTAAGTTATTTAACCGCCCTGTCTCAGTTTCTTATCTATAAAGTGGGTATACCTCCCTCATTGTCTACTATGAGACCACAATGGTCAACAAAGCCTGGCACTCTCCAGCACTCCCAACACTCCCTGAACTGTCATCACAGTCATGACAACAGACCCTACTTTTCCTCTGGGACTACCCATCCTGACCACCCCCCAAGGCTGGGAGAATTCCCATGAAGAAAATTCTCCACGTCCCATCTACTTAGGGCCAGATGGGTTTTACTAATTAATGGACTCAGCTGTGATCTGAGAACACATTTGTTTCTAAAGTTTCTGATATCATACAGCCTAGTTATGGCCCTTTAACATATTTATTTCTCAATATGTTGACCTTAGAAAATTGGAAAAACATAGGTTTGGAAGTCTCCCCTAGGCCAGTGACCCCAAATAACCTGTGGCAGAAGCCTTGGTTGTCCACCAAAATCCTTACTCTCCTTTCACAGTTAGAATAGCAGGCAGGGATACGGCCCGTGCCATTTCCCAGTCCAGCTGGCAGTTCGGTGTGGCCACGTGACTGAGTTTTGCTAATGGAATAGGCTAAGAAGTGATGGGCACCACTTCCAGGTCTAGCCCTGCAAAATCCCCAGGCTGGAGCAACTCTCCCCTTCTGCTGGCTGGATGCAGATGACAGGCCCCAGGAGACGTGGGCCCACAGGATGAAAATAAACCTTGGGCCCCTGAGGGACATGTGATTGCTTGTTAGAGGATTAAGATACCGTATCTAAAGTGCCTGGCACAGACTTCCCTGGTGGCGCAGCGGTTAAGAATCTGCCTGCCAATGTAGGGGGCACAGGTTCGAGCCCTGGTCCGGGAAGATCCCACATGCCCTGCTCACCTCTACACCTATCCTAGCACAGTTACAAGGTCAAGAAATAAACTTCTTTGTCTTAATCTACTGAAATATGATTGAATTGTTATTTATTATTAATTACAGCCTAGCTGAACCTGAACATTCATCCTGAGTGCCACTGTGATGTGTTTTCACTCAGTCCTTTCCCTACTTTGTGTTTACATAGATGAGTTCACATGTGACTTTGTATTATATTTCTTACAAGTACGTTTCTACGTTGTCATATATTCTTCATAATTTAATGGTTGCAGAGTATTCCATAAAGTAGCTGGTAAACCATAATTCACTTAACCATTCTACTGTTGATATTTAGTTTGCTTCTTGTTTTTTCTCTACTTTAAATAATGCTATAATAAACATTTTTGTGCAGAAGCCTGATTCTATATTTTGAATCATTTTTAAAAACGTCACCAGAACTGGTATTATTCAAAGGTTATGAACTGGTATTATTCAAAGGTTATGAAAAGGTTGAACTTCTTTTCACAAAGACTGAACTAGTTACACTACCATCACTAATGATGTGCTCATTCCATCAGACATTAAAAGCAAAGTAGTTTTACAAATACTTAAGAGCATAAACATATCAACTTGATTTTTTAAAATTTCCCCTTTTATTTTGCATTTCTTTGATCACTACTGAGATTGAACACTTCTTCATGTTTGTTAATTAGTGGTACCTCGTCTTTCGAGAATTTTTGTTTATGTCCTGCCATCTACTGGAGTCTACATTTCCTGTAGATTTAAGTAATCTTAGCACTCATAAATCCTATCAAGAATGGATGATACTTCCCTGGTGGCGCAGTGGTTAAGAATCCACCTGCCAATGCAGGGGACACGGGTTCGAGCCCCGGTCCGGGAAGATCCCACATGCCGTGGAGCAACTAAGCCTGTACGCCACAACTACTGAGCCTGTGCTCTAGAGCCCGCGAGCCACAACTATTGAGCCCATGCGCTACAACTACTGAAGCCCGCGCACCTAGAGCCCATGCTCCGCAATGAGAGAAGCCGCCGCAATGAGAAGCCTGTGCATCGCAACAAAGAGTAGCCCCCGCTCGCCGCAACTAGAGAAAGCCTGTGCGCAGCAACGAAAACCCAACACTGCCAAAAATAAAAAAAAAAAGAATGATCATCCAAAATTTCAGAAAGCATTTTATTGTCAGAACAAATATTAAGGCACAAAAATACATCAGTTTTTTCAAACAAAAATCTTTGAAATAGTTTTGTCCTACATTCAGAGCAGCTTCTTCCAAATAATACAATAATTTAACCTTTTAAATAAAAATATATAACTTCTTAAGCCCCTTTCTTCCCAAATACATGTTTTCCTAGTTCTAAAGAAGTTTCTTATTGAGCTCCTGTGTTATAATGTACATTTCCTTAAATCTAGTTTTGTCACTTATATACATTCGCTATGTAATTTAGTACTTTAACCAACATGTTAAACTTCTTTCTTATAAGGCATGGTGTTTTGTATTGCTTATCACATGCTGTTGATCATACAAAGACACAAGTACCAAAACTAGGGACTTATAAATCTAGCATAATACGTCTCATAAACCAGTCCTGTACGGCCTAGTGCAATAGACTCAAATCCCTTTTGAAAAAAGGATATAAAAATCGTTTTATACTTTCATGTACATGTATATCTTTTATACTTTCAGTCTTCACATTACAGTAGTGCAAATATAATATACTGCCGTAGAGGGGGAAAGTCAGTACTCTCTGCAGGATATGTGAAAGATTTTAAATATTATTTTCTTTACAGGAAAAGTAAAAAGTATGGGAGCATCATCTCTTGGGCTTAAAAAATTCACATATTCATCTATTTTTCCTTATTTTTTGAAATAAACTAACTTAAAGCTCCACTAAAGCAGATACTAATACTAATCTAACTCAAATCATGAAAATTCCCTTTTAAGCAGATTTCATACTTCACGTAAACCTAACATGAACTGCATAATAAAAACACTTAAGCATTTTGCCTAGGAACACATAAAACCGGACTCTTATTCTCAGATCCCTGCATTAACAGGGAAACCCATCCTGATGGCATCCTAAGAATAAAATGATGTGACAGCCTCAAAGACCCTGATGCCCAGTTTCTGGAAACTTTGTGCAGAAGCGGGGATGACGAGCTGTACAGTGGCTCTGAGTGTGACTTCTCCCTGGGGTCCTTCATCAGAACTATGGCTACAGCCCCAGGGAGCCCCTCCTGTGCACACGAGGGGGCCGAGAAGGCCCTCTGTAGGAACACTCGCTTCAGCTCACGAGTCACCAACAAACACAACTGCCACTGAAGGTGACAGACACAGTATACGCCGCTTGAAAAACATTTCTGATGAGGTTATCAGGAGAAAATACTGCTTTCTGTGATTTGGAGAAA
Source organism: Stenella coeruleoalba (assembly GCF_951394435.1). Taxonomy (NCBI): domain Eukaryota; kingdom Metazoa; phylum Chordata; class Mammalia; order Artiodactyla; family Delphinidae; genus Stenella; species Stenella coeruleoalba. The sequence goes on along the minus strand of NC_137159.1, from coordinate 11,898,389 downwards.
AGTCTGCATTTCGCTGTGCACCTGAGCCATACCGGCAGCATCATTTTTCTTGCCAGCTGCAGGCAGAAGTGTTTTTATAAACACTATCAAGGTTATGTGAGAAGCATTTTCCCTTATTACTACACAGTTACCATCAACTCCCCACTCGCACTCCACAACATCTGCAGCTGGAAACCCAGGATTCTACATTTCAAAATTCAACTAGAGCCCTATGAGTTGGGGATCAATCTGCTTCAAAATCTGGGGACTGGTGTTAGACACAAATGTTAGGAACAAGAAGGCACTGGTCAGCTCTGAAACAACTGGGCTGAGGGTAAAATACACCAAAACCAGAATGGACATAAATGCTGGGAAAGATGGTAGGTGGGAGCCCATTATTGTGGCAGAAACGGAAATAAGGAAGGGAACCCACACTGTTAGATGTTCTTTCCTTGGGAAGGATGTCCCAAACCTTTCTCAGTACAACACAGTCAATAGTTACTACTGCAAATAAATTTGAAAGTATCTTTCAAGAGGCATTACTACTAGAAAGTTTTTTTTTTTTTTTAAAGAAGATGTTGCGGGTAGGAGTTTATTAATTTAGTTATTTATTTTGCTGTGTTGCGTCTTCGTTTCTGTGCAAGGGCTTTCTCTAGTTGTGGCAAGCGGGGGCCACTCTTCATCGCGGTGCGCAGGCCTCTCACTATCGCGGCCTCTCTTGTTGTGGAGCACAGGCTCCAGACGCACAGGCTCAGTAGTTGTGGCTCACGGGCCTAGTTGCTCCGCGGCATGTGGGATCCTCCTGGGCCAGGGCTCGAACCCATGTCACCTGCATTAGCAGGCAGACTCTCAACCACTGCGTCACCAGGGAAGCCCTAGAAAGCTTTTTTACTAACTCCTATGAAATGAGAAAATGAGAAGCCAATTCATAACGCAGGCTTTTGAAAGAAATCATTTTGTTTTGTGGCTTCACAATGAAAAAAATCAATGAAAGGTTATGATTTAAGTGCTTGTACTGGTTAAGAATTTAATGCTTAATCAAAAACTCTGGTGGCTTCCCTGGTGGCGCAGTGGTTGGGAGTCCGCCTGCTGATGCAGGGGATGCGGGTTCGCGCCCCGGTCCGGGAGGATCCCACATGCCGCGGAGCGGCTGGGCCGTGAGCCATGGCCATTGGGCCTGCGCGTCCGGAGCCTGTGCTCCGCGGTGGGAGGGGCCGTGTACCGCAAAAAAAACCTCTGAAATCATCCTCAACTCACAAGGTTAGAACTCCTTCAAAGAAAGATATATAGGATTCTAACTTTAATTCCTATTCTAAATGTTCACTAGGCTGTATCTTTGGTCAGGAGAGCAGCAAAACATTCACCATTTTCATCATACTATATTCAACTGCTTTTCAAGTTTAGAACGTTCTGCATTAAAAAAATTTTTTTTTTAAATTTCAAATTACACATTACATATATAATGTAACAAAATAATGTATAAAACATGGTTTAAGGTTAAAAAATTAGTTACAAGATTAATAGTGATGTACTATGCAGTTAAATATATAGTTTTTTATGAAACCAAATATGCTAGGATTACATAGAAGGTTCTAGTTTCCTCAAGGTTCACTGGTATGAGCCTCCCAGCTCGCCAGGGAGGAAGTGCTCTGGTGGAGCCATGTGGCCAGGGGACCCCACCTGCCCCAGGCATTCAGCAGCAGCACACAGATATCTGGCCTGAGGGAGGGGACAGCGGCAGAGCAGATCTTTGGAAGTAACCTGTCTCCATGTACTGTGCTCCCCTGAGCTCAGACAGAAAAGACCAATGCTATGATTTGATGTGTGTGGTGATAATTACACACAAGGGCTTTGTGCAGATGTGCATACACACACACACACACACACACACAGAGCAAACCTAACCATATAAACATCCTTATGTTCCAACCTTAACCAAGTTCTACTTCTTATCAAATTGCTTCAGCATGAAAATCAAAGAGAATTATTATTGCATCTAGTAACTATAAACCCAAGAGGTGGAGACATTGCTTTACCACACCTCAGAAGAATCACATCACTTGAATCAAACAAAGGTCAGTGGAAGAACAGTAGGAGTGTTCATGTAAAAAAGTTGTCTTAGGGCTTCCCTGGTGGCGCAGCGGTTGAGAGTCCGCTTGCCGATGCAGGGGACACGGGTTCGTGCCCCGGTCCGGGAAGATCCCACATGCCACGGAGCAGCTAGGCCCGTGAGCCATGGCCGCTGAGCCTGCGCGTCCGGAGCCTGTGCTCCGCAACGGGAGAGGCCACAGCGGTGAGAGGCCCGTGTACCGCAAAAAAAAAAAAAAAAAAAAAAAGGTGTTTTAAATTGTCATATTTCCCAGGAAAAAAAAAAAGAGAACCCAAACCCACACGCCTGCCACCCATCAGCTAAGGGCATTTGGGCACCTATCTATAATACTTCTCTCAGGTCATTGCCAAGTCTAGGCAATTTAATGGACATTAAACTGGCATTCAAGAGTCAGCTTAATAAGGGTTGCAGAACCCTCCCACCATCTGAATTCTTAGTTTTAGTACACAGATTTCCAAGATCATGCAATAAAAACTTATTGTACTGTATCAAAACAGAGTTCTCTTTTAGTCTTGAGGAAGTCCTTCACTGTTATGTAAGCTTCATTTATGTGGGTTCCAATCACATTATTTTTTCTGAAGAGAACATTTTTTCTGCCATTTCAGATCTGGTCATAATTTCCTTAAAAAAAAAAGGGAAGTTATTCATCAAAATGTCGATGCTCCTTCCAGGTCCTAACAGAATTCTCTATAGCGTCTCTACGAAGTAGTCACGATTTTGTGGGGTACATACACGCCACGATACACACAGAAATATTAGATATGGAAAATGAAAACCATATAATCCAGACTTCCAGTAATGGAGTGTAATCAATTATCTGTTCAGCTCAGAAAACTGTAACATTTCTAATTCAGAATCACCAGTGTGAGGCAGGGACAGAGCTAAAATGGATTTCTTAGGCATAGAGCTCATCTAGGGATTTGCCTGACTCTACTACTTTAGGTATTTTTGAAATTACAAATCAATTATTTATCAAATGAATACTACAAATGCCCTTTTAAAAGTAATTCCAGGGTATATCTTTCCATAGAGTTATAAATCCTGGAGTTCAATGGTTTTGTAGCAAGGTGCGTATATATGGCAGCCTGCTCAAGACTTCCCATCCCACTGTGGCCAAATCCCCGCGCCGATGCCAGTCTTCTTCCTGACCTTTCAATGAACAGAGCTGTAGCTTCTCTCATATTCTACAGCCACCACGTAAGTTACTCCTGAGCTACCGCTCATTTCCCGCTACTCTTCCTCTGGATAAACTGGTGGTCTCCACGTCCATCCTTTAATCCTTGCACTTCAGACGTCTTCCTGTCCTGGGCCACCCTGCAGTGTCCAGATGATCTATAACTCATTTTTTCCCCCCAAAAACCTTCCTAAATCCACATGATCTATTCACATTTCCTACCTAGCAAATGTAACTCAGTTAGAAACTTTATTTAATACCCCAGGAAAATATCTACAAACATAAGAGATTGATTTAGACAAACCGCCACCTTGAAGTCTTCTAAACACTTACATCTTAAGATGTTAGAAAATCATAGACTCAAAACCTCCTGGAAGGATTCTTCCCTCCTTTCACACCAATAAGCATTTATCTTGCTCCTGTTTTAAATGAGGAGCCAGTTCCTTAAAACTTTACCCACAACTCAACGCCGTCTTTCCATCTGCTCAATTTGTAATCATTTGCAAAAGTAACTTTCAGAGCTTCTTTTGAAATACATTTCTACCTTGTGAAAATAACAGCTCCAAGACATAAGCAAAAATATATTTTACCTCATCTGAATCCACTAATACTGGAAGAACTCTGAAATAAAAGAAAAAAAAAGTTGACAATGTTATTAAAAGGCAGTGTGTCTACAAGGCTGAATATAGCATATCCTGTGATCCACCAAGTCTCACTCCTGGAAGACAGAGTCAACAGAAGTGAGTACCTAGTGTTGCCAACAGACACGGAGAAGAATATTCATAGCAGTGTTGCTCTTAACAGGCCCCAAATAGGTAAACTGGAGTACTATACAGCCCCCCAAAGAGGTATAAACTATTGAGGGATCAAATTTTAAAAACTGACACAAGTAATCTACAGTTACAGACATGAGCACAGCAGTAGCTTTGGGGTCATGATTTGGGAGGAAAACAAGAAGATGGTTTTTAGGGTATTAGTGATGTTCCAGTTTGGTTTTTTCGTTTTTTTTTTTTTTGCCGTATGCGGGCCTCTCACTGTCGTGGCCTCTCCCATTGCGGAGCACAGGCCCCGGACACGCAGGCTCAGCGGCCACGGCTCATGGACCCAGCCGCTCCGCGGCATGTGGGATCCTCCCAGACCGGGGCACGAACCCGTGTCCCCTGCATCGGCAAGCGGACTCTCAACCACTGCACCACCAGGGAAGCCCATGTTCCAGTTTTTGATCTGGGTATCTGGGTGCAGGTTACATGAGTATGCTTATATTAAAAATTTACTGAGCTATCTACTTATTTAGAATTTGTGCACTTTCCAGAATGGGTGCTATACTTCAAAACTTTCAGTTAAAAAATTAGCTGATATATGAAAATAATTATAACTTCAAAGTGGAAACAACAACAAAAATCAGCAATTCTAGAGGCTAGTATGTTGGAAGAACATCAAGGACTAAACCATGATGAATGAATAATTCCAAACACAGTGGGCATCCAATTATATCTTTGTTTTTTAAGCCCCTGGTTATTGTTTACTTTGAATAGTTGGACAAATATCTTGACTAGTGATGTGCTATCTAATTTGAAAACCCACATGTCATGTACTTTTGTGAGAACTTAAGAGGGATGAATAGGCTTGACTGTAGTCATCATTTCACTACGTACATATATATCAAATTATCATGTTGTACATCTTAAATAAACACAAATTTAATTAAAAGATATACCTATTTTTAAAAAGATGGATGAGTAAACATATTATGAAAGGTGGTATTTATGGTATCAAGTATTTGTTTAATCCTATGTCATTGTTACCATTGACTGGACATAAACCAGTGAAGGATACTGAAGAGAGAAAAAGTTATGCAACAGAACCTTTACTCGGGAAAGATTATATGGATAAAAAGACAAATGTAGAGCTTCGATGTGCAATGGAGCACTGAGAGGGAGAGCCCAAAGGGTCTGCATGCCAAGGTCACAACATGAAAGTCACATCAACGCACAGTCCAGAGGATGCTACTAAGAGTGCAGCCCATGGTGGAGACAGAAGAAAGAGAAGTCGGGGCCTCGCTAGATGTGAGGAAGGAGCCAACTTATATGGCTTGGAATAATATTAAGGGAAATCCAGACTGCTTTAGGGAAAGATGATCCAGAACCTTGGGAGCCCAGAAGACAGCCCATTGAGTGCTTAGCACCTCGTTTAGAGATAAACACTGCAATCTCCAAAATGGTTCCTTTTGTGAGGTAAATGACTATTTAAAACTTATTAAGATGGACTCAGTGCATTGAAGAGGAAGGAGAACTATGCTAAGCTGGTCTTTTTGGTTTATCAGAGACACAGAAAAGCCATAATGAATACCATACGAATATCACATAACACACTAGATCATATGGTTATTCATGATCTGTTTAAATTGTCCTATGGCTTGCAAAAGTTTTGGTCCACTTCTATTGATGTATAAAGAAGTGTTTACCTGTACATGAAGTCCGGTTTCTAAACTTGCCACGTAAATTGCACATGAATTTTGGGTAGCATTGTGCTAAACTTCTTGTGTTTTAAGTTTTCAGAATGGACACACAGGTTCCTAAGAACCTAAAATGCTGGAAGCTATCTTGGATTGTACAATTCTACTCATTTCACATAAATGGTTCATGAGAACATAAAAGAAGACATTTTGCTCTTTTATATTCCAGAGGAATTTTTGTAATCAGGCAGACATTCTACTTACAGAAAGAAATCGTAGAGACTAATGACTCTCTAAGACATAAGGAGAACTGCCCAGGAGCCTTATTGCTTTCCACCAAGAAGTGGTGGCATAGTATGGGGTTAGTCTACTCAGGTGATTTCCTTCTAAAGTACTCAGTAGTGAATTTCCAAATCTGGAAGATAACGGTTGCCACCTAATCTGAATCTCTCCACACACCCTTGCTCAAAATTCCATGAAGTCCCTAAGGATTGCAAACAAAACCACACACAACTCACAGTCTTCGGCATAACCAGGAGAACACAGCAAATCTGAAATTATACGTAAACAGAGAAATAAATGCCAATACCAACAAATTCCCTGCTGTCACTGCAAGCTCATGGGTACTGAGAGTGGGGAAAGAGAGGTTTGAGAGACTCTGTGAAAAGTAGAGGGGAAGGAGAATTTAGACAAAGTATAGACAAACCTCTTCAAGAAAAATCAACACTAAGTTCCAAAATACTGACTGAAGGCCAGTGACTTGGTAGTTCACAGTATCTGCTACAGGGAAGGGGCTTAAATTGAGTGGAACCAAAAGTAGCAGTCTTGAACAATCATGGTTTTCAGGGGAGAACCAGATACATGGAGGAGTGGTACCCTCAGAGCTACGGCAGCACCATGAGTAAAAAGAAGGAAGTAGAAGGGGAAGATTAAAGATCTTGTAGAAATAAAAGAAAAATAAGACACCACCAACCTCCCTCTCTCCATACCTCCATCCCATCAACATTCTCCTTAAATAAAACTATAATTTATGCAACTGATGGAAGAAAGCACTCAGACTAGGAACTCTCACTACCAAATGCCTAGGAATAGGAAAAACAAACAAAACCAATTCCATATAATGGTGCAGGAAGAAAAAAAGAAGGAAAATGAAAATCAAAGTGTTTTACGGTAGAAGAAAGCTACAGCTATAACACAACACTGCAAATTAGATGAAATAAGTTAAAAAGAATATTTGGTGATATTAAAAACTACAATAAGAAATTTTAAAACCAAGAGCAAAAATGGATAAAAACAAAAGAGGAAGAAATTCAAAGAGTCCATTAAACTCTGGGAAAAAAAAAAGAAAAAATCATCCCAGCAATGAAGAAAAAAATTACAAGGCACCCAAGGCAGAACGAATTTAAATAAAAATGTAATATGTGGCAAGAAAACTACTAAGAAAATGAAAATGATATAAAGAAAGAAGTAAAAAGGATTACAGAGAAACTAGTAAAAAAAAAAAAGGAAGATAGCAGGTAAAGGTGGAAAGAAATCAGATGATTCCTCCCACAGAAACATTTATAAAACCTGGACAAAAATATTAAAAATAAGTAGTTAAAGGCACTGGAAAATGACCAAAGGGAGTGGGGATATGAATTCAAGTAGCTCAACAAATTCCAACAATACTCAAAAAGGAAACCACACCTAGGCACATCACACACACACTGTGGAAAGCCAAACGTAAAGAAAAAAATCTGAAAAGCGGCAAAAAAATGACACAGTACACACATGAGGACAATACAACTAAAAACTGACTTCTCTTCAAAACAATAGAAACCAGAAGATATTGGAGGGATGTGTTGGAAGAGCTCAAACAAAAGTCAATCAAGATTTTTATATCCAGCAAAACCATCCTTTGAACAGGAGGGCAAACAAATACACTTCACATAAATAAAACTGAAAGAATTAGTTTCTATCAGACCCATACTGTAAGAAACACTAAAGAAAGACCTACAGGAGAAGGTGATAACTCAGATATACAGGAAGGAAAAAAGAAATCATAAAGGCATGTGAAGGATATTTATACACCTATTTTCCTTTTATGACTATTAAAAGAAAGAAGTATAATAGTGTACTATTAGTTTCATAACGTAAAGGCAGTTCTTACCTCATATGAATCTGATATGTGTGAATTTCAGTTACCACAGTTTAATTAAACAACACCAGTCCCTCAACAAGATAGTTCAAATTTCAGTCACTCAAAAGCACAATGAGATACCACTTCACAGCCACTAAGAGATCTAAAATCAAAAGGTGAACAATTACAAGTGCTGACAAGGATGTGGAGAAATCGGAAACCTCATACATTACTGATAGGATTATAAAATGGTTCGGCTCTGGGAAAACTGCTTGGCACTTCCTCAAGATGTTCAACATACAGTTACTGTACGATCTAGCAATTCCACTTCTAGGTATATACCCAAGAGAAAAGAAAAACCCAAGAGAAGGAGACAGTCCTGAAGGCAGCCAAAAACAAAACAGAACAAAACCCAGGTAACATATGAAGGAAAGTACAGCAGACTTCTTTCTAAAACTATGACAGCTGGAAAACATTCAAGTGACAATCTTTGAAGTGCTGAAAGAAAAACAGTCAACTAGGAATTCTATAACCCAAATTCTATTTGGCTTCCCAAACAGCCAAAACAAAGACTTTTTCAGACAAATAAAACCTGACAGACTTATTACCAACGTACTTGCATGACCAGAAACATACAAGAAATTCTTCAGGCAAATGTGACATCATACTAGACAGAAACTATCTAAAAAGGAAGTAGATGGGAGCAGAGAAAGGAACAAACAACATGTGAAAACATCGTATTTGGCTATCCTGTTGTCTACCGTGGAAACAGCTATCTGGAATTTGTGTGTCATAAAGGACACTGATAAAGAAGAACCTGAAGAGCTCCAAGTTCCCGGAGGGGCTTCCTCTGCACTCTAGTTTTCCTATGCTCATGTTTTTCCTCCAAAAGCTTCCCCACCGTACATGGTATTGTGGTTACATGTGTTTAAAAAAAAAAAGTTTGAATTCTTCCATATTATAAAGTTAAAACAAAATGATTCTGATCCTGATAAACTTATATAAGAAAATGTTGGAGTTGGTTATAGGGCAGGAGTATTAATAGAGTTGTTGTACAGTGAAAAAGGAAGGAGAAAGACAGACCAAGGCAGGGCTGTGTTTTCTTTGCATTTCGATATGAAGTTAATCAGTCATATACTAGTGATAGGGGCCTATAAAAACATACAGAGGTGAGAGTTTTGAAAAGCACATAACAAAGCATGAAAATTATCCCTTTATACTACAGCCTAAATTTTAGATTCAAACTTTAGCAGAGGATATTTACACATCTGTGAATGAAGAGGGAATGTTTTCCTCCACCCACTTCAAATCTTCATCCTGTGGAAATAAATATTTACATATTAGCTTTTGCTTAATAATGCCTGAAAGCAGAATTTTTAAATAGCATGTATATATAATTTAAGCATTTAAATTCAAATGCATGACATTCTTTTCATTTCTACATAGCCTAAGAAGTTGACACTTATGCCACACGAAAATTATGCCAGTATTTTCTTAAACAGTCAAACGAACACTTGGATTTTGGATTTTTGTACTTCTCTGGTTTTGGTTAGATGCACAGGTGTTATTTTTCTGTCTTGAAAAACCACAGTAAAAATACAAAGAGTTGATTTATAAGATAGAAAACAGCAAGAATATTGACTTGTATTAATTTCTTGCTTCCAGCATTCAGTATGCCTCCTAATCTGTTCACTTTATGAGTTTATAATTTTTCAGCAGAAAAAGGTGATGGTACAGATATTCTAACCTTACAAAAGCCTATTTATTTCAGTCACTTGTGTTTAGTGCTCGTGTTTCTGTAGGAGAAAAGAAAAGCAGGTCAATTGGGGTATCTAAATTTTTTTTTCAACAGAAACTTGCTCACAGTTATCTCACTGGGAGTAAGAAAAATAAAAGGTATGTTGAATATTTTGGTTTATAATGTAAAATAAATCAAAATGGCTACATGGAATCCTCTGGTTCTACCATTAATTATATCTTGCTTACTTACAGAGAGAGAGAAAGCAACTGAGCCAGTACTAATAGGCACCCCAATTCTCTGAGTGAATCTTGGGTAGAAATGAGTCAATCAAGGAGAGACAAGGTCCCCGAGTTCTGATCAAGAGCTGACTACACGTGACTTCCCTGGTGGCACAGTGGTTGAGAGTCCGCCTGCCAATGCAGGGGACACGGGTTCGAGCCCTGGTCCGGGAAGATTCCACATGCCGCAGATCAACTAAGCCCGTGAGCCACAACTACAGAGCTTGTGCTCTAGGGCCCATGAGCCACAACTACTGAAGCCCGCATGCCTAGAGCCCATGCTCTGCAACAAGAGAAGTCACTGCAATGAGAAGCCCGTGCACCACAATGAAGAGTAGCCCCCGCTCACCACAACTAGAAAAAGCCCGCGCGCAGCAACGAAGACCCAACGCAGCCCAAAATAATTAAATTAATTAAAAAATAAAATAAAATAATTATCTAAAAAAAATAAGAGCTGGGCTTCCCGGTGGCACAGTGGTTGAGAGTCCGCCTGCCGATGCAGGGGACACGGGTTCGTGCCCCGGTCCAGGAGGATCCCACATGCCGCGGAGTGGCTAGGCCGGTGAGCCATGGCCGCTAAGCCTGCGCGTCTGGAGCCTGTGCTCCGCAACGGGAGAGGCCACAACAGTGAGAGGCCTGCGTACCGCAAAAAACAAAAAAAAAAAAACAAAAAAAACCAAAAAAATAAGAGCTGACTACACAGTTTAGAGAAATGAAAACATTTTCCCTTGCTATATGTGCAAATACTGAGCTTTAAAATAAACTGAAACATATCCCTAAAATAAGAGGAAAATCTCTTAGCAAGCTGAAACTTTAATAGTTCTAACATCAGATAATTAAAACTGTGGAACTTTTTAAAGTTTAGTTAAATTACCAAAGAACTACTCAAAGAACACATTTTAAAGAATTATTAATTACCAAAAATAAGGATTAGAGAATTTACCAAATCCAACAAATGAAACTGTTTCATACACCATCCATCCTGTCAGAACTTAGGTGCGTACATAAATTTTTACACCTTATTAACCGCAACATATGTAACTGTAAGAAAGCCAAATGTAAAACTGTATGGTAGGCATTTCCATTTTTAATTACTCTCATAATTACCACTTTTATGCATAAATAATATGCATAAAATATTTAAAAACTCATCTCTACCCAATATTTTAACGTTTTATTCAAGTTTACATGGTTTAAAAGTCCCTTTCCAACAGACAACAAATGTTATCTGAAATAGCTTCAAAAATCACATAAAAGTGCTGAAAAATTAACACAAACTTTCACTATAAGAAAGCGTCTCGATCTTTAATGTGCATGTGAATCACCTACGGAATTCTGTTAAAAAGCAGATTTAGATTCGGGACATCTGGTGTAGGCCTGAAATTCTGTGTTTCTAACAAGTTCCCAGGTGAGGTTTGTGCCGCTGGTCCAATGACAGCACATGAAAAGTGAGGGTTTACAGCAGTACGGTTGTCAGACTTAACTAGTATCACTACTTAGTAACATTTATTTTCATACCAAAAAAACTAGTAAAAAGTGTTCTCCTGAAGGTCCATGAATGTGACACTCATATAGAGTTCTAAAGTATTAAAGACTGAGATGCTATTAAATATATACTATACTCACAAAATTATCAGAAGTAGCAGGTTTAGCTGTTCCATTGGAAACCATTTTTGAGACTCTTAATTTTATTCCTTCAGCTGTAATGAGAAACATTATAGAAATTCATAAAATTATAAAATAATAATATTTTCCTTTGTAGCTTCACATTTAATAACCCTATAAAGAGAGTTAATAGTGGAAGCTTTGGGCTGGGTGCTGGCTTTAATATACCATTTGGAAATGTAGGAGGGACAGAAAAAGTTAAAAACGTCATAACTGTTTACAAAAACAACCAGGTTCTCAAGTTGCTAGTCTGAATTCCAGTTTTAGAGGAGTTTAAATGAACAAGCAAACATACATACATGCACACATTAGGTAGTTTCAGTACATTTTAAAGTTCATGGATTTAAAAATCTACAGGATTTACAATATATTTAAGAATAAAACACACCTTTGGCCATGCTTTCACTTCTCTAATGTATAAATTTTAAAAATGTGTTTATGGTATAAATAAAATAGGGAAGAAAAAGATTTTCCTTGTATTTGACCAAGGCTCTTCTTTATGCCAGCAGGTTTAGCAGAGGAGAGGTTAAGAGCATGAGTCCTGAAACTAGATGGCTTCACTTGGAATTCTGGCTCTATCTACGTAAACTCAGGCTAAGCAATCAACTTTCTGTGACTCAACGTCCCTGCCTGTAAAATGGAATAATAATAATGTCTACCTCAGAGAATTCTGATGAGCATTAAACAAATCAGCGTATATAAGGTACCTGAAACATAATCTCTATGTCCAATAAGTATTCACTTCTGTTACTACAATAATTTGCAAAAAGTGCTTCTCCATAAACTAGGACAGTTGGTACAATATGATGAGATCAAGTGCATAAGTGGATATAATGAGTGAAAATGAGGTTCCTCAATCTGAAAATGTTTCCATGGGGCGTCTGAAATCTCAACATTTGAGATCCTTCTCTTAAAGGTGTAATACACTGATTTTTTTTAACTGAAGTATAATATACAAAATAAAATACAAACTTTTAAGTGTACAGTCTGAAGAGATTTTTATCAACTCTTGTGTAACTACCATCCCAATCAAGACATTTAACATTTCTATCATCACAGAGGATTCTTTTTTTTTCATTTAATATTTTCTTTCTTTCTTTATTTAGGTCTTAGTTGTGGTATACAAACTCTCAGTTGCAGCATGTGGGATCTAGTTCCCTGACCAGGGATGGAACCCAGGCCCCCTGCATTGGGAGTGCAGAGTCTTAACCACTGTGCCACCAGGGAAGTCCCCACAAAGGGCTCTTTAAATTCCTTTCTGGTCAATCCCAACCCCACCAGAAGCAACTATTGCTTTGATTTACATAATCACCACAGTTTACTCCTGCCTGCTCTAGAACTTCTTATATAAAACCATAAGGACTCAATATTCATTGGATTTGACTACTTTCACTCAACATAAAGGTTTTGAGATTTATTCATGTTGTATAGTGTTGATTACTTTTGCTTCCCAAACAGTATTCCATTGTATAAGTATACCACTATTATTTTATCCATTCATCTGTTGACAGACATTTGGGCTATTTCAGTTTTGGACCATGAAGGATCAGGCTGCTATGAAAGTGCACACAGTGTCTTTCTGTGGACATCTGCTTTCATTTTCATTTTTGGATAAATATTTTGGAGTGGTATGGCTGGGCTATATGGTAGGTGTATGTTTAACTTTTTAAGATACTGTCAAACTGCTTTCTTAAAACTTCTTATGACTTCTTCCATAATGTATGAGCGATCCAGCTGTTCTACATCCTCTTCCGCGTTTCACGCTGCCAGTCTTTTAAATTTTAACCATGCTAGTGGATACATGGTAGCATTTCACTCTGGTTTTAATTTGCGTTTCCCTGACGACCAGTATTATCGAGCACCTTTTCATGTGCGTACTGGCCTTTCCTTTGTCTTCTTTGGTGAAGTGTCTATTTAAGTATTCCATTTTTTTTTAAACAAATTGAGTTATCTTTTATTGATCTGTAGGAATTCTTATATTCTGGATACAAGTTCTTTGTCAGATATATGTATTGAGAAGGTTTCATCCCAGTCTAGGGCTGGCCTTTTCACTTTCTTGTTTCTCTTGATGAACGTAAGTTTTTAACTTTGGTGATGGCTAATTTACCAACCTTTTTATTTTACGGTAACTGCTTTTTGTGTCCTAAGAAACTGCCTAACCCAAGGTCATGAAGATATCTTCCTGTTTTCTGCTAGAAGAGTTATCGTTTAATCTTTTACATCTAGGTCTGTGATCTCTCTTGAATTAATTATAGGTGATATTCACGGCAGGAGTCTAGGTGATTTCCCCCCATGTGTTTATCTAGTTGTTCCGCACTCTTTGTTGAAAATACTATATTTTCCTCATATAAAGCCTTGCTGCCTTTGTCAAAAATCAATTGACAAATGAGGTTTCCAATTTGGAAATTTGGAATTTATAATTTAAATATTATATCTCTTTTAAAAACAAAAGCTTTAGAGACCTCCTATTACATTGGAATCAATCTGGTGCTAGTAAGAGTACATTCTTTGAAGTGTTATTGCATTGATAAAATAATCTGAAGCAACAACAACAAGATCCACTGAACAATATGTACAGATTTATTTTTGGACTATTTTTTTTAAGTTGTCTGAAATTTCATTTCATTTTATTTTAGTTATGTATGTTTGGGACTCTATTTTGATACACTGATGTATGTATCCTTATGCCAATACCACACTGTCTTGATTAGTATAACTTGAAATTTTCGTCTTGAAATCAGTGTTAAGTCCATTAATTTAATTTTACTTAGATATAACTTCCACACCATAAAATGCACCATTTTGAAGTGTACAGTTCAGTGGATTTTAGAACACAGAATGGTGCAACCATCATCACTGTTCATTTCAGAAGCTTTTCATCACCCCCACCCCCACCAAAACCTCATACCTATTAGCAGTTACTCCCAACTCACTCCTTCCACCAGCCCCTGGCAGCCACTAATCTATTTTCTATCTCCATGCATTTACCTTTTCTGGACTTTTCATATAAATAGAATCATATAACATACGATCTATTGTAATTGGTTTCTTTCACTTAGTATAGTGTTTTCAAGATCTACGTTGTAACTACAAGAATGTTTAGGTTCTTCCAGATCTTTTGTATTTCCATACATATTTTTAAATCAGCTTAACCATTTTTTAAAAAATCAGCCAGAATTACAATTGGGACTGTACTGGATCTACATATCAATTGAGGAAGTGATGGCTTAATAATATTGAGAGTTACAATTCATAAACATTTACTTATTCTATGATTTCTCTTGGCATTGTTTTGTATTCTTCAGTGCAGTTTTCCCCATTTTTTTCCATTAAATTTATTCCTAAATATTTTATTTTTTGAAGCTCCTGTAAACAATATTTTAAATTTCATTTTTCAATTACTTCCAGTTATATAAAAAAATCTAATTTCTGTATTTGGACATATATCCTATGATTCTGTTATATTATTCACTTATTAGTTCTACAGTATTTTTTCTTTTCTATAGACTCCTTAGGATTTTCTACATACTTAACGTTGCTGAGGAATTACCTGGCACTCCAGTGGTCAGGACTCCGTGCTTTCACTGCAGAGGGCGTGGGTTCAATCCCTGGTCGGGGAACTAACCCCACAAGCCGCGCGGCACAGCCGAAACAAAACAAAACAAAACCTTGCTGTTTGTAAATAAAAACAGGTTTACTTCTTGCTTTCTACACTTTATGCCTTTTGTATTCTTTGGGTTGGTTTGTGTTTTGCTTTTCTGCACTGGCTAGGAACTGCTGTCTGATACTGAGTCAAAGTGGTGAGCAGATACTCACGTACTTTGTTCCCAATCTTGGGAGGAAAGTATTCACTATTTCACCATTAAGTATGATTTTAGCTGTAGAGTTTTTTCACACTATTCTGTAATATGTTTGCTAAGTGGGTTTCTTTTTTAAAAAATCATGAATAGGTGAATTCTGTGACGTGTCTTTCTGCACCTACTGAGATAATTATGTCATTTTTCTTCCTTACTCTTTAGATGAATTACACTGATTGAATTTCAAATGTTGAAACGGCCTTGCAACCCTGGGATAAAGTCCACTTGACAATGATGGTCTTTCATTATTCTTCTAGATTTTATTTACTAAAAATAAAATAAAATAAGAGTGGTATGTGGGATCTTAGTTCCCTGACCAGGGATCAAACCTGTGCCCCCTGCAGTGGAAGCACAGAGTCTTAACCACTGGACTGCCAGGGAAGTCCGTTTAAATGAATTTTATGTCTCTACTCATGAGTGACACTGGTCTGTAACTTTCTTTTGTCTTTGTCAGATTTTGGTATCTGAGCTGTGCTGGCCTTATAAAACAAGTTGGGAAGTATCCCTACCTCCTCTATATTCTTTTTTTTTTAACATCTTTATTGGAGTATAATTACTTTACAATGGTGTGTTAGTTTCTGCTTTATAACAAAGTGAATCAGCTATACATATACATATGTCCCCATATCTCTTCCCTCT
This sequence comes from Stenella coeruleoalba, assembly GCF_951394435.1. Taxonomy (NCBI): domain Eukaryota; kingdom Metazoa; phylum Chordata; class Mammalia; order Artiodactyla; family Delphinidae; genus Stenella; species Stenella coeruleoalba. The sequence goes on along the minus strand of NC_137159.1, from coordinate 11,882,372 downwards.
TGCGTCTCCCTCCCTCCCACCCTACCTAACCCAGCCCTCTAGGTGGTCACAAAGCACCGAGCTGATCTCCCTGTGCTAGGCGGCTGCTTCCCACTACCTATCTATTTTACGTTTGGTAGTGTATATATGTCCATGTCTCTCTCTCACTTTGTCCCAGCTTACCCTTCCCCCTCCCCGTATCCTCAAGTCCATTCTCTAGTAGGTCTGTGCCTTATTCCCGTCTTGCCCCTAGGTTCTTCATGACATTTTTTTTTTTTAGATTCCATATATATGTGTTAGCATACAGTATTTGTTTTTCTCTTTCTGACTTACTTCACTCTGTATGACAGACTCTAGGTCCATCCACCTCACTACAAATAACTCAATTTCGTTTCTTTTTATGGCTGAGTAATATTCCATTGTATATATGTGCCACACCTTCTTTATCCATTCATCCGATGATGGACACTTAGGCTGGTTCCATATCCTGGCTATTGTAAACAGAGCTGCAATGAACATCGTGGTACAGGACTCTTTTTGAATTATGGTTTTCTCAGGGTATATGCCCAGTAGTGGGATTGCAGGGTCGTATGGTAGTTCTAGTTTTGGTTTTTTAAGGAAACTCCATACTGTTCTCCATAGTGGCTGTATCAATTTACATTCCCAACAACAGTGCAAGAGGGTTCCCTTTTCTCCACACCCTCTCCAGCATTTATTGTTTGTAGATTTTTTGATCATGGCCATTCTGACCGGTGTGAGATGATATCTCATTGTAGTTTTGATTTGCATTTCTCTAATGATTAGTGATGTTGAGCATCCTTTCATGTGTTTGTTGGCAATCTGTATATCTTCTCTGAAGAAATGTCTATTTAGGTCTTCCGCCCATTTTTGGATTGGGTTGTTTGTTGTTTTGATATTGAGCTGCATGAGCCGCTTGTAAATTTTGGAGATTAATCCTTTGCCAGTTGCTTCATTTGTAAATATTTTCTCCCATTCTGTCACCTCCTCTATATTCTGAAGAGTTGCCTAAGATTAGAATATTTCTTCCTTAGGTATTTGAAAGCATTCACTAGTGAAGCCAGCCATCTGGGTCTGGAACTTTATGGGAAGATTTTAAATTTCAAGCCCAATTTCTTTAATAAATATATGGCTATTCCAATTAGTGGCATAGGGTTAGAATTAAGATTAGGGTAGTTTCTTAAGTGTATTTCTCAAGGAATTTGTTCATTTTATCCAAATGCCCAATTTGTTCATAATAGCCTCTTACTTACCCTTTCTTGCTGTAGTAATGTCCGCCCTATCTTTCCAATGTTGGAAATTTGCCTTGCTATATTTTATTTCTGGTTTAGATTACCTAGAGGTTAATCAATTTTTATTAATCTTTTCAAAGAAACTACTTTTGGCTTTGCTCATTTTCTCTATTTCCCCCTGTTTTCGATTTCATTGGTGTAGACACAACTTCATTATATCCTTCCTTCTAATTACCCCAGGTTTAATTTGCCATTCTTTTTCTAGCTTCTCAAGATGGAAACATATTATCAATGTTTTCTTGGTAATACAGGCATTTAAAGCTATTAATTTTCCTCTAAGAATTGGTTTAGCTGCATCCTGTAAAATGTGACATGTTATGCTTTTATTATCATTAGCATGAAATATTTTCTAATATTCCTTCAATCCACGAGTTACTTAGAAATTATTGCTTAATTTCTAAACATCTGATTATTTTGTAGATATCTTACTGCTGTGCATCTAATTTAACCATTGTGATCAGAAACATACTCTGTATGATTACAATCCATTGAAATATATGGAGACATTTTTAATGGCCACACATATGGTCTATCTTATTCAACGTAGACTTGAACCTTTATTCTTTGGTTGCTAAATGCAATGTTCTATAAATATCAATCAAGTCAATTAGGTCGATGGTTTTATTCAACTCTAACTGTGACATCTGGGCCACCTCTAGATTGATCTTACTGATTTTTCCCTCAACTATGGATCACGGCTTCCAGTTTCATCCTATGTCTAGTAATTTATCATTGTATACTGGACATTGAGAATGGTATCTTATAGACTGGATTCTCTTATCTTCCTCTGGGAAGTGTTGTGTTTTGTTCTAGCAGGCAATTCAAATTATTGCTAGATCACTCTGATCTTTGGGGGATATGCTTTTAGATTTGATTAGGGTTTATTTCAGTTTAGCTTTAGTCCTAGGGTAAATTTCAGTGGTCCTAGACTGTGGTCTTTACTTCTAAGGAGTGGCCCTTCTGGGGTTTTCATGGAAAGCACTTTTAACTTGTTGAGATTTGAATTTCAAACTCTGCTGTGGCAGCTGCTGAAACTTCTGTTCCGCTTCTTAGCCTAATAGCTATTGTTTTCCCCCTGGCTTCTTGGAGTCTCACTTTGCACATACCCAGTTCAGGTATCAGATAAGACTAGAGAGACTATAGACTTTTGAATTTCCCCCTTTGTGGCTCTCTCTTTTATGGATTTCTTCCATCAGTCTCCAGACATTCTTACAGCCCCAAATTTCACTCTCCAATTCCCTGCATCAGTAAGATTATACCTGTCTGCTTGTGCTCTAGCCACTGTACTGTCTCATTGACTGGGCATGAACTCTTCTTTCATGGTTCTCTTCTTTCAGCAGTGAAATCTCCTCCAGTTTCTGCCTGCTTTTCTTTGCTCTCCAGTGCCTCCAATAGTTAATTAAAAAAAAAAAAATCTGTCCAGAGTTTATTCTAGCTATCAGCAGGAAGATTAGCCCCAAACAATTCATTCCATCATTACTGGAGCCAGAACTAACACACTGAATTTTAATATCTCTGCTGTGAATAAGTTTTGCAGATTTCTTTTCTTAATAGAAAAGTCAGAAAAACGTGAAAGAATTAGTTGTAGGTGATAATCTGATGAGAGGAGGTAAAAGGAAGTGTGGACACTGAAGACACACTGATTATGTTGCAAATTTTGCTGACTGGGTAGATTATAAAATTTTCACAGTAGAGAAACAAAAAAAAAAATTGTGAAAAAGAATTGGTACTAATAAGAGAAACCAAAGTAAGAGGAAGGAAGAGTGGAATAAAGATAAAATTACTCTTTACATCTGAGTTACATACTTATATTGCCGTAACAGATGCTTTAATTACAGTGTTTTGGTAAAATTAATAAAATAAGACACTTATGTATAAATTAATAGAAAGATGAAAACTAAAGCACTAAAACCATAATTAGAAATGCTTTGGGCATGACCGGGAAATTACAGATGTGCACAATTTTCAAGAGCAAGAAGAGGTGATACAAAGAAATTCAGCAATCATCATTAAGAAGACGAATATTGTTTAGGAGCTAAGCACAATATACACCAAATCACTCTCGTGGGAAACAGTGCAGCTATTTCAATACTTAGACTTTAAGAGCAAACACATAACAAAAGCTCAAACTATTTTAGCAATCTTGAAAATTTCATTACTGACTTCTCTTCTGTGACTGTCTACCATAATAGAGGTTTCTGCAGATACAGTTTTAAAAATATTTTACGGGAAAAAAAGTGTATCTGACCTTGCATCACAGGTAGAGGTACAATATTTCTTTGTTACAATATATGCAATGGTCATTTAATAAGAAAATATGCCACTCACTTAAATTTTCAGATGTTACCATGAATTCTTCAATTTCATCATCAGAATCATCTATTAAGGGCATGAAGGCATATCTAAATCAAAAACAAGGAGTAGTTTTACTAGTGTGTTTGAACCTGTTCAACATTCAGTTTACATCTAAAAGAGTCAGTACACACTTTAAAAAATATATACACTTAAAAAGTTTCCCATAAATTGAAATGATAAAAATTTAATTATTTTACTCTCAAATCAGCAAAGGTTACTGTGAAGAAACTGAAACTGGGGTTCCCAGACCCGTTGGTAAAAGCATCGATGGATCAAATTTCTCTGGAAGCAACTTTGAAATATCGAATGCTCAGGGAAGGGAATTTTCTGCTGTACTTTTTTCTCCATGTCAGGTTTACCTCCCTGCCCACTATTTTTACTTATCTCCTAACGAAAAGGAATTGCTAACCTGATTGGTGAAAATAAAGCACACCACTCAAGCCACATTTACTGGGTCCAACAGCATTCAAAAAGCACTGCTGATTTTAAAAAAAAAAAAGCACTGCTGATAATAGCAACAAAACTAGAAACTAAGTGTCTAATAATTAGGGACTGCTTATATAAATTATGTTACAATCATATGGAATGCCAGAAAGCTATTAAAAGTAATATGGTAGGTCTATACAAGATGATAAGGAAAGACACATTTTAAACAAAGAAAGTGCAGAATAGTGTATATATGTATGTATGTACTATCATTGTTGTTGTATAATATTTAAATCTGTTTTTAATCAAAAAATTTTCTATTGAAGTATAGTTGATTTGCATGTTGTTGTATAATTTTAAAGAGAGAGAGAAACACACACACTAGTATATACTTTTTCATTTTTTCCTAGAAGGAAGAAACTTAACAGTGCTTTGCTTGGGGAAGAGGAATGAGGCAAGGGAAGCTGTGGGGCTTCCTGTCACATGTAGTGTAAAGTACAAGTTTCTGAATTTCGCATTCAAGCTCTTTATGATTTTGCTCCCACTTTTCCTTTCCAGCTTTATGTCCCACCAATGTAAGGGTAGTAACCAAACTGTATGGCTTGTTGGCCTTCAAAGTATGCCATGTCTGTTCCCGCTACTCCTAGAAAACCTGCAGTCTTTCGCAGGTCAGCCAGTCACTGTCCTACTCCTTTCCTAAAGGTGTAACATAAATGCTGCCTTTTCATGGACCCCTCTTCCACCTTCCTGCTGGGCTTATATATCTCTTATTTCACTGTCTTGCTTTTGTTACATTTGTCTCCCCACTTGACTGTATGTACACTCTTTAACAGCAAGGACTACCTCTCCAGTTTCTATAAATGCTGTTTTAACATTGTAGCAGATGATGAACAAATCCTTGCCAAATTTGAACTTTCCTATGTTAGGTACCTCTGATTGTTTGCTGATGGTCTCCACAAAAACATTATTACAATAAGGATAAGGGAAAAAAGGAAGCTCCAAAACGCATCATCAATCCAGCGTTCCATCCAATCCTATAATAAGGACAATTCAAACAAGAAAAGTTAATTTTCTGATAAACATACAGATTTCCCATTCAAATAGTACATAATGACAAGTACTAATGAAATCTTTCCAACCAGTAAGTCTTCCAAATGAATAAGCACACGTTTTTCCGAGAAAGATAAAAACTAAGAAATGCTATCTCTATAAAATCATTATGCTTACTTCAGTAATATTAATGCTTACTTCAGCCTTATAACCAATATAATGAATAAAATCCTAACAAATTATATAGTATCATAAAAAGAATTAGAGGGACCTCCCTGTTGGCGCAGTGGTTAAGAATCCACCTGCCAATGCAGGGGACACAGGTTCGAGCCCTGGTCTGGGAAGACCCCACATGCCATGGAGCAACTAAGCCCATGCGCCACACCTACTGAGCCTGTGCTCTAGAGCCTGCGAGCTACAACTACTGAGCCCATGTGCCACAACTACTGAAGCCCGCGCACCTAGAGCCCGAGATCCGCAACAGGAGAAGCCACCGCAATGAGAAGCCCATGCACCACAACGAAGAGTAGCCCCCGCTCGCTGCAACTAGAGAAAGCCTGCACACAGCAACGAAGACCCAACACAGCCAAAAATAAATAAATAAATTAAAAGAAAAAACAATTAGAGTTTAAAAGGGCTTCAGAGGTCAATTATTTTCTAGACAAGAACAGTTTCTTCTCTCACTAAATTATCCCTACAGCAGCAGAAGTCCAGGGTTTTCAGAGGCCTCCTTATAATTATTTATATGGAACTACAGACTATTTCCAAATCAAGAAACCCCCAAGAGGGTCTTTTACTATTTTAAGTCTGAGAAATGTATCTTCTTCTAACTAGAGAATCCATGGAGGGTATCTCCTGAATGTTCACAATGAGTATACCATCCTAGAAACATGTCAGGCTTAAGGTTGACAGTCCTAAGTACAAAACAACCCAATTACACTGTGTGCTGGAAGAAAAAGATTTCCTGTTACCTAAAATTATACAGGGGGAGGATTCCTTTTCAAAATATACAAAAAGAAAAGGGCGTAATTGGAAAAGGAGATTTAAGAGGAACTTTTTCAGACATTTAAAGAAGGCAAATGTTTTTATAATTCTTTACAAAATAATTCCAAGTAAAGAAAATCTCCACTCAAATTATCTGTCTACAAACACAAAATTCTTCAACCTTACACAAAATCAAATAGAATAATTAAAAATGAAAACTGTTTAAATAGGAAGATTATACTTACTGATTGACATTTTGCAATTCTAAATGTCTTAGTTGTCCACACCGTAAACACTACAGATGCTGAAACACACCAAAAAAAGTCAACCATTGAAAGAATATGCAATACTAAAATAATGTATTTTAAAAGACAAGTTAGATAGCTTACCCATTATGGCAAAGATCAGGGTATTTGTGAAGTGCCTGTACAAAGAAAATTTCACTGTGTTCTTTCTTAGCCTTAGGGTCTTCATAGTTTGTGCCAAACTTATAAAAATGTGAAAAAAGTTAAGGAAAAAATTTAAATAGTAATATACAGGTAAGATAAAAAACAAAACAAGAATCTTCTGCTACATTTCCAAACTTAGCACTGCTATATAGTACTGCTACACATAATTCCTATAATTTAAAACTAATAAACACACAGAAAATGTTGTCTTATCCAATACTGTATAATCAGGATACCAATTTCATCACAGATATTGTTTTACAATATACCACTGTCTGAACTAAGTAAACACACTTCAAGGAAAAAAAAACATAAGCAAGAAGACCTATGATGTGCTCCTTCAATGCCAAGTTCTTGAAACAGAGAACAGAGCAGGACACACACTAAATGCCAAGTTCCCCTTAGGCCAGACACTCTTTACAGATCCCATCATGACATGCCACTTGGCGTGTGCTTTTCTGTCTGTTTCTTTCTTATTTTGTTGTTTCTGGTCTATTCTCATTTTATCCTCCAAATGACCATAATTAAGAAGTTACACCATCTGCCAATTCCATTTTATAAACTGAAACTGAAATATGTCAAGTAACACAAATCTGGACTTAGGTAAAAAGAGACTTTATTGAAGAGATTATTGCAATAGGGAGAATGTTCCGACTATAAGATCCGAGAGAGTCCCAAAGGTCAGGCAGGGAAGGGCTTTGCTTTTATAGGGAGGAGTAAACAGGTGTCGAGAGCAGCAGGTGTGAGAAGTGGGTGGCCTGACGGGACAGTTGCCCAGAGAATGACTTTCCTTGAAGTCTGCAGGTTTTCAGGAGGGGCCATGAAGGAGGGCTGCGGGTGTATGAAAGCTTGGGAACCCGAGGGAGGGAGAAGGCTTAGTTTGGTCCAGTCTGGTATTTTGTCCAGATTGGTCAGTGGGTACATAGGTATGTGTCTGGCCTTGTCACAAGTGAACATGGGGGCACCTGGGAGTCTCATCGAAGTCCTATGGGGAAAGGCATCTGTTTGTATTGACAGTAAGCCTTTTCCCGGAACACGAAAGGGTGGAGGCTGTCTTAACCACGGCTGTTCCAGGAGCACAGGGCTCAGGTAAAGTGCGACACTGTCAGGTACAAAGAAGCAGAAAGAGGCTTGTCCACTGGCTCCTCAGTAGTGCAGCTGTGCTCAAGCCAGAGCTCTGTAAACGGGAGCTGCTTCCTCTGCAGCACCTGCCAAGCCCCGTTCAGGGACCACACTCTGAACATACGTAACAGAGTTGAGCAAAGGAATGGAAGTGGCACAGTTTGCACTTAGGCCTCCTATTTAAATTCCAAATACTTCACTCATCAAAAACTTCACTTTAGTACTAAAACTACCAAAGCTGCTTTTCAATCTTTCTGAATGACCAATAAGTTGCAACAGAAGATCAATTTCTAAAATAGCACAACTCAACCAATTAGGCCTGCTGTCAGAATTTACAGACATGCAAATGTGCTTTATTCAATAAACATGATCAAGACCGAATACTTCTGAAGCAGTAATGAAAGCACACAGGCCCCATGATCCTGACAAGAGAAGCACCTTGGACATGCTGCTGCGCTAGGAAAAGGATATCCACCAGCACAAGCTAGAGTCAAGAAGAGACAGAGGGAGGCTGGCCAGGAGCACAAGATCAGATCATTTGCCTGCAGCAAAACAGCAAAAGAATAAAACAAACAAGCAGGAGAAAAGAGGCAGAAGGCTGTGGCTTTGGGCGCTTTCAGGCTATTTTTTCTATTAATATAGAATTAGATTCTTACAGGAGGAGCTAGATGAGGTTCATCAAAGGTGAAGGAAGCAGGGTCATTATCCCAGCACTCAATTCTATAAGGACGTAGTCCTGCTTCTTTGCTTGTCATTGGTAATCATTTAGGAAATCCACTACCTTTTTGTACAGAGAAAGCAGACTTTTCATCTCAGTAATGAAAATTACCAAACGGCAATCTAAAAGCAAACGTCAGAAATTCAGGTTGAGGCAGAAATGGATAATGCTAAATTTCCTTTCTCTCACCATGAAATACTAACCAAGAGAACTTTAATTTCTGGATTTCTTTATGACTTTTACCTCAAACATGTTTATTAAAAACATTATTAATTAAGCAAGCTAAATCTTTCCCCTTATTTTCCTTATCTCCCCATCCCAATCTGGCTCATTATGTGTTGGACCAAAGCCATTGCTGTCCATAAAGGTGGTAAGTTACCCTCATTCAAATCCAGATGGAATCAGAGCGTTTACAGCCACTTTCCTCTGGAATTTTCTGCCAAGTTGCATTACTATGTATTTTTCCCAATGAACCCATGTACCACCTTGGAGATGATTAAGAACAAGAATACTCTGAAATACGTATCTGTAAATTACCAGGAGAAAAGATAATATAGATTTTTAAAATGTGAAGTTTACAAGGCTCTAAGCATATACAAGTTTAGAAGTAAGACAACTCCAAAATGAATAGATGTCTTAAGCTCATTTTCTAAACTCACAGTGACAGAAGAGAAGACATGAAGATTGGAGACAGTAACGCTGAGCCCAGTAGCTAGTTCACCTCCCCTGCAATTCTGCCTGTCCAGGTCCCAGGGTGTTCGCACTGCCTGCCCCTTATCCTCAAGTCAGGTGAGAATCCCTGACAAGCGATGAAGCCGGGGCTTCGGCAGAGTGGGCTCCACGCTGGGGATAAGTACTCAGAGCTGGAACCCTGTTCACCTGCAGAACTGAGGAACGGACTTCACCTTTTGAACAACTGAATGACTCTACATGGTTTTTTTTTTTTTAATGTAGAGAATATGAAAAATTACATTAGAGTCAGAAATTTTTACGACTCGGAGAAGATCAGATTTATATTACTATAATTTTATTCAGTAAACTTGGATTCTCAACTGGTAGCTCTCAACAGAAGTAGAATCCAGTTTTCAAGCAAGTTGGTTGAAACAACTCTTTAAATCAGGTATCATCCCTTTACTGACACCCCTCGGACACTAGGGGCTACCTGGACATAATTTAGGAGGTCTGCAAATGCCTCACTGTAGGAAAAACTCCTCGTGTGAATGACGTGTGTGTTTATATATAATCTGTGAAGAGGCTCCACAGCTTTCATCAGATTTGCAAAGGCATTTCTGCTGCCAGAACCCAAACAAGGCTAAGAACCACTGCTTTCGAGAATAAAAATAAATTAAAAGATTTTTGTTTTGTTTTTAACTTGGAAGCATATCGAGAATTCACAAACAGGGAATTTAAAGAATAGATAAGACCGGGTTTACCCACAAGGAGCTCAGAAAATCCTACTAAAAAAAAAAAAGAAAAAAGAAAAAAAGAAAATCCTACTAACAGTGTTACACCTGTTAGCGCACCTTCAGAAAGGGACAGCTTCCTGTAGAGAAGGGACACAGGCAATTTTAAGCCCTCCGGCCCTCCCTGTGAGAGACAAAGATGAGAACATGGAAAGAAACACAAGGAAAACAAAATCACATTTTACGTTAAAAGCTAAAAGACAGGGCTTCCCTGGTGGCGCAGTGGTTGAGAATCTGCCTGCTAATGCAGGGGACACGGGTTCGAGCCCTGGTCTGGGAGGATCCCACATGCCGTGGAGCAACTAGGCCCGTGAGCCACAACTACTGAGCCTGCGCGTCTGGAGCCTGTGCTCCGCAACAAGAGAGGCCGCGATAATGAGAGGCCCGCGCATCGCGATGAACAGTGGCCCCCGCTCGCCACAGCTAGAGAAAGCCCTCGCACAGAAACGAAGACCCAACACAGCAAAACTAAATAAATAAATTAATAAACTCCTACCCCCAACATCTTCTTTAAAAAAAAAAAAAAAGCTAAAAGACAATTATCAAAGACAATAGCAACAAAAAGAACTGTGTAAAAATAAAAGCTTATGAGTTTCAAAGAGGACATAAATGTCAACGAAACAGATACAAATAATGTTCTGGATCCACAGAACCCTGCATTCTGCTCTGACCAGGTCGTAGTTTCTCTAGAATCCCTCCCATTTCCACGAATGCACTTTAGAGGGTCCTGCCTAGGAGAGGAAAACAGTGGAATTGCCCAGACGCCACTGGAGTCACTCAGTCAGCGAGGAGGAGCCTCAAGGATCGGTTAACACTGTCTCTGAAACTTTTCCTGCTGTGCTATGGCCTCTGGCCCACCACCTCCAGCGAACCCGCTCTCTTGCTGTCCGCCGTGACCCCTGGAATGAACCAGGCAGACAGGTGCGCCTCGGGAACTCATCTCCCTGCAGCGCTAGCCACTGCTGAGCACCCCTCCTTACCAAAGCTTTCCTAGTCTCCACCCCAGGACGACTTCCTGGTTCTCCCACCTCCCTTCACCCTGGACTTCCTTCCATGCATGTTTCCGCCCCATGAGGCACTGTCCTGGTTCCTCTCCACTTGCTGGTCTACCTGTTCTTCTTGGGTCACTTCCACGGCTGCGACCTTCTCCCACACAAAGCTGACTCCCACCTTCGTCACCAGCTCTGACTCCTCTTGCTAAGCCAGGCTGGGACTTCCAACTCTCTTCTTCACACTAATGCCCCAGGCAACTCAACCCTCACCCACTGTGGTCCCTTATCCATGTTTACCACCCTGAGCATGGCAACACTGGTCCAGCCACCTACTTGAGACGTGCATGTCTTCCTGGGAGCCCTCTCTCCCTTTCCCCACCCATTTCTAGCCAGCTTGTCATCCAGAGTCCTTCTTCCATTTCCTCTGCCCCACTTCTAACACTCACTATCCCTCCTTTGGCCCACTGCAAAGGACTCCTTACTAGACCTCCCAGCTCTAGACTCTCCTTTCCCAGGCATTTTTAAAAATGCCATCCTTGAGTTCTTTCTTACAAGATTTCATCATGTCATTCACCTGTGCAGCCTCAACTCCTTGCTCCTTTCCACCTTCTAAACTCTCGAGCATGTCATTCTATCCTTCCCTTCTGGTCCCACCTTCTATGATTCTCCTACACACGTTACCTACAGGCAAGCTACTCTGAGACATCGTGCCACTGTCTCTATATTTTCATGCTTCCAACTATTTGGTTCCCTTAAATCTTCCCAGAATGCTTTCCCCTCAGTTCTTTTCCTAGTAAACCCCGATTTGTCCACTCAGTCTCAATTAAAATGTCACCATCTCCCTGAAATCTTTCCTGATTTTCACCCTGGAGTAAATTTCTCTTTCCTCTATCTGCACAGCACCTCTCTAACGTGGCAATTACTATCGTTATGTTGCTCCTAGTTATGTTTTTCTTCCTTACCAGATCGCTCAATATGTGCATTTAAGTTTGCTGAACTACTAGAAAAAATAAGGATATTTTTTGTTCGAGGAATCGTTACTTTTTCACCTTCAACTAAATTTCTATATTGAGGTAACAATAACGCATGAGTATATTTCTCTCTATTATTATTACACACTAAAAATAATCCGATTTTAATGATACAACAATTTTAGGACACAGTAAAGGATATGAACCATACAAAAATGGAGTCAATAACGGCTAAAATAATGTCACCAAATACAACAGCTAAATGGTTAGAACCCTGAAAAATAAAAATAGGGAAAAAAATCTGAATGTAAAAGTTTCATTGTATTATAATAATTATCATCTGATGAAGAAAAACAATTTATCTCATATCATTGTTTTATAAAAGGCCACATAAAAGATGTTATTGCCTAACAGAATTGTGTTTGAGCACATGGAAGTTACCTGTTTTGGTGTCAACAAATGTTTGTCATCAACTTGTCCCGTGATAACGTAAAAGTGTGTTATAAAGTGGCAAATAAAACATAGCGCATCCCACCCAACTCAGGTCAACCATTTCAATCTCTGCCCTCTCCGCACCAAACCTGCAGCCACGGCTCCTAAAGAAACGGACTCCTCATCATCCCCACGTGTGTCAAAGGACATGCAAAAAGTAAAATAAGGAAAAGGAACTGTGTGGAAGGGTATAAACAAACCATCGGCTGGATGCGTACTCAAGAGCTGACAGAGAATCATATTTAAAACGGTCACATCTAAGATGCTGACTGTGTAAAATTTTAAAGAGATACAATGCAAGCTATCCATGGGGTGTTTATCCTTTCCATTTTCTTTCTAGCACAGATTAGTTTTCTGTGAATTATACATGTAAATGCAAAGTTCTTCATTATCATGTAAGAGTAAAAATAAATGCACCTTTCAAGGAGCAGGTGTTATCTAACCCAGAATGCAGATGTGTCAAAGACACCAGAAGAGGAGTGAAGCTTTTAACATTATTGGACAAATGTCCTGCTTTAAGGGTCAGATCAACCTACATGAAGTAGACGTACGTGGCAATATACAGATTATTCACTCTGTGCACAGTGATCTGATTTAAACATCTAATCCAAAAGATGTTTTGAGTAAAAATTACAAGGTTCTCTGAATCAAGTAAAAATATAATAAGCTTCTTAATCACTCAGTTGTCAGCCATATTATTAAGGAAAACCTAGAGCTAGAAATGTAGGGGTCTTCACAGATACAAATATTCGCTCTTCTCTAGAGTAAAGCATTGCTGCCCATGTTGCTAGAGCCGTTTCTCCCCAGAACACTACCTCCTCCTGGTTTTTCCAAGCGTGGAGTCTGCTGAATCCCCCAAATTCTGAGCCCACAGGAGTCAGGGAAAACTTACAACCAAAGGAGACTTTAAAAAGCAATGACACGTAATATCTGTATGCACAAAAGGTAAAATTAACTGCTCTTCACTTACACGTTTAAGCCAAGGGTTAAGGAAGAAATGAATGTGTTCAGACTGCATAATGATAAAGATGAATGTTCTTCGTGAAGAGCAACCACGAACATTTTTGAGATGGAGCTAATTCCTAGGATGACGTCAGGTGGTGTGTTCATAACCACATCATTTAAAAAAGTGCTCTGTTTAGCCTTATACTTTCAGGACGTGTTAGAAAAGGGAAAGAGTCCACACGGGGGAAAATAAACTCAAATTGGGCCTTTATCACAAATTTCCTATCTTTAAAAATTCATCTCAGGAGACAGAAGTAAAATCGTATTTCACAGCAACGACAAAAAAAAGTGCAAGTGGAATGATGTAGTTTTTACCCCAATGACTCTTATCACGCCTTCAGCAGCTGCAAAGATAAAGTAAAGGATCCCCAGTCCGATGACCCGGTGCATGACTGTTCCTAGACGAGGCCTGGTACAAGGAGAAGCAAACCGAAAAAAGAGAAAGAAGAAGCAAGGTAAGTAAAATGTATCTGACTACAGTAACTGGCCCCATTTCCAACACCAGGAACGTCGCTATCCAATCACGTCAGTCCCTTCCCACCTCGGAGGTACTTTGTTTTGGGAAACAGCATTGTTTCCTGGGAAGAAGGCAGAAACAGGCTCAAGGAAATCTAGCCTCCTTCTCTAGGACTTGAAGCTGTACTGATGCCTATGAAGCAACATTTTTGAGGCCAGAGGATCTTGCTGCTGAAATCCAAGCAATATGATTAACATAACCCAGGTACTATGTCTACAGAATGGACGAGAAGAGTGATGAAACCTAGGAAGTGAGCGCCAACTTCTAAGTGTCACTGGCAGAAATAATCATTTAATTCTTCCACTAACAGAGATTGTAAAGTGTTCTGAGATGTGTCTTGTCAGCGATAATCCACTGATTCTATGACTTGGGCAGAGAAATAGCAGGATGTCAGGAGATCGAATCCCACTGCCTTCCCCTCTTAATATTCCCAAACGACAGTCCGGAAAGACTTCAGCTTTCATTCTTCGGATTGAAAAGAATTAAAATAACAGTTTTGATTCTTTGAAAGTATAAATGAGTTGAGAACATGCAAAGATGATGATTTTTGCGATTAGTCATTTGAAAATAGAACTGAAATTTCGAGAATTCCCTGGTGGTCCAATGGTTAGGACGCGGTGCTTTCACTGCCGTGGGCCCAAGTTCAATCCCTGGTCGGGGAACTAAGGTCCCTCAGGCCGCACAGCGTGGCCAAAAAAAAAAAAAAAAAAAAAAAAAGAAGAACTGAAATTTCATGACACTTGCAAATCAGAATTTATTATGAATATGTTTTAACTCAAAAACCCTCTTTTCAGAGTAATTAGAAGAAAAAACTGGTTTTGAAAAAAAAATACTTATGATGAAAACTGAACTAATACCCATAGCTCATATTTCAGACAATTTATCTAATTTAGTTAATCTAAATTCTGGTTCACTATAGCCAGCTTACTGGAACCCTGCAACAGCCAGAACTGTTACCGCTTTGTAAGGGTTGAACACAAGTTGACAGTGAAGGGATTCAGTCAAAAAGGGCTGAGCCCTCACCCACCAGCTCAATCTTCTATCCCTTTCTCAGCCACCACCCTCTGCACCCTGGCACCTGATGCTCGTAACTACAACTGTGAGCTGCCACTGGGACCCAGAGGGTTTTGTGTTCTATATACTGTACTGAGGCCAAAAAACAAAAGAAAGCAAAACAAACGAAAAGAAGGTTTCCTCACTACAGTCTTGGTAACTGCACCAGTCCGGAGCTCAGAAGCACACGTGCGTGCATTAGTGCACGCTTACTGAGTGCACGCTGTGTGCCGCCCAGCGCACTGGGGCCTTGGGATACAGCAGGACACAATACAGGGAAGTCACACACAAGTGGGGGGAAGAGACAACAAATGCTAAGAAACACATCAAAAGGCATGAGGGACTAGAGCGATGGAGGATGGGCACTGGTTAGGGTCCCAAAGGGCCATCCTCCCTGGGGGGTGACGGTGAGGCAGAGAATTAAAGCAAGTGAGGGAGCAAACCATGCCTGGGATCCGGGGGGGAAGCTGACAAGCAGAGGCCTCTTCTGCACTGTGAGACACGTGTCTGCTGTGTTTAAGGAACAGTGAGAGCAAGAAAAGCAGCAGGAGGGAGCAGAGTGTTTGGAGGGAGAGTGGCAGGAGATGAGGTCAGCCATCGGAGAAGCCACAAGATGGAATCTGGGTTTCACTGAGTGAAATGAGCAGAAAAGTAATGAAATTGGAGTTACATCTTAAGAGAATCATCCTGGCTGCTGCTGTGTTTGAAAAGACTGACAGGAGACCAGGGCAGAAGTGGGGAAACCAGTTTGGAGGCTACTGGAGTGTAGTCTCGGCAGGAGAAGATGGTGGCCTGGATCAGGGTGGTGGCTGTGGAGGGGGTGGGATGGGCTCATTCTGGACACTTTCATCAGTCAGAGCCACAGAACTGGATGAGAAAGCCTCGGGGATGCCGGTCACTAAAGCAGAGGTCTGGGGCCTGAGCCCAGGGCCCCCCAACACTGGAGCTCGGGAAGACGAGGGGGCTCGGCACAGGAGACCGTGAAGGAGCCTCCACGACCGGGCACCTGCAGGGGGCTGAGCGGGGCCCTGCGATTCGGCAAGGAGAGGTCAAGGTGACCTTGACAGGCGCAGTCTCAGTGGAGGAATGGGGCCAAACCTCACAAGGACAGAAAGCGAGGGAAGTGGGAGCAGCCAAGTACAGACAACACATCTGAAAAGCGCTGCTGCACACAGGGGAAAAGCAATGAAGGAGAAACAGAGGAGAGGGCCATCCGGGTTCAAGGGAGGCTCTGCTTCTGAAGATGACAGAAATAACAGTGTGCTGATGGGAACGGCCCACCGGAGAGGGAAATTGACGCTATCAGAGACAACAGGACAGACTGCTGGGACAGCTTCTTTGACAGAGGAGGTAACAGGACCCAGGGCACCAGGGCAGGGCGGGGCTTAACCGCACACAGGGATGGTCCACGCCGTACAGGAGCAGAACAGGCTGCGTGTGGTCCAGAGGTGGGGAGGATGACACAGACCTGACAGCCGCAAGTCCCTTCTGGTGGCTTCTAATTCCTCGGTGAGAGAAGAGCCAAGATCAGCTACGCTGGATGAGGGTAGGGAGGTGCGAGGAGACAGAAGGGGTGAATGGTCTTGCGCAGAGCGGAGAGTCAGAACACGAACGGCACGGGGACCAAGAGGTGCCAGCAGCACTGAGGGCGCCCTTCAAGTTCAGGGTCACGGAGTGAACTGAGCCAGGCAGTGCGGCGGGGTGTTCTCCTCAGGCTGACGCCGAGCCTGCGCAGATGGAGAGCTGGATTTATCGAGGGAGGCTGGCAAAGGAGAAGGCGGAGGGCCTCAGGGGTGGCAGGGGTCGTCAGTGCCCTGCCGGACCGTGGAAGGCGGTGGGATCAATAGGCCGGAGGCCACACCAGGGACCAAGAGTGCCTACAGCTGACGCATTAGAGAAAGGAAACAGGAAACGGGGGAGGCTGAAGAGTAGATTGCTTCAATGTGCCACCATGGAGAGGGTGCAGCTATACACGATAATAAATAGATACTAATCAAGTCCAGAAAACGGCC
This sequence comes from Stenella coeruleoalba, assembly GCF_951394435.1. Lineage (NCBI taxonomy): Eukaryota > Metazoa > Chordata > Mammalia > Artiodactyla > Delphinidae > Stenella > Stenella coeruleoalba. Next base: position 11,865,474 of record NC_137159.1, on the reverse strand, counting down.
AGGGCACTCAGTAGTTGAGGGGAGGTGACAGGTAAGAGCGGCAGAGGTGAGGGGGTGAGGTCAGGTTTCTTAAAGGATCCTCACACGGATACTCAAATCACAGGGAATCCTGACAGTGAAGTGCTGAGGACAAAGACAATAAAGCAAGTGCTCGGAGCGGTGAGGGATGAGGGGAAACCTGGCGGCTGACAAGGCCTGCAACCCGAAGATGCTGCTGTGGTCCAGTGTGAGGGCTTGAGTTTCTGGGAATCAGAGGGTCTTAGGCAACAGGCTCTTCCATGTTCATGCCCAGGGACTCAAAAGTAAGAGGGAGAAAGGATCTGCTTGAGAGGGTCCCGAAAGCGGGTCCTCAGGCGACTGCCAGGTTTCAGCCAGAAATTCTGCTGACCCTGGTGTTTCATGAGAGCACGCTCTCTTACAATATCTCATACACAAACATGACCCCTAACTATGTTGTCTAGGAAACAGAAAATGGTCTGAACCTCGAGAATCATTTAGAATTTTCCATAATCCTTATAGTTGATTATTCATCTAACTATGAAGTTACTGGAATTCAACTTCAGGATCTTTATTTGAGAAAAGAATAAAACAGCCAGTGCATGGAAATCTTTTAAAAACACGTCCTTGCAGGTATTTCCCTCTGGGATTTGTGTTAGGACACTGAGAGGTGCCGGGTTTCACAGGGGTCATAGCGGAGATGGATGGGATCACAGGATGGGGACGCGGCGTCTTTTCTGGGCCCCGGTACTTACTTCACAATGCCGTATCCCAAGCTCACAATGATCACCAGGAGGCGAGCCAGCGTCCTCTTAATTGCAGATATCAACTCCGCAAAGATCAGTAAACTCTGGGCTGAGGGGGGGACGAAGGAAAATCATTCGCCCTGGGTCCATCTGGACGCCTGCCGCGTCTAGAGTCTAAATGGGTACTGTGTACAGTTACGTCCTGACCTCAGACGAATTCGCCACGTTGAATTTAAAGGTCATCTAATCCAAGTGATGTTTGAAACCTCAATGAAGGGGATTCTGATCGGCTCTACTGGGCACAGCTCTCTCACGTCCACTGGAAATCCGTCTCCCCGAGCTCCCCTCTGTTCTTATTCTTCCCCTTGAGGTTACAAAGGATTGTAGCCCTTTCCTGTTCTGTAAATATCTGAAAACCATAACGCCCTCAAGAGCTCTCTTTTCCCCAGGTTGCCCTCATCATTTACTCATTCACGCTCCTACCGTGTGGCTATCGCAGTAAAAGACACACCACGTTCCCTGCCCTCGTGAAGCCTGTACTCTGGTCGGGACAAGTAAACGGACAGAATTCAGCAAGTGCTGGAGGTCACGCTGTATCTCCCAGGATTGTGATGAAAGCGACCTAATCCACACGGGGCAGGAAAAGCTTCTCATAGGAAGTGACATCTACACCAGGGTTTGAAGGCTGAGTAGGAGTTAACCGTTTGGAGGAGGGAAAGGGGAAAGCAAAGGAAATGGCACATGCAAGGGCATGGAGAGAAAAAGAGACAAAGCCAAATATGCTGCAAGAAGTGAAAGTTCGGCATGTCTGCAGCAGAGCGTGTAACGAGGGAGGTCAAGAAAAGAGGCTGGGGCAGAGGCAGGGCCCAATCACCTCAGTTTTAGGCTAGGCCATGAGTCAGGGCTTGTTGCCGAGGGCAGTGGGAAGTCAATGATAGTAAACAAGGGAGTGAAAAAGGAACTAGTCAACTACAGCCCACAGGCCAAATCTGGCCCTACATCTGTTTTGTAAATAAAGTTTTATTGGAACACGGCCATGCCCATTTGTTGTCTGTGGCAGCTTTCATGCTCCAATGGCAGTAGTTGAGAAGTTGCAACACAGACTACATGGCTCGCAAAGCCGAAAATATTTACTGTGTAGACTTTGCAGGAAAAGCTTGCTGACCCTTGGAAGAAAGTAGACAGCTTTATTTTATCAAGATTGCTCTACTTAATGGCTTGGAGAGGAATAGACTGTAGGCGAGGAAAACGCTCAGGAGTCTATTGCAGAATTTAGCCAAGAGATGATGAGAGTGCTGGCGGTAAAGACGGAGAGGAGAAAGCCATTCAGAAACGAGTTGTGAATCCACCTAACATTCTTGTTTTCAGTTCATGTTTCTCTGCCTTCTCTAGAAGAAACCACAAGAGACCTTGCCCAACACATTGAAGAAGTGCAGATATACTAAATTTATTACATTTGCCTAACTGCCAATCTAGAAGCACAAAACAAAGAAGTCAATGGACACGACCTATTCTTAATGTATCCTTGCTGGGTCCTAACAATCACTAAATCATCATTGCTTGATTTTTCTGAAGTCTATCCTTCCAGGACCAATGCTAAGCAAGACAGCCTGGGTTACAGAATTTACACTTGGGAAAATCAGAAACAACATCAACCCAGGCCCCGTCTGGCGCCTCTCCTTTCCACAGGACTCCTCAAAGACAAGGACGGCAGTCTGGGGTTTCTCTTCCAAGGGCCTTCTGGTGTCATCTCAGAGGGCTTGAAGGCCCTGAGGAAGATAGATGGTCTTTCCTTCTCTCCATGGATCTCAGGCTTTTGCTGCCCTTCACCCAAGTTCACGCCACCCTCTTCTAGACAGAGACGCCCACCACTGGTAGCAAAGGAGCTGACCCGCCTTCTCTGACATTCAAGAACGCTTTAACCCCCAGTCATATGCAGCCGCTCTATCCTTCCTTCTTTATCTGGTTCAGGGCAGGCACACACACATACACACGCACGCACGTCACTAGAACTTCTTATAGGGTAATAATACCTCTAACATGTCTCCCTGGATGTTTGTCTTTTCTTTATTGTCTTGTACATGTCTTTTTAAACTTTTTATTTTGGGAAATTACAAACATTCTTCGACCCAGAGAAAGCGATATAATGAACTCCCACGTACCCATCACTCAGCTTCCATAATTATCAACATTATGCTAAATTTGTCTCATCTATTTTCCAACTCACCCTCTTTTTTTCCCGGAGTATTTTAAAATAAAGAGCAGACACAACTACACCCTTTGAAAACCTGTACCACGATCATTTGTAACTGACCACTCAGAAGCACATTCCTGAGGGCTTTCTACCCTTCTGAGCTATCTCCCTTTTGAAGGTTCAGTGATGGAATTAATTGTGCCTTTACTTCTCTGGCCCTTTTGAACTCTATCTTCTAGAAGTCTGGGGCACCCATCTGAGGATGCCCCACTATATGCCCTGCCTGCTTGCCACATGCCACTGTGTAAGCTGGGATGGTATCTCCCACGGTCACATGAAGTTCTTTGCAAAAAGGGTGCAGTCACCATCCATCCTGGCACTACTAATTTTACTCCCTGTGGCCAAATTTTCTTTTCTCCTTTGGAGGGGAAAGGAGAAGAGAGAGGATGGGGAAAAATACAGAGAAATACGTTAAAAGGATTGGCAGCCCCCGATGTCCCCAGTCCAGAATTTCGTGTTGTTTAAAGCCAGTCACGGCTAGCTGAACCTTAGGGAACAGGAATTTTCTTTTCCCCAGGAGGGAAGTAAGGGAAAGCCAGCAAGAAGAAAACAGAAAATGAAGACCACACACATGCTAGCCTGGATCAGAGCCCTACTCTGATATTCTCTTCTTGGCTTCCCTCCTCTTCACCTATATGGTTGTTCCCAAACCACTGTATGAAGGTGGGGCGGGGAGTCCCCACAGCTCTGCTCACAAATGCTAGGTGACTCTTGGGTCACACCATATTCATGGACACAGTCACCACTTACTTGATAACCCAGTGCTGTTGATGTTTTGGTATTCAGCATAAAAAACTGCTTTTTCAAGCATTCCCAGGAAAATAACAGCTGCAATCCAGAACTGGATTCTTAGTATATCTTTCCAATAGCAGGCAGACCACATCAGCCAGAGTATGCCATATAAGATATAAACGATACACATCACCATGTAGAACTGTGGGAGGAGAAGCAATTTTAGTCAGTTAAGCCTTCTGATCATTTGAAAATCGACATTTCTACATTCAAGTTTGCAATCCTTTATTTTCCAGTCACCATGGAACCAGAAATAGAGGGTATGTCAAAGTGTTAGCTACTAAGGAATTACCACCACTGAGCTCTTAAAATGTTTAAATGTTCCAATTAGGATACAAAACTCATTTTTAAAAAAAGGAAGAAATGATGAGAGATACTCACAATCATCAGAGGCCAATCTGATGCAGAGATATATCCATGAGGCCCCATCATAGAAAGAGAAACTGGTGAAGGCAGGGTGGGGATAAAGAAATTAAGGCATTAAAATTAACAACCAGTTTTCCTTAAGTTTTTCAATGTAAGCTCATTTTAAGACTCCAAGAATACACACCAAGTTAACGAATGCTGAATTTTAACCTTTGATTATGTAACTGTATGAAGATATCTTTACGTATTTGTAGACATGCTCTTGTAAAGTGTGGGCCAAGTCAGATCTTATGCAGACAGCAAAGTAGTCCTGGTCTGAGATTGGCCCTGGCTGAGTCCCTGACCTAGCTGAGGACTTTGTCTTTCTTAATGTAACTTGGACAAATTCTGAACTCCAGGGACTTCCCTGGTGGTCCAGCAGTTATGACTCCGAGCCCCCAATGCAGGGGGCATGGGTTCCATCCCTGGTCAGGGAACTAGATCCTGCATGCTGCAAGTAAGATCCCACACGCTGCAACTAAAGATCCCGCACGGGGCAACGAAGATCCCGCTCGCGGCAACCCAGCACAGCCAAATTAATTAATTGATTAATTAAAAAAAATTTTTTTTTTAATTTACTGAACTCCAGAATCTAGTTTGGGTTGTTGTCTGAGAGCACTAACAAACAGAGTGCCGAATACAGTGCAAGACTTGCAAGGCTTAGCAACTGCGCCAGTTACTAACCAGCAGAAGCTTAAAGCTGCCTGCTGGTGTCAGAGGAAAAGACGCCACACCTGGGAAGGCAGGGCGCACAGGCTGGGGAGCAGGATGGCAGCGAGGCCCCTGCTCCCTGTGTGGCATGGTCTGGGCCCATTACAGTACCTCCGGGAGGAAGGCCTGCTTCACACTCTCCGGAGCAGCGCCCCCACCAGCTTCCCTGGGGAAGACCAGCTCTGGGCCTCCTTTGCGGCCATGCCTGACTCACCTCACTGCTTTCTCCCTCCTCTCTGGACTGGGTACCCCCCAGAGACAGAGCCTGGCTTCACTTCTGTGTTCCAGTGGGTGAATCAGAGCAGTTTGCAAATCCCCAGGATCATCACATGCTGCTTGGCTGCTGTCAGCCCAGCAGATAGATACCCAGTACAGAAAATGACCACTAAAGCAATGCCAGGACCCATGGAAGCATTCGCTCCCTTGAAAACCGCTTAGTGTGAGCCCGCTCTCACACTGGGTACCAGGAGCTACGGTTTCACGAGGCAAAGAGCATCTACCTTATGGGCAGGCAGGGGAGCTCACAGACTGCAGAAGCCACAGTTGCCAGACATGCTACTTCTACTCCTAGGCTACAAACAGATTCTTTTTTCTTAAACTTTTTAAAGAACAAAAATTTTGAACCCCTGATGATGGCCATTTTCAAGTAACAGAATATAATCCACTTCAAGTACGATTAAGGTGTCACCTACCCATTTCTACATGTTAAAAAAAAATTTTTTTTAATCTGGAAGGATGGAGAATTTTGTATCCCTCTATCAAGTTTAAAACTTTTTAAATTAATCTTTTTTTTTAATTCACCCTTTTATTTATTTTCTTTTATTTATTTTTTCTTGGCCACGCTGTGCAGCTTGTGGGATCCTAGTTCCCCGACCAGGGATTGAACCCTGGCCCTCGGCACCCAAAGCACAGAGTCCCAACCACTGGACCACCAGGGAACTCCCAAAGTTTATCTGAAATTAATTTAAAATTTCCATTCCATTAAAAAAATATATATTTGAGTTAAGATAAGCATAAAGTTCTAAGTACCCCAAATAAACAGATTATTCATTTTTGTGATTAACAGAAAATCATTTTTGAATAATGTGTTTTAACAGAGAATGTAGATTTGGGTTAATGACAAAAATACAGAATACAGTAAAAGCAGACAATAAAACATGCATACTGTTTAACTATACCATTCAAATTCCAGCTTGCATCTGTTTTTTCTGTTTTAATAGAAACAATAAAGATATGAAACCCATCTCTCTGTGTTTTGGCTACAACATCCTGAAACAGAAAAAAAAAAAATCCTTCATGTTATTATTTTTTTTTTTAATTGCTATATAAGATATAGCTAAACGATTGTCCACCACATTTTAAAACAACTTTTAAGAATTGAATTGGGTTACTTTAAAAAAAAAAAAAAAACACAGATAAAAGGAATGGTGGGCTGTGGAAGGACAGTGGGTAGTGGAAGGATTTCCTCCATTTGTTTTTTTTTTTTTACCACCATCCTCCCAGGCCCAAAGGATGGAGGAGGAAAAAAGCCTTTTCCACTTGCCAATGTTTTCTACTTTTTATATAGTTCTACAGGTTTTCCCCCCAATGTTACCATTCTATGTTTTATTTAATACTACCTTTGAAATAGTTTTTCTAATATCCTAGTATAATCAAGCATTTATTTATTTATTTATACTTTTTGGCCACGCCCTGTGGCATGTGGAATCTTAGTTTCCTGACCAGGGGTTGAAACCGCACCGCCTGCATTGAAAGCACGGAGTCTTAACCACTGGACCACCAGGGAAGTCCCAAGCATTCAGTTTTTAAATGTGTGTTTTTTTAAATTGAACTGGGGGAGAAAGATGTCAGATAACATTGCTGGAAATGACTCAGATTCGGTGTACAGGCTAAATTCCTTAAGGCACTCTGTTGCTAGCAGTCCCACTGAGGCCTGAAACTGCCCACTGGGACTGCCTGTGAACCCTGCAGTGCCCTCATGTAGCTGGACCAAACTTTTCACACTCCTCCTTCCTGAGTATTTGCTATCCTTCCCTCTCATTTCCTACTCCTCCACCTGTGACAGTTTGTGCAAAGCAAAGAGTTGGTCCAGCCACTGCAGAGTGAATGCCCTTCCACTATCAGACTACTCTGTAAGATGGTTGGAGAAAACAGTATGAAAGCAGAAGGGTCCCAGTCTAAAGGCAAACATCAAGCTCTTCTAAATCCACTTTCAGTCCCTACACTCAACTCCTTGTAATCCTCTCAACCTCTTAGTCTTCTGACTTTGAGTAATTTCCCCAAATTCCAAATTTCCCCTCCCCCTCGTGCTGCATCATGGTTTCTATCTATTTCTTTACTTCCTTAATGACGATACAGCTCCGCCCACTGCTGTGCTGCCTCAGGTATTTGGCAGCGGAATTTTATTTTTTAAAATAAAGAAAGACTACATAGAAGTTACTGTTAAATCACACCTTTAAAGAGATTTTTAAACAAAGACAGAACCAGGTATGTACAAAATTCACACAGACATATGTAAGGAAATATACTGTTTTAAATAATGCTTCTTGGGCTTCCCTGGTGGCGCAGTGGTTGAGAGTCCGCCTGCCGATGCAGGGGACGCGGGTTCGTGCCCCGGTCCGGGAAGATCCCACATGCCGCGGAGCGGCTGGGCCCGTGAGCCATGGCTGCTGAGCCAGCGCGTCCGGAGCCTGTGCTCCACAACGGGAGAGGCCACAGCAGTGAGAGGCCCGCGTACCGCAGAAAAAATAAAAAATAAAAATAAAAAATAATGCTTCTTTTTTCTTTCCTAACTCTACTAACCCTACTTTAGATCACTCTCTGAGTATCTGTCCATCAACAGATTCTGCTCAGTCTTACTCTAACTTGTATGTATTTGATTTAAAGGCAAATAAAATGACTTACCGCTGACCCTTCCTGGTTTGTAACACTTCCGGTATTTGTTCTTAGTTCTTTATTCTGGAAAAATAAAATAAAAGAATTTCATTTTATATTGTTGCATTTCCATAAGGAAAAATAGTTTCAACAATTAAGAAAAAAAATGTGTTATGAAAAAGTAAAGATTAAAGCTGAACACCAGAGAACAAACCTCACTGTATCCCAAACACGTGTAACAAAATCCTACTTTTGAAAAATTACTTCCTTAATCAGGGCAGTGGTTACCGTTGGCAGGGAGCGTAGTAGGAACTCAAAGGGAGCTCGAGGTGCTCAAAGGCCCTGATCTTGATTGGGATTCACACGGGTGGGTTCAGGTTGTGAAAATTCATCAAGCCCTACGCTGCTGATATGCAAGCTTTGCTGTAAACTTACGTATATTTATTATACCTTGACACAAATTTTTAAAACAACCCTTTAACGTTTTTATTAAAGACATTTTCATTTCAGAATTTACAGGACAAAAAATCACTTAAAATGACCCACGGCCTCACCACCCAGAGATGACCGCTGTTAACATTTTAGAATCTAGTCTTCTAGGCTAGGAGGAGAAAGTGCACAAAGGAGAGTGTTCAAGTGTGTTAAATGCTGGTGAGTCAAGTACACTGAAAGACCTTCAGTAGGAGTAATAGACCTAGGGATCTAATGACGTGGAAGTCACTGGTGACCTTGACTAGAGCTGTTCTGATGGGATGATGGGGGCAAAGCCCTGACTGGGGTGGGCAGAAGAGAGATGAGGGACGGAATGACAGCAAATCATGAAAGGATGATAAAAGGATCCTCTTCCAAGGATGATGCTGCAAAAGGCACAAAGAAATGGAACAATGGTTCCACTTATTATGTACTGCCACACACACAAAAGAACTAAACCTAATAATTGACAACTTAAGCACCTTCCTTTATCAAAATACTGATAAAACAGAAGTTGATACTTGCATTCACTGGGAGAAACGTAAATTCTATTTCAACATCGCAAGACAGGTACTCACATTCAATGAGGGAAACGTCTGTGAATCACTGTTGCAATCTAAGTTTTCATTTTTTGTTGTCCAACATTCGCTGCTGTTGAAATAATGACCACAAAAGTCTTCACTGACACTAAGTTCATGTTTTTGTGACAGCTCCTATGCAAAGTAAGATTCTACGTCATAATTTATTTCCACTTAATATCTAAATAATACCAAAAAGTTATTCAGCTTGGAACACTTGAAACACGCAATAGAACAAAATACCAAAAAGAAAGTTTTGAATATAATTTTCAGTACGATTGAGGTAATCATAACATTTTAGCCATTCTGATGTGCTCAGATACAGTAATATAATACATAATATAATCATTCTCTTATAGTAATAAAAGTGATTAAGATGTTACTACAAGGAAATGGTTCACAGAGAAATACAAAATACTTTGTCCTGGGGTTACTTCCATTTTACTCCAGGTATAAAAGATTTTACAGAGAAAGAAAGCAGCATTTAATTACAAGGAAAGATAAACCAAACACTCAGTAACATAAAGCAAAGATGGCAAACCCAACTGAGTGCAGGGGGAACACTCATTTACACATCAACTAACAATGAGGCTCCTAGATGGATGAGGAAAACCGCGCTCCTAATGGCAACTCCCAGGCATGAAGAAAAGGTTAAGAGGCTTCCATTGGCCAAATATGAGACAATTTGAGCAAAATACAGAAAAACAGTAATAGATTATAACCCACCCAACAAAGTTAAAATCAATGAGTCCATATTGATAATTGATTGACTGACAGACGGATAAGAGAGAGGAAAAGAGTGCAACCTCATAGTCGAATGCTAATAAATGTAGAAGAAAACATGGAATTAGAAAATCATTGTTTAGCAATCATCACAGTGGTAACTGTGCCTTGATTCAGGCAAGAATCAAAGAATGTTAAAACAAGGACCGATGAAGAAACAGGATATTTACACATAAATACAGAAGTGTTTCTTCACAAATTATTGTTAACAACAAGGAGAAAAGTAGTAGCTTTACAGTGGAGAAACCTGGCAGAAACTTCCTTAACTGATCAAAGTTAATATCACCAAAAATGGGACAAAACAGTATACTTTCTGGTATGCCTGCCAAAAATATAACCTGAATTTAATCACGAGGAAACGTGAGAAATATTCAAATTGAGGGACATTTTGTAAAAATAAATGGCTTGTACACCTCAAATATATCAATGTCATGTCATGAACCACCCTCAACACCTCCACCCCCCCCCAAAAAAAACCCTGCAGAAATACAAGGTGATCCTGGATTGGATCCTGTACCAGAAAAAGAAAAGAAAAGAAAAGAAAAGAAAAAAGCTGCTAAAAAGGATGTTGTTGGGACACTGGCAAAGTTTGAATATGGTTTATTAGCTATTATATCAATTAGCATTGTATCGCTGTTAAATTTCGTAAATCTGATCTCTGTACTGTGTAATCTAAGGGAATATCTTTGTTCGTAGGAAATACACACTGACCTAACCCGGTCTCTTTTTCCTCTTCTCACACTCTCCCCCTCCTTTTCCCTCCTCTCCTCTTTCTGAGGTCTACGTATACTCACTAAATCTACTCACACTCACTGAAGTTCTAGGTTCCCTATTACTAATTTTTTGAACGAAGTGAAACTTTTACATTTCTTCTTTAAATTGAGTTGGTTTTCATTTGTGCGTGACCCACAGTCCCCTTATCAATGGTTTCCACAACTCTGATTTAAATATTTACTAACATTTTTCATAAGATACAAGGAAACTAAAAGATCTGTATTCTCAGAAAGCATATACTTTGATACAATTAAGGCGTTTATTGCCTAAGTCCCAAAATCTGTGGTACTTCTCTATTCCTGGCCTCCTCACTTGATAAGCTAATAAATCTTAAAACTCCTAACTTTTCCTTCATAGATTTAGACACATTTAAAATTTGTGTTTTACTTACTTCCAGCTCAGAATATTGATTGTGACAGGGATGATGTTCCAAAAGCCACACTATGGTAAACTTCACAGGCCCAGGGCAGCTGAATGACTTAACTGTTTAGAGAAAGGAAGTCTCATTTTACAGCAATAATAATATATACTTTAACATAAACTTAAGGTTTCAAGAATGCAATTTAAAATAGACTACTTTGGACTTCCCTGTGGCGCAGTGGTTAAGAATCTGACTGCCAAGGCAGGGGACATGGGTTCGAGCCCTGGTCCGGGAAGATCCCAAATGCCATGGAGCAACTAAGCCCATGCACCACAACTACTGAGCCCATGTGCCACAACTACTGAAGCCCGCGCGCCTAGAGCCTGTGCTCCACAACAAGGGAAGCCACCGCGATGAGAAGGCAGCACACCGCAACAAAGAGTAGCCCCTGCTCGCCACAACTAGAGAAAGCCCGCGTGCAGAAACGAAGGCCCAACGCAGCCAAAAATAAATAAATAAATGTTCCTTTAAAAAATAAATAAATAAAATAGACAACTTTAAGGAAACCATGAGTAAAGTATTACCTAATTTCTCCAAAAAGTCACTGCAAAATGAGACAGATAAATTCCTTAAATTAAATTATTACAGTTAACCAAGGCTGAGGCTGGTAGAGTTTCTGGGGCAGAGTACCCAAGAGGTGGGAACCACACAGAGAAAGGGTCAATGAAATCTGCATACAGATCCTTGGTCTCTGGCTGCATAACAGCCTGCCCGTGCACAGGGACAAGCTGAAAAATTCTGAGTTCACATGGGGATGGGAACTAGCCAGAGAGGAAAGGCCTCAGTAAACACACCCCGTGTCTGAGAGAGACGCAGAAGAGTCACACCTTAGAAGTGGTGCTAAGTTAGTTCTAGAGTAAAGGCTACCCCTGATCCCTCCTAAAAGAAATTAAAAACAAAACTGGAAAGGATCGAACTGACCCCAAAGAAACGTAACTGTCTGCCGGAACAAAGTTGTTCACGGAACACAACATTCTAGTACTCAAGAATGTGAAATTCACGATATCCACTAGCCAACAAAAATACTAGATATACAAGGTGGGAAAAGTTGACTCATAATCGTGACACGAATCAGTCAATTTGACAACGATGTGCACTGTTCTGTGTGTCTATCGCAGTTCCACAGTGTTAGGATTACCGTAGCTTCGTGTTCAGTTCTGAAATCAGAGCGTAAAAGCCCTCCCACTTTGTTCTTTTTTAAAATTGTTTTGGCTATTCTAGGTCCTCTGTATTTGCATCTAAGTTTCAGAAACAGCTCTCGCCAGTTTCTACATAAGTCTGCTTGGATTTTGATTGGGATTAATTGAATTTATAGGTCAATCTGGGGAGAATTGCCAGTATAATGTTAAGTTAGAGATTTATCATAGATGCCCTTTATCAGGTTGAGGCCATTTCCTTCTATTTCTAGTTTTCTGAGAGTTTCCATCATGGATAGGTGCTGATTTTTTTCAAATGCTTTTTTGTATATATTGAGATGATTATATGATGTATTTCTTTTATTCTGTTAATATGGTGAATTACACTGAGAGATTTTCACCAGTGGCTCCACATGACGGCATCTTGAATGGAGTAGCGAAGAGGGGTCACCTTAGCTTTCCTTAGGGAAAGCAAGGCATCTGATCCACCAAACAGCACGGACACATACCCGAGGGACCAATGCTTAACTTTGTAGGCACTAAAATTTGGCTCTGGGACTTCCCTGGTAGCACAGTCGTTAAGAACCCGCCTGCCAATGCAGGGGACACAGTTCCGAGCCCTGGTCTGGGAAGATCCCACATGCCGAGGAGCAACTAAGCCCATGCGCCACAACTACAGAGCCTGCGCTCTAGAGCCCGCACGCCACAACTACTGAGCCCATGCGCCACAATTACTGAAGCCCGCACACCTAGAGCCCGTGCTCCGCAACAAGAGAAGCCACCATGACGAGAAGCCCGCGCACCGCGACAAAGAGTAGCCCTTGCTCGCCACAACTAGAGAAAGCCCGTGCGCAGCAACGAAGACCCAATGCAGCCATAAATAAATAAATTAATTAATTAAAAAAGTCATTCCTAACAAATATTTTTTTAAAATAATAATAATAAAATAAAATTTGGCTCTGTGAGAACTCAGAGACTCAGTTTCATCTTTCACACCATGGATGTAGGCGTGTAAAACTTAACGCCCAATTACTCACTTAAACAGTAACTATAAAGTAGATGATGAGAAGGCTGCTTGGTGAACGTGGCAGAACAAGGAGGCTCAGGTGGGCACTTCATGCACCCCCGCCAGCCACAATGTTAGAGCTACGGTCATAGTTACAGAAAGACCTCTCTCCCATCAGTGCTGGGACACTGCCAGCTTTTACCTGACTAAACCCTCATTTTTTTTTTTACGTTTTTGTTCCTAACTCCCTTCTGCTGCCTCATTTTTCTTTCTTTAGATATGTTAATACTAAATTGTGGTCTCCTTTTAGGCTGATCTCGGACATTACATATTGATTTTAAAAAAATTCAAATTCTGTGTTTCAGTGGTCCATATAACTTTTTATTCCCCCATGTAATTTTTTTGTCTGCACCAGTGTTTTAAATGTTGTCTAGACAGTGAGACATGAATTTATTAAAGCACTGAGAGGCCAAAATTTTTTCCTCACCCACCTTGGGCTTCAATTTCCTCTTACCAAGCTCTTATCACCACTGATGATCTATATCACGAAGCTGCTTTCAACCGCCTTTGCTTTCTAGCTGATGGCTGGCCTACTTCCGTCAGCAAAGACCACACACGGCAGAATTCTCCAACAAATGTTCAGAGCACGGTGTGAGAGATAAAAGGGCCACGGCTGTGGGTCCCACGAAGCCAATTTGCTCTACCCAACAAAAAAACTACCCCTTACCCCAAACTTTAACTCTGGCAACCAACTGACCTAGTCAAGTTACTGGCAACACCTAGAGGGGTTAGTGCACAGTAAATATGATCCAATGTAAACTCATTAAAAATACTGCAAACCTCAAGATCTATGACTTGGTAGTCATGACACACCAGTATTTACACAGACAACACAGTCCCTAACAAATATTTTCACATAAGCTCTAAAACCCTAATTGTTAGTGTCTAATAATTTTTATTTCCTGCTGTGATCATGTGTATATTTAGAAAATTTTCAGAAACACAAAGGTTTCATCACAATCATGGCATTTCATATAACCATAAAAAGAATTTACTGAATTTTAAAAGGGATTCAGAGTCAAATTTCGGAGGTCAAATACTTTTTTGCTGAAGACTTCTTTACTAGGTTTTAACTATAATTTTTAAAGAATGATAAAGAATGATTCACATTACATTTTCTGAGACAGGATCAGAAAAATTCATTCTTGAAAATAACTATGACCCGACTGGAACAAAAGAAACCCTTAAAATGTTAGGATCACTTAAAAACATTTGCCTAGTTTAAAATATATACTATTACAATGTGTTATGTTAGTTTATGTTAAATTAATGCATGAGTTGATATTACATGTTGCTCATTTATAATTTATTGTTATTTTACTGTTATATTAGTTTATTATACTTACCAGAAAACTTGATCTCAGTAGAGTTAAACATAGTTTTCCTAAATATCAAAGGTCCTGATTTCTATAATGAAAAACAAAGAAATACAGAAAGCTCTTGTTAAAAAAATTTCTCTCTACTGTTTAAGAGTATAGTTTTATCCTGGAAAATACATAGTTCTAATCCTTTAACTCCTATGCCTGGAGTGATTATTCTTTGAAAACGTAAATCTGGGACTTCCCTGGCAGTCCAGTGGTTAAGACTCTGTGCTTCCACTGCAGGGAGCACAGGTTCAATCCCTGGTCGGGGAACTAAGATCCCACATGCCCCGTGGCTCGGCCAAAAAAAAAAAAAAAAAAGGCATTAAAAACATAAATCTGATCACATCACTCACTGGCTTAGAACGTTGTCTCATGTAATCTACTCCCTGCAGTGGATGTGAGGCTCCAGAAGGCTCCTGGGGCCAGCAACACACGGCGGGTGAGTGCGACTGCCACTGTTCGATGACTGCTGTTCAGACGGAGAACCTGTCTGTGCATCTGCAGCTGCTCTCGTGGTATCAACATAAATGCACTTCTGATAGAACAACTGACCCTCTCCCTAAGTTATGGTTTACCGTGGTCTCTTTATAAGAGACCAAATCTCACTGCCGCTCACAGGGCCCCGCCCACCTCTCTTGCACCTTTCTCACAGGTTCTCAAAAACATGGTACTCCTTCCTGCCCTCAGGACCTTAGTAGTCAACTTGAAACTTACTTGAAATCCCCTCCCTGTCGCTCTCTTTATCTAGTTATTTCCTTCTTACCCCTGAAAGTCCAGTTCAAATATCCCTTTCCTCAGGGTGTCTTCTCCTGGAGCCCACACCAGGCCAGGCCCTCCCTTCCATGGTCTGTAAGACCCATTCCTCACAACCCGTACCACAACCAAAATGAAATCTTACACTAGTTATTTAATGTCTGCCCTCACCAAGAAAAAAAATCCTGTGAGAAGGGATTACGATAAACGAACATGTGGTTAGGAATTAAAGAAAAACACTGACAGGACAAGCAGCTCTTTCTTGATAACCTCTTCTCCCTCCTCAACAGTTTCAACATCAATAAAACCCCGGGCCCAGACCCCTCCTCTGAGCTGCACATCCACATACCCAATTACCTAAAGGTCACGTCCACTGGATGTCCAATAGACAGTCCACACTCACTTGCCCTAAACCAGACACCTGGTCAGGGAACTAGATCCCTCATGCCACAACTAAGAGTCTCATGCCGCAACTAAAGATCCCGCATGCTGCAACTAAGACCCAGCACAACCAAATAAATGAATATATTATTAAAAATTTTTTTAAAAAAGAACCATTTCTTGATAGATTTGTAGAACAAATGAAAGAAAATTCCACTTTCCTTTCCTGTTCTGAAGAACAAGTTTTGACAACTTGAAATGGGGAAAAAAAAAAAAATCAGCCTACTCTTTGCAAAGAGCTTTATGGATTGCTACTGTCCTGAATCACACAGGACTAAAGATTACGTGGGACCCAAAGGTAATTTTTTCTTCCTCACGCAGGAAGCAAAGTCATTCTCTCCCCATGGCCTTTGGAATCTCACCATCCAAAGTATACTTGGCAAAGATCTTTACAGATATGGTCAAGCAGTCTGTATGCAGCCGATTCACTTCCAACTTATTCGGACTTAGTTTATGCTACTGCCTACTCACTACAGAAGCAGCATCAAACGGTAAGTGTGGTTCTCTGAGTTTTGCTTTTTACTGTTCAGAGAAATTTAATGATGAAGATACACAGGCTCTATCACTGGCGCACAAAATAGGGCACCAACCCAGAAGAATCCTGGAAAAGACGGTTGCACTGGGTCTTAAAGATTCAGAAAGATATGTACTCTCCTTCCTTTATGCAGCTTTTGTGTTATAGGAAGAATCTGTAGCCTCTGGTACTTTCTCTTTCCGGTTGAGGAAATCAAAATATAAGTTTTGCCTTTAGAATTGGGACATCGTTTCCATACATGTGGAAAATACTCATCTCAAACGGAGCTGGATGAAACCTCTGAATATAGAAAAGCAGGAGATAAGGCCTCTTCGATTTCCTGTCTCTCTTCAGCAAATCTTTCCAAAATTCTACCTCTGCATTCCTCCCACATCATCTCATGTAACTACTGGATGACAAGTTATCAAATGGTCTGCCCTGGAAAGGAAGCGTTTCCACGCACTCATGCCTCCAGACAAGCCTTGCAAACATCCCTTAATTTCTTTCCAAAATTCTACCTCTGCATTCCTCCCACATCATCTCATGTAACTACTGGATGTCAAGTTCTCAAATGGCCTGCCCTGGAAAGGAAGCGTTTCCACGCACTCATGCCTCCAGACAAGCCTTGCAAACATCCCTTAATTACACATCCTGCCCCCGCCCCCCGCCCACACACGCTCCCGGAGCTGTGATGTCAGGAACCCAAGAAGAGGGAAAGAGGGGTGGGGTGACTATTGCATGTTCCCTTCTCATTTAAAGAAAGAAAGAAAGAAAAGGCACAAGCTCTTTGTAAATTTATGCGGAAGCTGAAGCCCTGGAAAATCCACCCTGTGGCCACACGGGTGCGGCCCTGTGGCTGCACCCGGGCACGAGGAGAGGTCAAATCCAAAGATGCCGCTAGGAGTGCCGAGGGGTTCAGGGCTCAGGTCTGAATAAACGAGGACCTGATCTAGCCAGAGCAGGTCGGAGAAGAGCGAGGGGCCAGGACTTCGGGAATGGTGATCCTCATGAACAGGGTTCAGAAGGGATAGCAATCCCCCAGCACACAAGCCTGACTGATCCTCCCCACAGCCCAGGTCGGGCCGGAGGAGGGGGCGCTCCCCGCGCCGAGCAAAGAGCCCAGAGAAAGTATCAGGGCACCCGGGGCAGGCCCGGCCAGATCAACAAGACCGAGACCGGCTCCTGGAGCCCAGAGAGCCCGGGGAGGACCTGCGGGCCCGGGCAGCACCTCGCCTGGGTCCCGACACACCACTTACGTCATTGATCGTCGCTGCCCAGAGCCCGAGCTCGGGGACGGCGCCCACAGCCGCCGGGCCCCAGCACAGGAGGCAGAGGGTAACTCGCAGCAGCGGGCGCCTGGCGGGAAGGCGGCCGCGGGATGAGAACCAGACCCCGGCCCAGCTGGTAGCGGCCATCTTGACGCGGAAGCCGCACCTGGCGCTCCGTGGCGCCCGCCACGCCCCAGGCCCGCACCAGGTGCAGCTCCGCCCCGGGCGGGTTCGGGTCCGGGAAGTGTGGCTGGGGCATGGAGGCGGGGCTCAGGGCCGGCCGGGGCGTGGAGCTAGAGGTGGGGCCAGAGAGTGGAAAGGAAAGGGGGCGGGCTAGAGGGAGGGGTCCGAGCGTAAAGGCGGGGCCAGGCAGGGTTGGGGAGCCCGGAGAGGAGGCGGGGCCGGGAGGGCGTGGAGGAGATGGGCGGGGCTCAGAGTCAGGCCGGGGGGAGGAGGCGGGACCGGAGGGGAGGCGGGGCTCTAAATCAGGTCCCCGCTGGAAGCGGCTTCAGCCCGAGGCGGGAAGCTGAGGTCCCAGAATTTGCATGGCTCTGGTCGAATGCTTAGTGGGAAATATAGGATGGAGCTACTAGCTAAGGTTTTTCTCTGTGTATTTCAGTTTCTTGAATTCTCTGCATTTGTCCCCCAACCCCCTCATCTCAGGGGAAATAAGTTGTTCTCTAAATTCACGGTAAGTGCCTGGAAAGTGCTTTGAGGTCCGGTCCGTTGAACCCAAGGCGTAGTATTGTGAGTATAATGTCGGTAGGATGGTTAAAGATTTTTAGAACAAAGTTGCCTGGTTACTTAAAGCTCAGAGGGGCAGAGCTTGGGTCTGTCTTAACGGTGTACTTCGCCAGGCATTTTTGACTGTGAAACCTGAGTAAATGTCTTGCTGTCAAAGAGAACTACAGTAGTTTATTATTAAATGTAAATAATGTCCAGAGGGAGAATACAGTCCTAGTTTAACATTGTCATTAACGTAAAATAGGATCGATTTATAGTCAAGAGGATCTGGCCTTATCAGTCATCTTAGTCACTTATTTAGACTAATTACTGAGAGCCTAATGTGTAATAAAGACTGCACGTGCATTCCATACGTGCCTTTCCCAGCAAGCAGTTGTGATCATTTCTATGTGGATGGAAATAATAGACTACGCCAAGGCCTGGAGGAACAGAAAGACCTACCAGATGACTAGTTATTGGTGTGAGATGGACAGTGGAAAGACTGCGAATATTTAAACAGTAGCAGAACATCCAGGTCCTCCTAAACACTTTAGTCTAAGACATCAGAGGGGCAATGATGGTTTTTAAGCAAGGCGGATGAAGTGACCAGATTCTTTTGGTTAATCTCAGTCATATGAAAACTGTGTTAAGGAGGGCAATGAGATGATCAGTTAAGAATATTTCAATACTTTGTATGACCAGTTAAGAATAAATTACAGTAATTCAGAGATGGTGGCCTCAACCACAGAAGCTTCCATTAGAATAGAGATTTGGATAGATTCCAGAAATGTGGGAGATGGAGATTTTAAATTAAAAGACCTTGGTGATTGATTAGATATTGGAGCTTAGGAAGGAGAGGAGTTGAGGCTGGAACCAAGGTATCTGGCTGGAACAAATGAGGTGTGGACCATCTGGAAGAGGAGAAAAGTGAGGAGATCCAGGACTACATGGCTTCACAAAGGGGTAATTTATTTAGGTAACCGTACATTGGGGAAAGAGGAATACCCAAACAATTCAAGGAGTGTTGGACTCACAGTCTGAGTTGGTGTTGGCTCCCTATTAGAATGAGAGGCATAAGGGGCCAGGTAATAAATAGAATCTGGGCCCATAGTTGGATCCACTGGGTCCACAGACCCACGTGGTGGTAATTATCCTGGTTCCAGATTGTATAATTGGAATATACATAATGAGTAGCTGAAATGACCTTACACTAGTCCTCGGTGTCTAGAATAAGAGCTGTCTTAATGGGGAAGTCCAGGTAGAAACCTCTGAATCTGCCCTGCTGGCCAAACCATATTGTCTCCTGGGGGGAATGGCAGAAATTAGTGCTACCTTTAAAAGATGCAATGGTGGTGGCTACCATCACACCTCCATTTAATGCCTCTTCCACTGTAGGTGCTCCTGTTAGTACAATATTATTTACAAAGGACACTTTGTGTCCTTTTCCGTTGATCCACTCACATCCCTCTATCCCAGATATCCTTGTCCCAAATCTTCTGATCTTTCTCCTCCCAGATTCCTGACCAGCTGGCTAAGCCATTAACCACTGCCCATAAATCCATGTATGTTTAAACTTCAGACAACTTCCCTTTCCACAAAAAGTGAATAAACAGATGCATTGCCTGAAGCTCTGTCCCTATGCCCCACCCTGGGGACGCTGGAAGGATTTCTTCCTCACCTTTGTCTTTCAAGGCCACCCCTGAGCAAGACTAGAGTGCAGCTGCTATCCTTTTTCAACTTGCCCCTACCTATGGAGCTGATCCACCTATGTACCAAGCTCAGGCTTTTAACCTCTCTATCAGCTGGTCATAAATAGGATCTTCCTTGCAGCCCTGGGTGTGAACTGAGGGAGAAGCACTTTTGCAACTTTGCTTGATGTCAATGAAAGTAGATAAACAACGTCTATTAACTACAAAGCCCTTGATGACAGAGAAATGATTAAAAAGTTTTCTGAATTGGAAGAATTATTGTTAAAGTGCCCATTCCCCCAAAAGTGATCTACAGTTTCAGTGCAATCCCTATCAAAATTCCATTTTTTCACAGAAACAGAAAACTCCTAAAATTTGTATGGAAACACAAGAGACCCTCAAATAGCCAATGCAATCTTGAGAAAGAAGAAGAAAGCTGGAGGCATCACACGTCCTGATTTTAAACTATATCACATACAAATGTAGTTATTTACAAAAGAGAAAAATATGTACAGATATTGAAAACAAACTTATGGTTACCAAAGGGGAAATGTGGGGAGAGGGATAAATCAGGAGCTTGGGATTAACTTACACACACTACTATATATAAGATAGATAACCAACGAGGACCTACTGTATAGTACAGGGAACTCTACTCACTAGTGTGTGATAACCTATATGAGAAAAGAATCTGAAAAAGAATGAATATATGTATATGTATAACTGAATCACTTTGCTGTACACCTGAAACTAATACAACATTGTAACTCAACTATACTCCAATAAAATTTTTTAAAACTATATTACAAAGCTACAGTAAACCCCCCCCCCCAAAAAAAACAGTATGCTATTGGCATAAAACAGACATATAGATCAATGGAACAGAATAGAGACCCTGGAAATAAACCATTGCATAATGGTCAATTAATTTTCTACAAAGTCTCCAAGAATACACAATGGGGAAAGAACAGTCTCTTCAATAAGTGGTACTGGGAAAACTGGATATCTATATGCAAAAGAATGGATCCTATCTTACACCATACACAAAAATCAATGCTAAATGGATTAAAGACTTGGTCATAGAGCTGAAACCATAAAACTCCTAGACGAAAATGGAGGAGCTAAGTTCCTTTACATTAGTCTTGGCAACGATTTTTTGGATTTGGGACCAAAAGCAAAAATAAATAGTGGGACTACATCACACTAAAAGCTTCTGCACAGGAAAGGAAACCATCAACAAAATGAAAAGCAACCTATAGAATGAAACTACTTGCAAACCACACATCCAATAAGGAGTTAATATCCAAAATATACAAGAACTCATACAACTCAATAGCAAAAAAACCAACAACAAATAGCCCAATTTAAAAAATGGGAAAAACACCAGAATAGACATTTCTCCAAAGAAGACACACAGATAGCTAACGGGCACATGAAAAATGCTGAACATAACTAATCATCAGGGAAATGAAAGTTAAAACCACAATGAGGGTCTTCCCTGGTGGTACTGTGGTTAAGAATCCGCCTGCCAATACAGGGGACACAGGTTTGAGCCCTGGTCCAGAAAGATCCCACATGCCACGGAGCAACTAAGCCTGTGCACCACAACTACTGAACTTGCGCTCTAGAGCCCACGAGCCACAACTACTGAGCCAGTGTGCCACAACTACTGAAGCCTGTGCGCCTAGAGCCCATGCTTTGCAACCAGAGAAGCCACTACAATGAGAAGCCCGCGCAACACAACTAGAGAAAGCCCGTGCATAGCAATGAAGACCCAACACAATCAAAAATAAATAAATAAATAAAAATGTTAAAAAATCACAATGAGATATCACCTCACACCTATTGAGATGTCTATTATCAGTAATAAATAATGATAATACATAAAAGATTAAATAAATAGGACAGAAAGAAAACCTCTTCCTTACAGTAGGACACCAACAAGTAAATATAGAATGAATGATGGAGTTAGGAAATCATCATTTGGTAACTGTCATACGTACACTTGACTCAGAAAGAATCATCAATTGGATTCTAAAATTAGTAAAAGTTTGTTGAGGAAGTATCTGCCACAAACTATATTCATTACAAAGGGGAAAATAGTAATTTTATAGTAGCGAAACCTGGCAGACACCACCTTAATGATCAAAGTTAATATCACAACGAGTGGGACAAATTGACATGATATGTCTCACGCTGTGATGCCATGAAAAGAAGCAGCATCACTTCTGTGGTATTCCTGCCCGAAATGCATCACCTGAATTGAATCATGGGGAAACCTCAGATAAACTCAAATTGAGGAACATTCTACAAAGTAACTAGCTAGATTGAATTTCTAACAGTTGCTTTTCACAAGAAACTTGTATATCATATAAATATTTTTCTAGTGTGTCAAAGTTTTATTGTTTACTAATGCTTCATACAGACCCCTTGTTATGCAACCATTAAAATTCAAGAGCACTAGGAAATAGAATCGTTTCTAGAACACTAGCCAATCCTCACCAGTAGGTGACACTAGCTGATTGAAGATATTTTATATAAAATACTGTCTACTCTAAATGGCTTTTTAATCCAGAGTTTTCATCTTCCAACTTCAATTGATGATGCTATATATACCTCTAATTTAAGCCATTAAAACCTTAATCAGTCAGCAAACATTGTGTGCCTTAGTGCTAAGTATCACACATTTGATTGCTGGTAATGGACTCAACAGGGATTTTACATTATTAAAGAACAAATGCTTTTATGTGTTATTTATTTATTTATCTTTACATCATCTTTATTAAGCAAAATAATAACAACAGCATATATGTTATTTATTTTTTAAACATCTTTATTAGAGTATAATTGCTTTACAATGGTGTGTCAGTTTCTGCTTTATAACAAAGTGAATCAGTTATACATATACATATGTCCCCATATCTCTTCCCTCTTGCATCTCCCTCCCTCCCACCCTCCCTATCCCACCCCTCTAGGTGGTCACAAAGCACTGAGCTGATCTCCCTGTGCTATGCGGCTGCCGCCCACTAGCTATCTATTTTACATTTGGTAGTATATGTAAGTCCATGCCACTTTCTCACTTCATCCCAGCTTACCCTTCCCCCTCCCTGTGTCCTCAAGTCCATTCTCTACATCTGCGTCTTTATTCCTGTCCTGCCCCTAGGTTCTTCAGAACCATTTTTTTTTTAGATTCTGTATATATGTGTTAGTATTTGTTTTTCTCTTTCTGACTTACTTCACTCTGTATGACAGACTCTAGGTCCATCCACCTCACTACAAATAACTCAATTTCGTTTCTTTTTATGGCTGAGTAATATTCCGTTGTATATATGTGCCACATCTTCTTTATCCATTCATCTGTTGATGGACACTTAGGTTGCTTCCATGTCCTGGCTATTGTAAATAGAGCTGCAATGAACATTGTGGTACATATCATACTGTTTTGATGATGGTAGCTTTGTTTTTTGTTTTGGATGTATTAGGTCTTTGTTGCTGCACATAGGCTTTCTCTAGTTGTGGCGAGTGGGGGCTACTCTTTATCGCAGTATGTGGGCTTCTCATTGCAGTGGCTTCTCTTGTTGTGGAGCACAGGCTCTAGTAGGCCTGTGGGCAGGCTTCAGTAGCTGCAGCATGTGGGGTCAGTAGTTGTGGTGTGTGGGCCCTAGAGTGCACGGGCTTCAGTAGTTGTGGCTCATGGGCTCCAGAGCGCAGGCTCAGTAGTTGTGGTGCACAGACTTCATTGCTCCACAGCATGTGGGATCTTCCCGGACCAGGGCTCGAACCCGTGTCCCCTGAATTGTCAGGTGGATTCTTAACCATTGCGCCACCAGGGAAGTCCCTGCATTATATTTTGAAATCAGAAAGCATGATACCTCCAGCTTTGTTCTCCTTTCTCAAGATTGTTTTGGTTATTTGTGGTGCTTTGTGTTTCCAAGTGCCCATTAATAGATGAATGGATAAAGAAGATGAGACATATATATATACATGTGTGTGTGTATATATATATATATATATATATATATATATATATATATATATATATATATACACAATGGAATATTAGCCATAAAAACTAATGAAATCTTGCCATTTGCAACAACATGGATGGACCTAGAGGGTATTATGCTTAGTGAAGTAAGTCAGACAGAATAAGACAAATACTGTATGATTTCACTTATATGTGGAATCTAAAAAACAAATGAACAAATATAGCAAAACAGAAACAAAGTCATAGATACAGAGAATAAACAGGTGGTTGCCAGAAGGGAGGGAGGTGGCGGGGAGGAGAGAAATAGGTGAGGGAGATTAAGAGGTACAAACTTCCAGTTGCAAAATAAATAAGCCATGGATATGAAATGTACAGTGTGGGAAATATAGTCAAGAAATATGTAATATTCTAGTTACAATAAGTCTATGGTAACTAGACTTATCCTGGTGATCATTTTGAAATGTATAGAATTATCAAATCACAATGTTGTGTAACAGGAACTAACATAGTGTTGTAGGTCAATTATACTTGAAAAACAAACAAACTCATAGAAGAAGAGATTAGGTTTCTGATTTCCAGAAGTAGAGGGTAGAGAGAGGCAGAACTGGATGAAGGCATTCAAAAGGTACACGCTTTCAGTTATAAGATAAATAAGTACTAGTGATGTAACGTTATACATGAAATGTGTTCAGTGAGTAAATCCCAAGAGTTCTCAACACAAGGAAAAAATTTTTTTCTATTTCTTTAATTTTGTATCTATATGAGATGATGGATGTTCACTAAACTTATTGTGGTGATCATTTCATGATGTGTGTAAGTCAAATCATGATGCTGTACACCTTAAACTTATACTGTGCTGTATGTCAATTATATCTTTATAAAACTGGAAGAAAAAAATAAAAATTAGGTTGTCATTTTACTGTTGAGTTGTAAGAATTATGTATAAATTCTGGATAAAAGTTCCTTTTATCCAGACTGATGATCTGTGGTTTTGGATTGGAATATTTAATCCATTCACGTTTAGTGAACTACTCATCACTGGCTAAGCAAGAAACACTGGGAATGCCAAGCAGACTTGTAAACTTCCTGAACTTGGAATATATTATCCAAGCTACAGACAGATCCATAAACAAAATGTGGAGGCCTCATTGGCCCAAGATGTTTAAGTACAACGTCTGATCAATGATTGGCTTACTACTAAGCTCTGCTTGACTCCCGGATGACCCCTTAAAAGCCAGACTTAAAAATAAAAATGCGAATAATTTTAAAAAAGCAACTGAGCAGAGGCACCAGTGTTCAAACATTGCAGGAGAAACGCAATCTACAGGATTAGTTCAGGCAAACCCCTAAAGAAACAGTGATAACAACCACCCCTGGAAGGAGAGACAAATTAGAATCCATAGTTGTTGCAATATATGATCTGAAATATCCAGTTTCAACAGAAATAGATTAAATGGGTAAATAAACAAGAATATTAATGTGTACACAGGAAAAAAGTAGTCAATAGAAACTTTCCCTGAAGGGATCCAGATGTTGGACTGAACAGACATTTTATATGTAAAAAAGCATCTATTTATAAATATGTTCAAACAATGAAAGAAAACCATTTTTTTAAATCAAATAGAGAATATCAATAAAGAAAGAGAAGTTATTAAAATAACTGAATGGAACTTCTGGAGTTGAAAAAATACAATTACTAAGATGAAAAACTCACTAGAAGGGCCCAACAGCAGACATGAGCCAGCAGAAGGAAGAATCAGTGAACCTGAAGGTAGATCATCACTGATAATCTCACCTAAACGACAGGAAGAAAAAGAGTTGGAGAACCACACATTTTTGAATGAGAAACTATCTTCTGTCTCTGGAGAAACTATGTTAAAACAAGCCTCGTGGAGTTAAGTACTCATGGAGTACTCCGTGGAGTTAAAGAAGCAGCCTGCATTCTCTTGTTCAGACTTGTAACATGATGGAATTTTGGTTTTCAAACTCCAGCTGATGGCCCTTTAATTTTAAGTCAGATGGGGCTGGGCCTTGGAGCCTGCTTCCAGGAAAAGCGTTTGATCTAGCTCTGAAGTTTGTTACAGAGTCTGGACAGCATCTGCAGGCCTGGCTGATCTGCTTTACCGTGGTATTAATAGACTTCAATAAAATGTGCAAGTCAGAGCCCTCTGAGGAATAGTCTTTAAAGGAAAGTATTCATTTGAAGCCTTCTATTCCCTCTTCTGGACTGTTATCCAAGACAGCAAGGTCTAGATTGCTGTGCTCTGCAAATCCCAACGTCCCAGTTCTGTTCAGAATATAGTCACTAATATTCTCAGTGAGTATCAGTTGAATGGGTGAGTTGATTGTATCCTCACATGGTTGATGTTCAAAAACACTTTTCTTTTTTCAAAAATACTTTTTTGGTTAGAATTTGTAGATGTGCAGTTTCAGTAAATCCACAGATTCATTTAAAATGATTGTGTCCTTAAGAGGTAGGAAGGGTTAATATACATAATTCTCAAGCATCTCTTTCGAATATCTATGCATGGAATCCTAGATATTATACATGAAAATATTCTAAAGTAGTGGCCTTTGGGTTACAATTTCTGGAAATAATCACTACATTAAAATACAAATAAGTTAGGTAATTTAGACATGCTTTTTAAAGTTAAACAGGATTGGCAATTTTACTTCTATTCTTAGACCTTTAAAAGGGAGAAAATAAAACCTACATATAGAAACATCACACGTTACTGAAATGTTCATTAAAGAAAGCAAAACTTCCCGTTTTCCCATTTGTCACTCAAGGTACCTAAATGTCTTTAGAGAAGTTAAGTTGCTGTTATAACTGGTTTATTTTTGGGTGAGTTACTTTCCTACCGACTCAGCAGAAGTTCCAACTTGCTTTTGTCATTTACCAGGAGAAGTTACAAAATTCTTTACTTTCATGAGTCAGGACAAGTCTGGCCAGAATCGACCTGATTTGTAAGATAAGAGCTGTGGTTTGGCCTGTTTCCTGAGAGGGAATCTCTGCTTGGTCTGGGGGACATGGAAGAAGAGGGAGGGTCTCCTCCTCCCTGGAGGGCACTCTGACACCTCAGGTCCCCAAATCCTGTTGGTAAAGTTACCACTGCTTGCCATCACCCATATATGGAAAGAGAATGGTCACTGAAGCTCAAATAACTAAACTCCAGGACGAGACTGATAGGAGAGGTATCTGGGCATCGCTGTGTAGGCAGGTGCCGGCCTCTGGGGGATGAGGACCACTCTCCTGCACCCTGGCCACTTCCCCTACTGTGTGCATCAGTGGCAAAGATTAAGTCTTTTTCTTTTCCTCCTCTCCTTTCTCCTCTCCTCTCCTCTCCTCTCCTCTCCTCTCCCTCTTTCTCCCTTCCTCCCTCTCTCCCTCCCTTCCTGCCTCCCTTCTTTCTCTCTCTCTCTATTCTCCTTATTATTATTATTTTTTGGCTGCATTGGGTCTTAGTTGCGGGATCCTTCGTTATGGCGCTCGGGCTTCTCTCTAGTTGTAGTGTGCAGGTTTTTCTCTCTCTAGTTGTGGCGCGAGGGCTCCAGAGCGTGTGGGCTTTGCAGTTTGTGGCATGCAGGCTCTCTAGTTGAGGCGTGTGAGTTCAATAGTCGTCGCATGCTGGGCTTAGTTGCCCTGCGGCATGGGAGATCTCAGTTGGACCAGGGATCGGACCCACGTCCCCTGCATTGGAAGGCGGATTCTTTACTACTGGACCACAAGGGAAGTCCCTTTTTCTTTTCTTTTTTGAATTAGTTTGCGTTATTTTGGAGGCGGTTGATAACATAATCAGGGACAATATTTCTACTATGACAAATGGTGAGTTTGTACTGCATAAGCAATGAAATTGGGAGAAGCCTCTGATTGGGAGAAGCCTCGATAACAAGCATAAGGTCCTTTCAAGGACCTTGCCACCTCCCCTTCCTACAGGGGGTTGCAGGAGGTGTTGCAATCTCTACTGTACACTGATGGACACTTGGGCTCCGGGAGATCAAAGTGACCTGACCAAGATTGCCCAAGGAATGCTCACAGGACTGGTTCCTGT
Organism: Stenella coeruleoalba; assembly: GCF_951394435.1. Taxonomy (NCBI): domain Eukaryota; kingdom Metazoa; phylum Chordata; class Mammalia; order Artiodactyla; family Delphinidae; genus Stenella; species Stenella coeruleoalba. The sequence continues at coordinate 11,837,675 of NC_137159.1, read as the reverse complement.
CTAGCCCTTGCTGTTGGCTGCGTGGTCTGACTCCTGAGGCCCTGATTCTTCTCACTTCTCCTTTCTACTCAGAAAGAAAGGCCAGAAAAAGGAATGGAAAGGGGGGTGGGGAGGAGGGGAGAAAAGAAAAGGAAAGGAAAAAGAAGAAAAAAGGAGAGAGGTGGGGAGGGGAGTGAGGGAGGGAGGGAAGGAGGGGAGGAAAAAATAACCCTCCCAAGGCAGAGCTAGTCTCACCTGTAGGTCACAAGTATTTCTGGTATTTGTTTATTTCTCTTGCTCTCCCCAGCCCTGTCCCAGCCCTGTCCCAGCCCGGCTGAAGAGAATGACTGTCTTGTTTCTCCCTGTTTTCTCTCCCAGACTTTTGGCCCATAGGAGTCACTTACAAAAGTAATTTGAGTTTATACAAAAGAGAACTTGAAGGGCTATGTTCAGTTCATGCTCAGAAGTCTATACAAGACTTTGCCAGGGATCGGGTCCTCTGAAAGTTACTTCTTTCAAACATTCCAGCGTGGCTGAGAGAAGAACATGGTGGTAGCGACCGTCTCAGCGAGTGTCTGAACGAGGGGAGTCCGGCTCCATTCTCCTGTTGGGAAAAGGAGGCTGGGATGGGAGTTCTGCCCATCACGCCCCATTTACCCAAGGCCCTGGGGCATCGCTGTGGGGTTGAAGTGAATTTCTCTGCCATGTTTGTTACTGTCTCAGGAAAAGCCGGAAGTCACAGCTTTCTCTCTACAGCAGAACTGGCCCAGGCTTTCCAGCCCTTCTCGGGCCACACGGCATATACTGAGCAAACTGGACAGGATTTGGGGGGCTGTGGGCATTTGACGACCTATTCATTATATATTTATTTACATTATGTAATTAAAATTAGAAACACAAAACACAAAGTGTATTAGTTTAGATATTTAATATTAAATGTGTATGAAACTCCCAAGTATGTTTTTCAATTTGCTTATTTATCTTACAGATGCAAATATACATTTTAAAAAAAATATTTATTTAATTTATTTATTTGGTTGCGCTGGGTCTTAGTTGCAGCAGGTGGGCTTCTTCGTTGTGGCTCATGGGCTCCTTAGTTGCGGCATGTGTGCTCCTTAGTTGCAGTGGCGGCCTTCTTAGTTGTGGCTCATTGGCTCCTTAGTTGCGGATCACCAGCTCCTTAGTTGTGGCATGCAAACTCTTAGTTGCAGCATGCATGTGGGATGCAGTTTCCTGACCAGGGATCGAACCCGGGCCCCCTGCATTGGGAGCACAGAGTCTTAACCACTGTGCCACCAGGAAGTCCCGAACATACCTTTTTTTGGGGGGGGGGGGAGCTGCACGGCTTGCAGGATCTTAGTTCCCTGAGCAGGGATCAAACCCATGCCCCTTGCAGTGGAAGCACAGAGTCCTAACCACTGGACCACCAGGGAAGTCCCCACGAACATATCTTTTTACCTTGGGTTTTTTTGCTTAAACTAGCCAGTCAGTTCCTGATCAAGACATTCTCAATAGTTACCACCAGTAGGAAACTTTATTTGCACAAAGTAAAAAAATAAAAATTTTCTACGGATTTTCAAATAACCATTCAAAATTGTCCAACAGTAGAAATGATCTTTCTAGGCTCTAACAGCCTTTTGTTTTTTTCCTTTCACGGATAAAATGTGGTGCTAGCATTTCTCCTAACAATGCAGTTTCCTCGCCAACCCGCAGAACTTTCTTGTCTGGAGCATTTCACAGTAACAATGGAGCTGGCAGACCCTGGAGACTGGGGCATCTGGGCTGGCATCTGGGACCAGGACCCAGACTGTGAGGGCCACACACTGATCCCTGCAGGCTGCAGTGGCTTGGGTGAGGCTACTCACAATTGCAACACACCTGGGGATGCCAGTGGCCCTGCGCCTGCGTGGCTGCCCCAGGGGCTGAAGGGATCAACACTGAAACTGACCACATCAGTCTACTGCTTTACTAGCAGAGTAAGTGAGCCTCCTCTTGCCTCAGTCTGCCCAGCTGCGACATGGAGATAATAACAGTAGTACCTACCTGGTAGGGTTGTTATGAGGATTAAATGACTGCCAGGCCTGGCCACATAATAAGGGCTATCTATGTGTTTGTTAAAAAAAGTTAAAAGGTCGAGAGGCTCTAGAACAGACCCCCAAATCACATGCTTAGAGCCAGCCAGAACTGGATTCCTTCGTTCTGAATTCTAGCTCCCGCCCTCTCTAGACACGGGCCATAGCAGGCCCTCAACCTTTCCAGCCTCTGTTTCCTGGCCCATGCGTGATGATGGCACTGGTACCCACGTTAATGATGTACATATTAATGTACAGTTCACATAAAGTGCTTGAGACATAACAAGTGCTCAACCAGCAATGGCTCTTATGACCCAGCAGAGCCAGGACGTGAACTCAGGGGTCCTAAGCTCTGAGCTTGTTCCCTGTCCACTGCCCGCGTCTCCCTCCTACGAGTCTCGCCTTCCCACAGAAAAGTGCTTAACTTCTTGGACCCTCTTCTAGAATTTTTTTCTTTTTTTTGGCCATGCCACGTGGCATGCAGGATCTTAGTTCCCTGATCAGGGATTGAACCTGTGCCTCCTGCAGTGGAAGGGCAGAGTCCTAACCACTAGACCACCAGGGAAGTCCCTTCTACGATTTACTTGAAATCTTTCCACTCAGATTGTATTTTTCAACCCTCTAATATTTTGTTTTGTTCTTCATCTTTGGGCTCTCTGGAGTGGTTCTTCCATATCTTTAAAAAAAACAATGTCAAGTGGTCAGAGCAATTGCATCGAGGGCCCCGCATCAAGGGAATTCCTTTGCAAAGGCACGGAGGCAGCCAGTGGCCATGTCTTTCCAAGTCTCAAGTAAGTACCACGCATCTTTCCTCATTCATATTTTATTAGGAAGCCAGATCGGAGAATTCATCAGTTATAAAACTTTAAATATGAAATGAATCTCTCTTATCAAAGAGATGATTCAGGTGGGAATACCAGATTTTTCTTAAGAGCAGAAGCAAAGGCAAATATGGCATTTTATTTTACAAATATTTAATAGTCATGAAAAAGGAAAAGAACTTTAAAAAAACAACTTTGTGCCAACGTGAACATCCAGGAACTGCTGTGGAGATGGGGCTGTTAGAGCTTAAATGTTAAGATCATCCAGAAAAGTGACATAAGTCATCTTTTATTAAAATAGAATATCTTTGTCTCTTTCCACCATATACATATAGATATTTTCTCTTTAAATAAATATATGTTACGTATTCTAAACGATGACTTACTTGACAACATTCACGTGGTGCTTTTGGGCCAGGGCATTGACTTGGTAAGGAAGACATACACCAAAAACATCGAGTGTATGTGGGTTCTCGTATGGAGGAATTTCCAGGATTTGGGAATGTGTCTCAGCTCTCCTCACATGAGGACTTCTGAGTCTTCTGAGGAGTCGTTGGCAAATAAGAGTTCATCTGACGCTGGGCTCCCCAAGGGCAGCGTGCTGGACTGGGACCAGGAGACCCCATTCCTTACCAGCCTGTCCTCCAGTAAAACACCGTTCCTTCCCGCCGTCCCCGTCGCCGGGGCAGCAGGAGCCTGCTCTTCCCAGCCCTCGCTGACCCCGTTCAGGATGTACCTTCCCTCGTGAGGTCTGTTGTCATGGATTTCTGCGGTGACCACGCTGACGGTGGCGCCGGGTGTGCAAGAAGCAATGACCAAGTCGGGATGGATGTTCACGTCCAGCTGAGCAAGTGCCGAGCCCTCGGCCGGGCCCTCGCAGCTCCCCGGAAACTGTGTGTTGACGTAAATGATGTCGGCTTCGTTCTGAACTTCAGGCAGGCTTTCCAAGAGCTTTTCTAGCTGCAGCCTCAGCATTGAAAACGTGGGGCGGTCCAAGGGCTCAGCTCTCCAGCAAGAGTGCATGACTTCATACCTAGAAGCAAAGAAGAGTGTTATCTCCTGGCTCAGCACGTGCAATCCGCCCCTGCTTCTCCCACTCAGGTGGGAGTGGAGGGGCTGGGGGGAGGGGGAGGGGAGCGGGGGTCCTGGGAGCAGACAGGTGTCAGCGCCAGCTCCACACTCACCATCATTCCAGGCCTTGGGAGGCTCGAGGCATGAAATCGAGAGGGGGGCCGGCGTGGGCAGGTGTGTGAAGAATAAGGGCAGTGCTGTGACAGTGGCAGGTGAGCCCTGGGCTGGGACAGCCCCTGATTTGAAGCGGCCGCAGCTTCGTGGCGCGTGTAGGGCTGCTGAACCTTGGCCACCTGATGCTGCCCCGTGAAGGAGAAACGCTCGGGGGCCCCTGCTCTTCTCCGTGACTTCGACCTCCTCCAGTAAAAGTAATAACCGCTGACCTGTCATCGGCATTTACTATCCGACAGCCGTCGTGTAAGGTACTTTTAGAGACCAGCCTGCTTGGCAGCACGAGCCCACACTCAGGTACTGTGATCCCCATTTTACAGAGGAGGATCCTGAGAGCGTGATGCTTGGCCCCAGGACGAGGGTGAAGCTGTGACCCACATCAAAGAGTGTCTGACGCCAGAGCCCATGTTCTTAACCACGGAGCAGCCCTGCTTGCCATGGGTCAGACCCTGACGGGTTTAGGTTCTACCCTGTGGCCAAGGGGGAACCACAGAAAGATTGTGCTTCGGTGCGTTCCCACGACCAGATGATAATGTTAGGAAAGTTGCTTTGGATGTCACCCAAAGGATGTATTAGGATCCTGGGGGTGATGAGAAGAACAAGTCAGGAGACAGAGGAGCCTGCACTCCCCTGTAAGAAACAGGGACCCGCTCGTTCACGTACATATACTGTGGATGTCACTGCGCCAAAGTTCCCACAAGTGTCACCACCCCCAGGCCCCGCCAAGCCCTGGACCTCTATGGTCTGACAGTACTAGCAGACCCCGTTTTATTGCACTTCGTTTTATCACACTCCAAAGATACTGCGTTTTTTTTTTTTTTTTTTACCAGTTGAAGGTTTGTGGCAACTCTGCATCGAGCAAGTCTATTGGTGTCATTTTCCCAGGAGCATTTGCTCACTTGGGGTCTCTGTATCACAGTCTGGGAATTCTGACAATATTTCCAACGTTTTCCATTATTGTTATGTTTGTTAGGGTGACCTGTGATCTTTGATGTTACTATGATAATATTTTTGAGGTGCCGCACACCGTGTCCACGTAAGACAGCAGATTCAATCAAAGGACGTCGTGCGCGTTCTGACGGCTCCACCGACCGGCCATCCTCTGCCTCTCTCCTTCTGCTCGGGCCTTTCTATTCCCTGAGACACAACGCCGGTGAAATGACGCCAGTTAATAACCCTAGAATGGCTTCTAAGCGTTCAACTGAAAGGAAGGGTCACAGGCCTCTCACTTTAAGGAAGCTAGAAATGATTAAACTTAGTGAGGAAGGCGTGTCAAAAGCTGAGACAGCCCGAAAGCTAGGCCTCTTGTGCCGAACAGCCCAGGTGTGGATGCAAAGGAAAAGTTCTTGAAGGAAATTAAAGGTGCTACCCCAGCGAACACATGAGTGATGAGAAAGCAAAACGGCCTTATTGCTGATGCGGAGAGTCTGAGACCAGCCACAACATTCTCTTAAGCCAAAGCCCAATCCAAAGCAAGGCCCTACGCAGTGGTTGAGAGTCCGCCTGCCAATGCAGGGGACGCGGGTTCGTGCCCCGGTCCGGGAGGACCCCACATGCCGCGGAGCGGCTGGGCCCGTGAGTCACGGCTGCTGAGCCTGCGCGTCCGGAGCCTGTGCTCCGCAACGGGAGAGGCCACAGCAGGGAGAGGCCCGCGTACCGCAAAAAAAAAAAACAAAACCAAAAAAAAAAAACCAAAGCAAGGCCCTAACTCTCTTCAGTTCTATGAAGGCTGAGAGAGGTGAGGGAGCTGCAGAAGAGAAGTGTGAAGCTAGTAGAGGTTGGTCCATGAGGTTTCAGGAAAGAAGCCGTCTCCATAACAAAAGGACAAGGTGCTGGTGTAGAAGCAAGTTATCCAGAAGATCTAGTTAAGATCATTAATGAAGGTGGCTACACTAAACAGCAGATTTCCAATGCTGACAAAACGGCCTTATATTGGAAGAAGATGCCACCTAGGACTTTCACAGCCAGAGAGGAGAAATCAATGCCTTGTCTCAACGCTTCAAAGGACAGGCTGACTCTCTTGTTTGGGACTAACGCAGTTAGCAGGTGACTTTAAGTTGAAGCCAGTGCTCATTTACCATTCCAAAAGTCCCAGGGCCCTTGAGAATTATGCTAAACCTACTCTTCCTGTGCTCTATAAAGGGACCAACAAAGCCTGGATGACAGCACACCTGTTTACAACATGGTTTAATGAATATTTTCAGCCCACTGTTGGGACCTCCTGCTCAGAAAAATGGATTCCTTTCAAAATATTCCTGCTCATTGACAATGTACCTGGTCACCCGAGAGCTCTGATGGAGATGTATAATGAGATGAGTGTTGTTTTCATGACTGCTAACACGACATCATACTGTAGCCCAGGGATCAAGGAGTAATTTAGATTTTCCCATCTTATTATTTAAGAAATATATTTTGTAAAGCTAGAGTTGCCATGGATAAGAGTTTCCTCTGATGAATCTGAACAAAGTAAATTGAAAACCTTCTTCAAAAGATTCACCATTCTAGATGCCGTTAAGAACATCTGTGATTCATGGCAAGAGGTCAAAATATCAACATACACAGGAGTTTGAAAGAAGTTGATTCCAACCCTCATGGATGACTTCGAGGGGTTCAAGGCTTCACTAGAAGAAGTAACTGCAGATGTGGGGGGAAGAGCAAGGGAACCAGAATTAGAAGTGGAGCCTGAAGATGCGACTGAACTGCTGCAATTTTAACCTGTGGTTTTTTTTTTTGGCTACACGGAGCAGCTTGCGGGATCTTAGTTTTCCAACCAGGGATCAACCTGGGCCCTTGGCAGTGAAAGTGTGCAGTCCTAACTACTGGACCGCCAGGGAATTCCCTGAATTGCTGCAATTTTATGAATTTTAATGGATAAGGAGTTGCTTCTCATGGATGAGCAAAGAAAGTGGTTTCCTGAGATGGAATCTACTCCTGGTGCAGATGCTGTGAAGATTGTTGAAATGACAATAAAGGATTTAGAATATTACATAAACCGAGTTAATAAAGCAGCAGCAGGGTTTGAGAGGATTGACTCCAAGTCTGAACGAAGTTCTCCTGGGGGTAAAATGCTATCAGACAGCATCGTGTGCTACAGAGAAATCGTTCATGAAAGGAAGAGTCGATCGATGCAGCAAACTTTGCTGTTGTCTTATTTTAAGAAATTGCCACGATGACCCCAGCCTTCAGCAGCCACCGCCCTGATCAGTCAGCGGCCACCAACATCGAGGCAAGACCCTCCACCAGCAAAAGGATTATGACTTGCTGAAGGCTCCGATGACGGTTAGCATTTTTTAGCAATAAAGTGTTTCTTTAAAAAAAAATTTATTTATTCGGCTGCGCCAGGTCTTAGCTGTGGCAGGCGAACTCTTAGCTGTGGCATGCGGGATCCAGTTCCCTGACCAGGGATCGAACCTGGGCCTCCTGCCTTGGGAGCACAGAGCCTAAGCCACTGGACCACCAGGGAAGTCCCCACGGAGTGTTTTTAAAATTAAGGTATGTACACCATTTTCTAGACATAATGCTATTGCACACTTAACAGACGACAGTATGGTAATCATAACTTTTATATGCACTGGGAAACCAAAAGATTCCTGTGACTCACTCTACTGCAGTGCTCTGGAGCTGAACCCGCAGTATCTGGGAGGCGCGCTTGTACTGGGGGAAGGAATGGAGGGGAGGGGGACCCTGAAAGACACCTGCTGGCTGTGGGGACCCAGTGGGATAAGAAAGAACAAGGTGGCCTCTGTGTGTCACCCTGGAGACGAGGAGACCGAGGGCCGGTGCCACGAACCACAGTGGCTGCAGCTGGGAGGCTGTGAGTTTGGCCGAGGAAAGGTACCCCGGAGGTGATGGGCGCACCGCCCAGAGCGGCCTCTTGGGTGATGGGGACCTGGTCATCCAGAGGTGGGGGTGATGCCGTAAGAAGAGGTGGCCCTCAGCGGGCAGGACCGGGGAGCGGGGCTCCAAGCACACCCTGTTATTTCCATTGCTGTATTTCTCAGGGTTGACTGTAAAATGACCTAGGGGCAACCAAACACAGGAGTCAACTCATCTCCACTAAGGTGAGACAGCAAACAGAGGTGCTCCGAAATATCTGCCTCAGTTTTAAAAGAAAAGACCCCAGATATGGAAATGCAGAGAGCTCTCTGTCCTTCGCCAGTATCCAGACTCAGAGGGGACCTGGGGAGCAGGCTTGGCTCACCAGAGCCTCTGCGAGCCCGCGGTGTGAGGAACCAGCCTGGGGGTGGGGACCGCGGAGCCGCTGCTTCCTCCGGCTTTTCCCCAGCCTCCCTCCCCCAGCCGCAGGGCATTGCTGACACTGCAGCTCTTTCACCTAAAAAAACACCTCTCAAAAACCGACTCAGCATTCCCTCGTCATGGCTCTACACGCAGCATCTAAAACCACAACGTGACACAGCTTAGACCTTGCTAAGACTCCAGATAATCAACTTCCCCTGGAGCACCGAAGAAGCCAAGAAAGAAACAGCCACAAAAGTCTCCATTCAGTATTGTTTGACAGAAATGGCTTCCTCATTTGCAGAAGCAAACGTTTCATTCATGTGGCCCTTTCAGAAAGGACCGTGAAGCCTCAGATCTAATTGAATTAGGATTTTATGATGTTTCTTTTAAAGGGCTTATGATTTCTGTGTCTGTTCTAAATGTTATAGATTTACAACCATAATCACCACTACCACTACCACACCCCCCAAGCACTGTGAGGCTCTGATCAAAAAAAACTTTCCTTCTGTTTGGCCACGGTGGATCTGGGAGGCCCATGTGCAAACTGACCGGGGTCTCCTCACCGGTACGAGGAAGCAGGGTCGGAGTGTGAGTGTGGGTGCGCGTGTGTGGAGTCCTGCACAGGCCCACCTGCCCGAGCAGCGCGGCCCGGCGTTCCACGGCGGAGCCCACGCAGGCCCACGGTCCTGAAATGTTCTTGCTAAACATGGTGAGAATACCCCTCTCCAAGCCCATGACCCCTGTTACGTTGGGGACAGACTCATCATTAGGAAGGTTCAGATCACCAAGCTAGAGGCAGTGCCACAAGAAATGAGTTTTTAAAAAGTCGGCAAGGTGTTTGGGAGGGGATCGAGTTGTAAAGGTGCTATTAATCACGGGCACCACATGTGACACTTAGCGTGCGTGCTTCCTGCAGGCTGAGAACTCCACACACTTCTTTGTTAACCCTCCAGATACCTCTGCAGAATACGTGACTACACTTTTTTGGTGGCAGATCACGTGGCATGGAGTGGTCAAGTCAGCTGCAGTGGCCACAAACGTGGCTAGTTAGGAGGCAGAGCCTGGCCTCTCTGACTCCAAGTCCCAGGCCTCTCCCCGTACTGTCCACCCCGAAGAGAGAGGGGCCTGTTGGGATGGAAAGGGCACTGTCGTCCTGCACGCTGGGAGCTCGGGGGCGTCTCACGCCGGCTGAGTGTACAGTCTCCCTGGGATGGTTTTTTTTTTTTAACAATATTATTATTATTATTTTTATAAATTTATTTATTCATTTAGTTATTTTTGGCTGCGTTGGGTCTTTGTTGCGGTACGTGGGCTTCTCATTGCGGTGGCTTCTCTTGCTGTGGAGCATGGGCTCTAGGGGCATGGGCTTCAGTAGTTGTGGCTCACTGGCTCAGTAGTTGTGGCTCGTGAGCTCTAGAGTGCAGGCTCAGTAGTTGTGGCACACGGGCTTAGTTGCTCCACAGCATGTGGGATCTTCCTGGACCAGGGCTCGAACCCGTGTCCCCTGCATTGGCAGGCGGATTCTTAACCACTGCACCACCAGGGAAGTCCATCCCTGGGATAGTTTTAAAACATATACATTTCTGGGCCTGCTCTGTACCAAGAGAATCACAGTCTCCAGGCACAGGGCTGAGGAATCACATTCTTAGAATCTCCCCTAAGCAATTCTGAGGACCAGCCTGAAAGCAAAGCCACTGGCTCAGATTTCTAAATTTCCTGATTCAAGATATTCCTGTGATTGGTTTGTTTAAGATGTTGAATGAAAAGAGAAGCATGACTGCTTCAAAAGAGGGCAGAGAATTATCCAAGTACCTCACGCATTGTAAAGTCGGCCTATTTATCTATAGGATATATAGTCATCCCTCGGTGTCCATGACAGATGGGTTCCCAAAGCCCCAGCGGATACCAAGATCTGCAGACCCCTTACAGTCAGTTGGCCCCCCCGTATCTGTGGGTTCTGCATCCGCCCGTACAGAGGGCCGACTGTATTTCCTAGAGGGGCTTACAGAACTTCAGAACACGTGCGGGCTCACTGGAGATGTGCACACACCGCTTCCCACACCAGGAGAGGCTCCTGTGCCGGACATCTGCGTGTGTCATCTTCTGCCCACACCCGCCTGGCTGAGTGTCCCCACCCACTATGGCTGTGTGTCCCCCAGGTCTTTGCACGGTGCCCCGAGATGAAGAGCAGCTGACTCACAGTTCATCCAAGCAGTCCTCTGGCTGTTTCAGCCTGTGGCCGTGCAGAAGGTAGTCATATATTTCGTGGTTCTGGACTCCGGGATAGGGGGTCATTCCTCGTGTGGCTATTTCCCACATGGTCACGCCAAATGCCCACTGAGGACAAAGTGACAACGTCAGGATGCAAGTCTTTTCAGAAAGGCTGAATGGACCTTTTCATCGGGAAAGGTCATTTCCTTAGAGCCCCGGCAGTCACGCACAAAGCTCACAATTATGTTTGAGATACGCCGCTCTCCCAAAACGGCAATAACGTGGGGTCGGAACGTCACAGTTCCCCATTTTTACTAAAGCTGTTTGGGAAATGAGACAAAGGCAGATCTAGCCTTGTGTCACATCAGTGCTCTGTTTAATGTTCTGTTCCTACCGTTGTCGGCAAGAGTTTTCTTTTCCTGATCTCTGGTTAAGGGTATCCATACACAGTACCTTTTATACAGCACCCTAGTCCCAAACAGCCATGGGATGAATTCATTTAATTTAATGTGAATATGAAATATCTTAGTTGCAGACAATGCATCACTATACTGTAGCAGAGGAAAGTGGAGATGAATTAAGGGCCTTTGCCATCCTCTGAATGTCAGGCTACTTCATCAGAATCTAATGTTCCGCCTGAATTAAAGCATCTAGCGATAAACAGAGAAGTGTGAGCTGCCCCAGTCCTCAGTTGATCAAAGAGTAAGATGTCCTGCATCACCAGCTTAAGCCATCTCTTTCAGCAGGGCTTCATCTTTGCAATGCGGGGCCCCGAATCAAAACTCTGTACGTACGTACCACGTCACTTTTACTGGTGTATACTCGGTCCGCGAGACTCTCTATGGCGATCCATTTCACAGGCATCTTAGCGATGCGGCCCTGGCGGTAGTAGTCGCCACTGTAAATCTTCTTAGAGAGGCCGAAGTCCGCGACGCAGACGGTCATGTCGTCTCGCAACCTACAGAGAGAGACAGAGTGAGCTCACGTCCTCAGCGACCTCAGAGGCAAAGCCTGAAATCACAGGTCTGCACCTGATGCAGCTGAAAACATTCACGACGAGTAACCAAAAGATAGAGACCCCACAGCCTGGGAGGGTCCTGCTTTGGGACCAATGGCAGAGCAAGTGAGGGGGAACCAGATGAGTTATAACTTTCTACCCTTCTGGTCTGTGTGGGAATCTGGACCAACCAGGGCACCTGGGCACAGAGGATGGAACCATCTGGAGGAACAGAGGGGCACGGGAGTAGAAAGATAAGCAGCTCCAAGCCAGGGCCCCCTCGTGGACTCATCTAGAGCCCAGTAGCCTTCCTGCCTGACGTCTGGAAGCAGCACTGGCTCCATAGATTAAACCACCTGACAGATTGGGGGAGGTGGGGAAGCACGTGCTGTGCGCGGGGGACACTGGACTTCCTGCTAAGACGGTGCCAGGTGGTACCTGAGGAATTAACTGGAAAATTAAAGGAATACAATTGCATTTACAGCCCAAGCAGTTAAAATTGATCTTAGACAAGAAGGAGAGGAGGAGGGGGAGGAATGAGTGGTCTGGACGTAGGGCGACTACCTTGTCCCTGTTTGCCTGACGCTAACATTTAAAACTAAAAGTCCCACATCCTGGGAAATCCCTCAATGCTGGACAAACCGGACAGCTGGTCACGCTACCTCGTGGGAAAACCATGAAAGAAATGTTAAGGGGAAGAAGAGGTTTTCATGATTCTCCCTCCATGGTAGACAAATTATTTAAATAAAAAACAAAACCAAGGGCTTCCCTGCTGGCGCAGTGGTTGAGAGTCCACCTGCCGATGCAGGGGACGCGGGTTCGTGCCCCGGTCTGGGAAGATCCCACATGCCGCGGAGTGGCTGGGCCCGTGAGCCATGGCCACTGAGGCTGTGCGTCCAGAGCCTGTGCTCCGCAACGGGAGAGGCCACAGCAGTGAGAGGCCTGCGTACCGCAAAAAAAACAAAAAACAAAACAAAAAAAATCAAAACCAAGACCCTTCTGGTTTTCAAAAATGAGGTGAAAGTGACAGAGGGCCGGGGGGCAGGGTTGGTTTGGAGGAGGCAGGGGACAGGCTCCACTGTCACATCTCCAACAAAGAAAAACGAGTAACAGCAATACATTTAAGGAACACTCTCTCTTCTTGCAATAGTGAATTTCCAATCAAGAAATAGTTATTGTTTTTGAAGATTTACAGCAGATAATGGCTGTTGAAGCAGACTGAAGAGATGGGGAAGGTGAAATTCGAAGTTCTTGCTTAAGCCCTTGTCTCTCTGCTGCAAAAGGAAAGCTATGGTGTAGTCAGGACAAAACTACTTCACAACGCAGTATCATGAAAACTCAGGGACAAAACCATTATGATTTTCACACTGTCTTCATGATCAGCTGACTTATATGTAACTCTGGATCCAAACAAGCTGATGGCAGTTGGGGAGGATCCCAGAGTTCACACCTAGTGCTCCTAGCTGAGTGAGAGTGTGAAAATAAAGAAGTAGTCACACATAAACACACGACTATATAGAAAATAGATAACTAATAAGGACCTACTATATGGCACAGGGAACTCTACTCAGTACTCTGTAATGGTCTATATGGGAAAAGAATCTAGAAAGGAGTGGATATATGTATATGTATAACTGATCACTTTGCTGTACACCTGAAACTAACACAACATTGTAAATCAACTATACTCCAATAAAAATTAAAAAAAAAAAAAAAAAGGAAGTCCCAGGGGAGTTTTGGAGGCCAGCCAGACTCTTAGTGGCAGAGGTAGTGAAAACCCTCAAGCAAACACCCAGTCATGTGTCAGGGCGGTAGAAACCCCAACTCCAGAGCCTGCCCCACTGTCACCTCCCAAGCCTAATCTTCCTCCATACTTTAACATCAACAGGCCACCCCACAGGCCCACAAATATCTACCACCATGAGGTCCAACCCACTCCAGGATGGGCCAGGGCTCTTACATGCAGTTTCGAGCAGCTAAATCTCGATGAAGAAAGTTCCTGTTGCTCAGATACTCCATTCCCTGGGCAATGTCCACCATGAACTTCAATAGTGTCTGCACAGGAATATGCTAGGGGGTGGAAGACACAAGGAGACAGATTATTATTATTATTATTATTTTTCTGGCCACACCATGTGGCTTGCAGGATCTTAGTTCCCTGACTAGGGAATGAACCCGGGCCCTGGCAGTGAAAGCGCAGAGTCCTAACCACTGGACCGCCAGGGGATTCCTGAGAGACTATTATTATTATTATTTTTGATAAATTTATTTATTTATTTATTTATGGCTGCGTTGGGTCTTGGTTGCTGTGCCCGGGCTTTCTCTAGTTGCAGCGAGCAGGGGCTACTCTTTGTTACGGTGCGTGGGCTTCTTATTGCAGTGGCTTCTCTTGTTGTGGAGCACAGGCTCTAGGCACGCAGGCTTCAGTAGTTGTGGCACGCAGGCTTCAGTAGTTGTGGTTCGTGGGCTCTAGAGCGCAGGCTCAGCAGTTGTGGAGCACAGGCTTAGCTGCTCTGAGGCATGTGGGATCTTCCCAGACCAGGGCCCGAACATGTGTCCGCTGCGTGGGCAGGCAGATTCCTAAGCACTGCGCCACCAGGAAAGTCCAGGATTATATTTTCAAAGGAAACCAAGTTACTTCCATTTGAGGGGGTGAAATGATGGCTTTATGACTGAGAAGCGTGGCCATGAAACAAGTGAATTTCCATATCACTAATGTCACAAATAAGGTTTTAAAAATGAATGAAAAACAAACAAAACCCAACAAACCCTAAAACTTCTTGGTAAGTATCACGTTTTCTTCTCCTCGTCTTTAAACGTATTAAAAAAATTAATATATAACTTTAATGCAATTCCAAAGATACCGCCAACAATTTATTTTGTGTATGTGGCCAGTTAATAACATTCTTTTCACAAGTTATGAGCTCAAATGCGATCCTTGTGTCCTTCTGAGTGGCAGTGGGACAAAGAGGGGAAAAGAAGGGGGGTCTGGCCTCAGTGGGGGAGGATCTAATGCTTTGACAGCAAAAAGCCCATGGAGAAGGAGCTGTTCCCAATTATGCACCCACATCTGGTATCATTTTATTTTGAAATGTTTCAAAGGAGGCTTTTTTTCTTCTGGACAGAAAGTAGGATGGTCTTTACCCCTTACCATGGGACCAAAGTACCACAAGTAAGTATTCGGGAATTTTCATTTTTGTTTCTCTAGGGCCTTCCTGTAAGTTTTAACAGCCTAATGTTTTTGTTCTACGTGGTAAAAATCAAACCAGACTGTGTGTTAGAAAACCTGCCGTGTTGGGACTGATTACGAGGATGATGACTAATGAAGACTTCTGTGTAGTAATTCAATGTTTTAGTGCAGTCAGAGCCCTGAAGAAAAGGGTTCACAAAGTTCCTAGAAATCATAAATGGGTCCACCCGTGATATATTCTTCCCCAAAGCATTGGATTTCTGGTTTATTCTATATGGCACATGAGTCTTCTAAAGTGGTACTCGTGAAAACACTGAATTTTTTTTTTTTATTTTAATTGGGCTGTGCTGGGTCTTAGCTGTGGCATGCAGGCTCTTAGCTGAGGCACGCGGGATCTAGTTCCCTGACCAAGGATCGAACCCAGGCCCCCTGATTTGGGAGCATGGAGTCTTCACCACTGGACCACCACAGAAGTCCTGACACTGAATTGTTAATGATTTATATTTCTCAACTAAGACACGTGTCAGTCACAGACTGTATATGTAACAAAAATGCTTTATCCTTTACCCTTACATAATGGAGTTGTTTAAAAAAATGTAAGTAAATCAGGCATGAAAGCCTTACGCCTCTGCTCTCTATATGTGGGGCATTTGATTTTCTGGATGCTAATTTCCAGGAAAGGACTTGGGCGCTAAGAAATATCCAATCTGCTGACATTCATGAAAGTATAATGAATATCCGGTGCTATTCGTTTGTGTTAGTTTTTTCCAAGCAGAACTATGTTAATCTTGCAGGCTGTGACCAAAGGTCATTTAAAAGATCATTGTGTGGTAAAACTAATAAATGAGGTCAATAAGGTCGCAGGATACTAGATTGACATGCAAAACTCCACTGCATTTCTACACACTAACAATGAACTGTCTGAAAATGAAATTAAGAAAACAACATCTGCAAAAGAATCCACAACAAAATACTTAGGAATAAATTTAACAGAAGAAGTGCAAAACTTATACTCTGAGAACTACAAAAGCAAAGAATTAAATTAGTTTCTAAATAAATGGAAAGGTACCCAGTGTTCATGGATTGGAAGAGCAGGCATGCTATTCACACAGAGGACAGAATGGCACCCAGGTCCTGCTGAAGAAGCACACTTATATGACTGAGACCTAGTCTTGGGCCACTCTAGCAAGACCAGAGGTATTTATTGCCAAGGAACTGACTGATAAGGCAGTAGAGATTTGAATAAAAGCTTGATTTTCTAGTTTGTCTATGACGCATTTTGTGACTTTCAGCTTTACATGTGGCTACAAAGTGTCAAAATATGAAAACACATTCCTTTTAAAAACATTCCTTTAAAATTTTTATAAAACCTGGGAGTTTCCATCATTGGAGATCTACTTGATATTTTTGCAAATCGAAACTATTCATTAGTCAGTAAAATGCTGTGTACTTGTTTCCTTGTTATTCTGTTCAAAAGAACATAAGATGACAGCAGTACTTTTGGCAGACACAAACTGATTCTATAATTTATACAGAAGGGCAACAAAACTAGAATAGCAAAAACAACTCTGAAAAAGCAGGATAAATTTGGAGGAATCACATTACCTCATTTTAAGACAATAAAGCTACAGTAATCTCAATGGTGTGATAGGGGCGAAGGATGGCGCATAGCTAAACGGAACAGAACAGAGAACTCAGAAATAGACCCACACGTGTACAACTGATTTTTCACAAAGGTGCAAAAGCAATTAGTGGATTAAGGATAGTCTTTTCACAAATGATGCTGGTCATCTATATGCAAAAAAAGCAACAAACTAAATTTCACACCTTATACAAAAATTAATTCAAAATGGGTCACAGACTTAAACGTAACATGTAAACCCACGAATTTTTAGAAGAAAACACAGAAGAAAATCTTTTTTATCTGGAGTTAGGCAAAGAGTTCTTAGAAATGACAGTGAAGGTATGATCCATTAAAAGAAAAAACTGATGAACTATATACT
The DNA here is from genome assembly GCF_951394435.1 of Stenella coeruleoalba. NCBI lineage: Eukaryota > Metazoa > Chordata > Mammalia > Artiodactyla > Delphinidae > Stenella > Stenella coeruleoalba. The sequence continues at coordinate 11,820,921 of NC_137159.1, read as the reverse complement.
TCATCAAAATTAAACTTTTTTTGCTCATGTTAAGAGAATACAAAGCCAAGCTACAAACTGGAAGAAAAGTCTTTGCAAATCACATATCCAACAGAGGAACTGTAGCTAAAGAACTCTCAAAACTCAACAAGAAAACCAACAACCCAATTAAAAAATAAACAAAAGACTTTAACAGACACTCACCAAAGAGGATATAAAGATGGTAAATAAACACAAGATGCTCAACATCATTAATCATTAGGGAAATGCAAATAAATTTCATGATAAGCTATCACTATACACCTATCAGAGCAGCTAAAAACAAAACAAAACAAAAAGCTACAGATAATACCAAGTGCTAACAAGAACGCAGAGCAACTGAATTTCTCATACCTTCCTGGTGGAAATGTAAAATGGTACAGCCATTCTGGAAAGTAGTTTAGCAGTTTACTATAAAGATAAACACACATTTTCCATGTGACCTAGCATCCCATTCATGGGTATTTAGCCTAGAGAAATGAAAAGTTATGTTCACTCAAAAACCTGTATGTGAATTTTTATAGCAACTCAAAACTGTCATAGGTCCTTCAATAGGCCAATGGAAAAAGCAAACTGTGACACAGCCATACAATAGAAGCCTTCACAGCAATAAAAAGAGCAATGAACTACTGATACATGCAACTTGGATGGCTCCCAAAGGCGTAATACTGAGTGAAGGAGGCCAGTCTCAAAGAATTACAAACTATATAATTCCATTTATATGGCATTCTCTAAAAGACAAACTGTAGCGATGGAGAACAGATCAGTGGTTGCCAGGGGTTAGCCACGTGGGCAAGGTGTAACTATAAAGGGGTAAGTAGAAGGAGGAGGAGTTTTTGGTGATGGAACTGCTCTGTATCCTGATTGTAACGGTAGTATATGAATCTATACATGCATTATAATTTATATAACTATAAACTGAAAAGGGAAAAAAGTCATTTTTTTCTGTATGATAATTTAAAAAAAAATTTTTTTTTAAAGCAGAGGTCTTCTTAGAAGCCCATATGATTTAAATTTATTTATTTATTTATTTAGGCTGTGTTGGGTCTTGGTTTCTGTGCGAGGGCTTTCTCTACTTGTGGCAAGCAGGGGCCACTCTTCATCGCGGTGCGCAGGCCTCTCACTATCGCGGCCTCTCTTGTTGCAGAGCACAGGCTCCAGACGTGCAGGGTCAGTAGTTGTGGCTCACGGGCCCAGCTGCTCCGCAGCATGTGGGATCTTCCCGGACCAGGGCTCGAACCTGTGTCCCCTGCATTGGCAGGCAGATTCTCAACCACGGCGCCACCAGGGAAGCCCTTAAAGTATTTTTATAAAGGATATAAATGGCCTATTTCTCTTCTACAAAGATTCAAGAAAGACATCCAATCTGAGGCTCACTACACTTGCACAGGGGTCCAAAAAAGGGAGGAGAGTTAAGCTTCACAAGACGGATGATTGCTGGTCATCAAACAAACCTGTGTATTTTTATTTTTTTTACTACAGAAATCACTCTTGTGAAATATGAAATCCCCCCCTGCAAATTATTAGAAAAATCATACAATATACCAGGAAATTAAATGTAGGCAAAATCACTCATCAACATGAAGTGAAATCCATTCAAGGGGATGCTATGCAGCCATTCACAGACATCTGTCTGGAGGCTGCCCTATCGGGCAGGGGCACCCATGGGATAGGGCAGAGAAGAACTAAAGGCATGGGGTCTGCAGCCAGTTCTGCCTCCACCACTGCTGCTTCATGCCTCAGTTTCCTCACCTGAGATTCTATTCGTAACTACTTATTATGGTGGCGGTGCCACTGATATATGTGAAACACAGGCTGGCCTCTGCCAAACATTTGAGAGACGTTAGCCCCTGTTGCTGGCCTACAGACAGATGTGTACATACTGAGCCCCTGCCTGTGAAACACACAGATGTGGAATAAACGGTTGCGACGTGAACGTCCAAGGATGCCAGTGTTGGGAATTATGGGTAATATTTTCTTCTTCTCCAGGCTTCTTAGCATGTTACTGTCTGTTTCTTGGGGGACAGGGAAGAGAAGGAAAGCACTCAGCCATGCTGAGTCCCCTACTTTGGATTAGGCCCTTCACTTCTTTGGAGGAGCCCCAGTGACTTTGTAATTGCTCTGTGATGTGGCTACAATTTCCTGTCTCTGGTTAGTATTTGTGCTGGTGAAAGACTTAAAGAAGCCATGAACAAAACAGGTGTGAGCACAGGACCATGGGGGTAGCTAAAAAAAGGAAGGGGCTCACTTTCCCATTTAGGTCCCTTACGCCGTCCGTGGAAAGAACAGAACAAGTACAAGAAAAAGGAAAGCAAAAATCTCCTGGCCTGTTCAAAACACACAGGCATAAACTACCAACAGGGGCAGCCAGACACAGGGAGGAAGGTTCTAGAAAATGTTCCCCCTAAATTGGGTCTCAAGTTTTATGTTTTTTTCAGCTGCCTCACCATATTATAAATAAATGGCCGTTCCTACAGGTTCGCCTGTCTCTTGGGATGAGGACCTTCCCCATGAAGCTCCCCAGGCACCATCTTATTACTACTATCTCATCACGACTCTTTCCACCACCTGTGACCGATGGGCGAGGTGTTTCAGTCTAAGAGCTCGTTTCCATTTGGTGTCTCTGCTCTGTGGGGCTTCAGGGCAGGGTTTGCCCTGTGGGGTCAGTGTTCCTCTCAGGGGCACCTTGGAAGGCAGGCAGGCTGGCCCACCAATTCCCAACACACTTTCTGATTCTGAGGACAGAGCGGCTCGGGATAAAGAGAAACGTGGACCCCCTCAGGGTCTCTGAAAAACAACTCAATGCCACTTCTCCCTGAAAACTGAGATGGCTCCGGCATTCAGGAATTTCAGAGTGAACAATCTAAAAAGAGGAGACTTTCAAGGAAAGAGACCACCCTGACAGCAAGAGGGGCGCCCTCTGCTCCACTCCCAGCCTGCTTCTCCCTCACATAAAACAGGAGTAATGAAATCTATGGGCAGGCCGGTTATGAGGACCACATTTCAACCCCCAGGGTGCACAGTGAGCACGGAACAGAGGCCAATGTCCCCTCCTTCCCTCCTTCATTTTCTAGGTTAGATGCTGGTGTTGTCCAGGCCCTGTCACGGGAGCCCCAAGCACTGTTCAGAGGCCACGCAACTGGGTGATTAATTACCTTTGGTCCTGTCTCCAATCGGGAATAGAGTAAATAGGTGTGCAGATCACCGTATTTCATGAAGGGTAAAATTACCATGGGCCTGGGGATGCCTTGAGGGCTAATTTCTATACACACACCTGGAATTAAAAACAGAGTAAGTTACAAAGAGCCCTTGTTACCAGTGACCAGAAAAAGCACTGCAGGAGCGCTGGCCAAATTGAAAACATGTGCTCTCAAGTTAGCGGTTAAAAAAACAAAACAAAACCAAACCCTCACAACCCACACGCTGTATTCTAGAATAGGGAACACACACTGGGTCCACTTCTTGGTATTTCTTTTTCTTTCAGACTAGTGCCAATCTTCGCATGAAAGCTCTCAAAAATTAATCGATACCAAGTACAGCCATCTATAAACCCACGGCGTTTCTGTTATACTGAGTCTAAGTGAGGGGTAGTGACTGCAGCAGAATTCAAGGGCAAACTAGTTTCATGTGATGGTTCAATACTTAAGCGTATGAAGAAGTCCCCTGCAACCGAATGCTTAAAACTATTGGAAGAATTCTGAGGGCCAATAGGTGAAATTCACATCTCTAAATGTTAACACATACATGGGGGGAAAAAAACATCATTTGTCATGGATGCTAGAATCAGAGCCTGTCTGTCACCTGAGATCAAGCTTACAATGCTCTTGCACATGGTGGCACAATTACAAAGCACCACTGTTCTCAGAGTCCGCCGAAGTCAATAGTTACAAAGGAGCAACAGTAGTTTCTTTGACATAACATCGTCTCCAAACATTAGTTTTCCCATCTCTCTGCAGTGTCCATCATAATAAACCTTTGAGAGTTCCCCAAAGAATTCAGCATTTATCAAGTCACAGGACAGCAAAAAAAAAAAAAAGTCAGCAGAATATTCAATTATTTTTAAGTCGCTCTTCCCTCCTGGAATAGTATCACACAGCAACCACTTGATATGGGCTCTCCATTTTGTGTTTTTTAGCAAACAGTGCCACAAAACCAAATTCTGCCCATTAAATCACTGACTCAAATCACTTGAATCGAGTGCCATGAAATTGTCAGTGCAGATCCCGAGAAATCAGTACTTGAAATATGTCAATAAATTGTTTCTCAAAGATGAGCCATGGAATTTGTCTACTTTTACAGCTTTACTCCACTAGCTTTTGGTTCACGGGTAAACTCAATCAATACAAATTATAGCATAACCAGCTTTCATGTGTTGTAACTGGGGTGACCGGGGGCTGTTTTAATCCACAATCACCTAGAACTCTGTGGACACTGAACAGTCCTGAGCCCACTGATGTCCAGGAAAATGCAGGCCTATTTTTACGACCAGCCTCAGAAAATATAACCATGAGAAGTCTTTTGGGTGAAAACGCCCTTATTTTTATTTTATTTTATTTTATTTTTTGCCACACTGTGCGGCTTGCAGGATCTTAGTTCCCTGACCAGGGATTGAACTCGGGCCCCCTGCAGTGGAAGCACCCAGTCCTAACCACTGGACCGCCAGGGAAGTCCTGAAAAACCCGATGTTATAAATAGCTTCGGAGTTACACAAGGTGTAAAATTTATCTGCCCCAGAGATGTTTCCTGTGGCCCAGAGCGGATCAGCTGAGCCCCTCTGGCCACCCAGTCCTATGTTTCTCTGAGTACCTAGGAGTCGGATGACATTTGGGTGGTTGAAGTCTTTCATGCACGCAGCCTCACTGAGAAACTCCTCAATCTCTCGCTGCGAAAAGTTGTCCACTAAAAGAAAAGACAGAAAATGTTAGGCACGAGTTATTTACTCAGAGAAGGGGAGGGGGCAATAGCAATTTTGTTCTTTAAAAGTAACATCAGGCAAAGGCAAAATGATAGCAACAGTAAACAGATGAGTGATTGTCAGAGACTGGTGGGGGGAGGGATGAATAGACGGCATATGGGGGTTTTAGGAAGCTGAAACTTCTGTATGACCCTGGAATGGTGGACACAGGGCATTATGTACTTGTCAAAACCCACAGAACATACAACACAAGGGGAACCCTAATGTAACCTATGAGTTTCAGTTAATAATGTATCACTACGGGTTCATCAATTATAAAAAATGTACCATACCCATGCAAGATGTTAACAGGGGAGACTGTGTGAGGGGAGGGGGCATATGGGAACCCTCTACTTTCTGCCCAATTTTTTTTTTTTTTTTTCAGCTGAGCTGCAAGGCATACGGGATCTTAGTTCCTTGGCCAGGGGTCAAACCCATGCCCCCTGCACTGGAAGCCCCGAGTCTTAATTACTGGACTGCCAGGGAAGTCCCTGCCCAATTTTTCTATAAACCTAAAACTGCTCTAAAATGAAAGCATATTAGTTTAAAAAAACTAAAAGCAAATCCAACTGATCTGTGGCAATGATTTTTGCCTTCAAAAAAGAAAGAACACATGCTTCTCTCTCTCACCACGTTTCTTGCAAGTCTGGTTGCCCAATCACGCTTTGTGAACTAGATACACTTTCATACCAAGTTTTTGCAATTAAGCCAATTTAAGAGAAACATTTAAAATTCTATATTATGGTAAGTGAAATAAGTCAGTCACATGAGGACAAATCCTGTATGATTCCGCTTTTATGAGGTATTTAGAGAAGTCAAATTCACAGAGACAGAAAGTAGAACGGTGGTTGCCAGAAGGAGGGGGCACGGGGGATGGAGGGTTGTTGTTTAATGGGTACGGAGCTACGGTTTTGCAAGGCGAAAAAGTCCTGGAGATGCATGGTGGTGATGGTTGCACAACAGTGTGAATGTACTGAATGTCCCTGAACTGCACACTTAAAAATGGTTAGGATGGTATAGCTTATGTTATGTGTATTCCACCACAGTTAAAATCAAACACAGAGCCAAGCGTGCCTTAGGGAATCTGCTTTAACATGGGGGAAGTGTTGATTGAAATTACATGTAAGAGCATGGAGTACAGCGTCTGTACCTCCTATGGGCTTAAGATATATTAACCTTCCTATCAAAGCAAATTTAAGCAAAAAAATTCTATAGACCTGCAAGATGTCTGCCAACTTTGCCCCAAACAACCAGGTGAAGTGGGCAACCCCCTCCCCCAGGGTCTAACCCCTCCAGGCAAATGTAGATGAGCCTGGGATTCAGAGGCCAGAGACTGGGCTTTTAATCTTTGATAATTAGCATGGATGCAATTCACATACAAGTTACTCTAACTAAGTTAAAGGATTGCAGAGCCAAGGCCAGAGAGGAAACAGGTTCCAGGCCCAGCTCCTTTTACTAGGGCCCCTAAACTTTCTACTCGGTGAATTGGGATAACTGATGGAAGGAGCCTTCCTAGGGACACACTGGGGGGTTAACAGAAAAATGAGAGAGGCAGGAAGGATGCTGACTGTGGCTTGATACCCAGACTCGGTTCCACATGGGTTCAGCTCTAGTAAGTACTCTAACTTCGGGTTTTCTCAGTCTATGGAGGAGATGACCCACACCTACTTCCTAGTTGTACTGATTTCCTGCTCCTGCTGTACTGATGAAATGTGGGAATAACTGCAGTGCCCTCTGGCACACAGTAAGAATTACATGAGTATTGGCCATTATTATGTATATAGAAAGCTTCCGTCTGACTTACTGGTTATTAGGGTTACTTTTTATATTTAAATTAAAACTTCAGCCTCCAATTCTGGTTAAGAAGTCTCAGTACATGCTTATAATCTATCTGATGCTTTAATGCCCAATAAACAGTGGATTTAAATTTTAGGAAGAAACCAATTTTACTTTACCCCTTGATCAAAAATAATATTGAATATATCCAAGGGGTAAATGAGGAGGCAATATTAAGAGCATTAACAAACACAGCACCAAATAATTTTCCTCTGTATGAATGGTGAGGACAACTCAGGTGAATGGTGTACGATCATGGTCAATTTCATGGGTGCCCAGCTGGACACCTGAAGAACCGAACTTAGACATTCATGTGTCTCCAGGCCCTGGAGATGCTTTCTGGAGAAGGGCATGGGGGGACCCGTTACCATGTTCCGCCATTGCAGTCTGGTCAATCTATGGTGAGGAAAACTCCGGCCCAACCCTCCTTCTTTCTAGCTATTTGATTTGGACAAGTCACCACCTTTCTGAGCCTTCGTTTCCTTGTCTAGATGGACATGGGCACAGACTCTGAAAGGGCTCTAACTGGCATCTGCCACTATTTTGGTCAACACTGTAATTCATTCTCCTCCATGCTGCAACCAAAGTGAACTTTCTAGAATGTAATAATATGCTCTTGTCCTCATGTGCTTAAGACTCTTAATAGCACTTTACTACTTGTGGGATGCAAACAGATTCTGTGTGATGACTTCTCAGGCCCCTCCTGACCCAGATGTAAGCACTCTTCCCAGCTCCCCTGGAAACTGCAGTTTATGATCATAGCTCTCGATATGCCTTTAACCAAAGAATATTTCTCCTCTCTCTGGGAATCTTACCTTCCAGGCAGTCCACAGCTTCCTGCAGACCATACAACCACCCTCAAGTGAGGAAGTGAACCCACCAAGCTAAACCACACCAACCCCTGGGGTCAGATGCTGCTACCAGCTCAGTCCTGCCTTGGAAATTCATGCTTTACTTTGGAATCATTATCTCTACTAAATGATGAGAGAGGGGGAGGGAGAGAGTAAAAATAACCAATGTTATTGCCTTGAGTGTGCTGGGGCTCAGGGTGGGCCACCCCAAAATATGTCACGATGGCATATTGATTACTTTGAATTACAGTTACTTAGGAAATGGCCAGTGCAAGGGGGACACTCTGACACTAACACTCCTTTCTGTCTTCCTGAAAGCAGGAAATAACTCTCTCATGTGAAGGATGAAGGACACCCTTATCGCCAGAGAGAGGGAATTCTGGCTGAAGAAGCCTGTATAAACAAAACTTGTTAGTTCTTTCTTTCTTTCTTTTTTAACATCTTTATTGGAGTATAATTGCTTTACAATGGTGTGTTAGTTTCTGCTTTATAACAAAGTGAGTTAGCTACACATATACGTATATCCCCATATCTCCTCCCTCTTGAGCCTCCCTCCCACCCTCCCTTTCCCACCCCTCTAGGTGGTCACAAAGCCCTGAGCTGATCTCCCTGGGCTATGCAGCTGCTTCCCACTAGCTGTCTATTTTACATTTGGTAGTGTATATATGCCCATGCCACTCTCTCACTTCATCCCAGCTTACCCTTCCCCCTCCCCGTGTCCTCAAGTCCACTCTCTACGTCTGCGTCTTTATTCCTGTCCTGCCCCTAGGTTCTTCAGAACCATTTTTTTTTCTTAGATTCCATATATATGTGTTAGCATACGGTATTTGTTTTTCTCTTTCTGACTTACTTCACTCTGTATGACAGACTCTAGGTCCATCCACCTCACTAGAAATAACTCAGTTTTGTTTCTTTTTACGGCTGAGTAATATTCCATTGTATATATGTGCCTCATCTTCTTCATCCATTCATCTGTCGATGGACACTTAGGTTGCTTCCATGTCCTGGCTATTGTAAACAGAGCTGCAATGAACACTGTGGTACATGACTCTTTTTGAATTATGGTTTTCTCAGGGTATATGCCCAGTAGTGGGATTGCTGGGTCGTATGGTAGTTCTATTTTCAGTTTTTTAAGGAACCTCCATACTGTTCTCCATAGTGGCTGTATCAATTTACATTCCCACCAACAGTGCAAGAGGGTTCCCTTTTCTCCACACCTTCTCCCTTGTTAGTTCTTTAAATTGACTACCCCAAGCCCAAACTTTGAGCTTTGCTTTGATTCTTCATTTACTGAGCACCTAAACCCCACATTTCTTTGTCCTGTCAATTCCTCACAAATTTACTATTTCTTTGTCTAAAACATATAAAAGCTGCCTCTTTGGCCACTTCGTAGGTCCCATTTCTATGACATTTCCTGCACATGAATTAAAACTTATTTCTTTTTCTCCTGTTAATCTGTCTTGTGTCAATTTTATTAGGCCAGCCACAAGAACTTAAAAGGGGTGGAGGGGGAAATTTCCCCCTCCCTGACAAGTGTAAAGAGTATATAATATTCTGAATCACTTTGCTGTACATCTGAAACATTGTAAACCAACTATACTTCAATAATAAATAAATACATAAACAAATACATAAATAAATAAAACCAAACATTAAAAAAAAAAAGAGGGCTTCCCTGGTGGCGCAGTGGTTGAGAGTCTGCCTGCCGATGCAGGGGACATGGGTTCGAGCCCTGGTCTGGGAAGATCCCACATGCCACGGAGCAACTGGGCCCGTGAGCCACAGTTACTGAGCCTGCGCGTCTGGAGCCTGTGCTCCACAACGAGAGAGGCCGCGATAGTGAGAGGCCCATGTACCGCGATGAAGAGTGGCCCCCGCTTGCCACAACTAGAGAAAGCCCTCGCACAGAAACAAAGACCCAACACAGCCATAAATAAATACGTAAATAAATTAAAAAAAAAAAAAAAAGCACCATCAGAGCTTCAGACCCCTCCCCCAAACAGACAAGCCCTGAATTAGTGTTTCCTCATGTTCAGTTTGAAAAAAAAAAAAAATATATATATATATATATATAAAAAATGCAGGTATGAAGAGCTCATTACAGTAACTTTCCATCTGTGACCTTAACAGTGCTCTGGATGGCCTTCTGACCCATTGGTGACCGAGACCATGACACATGAACTCCATCATTCATCACTGGCCTGATGAAGCACCGGATACTGAAGCAGCTGCCCACCCCTAGAAGAATGGGTTTCATCAGGGTTAACTCACACTTCATGGTTTTCACGGCCACCTTCTGAGAGGTCCCATCCTGCTGATTAAGATTTCCTTCCATGACAGACCCAAACTCTCCTGTGAAGTAAAACAACACCTATATTGACCTTGTGCAAAATCTCTCTTGCCCACAGAAATGCAATAGCACCGTAGCTGCTGTTTTCACGTGGCTCCATTGTGACCCCAGCACAGCAGCCGGGCAGAGCTGGCCAGGTCACCCACACTGGTAAACCCAGGGCACAGGCCATGCCCTAGCCTCCTGCTTGTCACCAGCTTGGTTGGCTCAGACTTAGCTCAGCTCATCACTTTATTAAGCATCATAACTGATTCAAGAAACTTACAAGACAACATGGAAATTGTTACTGACGTGCATCAAGTACAAACTCTTAATACCATTATCATTTATCCTAAGACCATTCTGACAAATATGTATTTTCACCTCTGTTCCTATTTAATTAGGAAGGTGACAAGAATAGTAAACTTAAGAACTAGAGGAATAAATTGAAAGTATATAGGAAGCCGACCCATGAATTGCATTGCATTTTAATGAAGAGAGGAAATGAATATTTTTCGAGAGCCTACTGTGTTTGTTAGGCTCTGCAGAGGCCTTTTTCATAGGCCAAATCTGAGTTTCAAAAATCGCTATTTCCTTCGTCATTTTAAAAGTTATAAGATAGAACTATTTGTATTATAACTTCAAGTCACAAAAATGGTATTTTATTTAATAAATATATATTTTTGAAAATGACTGTGAACTGTTTACCTTCTTACTCATATTTTAAAAGAATGAAACTGCTTACCTTCACCCAGAATTTTTCCAAGAATTAGAAGGTTCCTGTCAATCACGACATCCTCTAGTTTATTTTGCAGTTCCTCACTGACTCCCAAGCTATGTACTATAAAAGGAGTCACAGAACATACATGACCTGTCAGTATGCTTCCTTTCATCTGAATATAATTAAAATTGTATATAAAGTCCTATAAAAAAGTTAAACATTTTTCTCATTTTATATCCGTAGCTCTCCCCCCAAAACGCCAGTAGTAAAATATCACACTTAATCGTACTTAGTGATTAAACTGAGTCAAATGAATGTTCCAGGGCAAAATTAATCCTGCAGGATTATAAAAATCAGAACCGTATTTCTCTTCCCGTTGGGTGGTAGCAGCAGCTGGCAATCTGATGCATGCAGGGGACCTCTGCCCTTGACTCTAAAGGAGTGAGGAAGCTAAGTCGATATTCTTTCTTTTCTTTTTTTTTTAATTTTTAAGTATTATTTATAAATTTATTTGGCCGCGCTGGGTCTTAGTTGCAGTACGCGGGATCTTAGTTGCCGCATGAGGGGTCTTCGTTGCGTCACGCGGGATCTAGTTCCCTGACCGGGGATCAAACCCGGGCCCCCTGCATTGAGAGCTCGGAGTCTTAACCACTGGACCACCAGGGCAGTCCCCAGTCAATATTCTTTCTAGTGGAGCATTTACTAGTATACCCCTAAGTGTGGGATACAAAAAAAGTCATCAGGACACCTCCCCTGCCCTCCCATGCCAGGGAACATGGCACAGAATCCACAGGAAACATGTGGAGAACAAGGTACAGTTGGTTTTACATATGGTATATAGAACCTCATTATAATGACATAGAAAGCGCTAAAGTGAATACTTGGTGGGGGACTGAAGGTTAAGATTTTCTATGAGGCGTAGATATGCAGCACAGACAACCAGTGTTATCAATAAAGGCTGTTAACCAGGAGAGGGAGACCAATTCAATAGCCACTGGGCAAATGATTCAGTTTGTGCCATAGTTAGGGAACGAGCAAGACTTAGAAAGAAAAAAAATGTGGTAATTACAAAGGACACATTAGCTTTTAGTGAAAAAATTTTACCCAAATAGTGCTTCAATCAAGGAAAGAAACTGGTCTAAATGACAGATTTTTTTAAATGCAAGAATAGACATCTAAAAGGCAAAACTTCTAGATTAGAGAAGTAATAACATCCTACATCAAATGAGTTTTTGTTTCATAGTAACCTGTCTTCCATCATCCTTATATTTATTTGTTGTTGTTTGTTTTGTTTTTTGGCAAACATCCTGAAGCTTGAATTTGATAATATTCACACACTTCCAACACTGTTTCTGAAATTATTCAAGAACACAGCTATCTGTCTTTCCCATTCTTTGAAACTAAAAGAGTTCCCGCTCTGATTCAGCAAAGCTCAAACCATAACTGTCACAAAGCATGCTAGCAAATTGTTCCCTGACTTGGTTGTCAGGAAAAAACAGGAAATGAGCTCAAGATTATGACAGTTGCTTTGCTGTTTCCTTTAAATCCCTCTGCCCACATCTTCTCCTCTCACCCTGAGAGTTCCTTCTTCCCTCCATGTTTCATGGCATCGGGAGTCCTTAACCCCGGTCACTTCACCGTGGGTCCAGCTCCAGATTTCCAGGAAACTGGCCAGTAGGGAAGCCCAGGGCCATGTCTGACTCTCTACTTGTTGGTTTCCAGAGACATTTTGCATATTAAAGATAAGACATTCTTCGACTCCTTTGGCTTTTGTTAGAAATCTATCAATTTGTGGTTTTCTTTGCTCTCAACCATTTTAACTTTTGCCAAAACAGAGAAATGAGAGTCAACTTACAGGTGAGTTCAATGGCTCGCCGACAGAAGGACTTCTTTGCTATGTAACTGACAACCAATTCTGAATCCTCCTCTGTGAAGGCGCTCCTGGGTGAATGAGAACAGACATCTCACACAAGCAGCAGAAGGCTACCCAGGCTGGGGCTGGTTCCACAAGATGCTACTAAGCTTCTGACTGTTAAAAGGGCTCTTCTAGTACAAAGACCTTTCTCACTGGGAGAAATAGGCTTCTTTCCTTAGATCCATTTTAGGCTTACCTGGCAATATCAAACAACCCTGTCTAGGAACCATCAAGAGCTGAGAACAACTCATAAGCTCCCAACGGCCAAAGCTGCAACAGTTTGAGCAACACGATAGTCGTATTGGATTATAACCCAAAGTATAAAATGAATATTCATGAGTCCAGACTGATAATACACACACACGCATGTGTGTGTGTATATGTGTATAAATAAATAAAATGGGGGAAAGAGAGAAGTCTCCTGCGCAGAAGAATTCCAAATATTTTATATAGATACTCTGTCTTTAAGAGATGGGGGTAGCGTTAACTCCTTACCCTGTGAGTGTGAGCTGCATATATGGACTTGCTTCCTAAGAGCCCAGCATAAAAAGGGAGAAAAAATAACTATGGTAGAGAAATCAGGCAGACACCACCTCAGCCAGGTGATCAGGATTAACATCAACAGTGATAAATCATGTTGACAGTGTGTATCCTCGAAGTAATGGGATGAAGATAGCACTCTACCTCTGTAGTCTTCCACTCGATAACCTGTAACCCCAGTCTAATCATGAGCAGAACATCACACAAATTCCAAGAGAGGGCATCCTACAAAATACCTGAGCAGTACTCCCGGAAACTATCAAGTTCAACAAAAACAAGGAAAGCCTGGGAAACTGCCATGGCCAAGAGGAGCCTAAGGAGACATGACGACAAAATGTAATGTGGTGTCCTGGACAGGCCTCTGGGAAAGAAAAGGGATATTAGGCAAAAACAAAGGAAATCTGAATAAAGTATGGACTTTGTTAATGACAAAGTATTGATATTGTTTGACTGATTGTAGCAAATATACTGTCCTAACATAAAATGTTAATAACAGGGGACCCTGGAGGTGGTGTATATGGAAAGTCTCTGTACTACCTTCTCAATTTTTCTGTAAATTTAAAACTTTTTTCTGAAAAATAAAACCTATTTAAAAAAATCCATTTAGTCACTGTTTTAGACTAATTGGTGGAAAGTACTATGAATTCATGAGTCTAAATTATAGACTTAACCTCACGTTATCTTGCATGTATAGATTATTTTAAAAGAGAGAACACATTTAAAAAATAATACATTTGTATGCAAAGTAAAGAATTTGGAAGGATTTATGCCAAAATAGCAACTGAGACCAGGTATAAACCCTGGAGTTACAGGTGGGTTTCACTTTCTACTTTCAACTATTCTATATAATTTGATTTTTTAAAAAAACTAGAAGAATGTTACTTTTATAAGTGGAAAATAAAGGTATTTTCATTAAAAAATGAACAAATGAAAGGTGCTTGTACAAAATGAACAAATGAAGAGGGTGTTGCAGTGAAGACCCAAGGAAACTGACTTCAGTATAAAATAATGTATAAAATAACCTGTGATCAACTTCTCACTTGATTTCCGCTTCTGCTCAGCTTAATGGTTCTTGGAGATAATTTTATTTCTAAATATTTGAAACAGTACTGGAATCTTATTAATATATCTGCTGTACTTTGCAGCCCCACTTTTTGGTAAGTTTTAAAACATTCAACATTAAACTTCTCCAAATTTTTACAGCTAGGGTTGAATCAGATAATATCTAAGATCTATTTTGGTGGTAAGCTTCTGGGCTCTGTGGAACCATGAGTTATTGGAGGACTAGCTGATAAGAATGTTTTCACACAGAGCATTTTCTTCTGCATTTCTTAACTGCTAGACTATAAGCTACATGTGGGCAGCCCCATGCTTGTCTTGTTCATCTCTCTCCATCCAACCCCTAGAACAGGTTCTGTTTTTTGAACATTCCTTCCTTTCTCCACAGATCTGAAATGCAATCTTCATTGTATATTCTATTCCCACACACATATGGGCACCCTGTGATGTCCATACACTGAGTTCTCACCAATACCTCACTGTTCTAATCATTTAACATGTTTTCATACCTAGTAGGATGAGCCCTCTCCACCCAAACTTTTGTGTTTTTCAAAACTGTCTTGGCTGTCTCTGCTCATTTACTCTTCAAGGTAAATCTTCTTTCTTTCTTTTTTTTTTTTAAAGATTTTTTTTTGAGGTGGACCTTTTTTAAAGTCTTTATTGAATTTGTTACAACATTGCTTCTGTTTTATGTTTTGGTGTTTTGGCCACGAGGCATATGGGATCCTAGCTCCCTGACCAGGGATCGAACCTGCACCCCCTGCATTAAACCCACACCCACTGCATTGGAAGGCAAAGTCTCAACCACCGGACTGCCAGGGAAGTCCCTCAGGTAAATTTTCAAATCAGCTTTTATCAACAATCCTGCAGCAATTCAGATGGTGATTATATTGAATTTATGGTTAACTTGGGGAAAAATGATCTCTTGACAAAACTGAGCCTTCCCATCTATGAACATGGTACACATCTTTCCATTTATTTGCGTTGTCTTCTGCAATGTCAGTAAAGCTTAATAAGTTTTTCCACAAAGCTCTTGTACATATATTGGGTTTCTTCTTAGGAACCTTATAGTTCTCGTGCTATTGTGGATGGGATGTCACTCTAGCACTTTGACTTTAATGTATTTTAAAACCAGAATCAAAATATTTTCACAACATTTAATGTCCTAAAAAATATTAAGTTTCCTCTTAAAGGAAAACAAGAAAGGAGGAAAGCAAGAAGAGACTTTGGAAGAAGTAAAAAGCTTTCACTATTGCCTGCCTTTGTGGCACTGGCCTAAGTAAGGAAGCTGCCTCCCCCCGGGGTGTGCATAATACAGGGACCCAGCTGGGTACCGGAGCTGGGCCAGCAGAAGAGGCATTAACGCTTGGCAGAGCAACTTCATCGATACCACTGAGCAAAACATTGTAAACTGAGAAACTTACCCGAACTTTGTCTCCTGGAATCTTTTCCTGATGGCCAGAGATATATATAAAGTCAACCCGATCAAAACAAATCCACAAAAACAGCCAAGGATGATGAGCACAGGATCTTTGTTGCCAGGTGCTGGGGTTGACGAGGGGGCAAAGTTGACCCAACCTGGTAAAACACCAATAGACTCAATTCAAAACATCTCTTTGGGATTCGGGGTAGCTGATTTACAGTATTGGGGAACTCTCTTCATGTCAGTTATGAATGTATAAGCAATGGAAAAAATAGTAAAACTAGTATTTAACTGGTATGCTCTGGAAATACTGAGAATCAAAATGCTTTATTTCTTTGTTAAAAAAAGTATCAAGAGTAGTTTGAACACTGCTTGCCAGCTTCTAGCCACATAGCTCAGGATATAGAGAGAATGTATTTTCCATGCCCTGACAAATGTCATACTCCTTTCCAAGTTTGGATCAGCTTCCAATGCTTTATCCTTTGCGCTTTCAGTGTCGTAAAATACCTCTGTGAGTTCCTTTAATGTTGTGATGAGAAGGCAGAGACTTTGAGTTGCTGCTGAGGCATTTTCTTTTATTTTATTAAAAAAATATTTATTTATTTATCTATTTACTTATTTGGCTGTGTCAGGTCTTAGTTGCGGCACGTGGGATCTTTTGTTGTGGCGCACGGGCTCTTTGTTGTGGCATGCAGGCTTCTCTCTAGTTGTGGCGTGCACGGTCCAGAGTGCGCGGCCTCAGTAGTTGCAGTGCGCGGGCTCTCTAGCTGTGGCGCGCAGGCTCACTTTCCCGTCGGCATGTGGGATCTTAGTTCCCCAACCAGGGATCGAACCCGTGACCCCTGCATTGGAAGGCGGATTCTTAACCACTGGACTGCCAGGGAAGTCCCTGCTGAGGCACTGTACAGTATGACAACCCTGCTTGCAACCCAGTATGACAATTCAGAGTCTGGGCATTTTGAGGAGGATCTGAGCTTAGGAGTCCTGCTGCAAGTTTCTGCTTTGCTTTTCCAGGGGCACCTTTTAAAACAACCATTTAGAGTTGAGCCCCTGAAAAGTTAAGTACAGGCGTTTTCTATCCCCTCTCTACCACCTGCTCTGACGTGGGATGAAGGACCACCCTTGCCCTGGCTCTCCCACCTCCTCACCCCACACCTGCATCTGGGATCTGTAATAGATCTTGTGACTCTGCTTCCTTTGTGTGGGTGTATTGAAACTGCACAATCAAAATGACCCCAGGGTTTTCACTTCCCCAAAGTGGCAGCTCAGATGCTGAGGGAACTATCTACCCACCCCATGGGGGTGGTGTGCGCTCCTCATTCAGTGGGCCATAATCTGCATATTCTCAATTCAGTACATCAGCTTCGGGGCCCCTGACACACAGGTGAAGACTGTGGCCAGTGTAACTCCCTCTGGGACATCTTTCTCCTTTTCAGCACAACCAGTTCACTCATGTGGGTAAGTCTACCTTCACTGAGTTCCCTGGCTGCACGTCTCATGGACCAAATGGCAGCAGCGTCAACATGCCCACAGTCAACTACTTCTTTCGTAATTCCACACACATTCAATTCAAATTCCACTTCCAACACTATCACTTTTTCTTTCTTCTCTACATTTTCATCTTTGTTCACCAGCTCCGTCTCTCAATTATCTGCTTCTGTGAAATGTCATGTGGGTTCGCCCCTGCGAGACAAGGAAGTAGCACAGCTCTATGCCTGTTAGACGCATGTGAACTGAATAAGGAAAGCACGGTGACCAACCACAGACTTTGAAAGAAGTGACCCGACTGGTCACAACCAAGATGCCCCTGTTATTTATGGAGTGATCTGTGCACTGAAGAGCTGGCGGTGAAGTTTATCAATTACTCACAGTTAATATGTGCTGGCACCTTAAATTTGAACCATATTGTTGGGGAACAGGTGTGATGTCACTAAACTGTGGTAACTGAAATGTATGCAGACAGGAACCATGCAAAACCAGGACTGCCAGAACAGCAAAGCTTTTTACAGTTTTGGACAGTTTATTATGAATGAAGATGAAAGCTCTGTCATCTTAAACCCTGACTTTTTAAAAAAAAATTGAAGAATAGGACTTCCCTGGCAGTCCAGTGGTTAAGACTCTGTGCTTCCACTGCAGAGGCCGTGGGTTCGATCCCTGGTCAGGGAACTAAGATCCTAGATCCCACGTGCCACAAGATGTGGGGAAAAAAAAAATGAAGTATAGTTGATTTACAATGCTGTGTTAGTTTCTGGTGTACAGCAAAGTGATTCAGTTATATGTCTGTGTGTGTGTGTGTGTGTGTGTGTGTATATATATATATTATATATATAATATATATATTCTTTTTCATATTCTTTTCCATTATGGTTTGTTACAATATATTGAATATAGTTCCCTGGGCTACACAGTAGGACCTAATTGTTTATCTGTTTTATATGTACTAGTTTGTATTTGCTAATCCCAAACTCCTAATTTATCCCTCCCCCACCCCCTTTCCCCTTTGGTAACCATAAGCTTGTTTTCTATGTCTGTGTTAAACTCTGATTTTTAACCTGTGCCTCTAGAATCAGAATCTCATTGTCCCTGAATTTCTGCCAGGTAGGCATGCCTTGTGTCCCCAACACCAGTTACTAATGTTCCCTCGGGACTGGGCTTATGGGCTGTAGGAGCTGTAATATGGATCCAATTTGGCACTAAAAGGGAGAACATACTTGAGGGTCACTGGGACAGACATAGGGGGACTCAACGGTCTGTTCCCAAGTCCTGTCTGCTTCGGCTACAAAGGCTATATATTTGGCAAGAACTTGTAAATGCACAAATCATACCCATATAGATGTCTGCGTAGAGTTCATGGTAGCAGTTCATTAGCAAACAACCTAGGGCAGGTCAGAGTCAGAACGAAGGCGGCTGCCCTGGTCTACAGAAGCAAACACAGCATTTGGGCCACTTGGGGCACCATGGCGTCACCTTGTTTAAGGCCACTCCAACAACAAGCAGAAACCAGAACGCAGGGATGGGCATTTAGCTGAGCGAGCCCAGCGCCGTGTAAAGATGGCTTCTATAGGAAACGCTCCTTGTTCTGTACCAATGAATCACAAAGCATGTTACCTAAGGTTTGAATGGCTAATAACTGAGCAACCTGCACCGCTTAAAGCAAAGAAACAGTGCCAATTCTAGAGAGCTGAGGATTAGCCACATTGCCTACCCAAAATTCAGTCATGAAGTATGGATGCATTTAAACAAATTCAATATATATATAAAATAGCTAACTAATAAGGACCTACCGTATAGCACAGGGAACTCTACTCAATGCTCTGTAATGAGCTATGTGGGAAAAGAATCTAAAAAAGAGCGGATATATGTACATGTATAACTGACTGACCTTGCTGTACACCTGAAGCTAACACAACATTGTAAATCAATTAGACTCTCATAAAAGTTAAAAGCAAAACCAAAAAACCTAAATTCATTAAGTCCAGTCAAATTCTGGGTTCTGAAAGGGATGAATCTTCCTAGGAAGTTATTACACTGGAGAGTAATAGTCGTGGGAAGACTCAAGGGTACCGACAGCTCTGTGATCAGCGATCAACTATCCTCAACGCTGCGAAATTTCCTTTTGGTCTTTACGTTTCATTCTTAAACAAGCCGTCCATGCCACAGGCTACTCTCTGGCCACCTGTGTGTTGCCCGGACTGATGTTCCGTCAGTCAGTCGGGCACCAGCGCTCACCGTGTGCGGGGACAAATATTTTCACTGGGTCACTGAAGGGCCCGACTCCCCCTCTGGTGACGGCTGCAATCCTCACGGTGCACGAGGCGTTGTGGACTTGAACAGAAAGCCGAGCGAGACTGTCGTTCTGGCCGACTTCTTCTGAGAGCTCTTTCTGGGGACAGAGAGGAAAGGAAAGGAAAGGAGATACTGAGGCACCAGGGGTCTTGTCGCCTGAGGGAAGTTCTTCCGAGGGAAGCTGCCCCACCCACATCCCAGGGGCAGCGGCCGTGTTCCCACAGCATCCCTTACTTCACTCAGGCCACAACCAAAGGAGCCAATAGGCGGGCAGTGATGCAGGACAGGCTGGCAGCATCCTCAGGTCTTGGGGATCTGGGCCTACTAGGGTCGTGCGAACATGGTACTTAAAGAGGTCGGTGAAGAAACCTCCGGAAGAAAGGGAATATGTGGCAGATGCACCCGAAGGCAAAAGCAAGACTGTCTCCTCGACACTCCCGCCCTCAGAACCCCCAGAGAACACTGCCCAGGAGCTGCACTGAACCTTGACATTGACCCCCTGCCAGCTTCCCTGAACCAGCACAAGTGGGCTCGTGTTCCTTGCAATTCTAAGAGTTGTGACTACAGTCTACATTTAGAAGGGCACTGACACTTTTTCTTCCAGCGACAAACACACAATGTGCTCCGTTTTCAAAAATCTGGCTTTACTTATTTTGTTTTAAAGCCATCGCTGCACAACTTGACCCATTAAAACATGGGGGATGGGGGAGATTTTTGAAAAAATAACCAGGGGAAAAAATACTTTCCCCTTTGGTTCCAAACCTTGACTATCATGGTGTTCTCTGGTGCGGGAAACTAATTTTGCGTTTGGGATTGGCTTTTCAAATAGGAACCACAGGGTTGGTGAAGGCTGAAAGGTAGCACTAGGAACATGTCTTTAATGCTGAATTAGGGAGATTTGTTTTCACAGAGAGATATCACACATGGAGCACAGATATCATGGATCAGCAATGGATAGCAGGGGCCTGGTGTGGGTGGTAACTTCCTCCCCTGGTCACTCATGCTGGTCACTTCTCCCAATGGTGCTGGGTGGAACCCGGTCAGCCCTTACGGAGAGGGCAGTCCCATCGCTCATGACCAGTGGGGACACCTGGGTCAGCCACCTGGAGACTGTTTATAATCTAAACAGGCAGTGACCATCAGGACCTAGAAACGTCCCCAGACAAGGGATGAAAGGGAAAACTATGGTCTTAATTTTTTTTTTTTTTGGTTTTTTAACCCCATCGGACTCAGTGCCTAAAAGATTTGCCACAGATTTCTTGTTAATTAGGTAGACAAATTAGTCATTTTTTCTGATATATCAAAAAGCATTTTCTGTATGGCTAACCCAGTTTTGATTATGTGTTCGTTGGTCATTCTCTGTATAATTTGGGAAGAACAGAAAATCATCAGGTAGAGTAGCTTCATTGTCAAAGCCCTCACAGTCATGGGACCGTGACGGGCAGCTGAGAAACAGTGCATATACCCCACAGCTTAAAACCTAACAGCTCTTCAAAGTACAAAAGACTTCATGCCTGACAAGGAACGTGGGGCCTGCTCCTGGTGTCACACATTTTGTCTGCAAAGATTCAAACACGATACCTTGTTTATGAGAAAAACTGTCTTAAAATAAGGGGACACACATAGTTTTGAAAGAACTCAATCCCAAGAAGAAGAGAAATCCTAACAAAACCAAAATTATCCTTTTGGAAATGAACATAAAAGCAGTTGATAACACCTATTCCCATAGGGCCTATAACTCCCTATGAAAACCCAGAGGAGTTACTTTTTAATTTCCACCTCCTACTCTTTGAGTTAATAAATTTAAGGAGTTAATCTGTGAAGTGCTTGAAACAGTGCCTGACCCAGAGCAAAGGTTATCCAAGAGTCACAATGGCCACCATCACAGTTGGCATTATCCTGAATCTTTTTTAAATTTAATTAACTAATTAATTTTACAAAATTATTTATTTATTTATTTATTTTTGGCTGCGTTGGGTCTTCATTGCTGCACGCGGGCGTTCTCTAGTTGCGGGGAGCGGGGGCTACTCCTCGTTGCAGTGCGTGGGCTTCTCATTGCATTGACTTCTCTTGTTGTGAGCACAGGCTCTAGGCGCACGGGCTTCAGTAGTTGTGGCACATGGGCTCAGTAGTTGTGGCTCACGGGCTCTAGAGCACAGGCTCAGTAGTTGTGGCGCAGGGGCTTAGCTGCTCCGCGGCACGTGGGATCTTCCCAGACCAGGGATCAAACCCGTGTCTCCTGGTTAAGGTGGATTCTTAACCACTGCACCACCAGGGAAGTCCTATCCTGAATCTTGAAGCATGGAAATGATGCCAGCCACCGCTCACTGGGAATCCATTTTGGAAATACATAAAAAATCATCCCACTTTAGGGGTGGAATTGTAATCAATGTTGAAGTAGTGATTAGAAAGATTAATGATAAACACTTAGTGTAGGTGTTCAATTTTCTCCAAGAATATCCTTAAATAGTAATCTCAAATATAATTTAAACATGATTTCCAATGTTAAAAATTGATGTAATTTATTCATACTGTTTTGATGCCAAATACGTAAACAAAGGTGTGAGCACATCCATTTCCCCAAGTATTTTAGTTTTGATCTTGAAAGGTGGCAGAGATCCTTCTAATTTCAGACAGCTGTAGGAGCCCCCCGCTCACCCCCGTGTGTTATCTCTCTTGCTGTCAGGGTGCAGACCGCCAAAGGAGGGGTCATCTCATTGGCACAATGTGGTCGGGCCACAGGACACAGGTCATGGGTCAGCTGCACATTTCTCATTTAGTGAGCTTTCAATTTCACCAACACAGACCCATATCTCTAAGAACTCAAAACCTAAAGGCATTGTCAGGTAATGAAATCAGTTTGACTACAGCTTTACTTACACAGAAAACATACGGACCTTGCCTGTTGGGGAAAGTAATAGCACATCTTTGGAAACACAGTTTCTTTTTTCTCATTGTGTGGCTTCAGTGTGGGTCAGGGCAATTAGATATTTGTTTTCACTTATCAAAAAGACCTTAATATCTTCAACTCTGTAAGAATTCACAACCCCATAATTTGTAACTGTAATTAAAAATATAGGTAATTCCGGGCTTCCCTGGTGGCGCAGTGGTTGAGAGTCCGCCTGCCGATGCAGGGGACACGGGTTCGTGCCTTGGCCCGGGAAGATCCCACATGCCGCGGAGCGGCTGGGCTCGTGAGCCATGGCCACTGAGCCTGCGCGTCCGGAGGCTGTGCTCCGCAGCGGGAGAGGCCACAACAGTGAGAGGCCCGCGTACCGTTAAAAAAAAAAAAAAAAAAATATAGGTAATTCCCTGGCGGTCCAATGGTTGGGACTCTGCGCTTTCACTGTCGAGGGCCTGGGTTCAATCCCTCGTTGGTGAACTAAGATCCTGCAGCCATGCAGCACAGCCAAAAAAGAAAGAAGAATATGGCCCATTTCAAAATTACTCAGGGGGAGACTGGTTCAAGATGGTGGAGGAGAAGAACGTACTCCCACTCCCTCTTGCGAGAGCACTAGAATCACAACTAACTGCTGAACAATCATCAACAGGAAGACACTGGAACTCACCAAAAAAGATACCCCACATCCAAAGACAAAGGAGAAGCTGCAATGAGATGGTAGGAGGGGCACAATCACAATAAAATCAAATCCCATAACCGCTGGATGGGTGACTCACAGATTGGAGAACACTTATACCACAGAAGTCCACCCACTGGAGTGAAGGTTCTGAGCCCCATGTCAGGCTTCCCAACCTGGGGGTCTGGCAACAGGAGGAGGAATTCCTAGAGAATCAGACTTTGAAGGCTAGCGGAATTTGACTGCAGGACTTAGACAGGACTGGGGGAAACAGAGACTCCAATCTTGGAGGGCACACACAAAGCAGTGTGCACACCAGGACCCAGGGGGAAGGAGCAGTGACCCCATAGGAGACTGAACCAGACCTACCTGCTAGTGCCGGAAGGTCTCCTGCAGAGGCGGGGGGTGGCTGTGGCTCACCACGGGGACAAGGACACTGGCAGCAGAAGTTCTGGGAAGTACTCCTTGGCATGAGCCCTCCCGGAGTCTGCCATTAGCCCCACCAAAGAGCCTGTAGCCTCCAGTGCTGGGCCACCTCAGGCCAAGCAACCAACAGGGAGGGAACTCAGCCCCACCCATCAGAAGACAAGCAGATTAAAGTTTTACTGAGCTCTGCCCACCAGAGCAACACCCAGCTCTACCCACCACCAGTCCCTCCCATCAGGGAACCTGCACAAGCCTCTTCGATAGCCTCACCCACCAGAGGGCAGACAGCAGAAGCAAGAAGAACTACAATCCTGCAGCCTGTAGAATGAAAACCACATTCACAGAAAGATAGACAAAATGAAAAGGCAGAGGACTATGTACCGGATGAAGGAACAAGATAAAACCCCAGAAAAACAACTAAATAAGTCAACCTTCCAGAAAAAGAATTCAAAATAATGATAGTGAAGATGATCTGGGACCTTGGAAAAAGGATGGAGGCAAAAATCGAGAAGATCCAAGAAATGTTTAACAAAGACCTAGAAGAATTAAAGAACAAACAAACAGAGATGAACAGTACAATAACTGAAATGAATAACACACTAGAAGGAATCAGTAGCAGAATAACTGAGGCAGAAGAACGGATAAGTGACCTGAAAGACAGAATGGTGGAATTCACTGCCATGGAACAGAATAAAGAAAAAAGAATGAAAAGAAATGAAGACAGCCTAAGAGACCTCTGGGACAACATTAAACACACCAACGTTCACATTATAGGGGTCCCAGAAGGAGGAGAGAGAGAGAAAATATTTGAAGAGATTATAGTCAAAAACTTCCTTAACATGGGAAAGGAAACAGCCACCCAAGTCCAGGAAGCACAGAGAGTCCCAGGCAGGATAAACCCAAACAGAAACACAACGAGACACACAGTAATCAAACTGACAAAAATTAAAGACAAAGAAAAAATATTAAAAGCAACAAGGGAAAAAGGACAAGTAACATACAAGGAAACTCCCATAATGTTAACAGCTGATTTCTCAGCAGAAACTCTACAAGCCAGAAGGCAGTGGCACGATATATTTAAAGTGATGAAAGGGAAGAACCTACAACCAAGATTATTCTACCAGGCAAGGATGTCATTCAGATTTGACAGAGAAATCAAAAGCTTTACAGACAAGCAAACGCTAAGAGAATTCAGCACCATCAAACCAGCTCTACAGCAAATGCTAAACGAAGTTCTCTAAGTGGGAAACACAAGAGAAGAAAAGGACCTACAAAAAGCAAACCCAAAACAATTAAGAAAATAGTAATAGGAACATACATATC
Source organism: Stenella coeruleoalba (assembly GCF_951394435.1). Lineage (NCBI taxonomy): Eukaryota > Metazoa > Chordata > Mammalia > Artiodactyla > Delphinidae > Stenella > Stenella coeruleoalba. Next base: position 11,796,162 of record NC_137159.1, on the reverse strand, counting down.
GATAATTACCTTAAATGTGAATGGATGAAATACTCCAACCAAAACATACAGGCTTGCTGAATGGATACAAAAACAAGACCCATATATATGCTGTCTACACGAGACCCACTTCAGACCTAGGCACACATACAGACTGAAAGTGAAGGGATGGAGAAAGATATTCCATGCAAATGGAAATCAAAAGAAAGCTGGAGTAGCAATACTCATATCAAATAAAATAGACTTTAAAATAAAGAACGTTACAAGAGACAAGGAAGGGGTTTCCCTGGTGGTGCAGTGGTTAAGAATCCGCCTGCCAACACAGGGGACACAGGTTCGAGCCCTGGTCCAGGAAGATCCCACAAGCCACGGAGCAACTAAGCCCGTGCGCCACAACTACTGAGCCTGCACTCTAGAGCCCGTGAGCCACAACTACTGAGCCTGTGCACCACAACTACTGAAGCCCGCATACCCAGAGCCTGTGCTCCGCAACAAGAGAAGCCACTGCACTGAGAAGCCCGTGCACCGCAACGAAGAGCAGCCCCTGCTCGCCACAACTAGAGAAAGCCCGCGCACTACAATGAAGACCCAATGCAGCCAAAAATAAAATAAATAAATTAAAAAAAAAAGACAAGGAAGGACACTACGTAAAGATCAAGGGATCAATCCTACAAGATATAACAATTATAAATATATATGTACCTAACATAGGAGCACCTCAATACATGAGGCAAATGCCAACAGCTATAAAAGAGGAAATCAACAGTAACACAATAATAGTGGGGGAACTTAACAGCTCACTTACACCAATGGACAGATCATCCAGACAGAAAATTAATAAGGAAACACAAGCTTTAAATGACACAATAGACCAGAGAGATTTAATTGATATTTATAGGACATTCCATCCAAAAGCAGCTGATTACACTTTCTTCTCAAGTGCACATGGAACATTCTCCAGGACTGATCACATCCTGGGCCACAAATCAAGCCTCGGTAAATTTAAGGAAATTGAAATCACATCAAGCATCTTTTCTGACCACAACGCTATGAGATTAGAAATCAATTACAGGGAAAAAAAATGTAAAAAACAAACACATGGAGGCTAAACAATACGTTACTAACTAACCACGAGATCACTGAAGAAATCAAAGAGGAAATCAAAAAATACCTAGAGAGAAATGACAATGAAAACACGATGATCCAAAACCTATGGGATGCAGCAAAAGCAGTTCTAACAGGGAAGTTTATAGCAATACAATCCTACCTCAAGAAACAAGAAAAATCTCAAATAAACAATCTAACCTTACACCTAAAGGAACTAGAGGAAGAAGAAAAAACAAAACCCAAAGTTAGTAGAAGGTAAGAAATCATAAAGATCAGAGGAGAAATAAATGAAATAGAAACAAAGAAAACAATAGCAAAGATCAATAAAACTAAAAGCTGGTTCTTTGAGGAGATAAACAAAATTGATAAACCTTTTGCCAGACTCATCAAGAAAAAGAGGGAGAGGACTCAAATCAATAAAATTAGAAATGAAAAAGGAGAAGTTACAACAGACACCGCAGAAATACAAAGCATCATAAGAGACTACTACAAGCAACACTCTGCCAATAAAATGGACAACCTGGAAGAAACGGACAAATTCTTAGAAAGGTATAACTTTCCAAGACTGAACCGGGAAGAAATAGAACATACGAACAGACCAATCACAAGTAATTACGTTGAAACTGTGATTAAAAATCTCCCAACAAACAGAAGTCCAGGACCAGATGGCTTCACAGGTGAATTCTATCAAACATTTAGAGAAGAGCTAACACACATCCTTCTCAAGCTCTTCCAAAAAGTTGCAGAGGAAGGAACACTCCCAAACTCATTCTATGAGGCCACCATCACCCTGATACCAAAAGCAGACAAAGATACCACAAAAAAACGAAAATTACAGACCAATATCACTGATGAATATAGATGCAAAAATCCTCAACAAAATACTAGCAAACAGAATCCAACACACATTAAAAGGATCATACACCATGATCAAGTGGGATTTATCCCAGGGATGCAAGGATTCTTCAATACACACAAAGCAATCAATGTGATACACCATATTAACAAATTGAGAAATAAAAAACATATGATAATCTCAATAGATGCAGGAAAAGCTTTTGACAAAATTCAACACCCATTTATGATAAAAACTCTCCAGAAAGTGGGCATACAGGGAACCTACCTCAACATGATAAAGGCCATATACAACAAACCCACAGCAAACATCATTCTCAATGGTGAAAAACTGAAAGCAATTACTCTAAGATTAGGAACAACACAAGGATGTTCACTCTCGCCACTATTATTCAACATAGTTTTGGAAGTCCTAGCCATGGCATTCAGAGAAGAAAAAGAAATAAAAGGAATACAAATTGGAAAAGAAGAAGTAAAACTGTCACTGTTTGCAGATGACACGATACTATACATAGATAATCCTAATGATGCCACCAGAAAACTACTAGAGCTAATCAATGAATTTGGTAAAGTTGCAGGATACAAAATTAATGCACAGAAATCTCTTGCATTCCTCTACACTAACAACAAAAGATCAGAAAGAGAAATTAAGGAAACAATCTCCTTCACCATTGCAAGAAAAAGAATAAAGTACTTAGGAATAAACCTACCTAAGGAGGTAAAAGACCCGTACTCAGGAAACTATAAGACACTGATGAAAGAAATCAGAGATGACAGAAACAGATGGAGAGATACACCATGTTCTTGGATTGGAAGGATCAATATTGTGAAAATGACTCTACTACCCAAAGCAATCTACAGGTTCAATGCAATCCCTATTAAATTACCAATGGCATTTTTTACAGAACTAGAACAAAAGATCTTAAAATTTGTATGGAGATACAAAAGACCCCGAATAGTCAAAGCAATCTTGAGAGAAAAAAACGGAGCTGGAGGAATCAGACTCCTTGACTTCAGACTATACTACAAAGCTATAGTAATCAAGACACCATGGTACTGGCACAAAAACATAAATATAGATCAATGCAACAGGATAGAAAGCCCAGAGATAAACCCACACACCTCTGGTCAACTAATCTATGACAAAGGAGGCAAGGATACAAAATGGAGAAAAGACAGCCTCTTCAATAAGTGATGCTGGGAAAACTGGACAGCTACATGTAAAAGAATGAAATCAGAACACTCCCTAACACCATACACAAAAATAAACTCAAAGTAGATTAAAGACCTAAATGTAAGACCGGACACTACAAAACTCTTAGAGGAAAACATAGGAAGATCACTCTTTGACATAAATCACAGCAAGATCTCTTTTGGCCCACCTCCCAGAGTAATGGAAATAAAACCAAAAATAAACAAATGGGACCTAATGAAACTTAAAATCTTTTGCACAGCAAAGGAAACTATAAACAAGACGAAAAGACAACCCTCAGAATGGGAGAAAATATTTGCAAACGAATCAAGGGACGAAGGATTAATCTCCAAAATATAACAGCACATGCAGCTCAATATTAAAAAAACAAACAACCCAATCTAAAAATGGGCAGAAGAGCTAAACAGACATTTCTGCAAAGAAGATATACAGATGGCCAAGAAGCACATGACAAGCTGCTCAACATCACTAATTATTAGAGAAATGCAAATCAAAACTACAATGAGGTATCACCTCACACTGGTTAGAATGGGCATCATCAGAAAATCTACAAACAACACATGCTGGAGAGGGTGTGGAGGAAAGGGAACCCTCTTACACTGTTGGTGGGAATGTAAATTGATACAGCCACTATGGAGAGCAGTATGGAGGTTCCTTAAAAACCTAAAAATAGAATTACCATATGACCCAGCAATTCCACTACTGGGCATATACCCAGAGAAAACCATAATTCAAAAAGACACATGCACCCCAATGTTCACTGCAGCACTATTTACAATAGCCAGGTCATGGAAGCAACCTAAATGCCCATCGACAGACGAATGGATAAAGAAGATGTGGTACATATATACAATGGAATATTACTCAGCTATAAAAAGGAACGAAATTGGTTCCATTGTAGAGATGTGGTTGGACCTAGAGAGTGTCATACAGAGTGAAGTAAGTCAGAAAGAGAAAAACAAATATCGTATATTAACACATATATGTGGAATCGAGAAAAACGGTACAGATGAACCAGATTGCAAGGCAGAAATAGAGGCACAGACGTAGAGGACAAATGTATGGACACCAAGGGGGCGAAAGCGGGGTGGTGCTGGTGGTGTGATGAATTGGGAGATTGGGATTGACATTTACACTAATATGTATAAAATAGATAACTAATAAGAACCTGCTGTATTAAAAACTAAAATAAAATTCAAAAATAAATAAATCAAATTACTTAGGCTAAAAAAAAAAAAAAGAAGAATATGGTCCATTTTATTAACTCAAAGAACAGTAACCTTCAATAGGGAAAGAACTACCCCAGGCGACAACAAACGTGTTCAAAAGGGCTTCAAGTGCACAATCATCAGTGTAAAACCCTCACATCTTACTCTTGAAACCTGTCCTGTTTTCACTTCTTTCTGCTAAGAGGCCATGCTGTGGAATTTGAACAAGAAACACTGTACTGTGAAGAAAGCCAAGGGCATCTGGAGAAGAGTAGTGGGGCTGTGAAAAGCACTGGCTTTGGAGTCAGTGAGACCTGGGTTCTTATTTCAATGCTGCAATTCTAAGCTGTGTGACTCTGGGTAAGTTACTCAATGTTTCTGAGTTTCAGTTTCCTCAAATGAAAATTGAGAAAATAGTATCTCACAGTGTTTTCGTAAGGGTTAAATGAGGCCTTTTATGGAAAACATTTGGCACAGGGTCTGTAAGTAATCAACACTGTAAGTAACTGATGATGGTTATTATTATTCCTACATTCCTACAGCACCTGTAAGGTGCTGTATTTTGATCTTCTTTCCCTATAACTGTAAGGCTCTAGGATAGAACTGAGCGAGTAGTATCTTTCAAGTTTTGGTGCATTGGAGAAAATAATCAAGGCTGTCTAGTTCCCAAAGCAAGAATTTTATTTGACCCATCCATAGAGCTACTCTTCATTGTAGCTTTCTCTTCCAGGCAAAAGGCACCATCCTTGAAGGATCCTTGGGTTTCAGAAATATTTCAGACCCCGGTCTGGCCTGTCTCACAAGAACCTCACCTGTTCTTTTTACCTTAAAATGACACTAGCTCGCATGCTCTGCCCTCCTGTGACAGTGAGTGAGAGGGAGAAATGAGGAAAGGGAAGAGGCGGTGGGCACATCTACCCTCCAGGCATGCTGCTTGCTAGGAGGCAGGGGTCTGGGCCCAAGGAAGGAAGCCTTGAGGGCACTGTGGCTCCCCTGTGTCTTTAAATAAGCTGGTTCTACATGTCATGTCTCTTGGCCCATCATAATCGGCTATGAAACTTCCTTCTGATCAAAGATCTCCACCCTTTCCAAACACAGTTAAACCAGCATTAGAGCCCCAATCCCAAAACAATGAGCTCTACAAGAATGACACGTATAAAAATGAGTCTCTGCCTAAGGTTCGGGCAAATCTCGGTCAAAGGTAAACAGATTTATTTATTGCAGAACACTGGAGAACCTTGAACTTGCCAGTATACACTGTGGGTCTTCCAGAAGGGGGTATAGTACGCAGTATTTTATAAACTTATCTGCTCACTGAATTCTCACAGGTCTACTGACACTTTATGGGAATGGGGCAAGAAATACCAGTCCACACTCATCAAAAGACTGTCCCATTCAGATAGAGAAATTCTCCTGCTGGTTTAGATGTCAGTCAGGTCCATACATCAAGTTCATAGTGCCATAAATGCCTACAAAGCAAGTTCAAGGTCCTGTGTTCAGATGGTACAAAGATGGGCAAGGCGCACCTCCAGCTTCAAGGAGAACAGATTTTACTTGATCCTGACCTTTGTATTTTAAGCTTTGATTTGGAAGGCAAGGGACAGCAAGAAAAAGAGAGCAAAAAACATTGATGGCTTCATCAAGATACAGTAAATGTCCATACAGTAAATACCAGGAGTTTCTTAGTCTGAAAGTGACACAACAGTTGTAGGATACTGAAGGTACAAATTTTGAAAACGAAATTTCCAGCAAACTGTAATAGCCCACCCAAAGACTACTTCAAGAATGTTCTGAAATTCCATACAAAAAACCCCTCCCTTATTAGAGTAATAAATAAGAATATCTTCCAAAAATATCCAATTTCATCACCTTACATAAAGAAGATGTAGTTTTAGTAACGGTTTTCTTTCTTTTCAAAAAATATTTATTTTATTTTTATCTATTTGGCTGCACTGGGTCTTAGTTGCTGTGTGCGGGGTCTAGTTCCCTGAGCAGGGATCAAACCCAGGCCCCCTGCATTGGGAGCGTGGAGTCTTAAATGCTGGACCACCAGAGATGTCCCTAGTAACAGTTTTCAAATGAAAATGAAAGGACGATTTCGAGAGGAAGTTGTGTCTAACTCTTGCCCTTCGGAACAGAAGGGAGTTTAGGGAACCGAAGTGATGGGTACAGAGGTCATTTCAAGCTTCCCTTTGGAAGGGCTGAGCTTCTCTTCAGTGTTCTTATTTGTCTCCAGCTGCAGCTGCTGAGCTGGGAGCTTAGCTGCCTCAGAGAATGTTACCCAAAGTAAAGTGAGCCACTAAGTCTTCTGTTGTCACAAGGCTGTCGTGAGGCACAGAGGACAGCATGAGTACAATGCAAATGACCTTCCTGCTGGGATGATCTAGCATCTCCAAGGAGGTAATGACTGGAAAGGTCACAGCCCTAACTGTGGCGGTATTGTTCTTACTACAGAGGGGGGCCTTCTGAACAAAGGGCAGAGAGAATGCAAGGCTGGGTGTTAATGGCACTCGTGTGTTAGGCTCCTTGGCCACATCATGTCATCTGTAAAGGCTTTCATCACTCCTGCCCTTCAGCATGCCCCTGCTTCAGGGGTCCCCCCTAAAGAAGTATCTTTCACCCACACCAGGGGAGAAGGAGAAAGGATGACCTGCAGCTCTTCAAAGAAACTGCTTTGTTCCTATATCACTCAAGTGTCTGCTAAGAATCATTATCTCCCGCCAACCAAAGTTCCTACTGAATCAGAATGCAATCGCTGGACCTTCATGTATCTCTACTAAGAATGTAGTATTGTAATCAGGAGCCATTCTCCAAGAGAGGCATTTGATTCCCCTGACTCGACAGTGTGCAAATGTGATCAACAGGCCCCTTGCAAAATGCTCTGAGACAAAAGTCCAGGAAGTGAGAGACTTCTTATCTCATAGCTGCAACTCTCTTAAGCAGGGTTTCGACTGGTACAAGTAGCATCCTTTTATCATCTACTATAAGGCAGAACAAACCATGGATTTCTAAGCTCTCTTCCTTTTCCATCACTACTGCTTCCGACAGTCTGCTTCCTGATAGGTAAACTGAGGCAGGAAAAGAAAAAAAATAAATTCAAATTGTTCTTTTGGAAGACAGCAGTTTTGGTAAAAGCTGGGTGACATGAGGTTAAAAGTGACCGACACAAAGCCTGGACGTCATCCGTCAGTGCAGCTGTTCACCCCTTTCCTCTCTCGTGCCAAGAAATTGTAACTGTCCTGTGATGCTCCCTACAGATGCCACAAGGATGCTGACGTCTGACCTATTACCAGGGTTAGATCAAGGAGGACTGTAACAACACAGAAGAACAACACAACACAAAACAACAAAGCATGCTTTCCGCAATGGCGGTAAAGAAGAGACAGTCCTGAGGATAAAGCCAGTGCGTCTGCTCTTCTACAGATCCTCTGTGTCATGAGAAGTCAGTGTCACCTCAACCCTCTTCCCTTCTCAAGTGGGAAAGGGGCCTGTCTGGGAGCTGCCCACCTAACCACAGTCAGCTGTCCCCCTCACCACTTCTGTCTTGGGTCAGATGTTCCCACCATCTCTAGACCTTTCGGCAATCAAAATCAGATGGCCCTCTGGGATTGACTGGAGTCACGTCTAACAAAGCTGTGCTATACAGTACGTCCTACAGGGCTGTTAGCCTGCTCGACCCTCTCTTTCGGGGTCCAGTTACTCTTGCCATCCGCTATGAGGCTGGGGGGCTTCCCTGACAACCACCTTCTGGAATTTTCAAGAGGTTATGAATTGCAGGACTGCTAAGCCCAGTAACCCCTCTCAGTAGTTCACACTGTCTTCTTCAAAGAGCCTAAGTTCCCTGAAGGCAAGAATCAGGTGACAACAGAGGATGAGTTCTATTCACATTGACTAATGAAATAAATGAATGGATGAAGAGTGAGTGAGGAAAGCCCCAAAGATTTCTTGGAATTTTGTAACTTTTCAGGCACTTCTAATTTTTACTACATTGTTTATCTCCCGCTGAAAGGTGCCTTGCCTAACCCAATAACATCAGGCCTTTTCACGACAAAAGGCAAGATCCTAAAGCAGTATTAAATCAGCAGATCCAAGAAGACAAGTGCACTCTGTTCAAGTTCAGACTTACAGACGTCTCTGCATTCTGCCACACGTGAGAGATCCGGTAGCCCACCAGCTCCCCATCCTGCCGCTTAATTGGAGGCTTGATCCATTTGACATCCACCTTGTTGCTAGACTCATTCAGAAACATAGTGACATTCAGAGGTGCTACTGACGGGGCTACAAAAGAGAAAGGAGAGAAGGATGAGGAAGTACGAAGAAAAGCACATGGAGAGTCGTTCTCTTCTTGGTTTTTGTACGTTTGTTTTTTTAATTTTCTACGGAAAGCACTCAAATGAGGCTGAGATTAATAGTGGACTTTCATACATTTCTATGAAGATTTATTAAGATATTATATGTAAGCGCTTAGCACAGTGTCTAGTTCATTGTAGGCACTCAGAAAATGTTAGTTCTTCTCATTTTCCAACACTTCCTTCGTGATAAAATCTCTTCAATGTCACATTAAAAAAAAAAAAAAAGTGGACTTTCACCTTCTTTTCAATCGAGGACCATTAAGATATCATGAGTTTAGAAAAGTAAGCTTTGTGTCTAAGATTCCAAACAAAATGATCCCTGCATTTCCTCAAGATGTTTAGTGACAGGCTGGTAGGCAAGGCGGTCCGAGCAAGAAATAGGAAATGCAGAAATAGTTTTGTCTTGTTGCATATAATCTTTGCTCTTTTTAGGCTCTGTGAGCTCTGAAATATATTTTTGGGTTACTTTAGTGTGTTTGACAAGACAGCTTGATATTTCTATCAAACAACTGACTTTCATATTTCAACAATCTTTGTAAGAACCACTCAAATAAAATTCTCTTAAAAAAGACCACACACAGGGCTTCCCTGGTGGCGCAGTGGTTGAGAGTCTGCCTGCCGATGCAGGGGACACGGGTTCGTGCACTGGTCCGGGAAGATCCCACATGCTGCGGAGCGGCTGGGCCCGTGAGCCATGGCCGCTGAGCCTGCGCGTCCAGAGCCTGTGCTCTACAACGGGAGAGGCCACAGCAGTGAGAGGCCTGCGTACCGCAAGGGAAAGGAGAAAAAAAAAAAAAAAAAAAGGCCACACACACTCACACAAGCGCTATGGACCTAGAGATGATCATACTAAGTGAAGTCAGACAGATAAAGACTAATATCATATGATATCACTTATATGTGGAATCTTAAAAAATGATACAAATGAACTTATTTATAAAACAGAAACAGACTCACAGACAGAAAACAAACATGGTTATCAAAGGGGAAAGGAGTGGGGAGGGATAAGTTAGGAGTTTGGGATTAACAGACACAAACTACTATATATAATATAGATAAACAACAAGGACCTACTGTATAGCACAGGGAACTATATTCAATATCTTGTAATAAACTATAATGGAAAAGAATCTGAAGAAGAATATATAACTGAATCACTTTGCTGTACACCTGAAACTAACACAACATTGTAAATCAACTCTACTTCAATGAAAGTTTTTTTAAAAAGTAAGCCCTGGGCTTCCCTGGTGGCGCAGTGGTTGAGAGTCTGCCTGCCAATGCAGGGGATGTGGGTTCGAGCCCTGGTCCGGGAAGATCCCACATGCTGCGGAGCAACTGGGCCCGTGAGCCACAACTACTGAGCCTGCGCGTCCGGAGCCTGTGCTCCGCAACAAGAGAGGCTGTGATAGTGAGAGGCCCGCGCACCGCGATGAAGAGTGGCTCCTGCTCGCCACAACTAGAGAAAGCCCTTGCACAGAAACGAAGACCCAACAGAGCCAAAAATAAATAAAATTAAAAAAAAAAAAAAAAAGTAAGCCCTTTCCAAACTAAAACAACAAAGAAGTGGAAGACAGGGAAGGAGGTAGGTAGAGCTCACGGACTCCTCTTGGGGAAGCAAAACACACACAACTCCAAGAGGCTTCTCCAGTAGACACCTGTGCTGCTATAGGCCAAGAAGGCCAGCTGGGGATCAGCTCTGTGTCAAGGCAGGGAACACTGCTGATCTCAGAAGGAAGCCACGTTTTAAAGACCAGAGCCAGGTTACTAATGATCTGAACAGAGCTAATCAGTGAATAAATTTAAATATGTATGTGTATGTGTGCGTGCGTGCGTGCGTGCGTGCGTGTGCGTGTGTGTAAGACACCTCATGAATGAAGATCAGAGGGTCAAATACTATTTGCTGGGTTAGGTGACGAACTAGAATTTAGCGCTGGTTTTCACTCTCTGGTTTATAGTAAATCCTACACAAGCCACATAACCACTTTATGTCAAAATGTCTATATACAAGGATAATAAACGTTAACGCGCTTTTTAGGAAAAGTATGTATGTGGGTACAGTATGTGTATGAAATAATTTGGGAAACAAGTCAAGATCACAACTACATTCTTTTTTTGGGCGGGAAGAACGTGACTGTAGCTATTAAAACCGAAAAACATATGCCTCCTGACCAATATTTTCTTTCCACGAATTTAATCTAGAAAAGTTCTCCTGTAGGTAGTGTTATATTCATTGAAGCATAATAGTGACAGAAAGGAATAAATGTAATGTTCAGTCAATAATTACGATATAATAAATTCTGATAATTTTCCAATGGATTACTCACTACCCCACACTGAAAAGAATTTGAGAGACCATGTAAATTGATATGAAAGAATATCTAATGGTGGGGGGGGGGTGAATAAAACTGCAAAAAGGTACGTATCAATGATCCATTTTAGAAATTAAAAAATAAGTATTTTACATATAGGAAGAGTAAATATGCAATAATATACACCAAACTGTTGTTGTATTTTTATTTACGGGAGATTAAATTGTATATTTCTGATATATCTGAAAGGGAAACAAAAGGGCACTATAACCTCTTTGTCTCTGCTGATTCCAGGAGCAGTAATAATGAAGTTAGAGCAAATTTCAGCTTAGGAAATATATAGCTAAAGCTGTATCTATGAAACGAGTCACACAGTACAATTTACAGAGAAACATGGTTGACTCAACATGTCTTTATGTCTACTCCCTCCTAAAACCCCTCTATGATGACAATAAGAAATTTATAACAGTATAAACTCACAGGGTACAGAGGAGTCAACAGTGGAAGAGAAATGCCAACATACATATGAAAGCTGAAAAGCAGAGTAAGAAGGTGTAATTAACTCAGTAAACGGATTCTCCCCAAAGAACCACAGAGAGGCTCAGAAGCAGAGGGCCAAGGGCCCAGAGTGGGGACTAAAACTGGAAGATTGAAAGTTTGATCAGGAAGTAGCCCTCGAGATCCCTCTAACCTATTCCCACACACAGCTGGCAGGTATCCCTCAAATTCCCACAGGAGACAGGATGCTTTATTCTCTGAACTGAAAAACTACTGGACTTGGGGCACCAGTAGAATGGAGGCACGATGAGGGGCTGACAACTAGGGAAATAAGAGGAAGTTCATACATTGACTGAGGGGGACTCCACCTCTGGCTCCTCCCCACCTGATCTTAGAGCATCAGCAGCTGTGTTCATATTCCTGAGGCAGCAGACAGGAGACTCAATTCTAGAGGAAGTAAGTGGCTCTGGGGGAAAGAAAGCCAATATTGACACTTGGGGGTATCCAAACTAAAACACTTAGGTCGCTGGCCAATCACCTGACAGTGAAACCTACAAGCCCCACCCATGCTCACAGAGCTTCCCATCAATCGCTGGTTCTTCACTCTTCAATAGGAGAGACAGTGGAAGATCAGAAGAGGCTGGGGAGGTCTCCTTCATGAATGTCAGAGACCAGAACAAAACACAGGACAGAGCACTCAGAGGAGGCAGAGACAACGTAGGGAACTAGAGAAAACTAAAACACAAACAAACAAAACCAATAATTAACATAGTCAAAGATAAGAAAAGGCTCTCATAATTGAGAACTGGAAAAAACTGTCAATGAAAAATAAAATTATTCTTATATATGACATTGCCAATTTCAATAAAGTATTCAACAGAAGAATTAGAAGATAAATCAAGTAAATCTCCAAAAGAAGAGTAGAATAAAAATTTTAAAAAGGAGGCCAATTTGAGGTAAAAAAAAATTGAGGAAGCAATTAAAGGAGTTTCAACAAATGTCTAATACAGTTATCTGGAAAGAAAAATAGAAGAACATTTTGAAAGGAAAAAATGTATAAGAAAAAGTCTCAAAACCAAAGCATTTGCATTCCTAGATTGAATGCCTATGATGACGAATGAAACAGATCCCACATCACAGCTCATTACAGCACCATGATTAAAGAGAAAAGATATTAAAGAAAAATTAAAACTAAAAAACTGTTCACCTAGAAAACTCAAGTTATCAAAATTCTCTACAATGACACATGAAGCTAAAAAACAATGCAGAAATACTTTTAAAATTTTGAGGGAAAATCATTTCCAACCTAAAATTCTCTATTAGGAAAAATTACCAATCCAGTATGACAAACAGACATGCAAGGTCCCACAGTTTTTATTTATATATATATTCTCTCTAGAGCTAATTGAGAATGTGCTCCATGAGAATGAGAGACAGTAAACCAAGAAAGACAAACGCCCAGGAGACGGCAAAGGAGTCACTAGGATGACTCTGGAGGAAGACAGGAAAAGAACCACATGAAAAAATTAAAGATAAGAGTGGCTGGGCCTCACTCAGGGCCAGGAATAGTGCCTGTTCCCATCAATCAGCCTGGAAAATCTAATGATTCAAGGAGCACTGGGTAGAGTACACATAATGGTTTTGTCTCAATAGTGGGTAATAGTTGACCCTAGATGAAGCACTGCTCTGGTCCAGCCTAACAAATACTAAAAGCAATGTCCAAAAGGATCAGTCTTTTCCCATTAGCTTAACTGTGACCCCAAACAAAGCTCACTATTTATAAGAATACAAAAATATCTAGCACTCAACAAAGTAAAATTCACAATGTCAGGAATCCAACCAAAGATTACCAGACATGTAGAAAAATTGGAAAGTACTCTCCACAAGGAATATAAATGAATCAATCAAAACCACTCCAGAAATAAGACTGATGTTAGAATTAGCAGACAAGGACATTAAAACAGTTATTATAACTGTATTCCATATGGTCCAAAAGTTAAGTAGAGACAGGAAAGATACAAAAAAACCCGAAAAGTTACAATGTGAGAGTTGAAATATACACTAGATAGAATTAATGGCAGATTAGATACTGCACAAGAAAAGATTAGTGAATTTGAAGACACAGTAATAGAAACTACCCAAAATAAAACACAAGGAGAAAAGCAGGGAAAAAAGCAATAGCATCAGTGAATTATGGATAACTTCAAGTGATATGATACATGGGTAACTGGAGTCCTCAAAGGAGCGGAGAGGCAGGAACAGAAAAAAATATTTGAAGAAGCAATGGCCAACATTTTCCAAATGTGATGCAAACTATAGACACGCAGATCTCAGAAGTTCAATGAACCCCAAGCCCAAGGGATATAAAGAAAATTACACCAAGGCACATCATAATTAAATTGCTCCAAATCAAATACAAAAGGAAAACCAGAGACATAAGACACATTATACACAGAGGAATAAATTAAGAATTACCACAGGTTTGTTATCAGAAACAACGCAAGCAAGAAGACAGTGCAGTAACCTAGAACTCTATGCCTAATAAAAATACCTTACAAAATGAAGTCCAAAGAAACCTCTCAAAGGTAAAATAAAGATTTCTTTCAGACATACAGAAGCTGAATTTCTCACCAAGATTCCCACTACAAGAAGTAATGAAGAATCCTTTAGGAAGGAGGAAAATAATACCACATGGAAATATGTACAGATTTACACCAAAAAACTGAATAACATTAGAAATGGTAACTACCATTTGGGTAAATACCACGTGGGTAAATATAGGTTTTTTATAATTATATAAATCACTCTAAAAGATTAGGACTCTTTGAACAAAAATAATAACAATCTAGTGTGGGTTTATAACATATGTAAAAGTAAAGTGAGTGACAACAATAGAATAAATATCTGGAGATATCAAAAGAAAAATGAAAGTATACTATGTTAAGGTTCCTACACTATACCTGAGGTGGTATAAACATCCCTTGAAGGCATATGGTAATAAGTTAAACCTGTATACTATAAACCCTAAAGCAACCATTGAAAGAACAGAAAAAAAGAGTTATGGCTAAGAAGTCAAAAAGGAGATAAAATAGAATAAAAACATTCAATGAACCCAAAAGAAGGGGAACAAATTACAGACAGAACAAATAGAAGACAGATGTAAACCTACCCATATGAATGATATCATTACATTTTAATGGATTAAATACCCCAATTTAAAGGCAAGGATTGTGAAGTAAAGTACTGCCTGCATGAAATACCCATTGAATATAAAGATACAAGTAAGTTAAAAATAAGTATGAATAAAAGATACACCACGGAATCAAAAGAAAGAGTAAAATGGCTATTATTAATATCGATAAAATAGATTTCACAGAATATATTACCAAAGATAAAGAAAATAATTTCATAATGATATAGTGGCCAATGTATTAGGAGAGCATAGTAATATTACACAGTTATGCACAAAATACCAGAACTTCAAAACATGTGAACTGCTAGAACTACAAATAGAAATAGATAAATTCACAGTTATAACTACAGATTTCAATGCACCCGGCTAAATAACTGATAGAAAAAGGAGGCATAAAATCAATAAGAATACAATTTAAAAAACACTGTCAACTAACTTGACCAAGGTAACATTTATAAAACACTCCATCTAATAAGAGCAGAATACACATTCTCAAGTACACATGGAACATTGTCAAGATAGACCATGTTCTGGGCTGTAAAATTGAGTCTTGATACATTTCAAAGGATTCAAGCGATATGAATTATGTTCTTTGGCCCCAACAGAATGAAATTAGAAATCACTAATACAAGTATTTGGAAACTACGTTAGACACCTAAATAACTAATGGGTTAAGGAAGAAATCAAAACAGAAACCAGAAAGTTTTTTAAACTGAATGAAAAGGAAACACCATATAAAAATTGTTCTCAGAGGTTTTTCTTCCTCATTTAAGATATGTTACAATCTTGGCACTAGTTTCATTTGTGCAAGGATTAAGCCCTAACAATTTATGACCTAGACCTGTCCCACCGTCTGTATTAAAATTGGAGCACTGATTATGTAAGGCTGGAGTTAAGGGCAGGAAAGAGGTTCTGAGTAATCCAGAGCTCTAAATTGGAAAATAATGGAAACTGGACAATTCAAATCTAACATAACTACAATATTCATAGAAAAAAATACAAACGCTTGGAAAACCAAAAGCAGCACACAGAAATGAAAGTTTACAGATGTAAATAAAATTTGCTATAAGAAAATAATGTAGAGACAACAGTACCTACTTCATATGATTGCTATGAGGAGTTAATGAAATAATGCATGTAAAGTACCTAAGATGGTCCCTGGCATGTAGTAGGTGCTTATTGAACATTAGCCCCTTCCACATTTATTAGTTTTCTTAAGTTTGATGCTATGAGTAATAACTTTCATATATTTATATTTTAATTAAAATAATATATGCTATAAAGAGTATGCGACTATTAATATCCTCCTAGGTAAAAGAAAATATTCCCTATACATAGTAAGTATAAAGTTTGTCACTAAACCCTTTTCAATTATAGAAGGAAACATCTTTCTTATTTTCATTGGTCACCTCCATAAAATTATCCTCCAGAGACGAAGGCCACACAAAGAAAAAGTTAAACTCTGAATCAGGCCACTGGGAAGGATTTGTTTCATCACATGCCATCAGGCACAATATGCATTCTGAACCCCAGGAATTACCTCTTTCGGTCGTGCTGGCCAGAATCCAAGGGCTCACTGCGGACCAGCCGACTTCATTCATGCAGGACACACCGATGCTGTAATTCGCCAGAGCCTGCAGCTGCTCGATTTGATACAGATGTGGTGAAGCAGAGGTGTTAAAAATCATGACTGAGCCATGACTCAGTGGCTCAACTTCCTCGACCTAAATGAAGAGTAAAATTGTGGACCAGGCGTTAGTAAGGGGGCAGGAATGTCAGACTCGGGGCATTCATGCATTCGGTGTACATGGCCCTTCCTCTCCACTGAGGGGAAGTACCTGCTTCCTTTCGGGCCACACCTTAAATTTCCCACCAGGATCGCTGTGTATTACTCATGCTACTCACTGGGTGCAACAATTGAGGACCTGATGAAAAATGCCTAAAATAAGTGTTCTCACTCCAGCAGGTAACAGAGCAAATAATCGTCATCATAACATTATAGTTATTCTACATTATAACTTATAATAAAAGTAGCTCTTCCTCAGAATCACTTCGCTTCTTGATCATTTTTTTCAGCTGTTTCACAGACTATGCAGTAAAGACAAGGGACTTCGTATGTGGGGCAAAACCTGAAATATTTACTGTCTGACCCTTTAGAGAAAATATTTCCCAAATCCTACTTTAGAAGATGAGATACTTAATTTTTTTTTTTAAAAAATCTGTATTTCTTTTCATTATGTCTCCTGAGGAATTCTGCTCTTGCTCTGAGGCTAATTTTAGCATGTCCTTTATTCTTACCCCCCAATTCCCACTCCCATATAGATTCAACTCCAAAAGCAAACACAGATAGTATAGATTTTATGGCATTTTTTGGTGGGGAGATATAGGAAAGGGTCATTTGCACCTCACCCAACAAGCTTTTCTCCAAATCTTTTAAAAACCCATCAGCTCTTTCCCCTGAGCCCTTGTACCTCATCTTTCTCTCCATAAACTCCACCAGTCTCTCCACATCCCTCTCCATGTCTTCTGTATGCACAGGCAAGAGAGAGGGATTCCCAGCAAAATTCAGTCTCAGGCTAAACTTCCAGCTTTTCCTTTAAGGAAACCTCTTATCTGGGAACGGGGATCAGGCAGAGTTTTCTCTCACTGTATGTTTTTCACAACTTCTAAAATATGTTGTACATATAAAATCAGAAAGACAAAAATAGTATTGGACAAAAAAGAAGCCACCAAAAACAATTTGGGGAATAAAATCTTAAACCCACAAAATATATTTCTGATAATAATGGGCTTGCAATTATGGGGTGTGGAAACAACGCTGTTATTTCAGGATATGTGTGTTTGCAATTTAGGTCAAGGGGCCACAGATCAACATTTTGGAATTCCAAATCCCCTAGTGGATACCATGAGGGCGGTGCTGGGACCGAGTCTCACCTCTGACTCAGACCCGCAGACTCTGCGGGGTGACAAGAGGGTACCGGTTGGCCTGAGGAGCCACCAGAGGACAAACCAGGAGCTGTGTGCTTATCTTGGTGGTGGCTGTTGGCAGAAATCACTCTTTGTTTCTTCACTTTAGAGTCTGCACCTACTTCCTGCTGACCAAGCGCTGGAACTAAGGTGGAGGAAACCTTGGCTCCCCACCCCTGCCCTATTTCCGGAACAATGCGTTGGACCATTTCCAGGCACAGGGACACTCTTGGAGGGCATGTTCCTAGAAGAAGACGGGTTTCTCTAACAGTGCTCAGTGGGTTCTGGGGGAAAGGAGGGCATGAAACGGCAAGACATATGTGGGAGAGTTAAAAATAGAAACGGAGTCCATAGCCCAAAAATGGGTGAAGAAAGGAACTAATGCCAAGACCAGGGGAAGTGAGAGGGTGTGTCCTGCTAGTGGGTGGATGTGAATCTTGTCCAAAACATTCATTTGTTACCAAGTCAGAGTTTAAAATTGTAACAAACTGGGACTCTGCTACAAAATGATACTTGGTCCCTTCAGAAATGGGAATACATTGTTAATCAACAGAATGTGAAAGTATATAACTTGTGGAGCCAGTTTTGATCGACCTCACTAGGACTGCCAGAGAAAATAAAGGACACCCGTTTATATTTAAAGTTCAGATAGACCACCAATAATTATGGGTATAGGTATGACACAAAATCAACAGTGTAATTAACTTGTAAAGTAACTGGATTCTTATTTGCTAAATCCGGTAACCCTAGGAGAGATGGAAAGGAGAATGGGTGAAGGAAGCCTGAGCTAGCTGGTGGGGCACAGACAGGATAACCATGTCCTGCACAATAGGATCCAAGGTGGGCAAGAGGGGCTGCAATTTAGCAGTCTCAGGATGATTTTTCACGCCCTGGCCACCCAAAGCCAAGGCAAAGAGAGTGTAAGTGAAGCTTGTGTGATCATCCTCCACCTGCAGGGGTGACCTGGTGTTTTCAGACCACTCCACCACCCTACTCTACCTCCCCTCTACCTCACGTCTACCCTGAGACACACTCTTCTCCAAGTGGGGGCAGTACTCTTCCTCAGTCTCCCTGAAGGTAACACCCTCCTATGGGAAGGAGTCTCATGTCCTCTTGGACTCTTCAAACAGTTCAGTAACTGGAAACAATTTTTAAAAAGGCTGGTCCACACAGGGAATATAGCCAATATTTTATAATAACTATAAATGGAGCATAATCTCTAAAAATTTTGAATCACTATGTTGTGTACCTAAAACTATACCTCATTTTTTCTTAAAAAAAGGGCTGGTTCATGCTGTATTTGTGTCCATATGTAGGTTCAGTTATGTCCATATACAGGGAAACAGGCCCTGGTTGTTCCCGAAACAACAGAGTCCTGAAATATGTGAAGCAAAAAAACTGATAGAACTGAAGGGAGAAATACATAATTCAAAAATAATAGTTGAGACCTCGATTTCCTATTTTCAATAATAGATAAAACCATGAGGCAGAAGTTTAACAAGGAAACAGAATAAGTGAACAGGACTATAAACCACCTAGACCTAAGAGACATATAAACGTTCCACCCAACCACAGCTGAATACACCGTCTCCTCAACTGCACATGGAACATTCTCCAGGATAGAACATATGCAAGGCCATACAACAAGCCTTAATAAATTTAAAAGGATGAGGACTTCCAGGGTGGTCCAGTGGTTAAGACTTCACACATCCACTGCAGGGGGCATGGGTTCAATCCCTGGTCAGGGAAGTTCTGCATGCCGCACAGCGTGGCCAAAAGAAAAAAAAAAAAGATGGAAGTCATAATAAGTATATCCTCTAAACACAACCAACGAAGGAAGAAAACTTAAGAAATTCACAACTAAGTGAAAATTAAATGACACGCTCCTAAATAACCAATAGAACAAAGAAGAAATCATAAGAAAAGTGATCAAAAACTTGATTTTGAATGGAAAAACCCCCAAATACCAAATCTTATGGTATACAGCCAATGCAGTGCTTACAGGGAAATGTATAGTATAACTGCCTATATCAAAAAAGGAGAAATTTCAAATCAATTACCTAAACTTTCACTACAAGAAACAAAAAGGGGAAAAAAATTAAGCTAAAGTAAACAGAAGAAAGGAAATAAAGGTTAGGGCAGAAATGAATGAAACAGAATTTTAAAAAATAGAAAAAATTAATGAAACCAAAAGTTGGTTCTTCAAAAAAATCAATAAAACTGACCAACCTTTAGTCAGACTGACCAAGAAAAATAAGAGACAACTCAAATTATTAAAATCAGGAATGAAAGAGGGGACATCACTTCTAACTTCAAAGATAAAAAAGCTTCTAATGGAAGATTATGAACAACTGTATACCAACAAATTAGATAACCTAAGAAACGCACAAATTCCTAGAAACACACAAATTACCAAAACTGACTGACGAAGAAATAGAAAATCTGAATAGATCTATAACAAGTAAAGAGATTGAGCTGGTATTACTCAAAAAAACTTTCCACAAACAAAGGCCTAGGAACAGATGGCTTTGCTGGTGATTCCTACTAAATATTGAAGACAATTTCACATCAACCTTCCTCAAATTCTTCCAAGAAACAGAAGAAGTGGGAACGCTTCCCAACTCTTTCTATAAGGCCAGTATCACCCTGATACCAAAACCAGAAAAAGCTAACACAAGAAAACTACAGGCCAGTATCTCTTATGAATACAGTCCCAATAAGATAATGGTGATGACTGCAGAACTCTGACTATACTAAAAACGACTGAATTGTACACTTTAAATGGGTGAATATTATGGTATGTAAAATATATTTCAAAAAAGCTGTTCAAAAACAAGGATATCCCTGGTGAGACTTTGTAGACACAAGGAGAATTCCTAACACTTACCAGTACTTGGGAGGTTTGCAAATAACGATGGACAAGATTAAGCAAGGCTGTGGGTAGCAGGGTGAGGGTGGAGGCTATTTTGGGGATGATATGTTTTTACTCTTCTGAGAAGAAACAGCTGTTACACAAGGGTGGGAGGCAATAAGAGCAGAGAAATGAGTTCCACTTGGTATTAAAAACATCTAGTTGTCAACACATAAAATTCTATGAAAGTCACTTCTCTCAGCTGAGTTGGCATGACTGGCCCATGTCAGGTTAATATGTTTTTACCTAATAAGACCAGACATTTAGAAAACTAAGAATAATCCCTGACGTTACTGTATGATCAAGTACAGGCAGAATGCATTCATGTTTTCAGCGGATAATCCATGTGTGTTCAACTACCTGTTCCCACCTGCAACGTCTTCCTGAGACACGGAGGAGCAGGTGGTCCTGAGCATTGCTTTGGGCATCAGAGTTTCCTGGGCTTGAATTCCGGTTTTGCCACTCACAGGCTCTGTGTGCACTGTGGCCCTGCAGTGCTGGTGTGGGTTCCAAGTTAAGATAATGTCTGCAAAGTCCCTGGGCCATTGTGGGCACTCGGTAAAAGGTAGTTACTGCTACCCTTCCCTTTTTTTTTTTTTTTTTTGCGGTACTCTGGCCTCTCACCGTCGTGGCCTCTCCCGCTGCGGAGCACAGGCTCCGGACGCGCAGGCTCAGCGGCCATGGCTCACGGGCCCAGCCGCTCCGCGGCATGTGGGATCTTCCCGGACCAGGGCACGAACCCGTGTCCCCTGCATCAGCAGGCGGACTCTCAACCACTGCGCCACCAGGGAAGCCCTACCCTTTCCTTTTTTATGAAATGAACACTCAGAGCAGAGCCTATCTCATGGCAAGGTGTCATTTTAGGATGGCTAACCTATATTTCTTACAGCTCTATTTTATACCAATTTTAGGTAGTGGTTAAAAGTGGGTGATGACTCCGTAAGGCCTGTAATCCCCAGGTTTCCCTGGAAGCCACAGGCTGAGATGCAACATTCCATAGTGAAGATGATCCATCTTGTGCTTGCTCTTCTGTCCTTCATGGCCACCAACCCAGGAGAAGCCAGGCTGCAGAGGACCTGGCTCCTTGGACTCCTGGTTACAAGCCAGATGGGTTTTTGTATCTTAAAAATTAATTCTCCCTGGTCTCATGACATTCTATCTTGGAAACATGTTTCTCTTCCAGTTGGCCCTGGACCATGCACAGGAAAGAGGCAGCGTCACAGGGGCGCGGGGAGGGGCAGGGGCAGAACATCATAAAATGGTGCATGCCCAGTGGACGCTGATCGGGGGGAAGGTCAAGGGATTCTGAATGGGGGTGTTGAAATGATCTCAGCACCCATCCTCAGGAGGAAGAAAAATCAGGCAGACCCACTGAGCACCAAACAGCCACTTCTTTTCATTACGGAAGTTCACCTGAATGCTGCAGTCACTGAACGGGGAGTATCCGTCAAAACCGGGGACCCAGGAGATCAGGATGCTGTGTGCGGTACTGTTGCGGACCCTGACTTCAGTTGGCGGGGAGGGAATTGCTATGTAAAAAACAAAGACACACCACAGACACAATTATAAACCACGGGAGGCCACAGCTACCGAACAAATGCATTAATAATACCAAGGCTACTTCTGTTTCTTGAGACTGGGAAAATTAAACACAAGTTTTAAAGATGAGCCATCGTACCCCTAAGGGCAATGGTATTAGCCTACGGAAGTCTTGCAGTGATAGGATGGCTCGGCCAGGGCCAGAGAAGTGGGATGTAGACCTGCTTTCCTGACCCCTGGTGAAGTGAGAAGTTTTAGCTGGACAAGGATGGGGAGACATCCATTTCCTGCTACTGTATGCAGGGCGCTGGTGCTCTCAATGGGGGTGAAGAGCCATGGCGCTGCCCTTGTGGAGCTAAAGGCTGCGTTGGGGAGACCCACATTGATTGAGGATGAGTGCCTTGTGCTGAGAAAAGAGGGGTACCATGGGAACACGCATGTGTGTGCATGCGTGCGTGCATATGCGCGTGTGTGATGGAGGAAGGAAGCTTTCCAGGCCGAGGAATAGGGGAGAGTCAGCTCAAGCAAAAGACCCAAGTGCATCTGCTTGCAGGGAGGGGAGGGCATACCGTAATGCACGTGCAATGACCTCAGCCACGGGTGGGACGTGGATAGATATTTAAATTAGAATCCAACGAGGATCTGAAGTTTGAGGGTTTTAGTGTCTTGTGCTATATTTAACTCTTTTTAAAAAAGGAAATATATATTAAAATCTGTGAATCAATATTATTTTTATTTATTTATTTTGGCTGTGCCGCACGGGATCTTCGTTCCCGGACCAGGGATGGAACCCTCACCCTCAGCAGTGAAAGCACGAAGTTCTAACCGCTGGACCACCAGAAAATTCCCATACGTTTAACTCTTAATTAATGGTAATAACCGCACTAATAATCCAAAATGATGACTCATGTTTTTGAGTGCTTACTCTGTGCCAGGAACCTATGGACTTCATTAAACATGACTAGTCTGATAGGAAGAACCCTATCAGAGCAGCAGTCTTACGATCCCCATTGACGGATGAGGAAACTGAGGACCAGAGAAGTTAAAAACTTGCCAAAGCGCACAGAACTCATAAGCAGCAGAATGGGGACTTAAACTCGGGTCTGCCTGACTCCAGCACTAGTGTCCCTCAACAGGACGCTGGAAGCTGGTTGCAGGGGCAGCAAGCAGACCAGCGAGTACCAGCAGGGGCTGGGGAGTGGGGTCACCACTTAGCCAGCTGCATGGCCCATGGCTCAGCTCAATGCCCTCTCTAAACTCAGCTCCCGCTTCTACTAAGGGCGGGGAGTGACCACACTGCTCCACGGGCTGGGGTGAGGATGAAATGCGGTAACGCACGTACGAGGTCTGGGGGAGGTGCGCTGGTGGTAAAGGCGAGGACAGGATGCGCAGGGGATAAGAGGGAAGGAAGGCTGGGACCGTGTTAAGCGCTCACTGGGTACGGTATTCAGGAGTTTCAGTTTTACCAGGAGACACACAGACGGATGAGTGGGAAAGAGTCAGTGTTTCGTTTGACTCACTTCCCTAAATAGAGTATCTGCCTTTCCAGATCAAAGTTTGGCCACGTATATACCTCAGTTGATAACAGACGAGCAGGGAGTTTTGGTTGCTTTGATATACATGCTTAAATCAACGAAAGCCCCAAACATAAGGTTTGGAAATTGGCTTTATTAAAATAAAGTCCTAGTTGCGATTCTGTCTGAAGCATAAAATTCAGGAAGTGCTTCTCATTTTATGGATTTTTAAACTTTAAGATGTTGATATTTTATGAAAATGTCTTTACAAATTTATGCCCACGCGTGGATTCCCGAAATTCTCAACATTTCTTTTGAAAATTGTAATAATGGAATTCGTAATGAAGGAAGGAAGTTATTCAGTTCCTCTCCTAGTAACTTTCAGTTTGCTCATTTTTTTCTTCCAATGAACTTTTTGAAAATGCCCTCTCATAGCCTCTTCTAGTTGATTTGCTGAAACTAAACCAACAGCACCTTTAAAAAGTATGTCTTTTGTAATTTTGAGTCTTCTGCTGTGCACTACCCACCCTTTAACTCATTATTAAACACATTCTGCTTTTTCCCCTCTATTATTTCCCCAAGGATAAGACCAAAGGGAATATGAACTCAATATTGCCTCTCAATATTTAAATTAAGAACAAATAACATAGAGAACAGACTGGTGGTCACCAAAGGGGAGGGGGGTGGGGGAGGGATAGAATGGGAGGCTGGGGTTAGCAGATGTAAGCTTTTATATATAGAACGGATAAACAACAAGGTCCTACTGTATAGCACAGGGAACTATATTCAATATTCTATGATAAACCACAATGGAAACGAATATTAAAAACAGAATATATATATATATATATATATATATATATATATAACTGAATCACTGCTATACAGCAGTAATTAACATAACATTGTGAATCAATTATACTTCAATAAAAATAAATTAATTAAAAATAAATTAAGAACAAATACTAAAACATACCATTTCCCTGAATTTCTATGAGAAAGGTTAAGGGAGATGAGTTGAAAGGGATAAAAAGACGGTTTTCCTTTCCTTTCAAGTTTCAGGTTTAAATACCTTTGATCCCACAAAAGGAGGAGGAATCTGATGATTGGTTTGGATTGTCCAATCCAATGGCAGATAATTGGACTGGAATGTCTCCACCAGCCTGGGGGAGGTTTCAAACATGCGCCTTCCATTCTGTTATATCCCACCTCAGAGGAAGCAAGGGGGGTGGAGGAGGTTAGGAGAGAGAGGGACAGGAGCCCTGTGCCCCCAGAAGAGTGACTCTGACCTTCTCCTTCCTCAGGACAGCTGCTGGTGGAGACTTGCTTCAGCCCCAGATGCCCAAGGAAGGACAGAGCCCATCCTCAGATCAGTGCCCCAAGCTGTGCCCACCCTGGGGGCTCTTCAAGGAGTTATGGGGACTAGTTCAGGGTAGAAAAGGAAAAAGTGAAAATAGGAGCCAAGATGATCCAGGGTCAGCATTTCAGACAATTTTCTTCTCCATCTGAGCAGAACTAAACTAGCTAATGTTGATCAAAGACAAGTGTCAGGCCCTGTTATGAGTACTTTTACTTGCATTATCTCATTGAACCCTCAAGAGGAGGTAGGTTCTGTAATTATCCCCATTTTACACAGGGGAACACCGAAGGCAGAAAGGTTAAGTGACTTGTCCAAGGTCACAAAGGGAAGCCAGGACTCAATCCCAGGTGGCTGGCTGCAGAGATCACACTGTACCCCCTAACCCCCGGAACATGCAGGGGGCACTCCACCCTGCCGCTTACCTTTGATGTTGATCTGCACGCCCTTGGACACGGTCAGCCCTTTGTCATTGTGGGCCTCACAGCTGAAGATCGCGGTCTCAGTCAGACCTGGAGGGGAAGGAGAGCCGTGAGACCAGCTGCAGAGAGACGGGCTTCTGTTTATCAGAATCCTATGGGGGTTTCAGCATCCTTTTACTTCTTGGTTCACTGCTTCAAGCCATAAATGCAAAGTTAATTAAAAATACGTGTTGGTGTTTGAAAACCAAACCTAGGATTAAACCCTAGGTACCAGGAGCAAGGCAACCATGGGCTTAAAAGGCAGCTGTGAGAGAGTGGCATGGACATATACACACTACCAAATGTAAAACTGATAGCTAGTGGGAAGCAGCCGCATAGCACAGGGAGCTCAACTCGGTGCTCTGTGACCACCTAGAGGGGTAGGATAGGGAGGGTGGGAGAGAGATGCAAGAGGGAAGAGCTACGGGGATATATGTATATGTATAACTGATTCACTTTGTTATAAAGCAGAAACTAACACATCATTGTAAAGCAATTATACTCCAATAAAGATGTTAAAAAAAATTTTTTTAAAGGCAGCTGTAATTCATTAAAAGCCTTTATTTTTCCCCGATGATGAAACGTTAGGTAACAAAGCAGTATCATTTAGTTTTAAAATTTCTGCGAGGAGGTATGGGAATCACTGGCCCCCAAATCAAGACAAGTAGTTTCTGAGGCTTCACCCAGACACTCTCCTTCTTAGCACCGCGTCCACAGCACAGTATGGACACGTCAGGGTACCAGAAACAGCAGGATAAAAGTTACAGTTTTAAAAATTTCAGGTGATCTGTGGTAATGAATCCCTTTTTAATAGTAAAACTCAATGTATTCATAAGGAATTATATAAACACAAGGCAGCATTATTGATTACTTGAAGAAAAGACACTGGTGCTGAATGAAGAAAATTCTATCATTTCAGAGGTCTGAAGACATCTTGGAAATGAAAAAAATTAGCTGACATTAATTTTAAGGAGAAAGGAAGAGAGGCAATCCAGATCTTGGTTTCTTATAATACTATTTTCCAGTGAAAGGAACCAGAGCTCCTCGGAGAAATGGATGTGTCAGGTTGGAGCAAAACACACGTGAGCCTGGAGCAAAATATAACACAAACAGCACACCACACACACACACACACACACACACACACACACACACACACACACACACACGGATGGGGGTACGGCAAAGAGACACGGGATCCAGCTGAAAGAACTCCCAATGGCCAAAGCTGGGACAATTTGAGCAAGCAAATAAAGTAGCATTAAATTGTAACCCAAAGTATAAAACAAATATCCATGAGTCTATATTGACATGAACAAATGATTAAATAAAAGGGGGAGAAGAGACAAATGCCCCATGCAGAGGAATTCCGAATGGTTTTTATACAGACGCTCTGCCCCCAAAGAGGGGCATCACTCCTGACTCCTTAAGGCTGCACGAAGTGACTTCCTTCCAAAGAGGACAGTAGGGAAAGGGGAATGAAAGGAAAACTTCTGAGTGAGAAACTGACAAACGTCCAGCTCAGCCAGATGGTCAAGGTCAAGACCAACAATGGTAAGTCGTGTTGACGGAATGTACCCTTGATATGATGAGAATGGCATTTCTCCTCTACGGTCTTCCTCCTCCAAAACATATAACCCAAATCTAATCATAAGAAAAATGACCAAAAACATCAGACAGGTCCAAACTGTGGGACATTCTACAAAAAACCTGACCAGTACTCCTCAAAACTGCCCAGGTCATTAAAAACAAGGGAAGTTTGAGAAATCGTCACAACCAAGAGGCCCCTTAGGGAGACATAACAACTAAATCCTGGAACAGTAAAAGGACATTAGGTAAAAACTGAGGAAATCTGAATAAACTATGGACTTTAGTTAGTAATGAGGTATCAGGAATTTCCAGAGATAACAGAATAATCAGTTATGTGCTAGTTTCAGGCTTACATTTACTGAAGGGACATTTCAGTGAGATAAAGAGGTTTGCTTTGGGACTTCCCTAGTGGGCCAGTGGTTAAGGCTCTGTGCTTCTAAAGCAGAGGGTGCGGGTTCGATCCCCGGTTGGGGAACTAAGATCCCACATGTTGTTTGGTGCGGCCAAAACATTTTTTAAAAATTGTAAAAAAGAGGCATGCTTGGAAGGGCTGCTCAGAAGGACACCCTGAGGTCCACTACCTCCCAAAGTCTCAAAAACACCTGTGAAAATCTCTCTGGAGAAGATGAATCTACAAACCTGTTAGGGAACGTTTCATTCCCGATTCATTATGCTAAGTTCTAAAAGTAATGCAATGGGTATAAGGAAGTGAAATAATTTTTTATGGTACACTATACTGTGTCACATTAAATATAGTTGTTCAAAAATGATGCTATCAGTATTGGTTTATGAATTGTAACAAATGTACCACACTAATTAATGTAAGATGTTCATAACAGGGGAGTGTGGGCGTGAGGTTTATGGGAATAATCTGTACGAGATGGCACACAATTTTTCTATAAAGCTAAAACTATTCTAAAATTTTAAAAGATTATTTTTAAAAAGCACAGCCATATATTTACCATCTAGTTGAATCTGGAAACTTTCTGACACACAAGGTGCCTGGCCCAGAGCTTATATCATAAACTGTAGAAAGACAGATAAAATTCTTGAAAATACACCATCACTCACTTCTTGCCAGAAAGGCTTATACGTTTTTTTGTTTGTTTCTCTCTACTTGTGTAGGATATTTTCCATCGGATGATTTTAAAATCCAAAGCTCATCACTAATGAAGTCATTAAATATTTGAAACAAGCTGCAGAGGGAAACCCAGCCGGGAACCAGCCAGGAAAGACTGTCCACATTGGATGCCCGCACAGTGAAGGCTGCACTGAGGCTGGGCCACATGGCCTGGGAGAAGTTCTAGGAAGAAATGCAAATCTGATCCCTTTCAAGTCAGTGCCTCTCCTGAGGGATTAGCTGTGCACAAAAAAATCAGTGTTGGTGGGTGTTTGTTCTTTTCCATCCACATGGAAGTCTGTCCCAGCATCTGAGCTCTTTTGACTAGACTCTCTGTCCTACGATTCTGTGGTGACCTTTGACTTCTCCTAAATAATTTTAGATCAGAATATGATAGCTACTTCAGGTATTTTAATTTTCCAAGATGAGGATTCCCCTCAGACTGGAGGAAAATCCTAAATCAGATTGCTTAATTAGATTCTCTAAATCCAAGTGCTAAGAAACTAAAATTCCAGGTAGGACCCAGCTCTTTCACATTGGGTCACCTCCTCTCGAATGAGAGATGAAACTAATAGATGGTGTGATGGTTTAGAAAATATTTATTTCACTGAAGAGGAATATTTATTTCAAACCCACTAGCCACATCTATAAAAGAACATCTGTAAATACACGGCCTTAAGGAGTCTTTGGATCTTCTGCTTGTATTCCTCCCAAAGAATTTTGAAAAATATATGTAGCCTCTTACACATTTTGCGGTTTGCATCTTAAACTGTTCATCATTTAAACAGCTGCAAAAAATGTAATTTCAGGTACCCTGGATATGCTGATAATTTAAAGTAAAACCCCTTTAGAGTCCCATGCAATATACATATTACTGGGATGGGAGACCCAGCATCACCTGCTGAAATAATTCTCCCCAGAAATCAGAAGTTTTCAATCATGACTTTGCTACTTCCCCTGCAGAATTTTATCCTAATGGCATATATGTGTGTGTTTGAAAGTCACTGATAATCACCCTATGATACTTCTCGGTGATAAAATTACACTTACGTATTGAAATTGGAAAACAAACTTTCTTCTAGATTGATGACCTTTACAAGTATTATTTAGGGCACAACGGATCAAAACAATATACATGTCATTTTTAAACATACAAAGCAAAATTTTATGGGAAGCACAACTCCTCTGCTGGACAAAATTTGGAATTTTCTATGTGGTAGTCTGGAATTTTGTTAACCTTGAGCCAATGCACTAGAGCAGCTGTTCTCAGAGTGTGGTCTAGAGGCTCCCGGGCATCCCAGAGATACTTTGGGGGGCCTCAAGTTGAAAACTATTTTTGTGAGAAGAGCAATATGTTATTTGCCCTCTTCACTCTCATGCTCTCGGGAATGTATGATGGAATTTTCCATAAGGTGTATGATGTGTGATGATGTCATAGCTCTATGAGCTGATGAAACGTGCTTGTGTATTCTTGTGTTTTAATTTCTAATTCAGTAAATGGCAATAGATGTATCTCACGTAAACAAAAACGTGTAGGTTTTCAATCACTTTTAAGACAGTAAAGAGGAGACCAAAGCATTGGAGAACTGATGCCCTGTTGTGACTCCAGGTAAGGCAGAGAGAGGTCTTTTTTCTTTTGTAAAGTAAGAAAGAGATGACAGGGAAGTAGAAGGTGAAAAAGAAAAACTGGCACAGAGTCAGGACTTCGGGCATTTGGTCAGGCACTGACTTTCGGAAAGAGGACACATACTGCATGAGGATCCACTGACCCCTCTAAGCCGTCACCTGGGGCCCCTGCTGGCAGTCACTTTCCCAGGCAGGCCTGTGACACCTGGCTTTTCACCTTAGCTTCCAGGTCATCAGCTCCCAAATGAGAGGCCCATTTTGCCAGGCTACATGGACTCGCAAAACTTGGCTTATATTTAGAAAAATCAGCTTTGGCTCAGTCGGAAGACATTCAATCAAAACTTATATTTTGTACATATTTGAGCAGACATCTGCAGGCTAAAACCAGTCATTTGATTTCAATCGCTCTTGTCCAAACTCTTGGGAAACACTTGAGTACACACTGCAAGTGACATTCCCAACTGGTTGTGAGGGCAAGAGGAGCCCTGCTAGAAAACAAGAGGATGGAGTTATTTCTTTGAGATCCACCATCTAGTTATAGATCGTAAAGATGAGTTAAGCCCACAGTTCTTCGGTCCTGCAAGGTTGATCAATACCGAGAGTGAAACCGCTCCTCGGGGAACATGATTTTAGGTTAAGCGGGAAGTCATTTTTCCTCTTCGTGTTTCTCTTCAGAGGACACACAAAGTCAGGAAGACGATCTGCAGCTAATTCCCTGGTACAGGGCACCCACTCCGATTCAGAACTGCCCACAAGTAGCCAAACCATCTAGGAGAGCAGATCTGTCTGGGGGCTGAGGTGGTGAATGTCCACAGGCCAAAAGGATGCCAGCAGAGAGAAGTGGAAACTGCTTCCAACCCAGGTTAACTTTCTCCAGAACTGGATGGGCCAAAACTTAAGGCCAAATATAGGCTTCCTGGCTTAATGTATTCAGTGACCTTTCTATTTTTGCTTAATGGCACAAGCTTCCTAACTGGAGACTCATTTATAAGCCTGGGTTGAACACAGCAACCCAGACGTACTAAGAAAGACAGCTCCCCCCCCCTCACTTTTCTGTTCTCCCTCAGGATGAACAATAACCAGACTGGAATAGACCTTGAAGTTTTAGAGCCCAAACACTTGTGGCTTCCCAGGGAGAAATTCATCCACACACCCCTCCATCTCCACCCTACCACCCATTCTCCCGAGCGCCCCCAGCACCAGCGTCTCCACATCTCCTGTTACTGTGTCCTCTTCTCGTGGGCATCCCTCTTACTCCATTATGTCCCACCCAAGTCCATTATGATGGTTCATGCCCCTCTTGCTTGGTCCTCTGCTAGTTTAAAAAAAGACAGCCCCTGACACAAGGTCTGAAAGACATTTTAGGGAACATTCAGCCACAGGATGTTCCCTGGAGGAAAGGACAGTCAGAATCGCGGAGGAATTAGCTTCTAAGAGCACAGTTAGGGCAGTTCTTTGAGTTCTAGGTTAAGGAATCCTGTCCCTTTAATTTTCTTCCCTAGTGTTCATCTTTGTACCCAAAGAGGCAGGAAATAGAAGAATACGCTGCATAAATGAAGGACTTACACTTATTAACTTGGAATTCACTATCTGCCCGGAATTCACTCATTCAACATTTACAGGCACTTGGGATCTAGTCATGAATGAAACAAAGATCCTTACCCTTAGAGAGCTCACATTCTCATGGAGAAAAGTGGGTGGGAAATAATAAACTTAATAAATAAGTAAGCTGCATGTTCTATTAGAAGGTGATTAGTACGATGGAAAACTAGGGATCAGGGGGTCAGGGTGGGTAGAGAGAAGTGGCTGTGGTTTTAAATATGCAGGTCAGAGGGAGCTCCTTGAGAAATGGCCTCTCAGGAAAGACTCAGGGTGAGGGAACGGGCCAAGTTTATTCTGGAGGGTGACGGAAGGTTCAAACCAGAGGGAACATGTGGGTCAGGCCTTTGTCCTCCAAGTGAGGTGGGGAACCTGGGGCTTTGAGCAGAAGACTGATATGATCTAGTCTGTGTTTTATAAGGATCGTTCCAGCTGCCACGCAAAGACTAGCCCTTCGGCCATAAGGTCCCTTAATTGCTCCAAATTTTTTCCTGATCTGCAAAATGGGAATTAAAAAATGCCTAACTATAGCACAGGTTGCAATGAGGCTCAAAGTAAATCTTTACCAAAAGCACTGTGAGAATTACGAACTGATTTATATAAATTCTCATTATTATTGTTACTGTTGTTGTGACAATGAACATTACGAATTATAGTCAATTAACTAAAACCAAAACTAGCTTAGCTGTTTCCTAAATGTGGATTTAAATATAAAATGAGTAGTTTTTAAAAAGTAAAAACCAGAAAGATGAGCCTAAGTCCCCCACTCTTGGTAGAAAGGTAGCTCAAAATTGACAATGAGTTAGTAACTGTTGCATATGAAAATTTGTAACAGGTAACATTTCAGTCATTCCTGTAGGCTGCTTCTGTACCAAGGCCTTTACATCCATTATTTCACTGAATCCTCATACATGTTTTATGAAGTAGACACGGTTATTACCCCTATTTTATACGAAGAAGGTGAGTAAGTTGCCTAGGGACACAGTGGTGACCTGGCATTAGTCTGTATCAGAGCTCGGGATCTTAACCACTAACCTGTAACGCATCCCACCACTGAACACCATGCAGCAAAAGCTTTCTGCAGTTCTGCTCTTTATTTGGGGACTTTATTTTGCCAATGACAAAGTACTTCCTTGGGGAAAATAACTTTGCTTTGAAATAGTTTTCAATTCACAAGAAACTGCAGAAAGAGTAAAGAGCTCCTAGCACCCTTCACCCAGGTTCCCCTAAAAGGTAAGATCTTACCTGATCATAGTACAACCATCAAAACTAGGAAGGTGACTTTGGTATGATAAATACTTTTTTTTTTTTTTTGGCCGCACCTTGCGGCCTGTGGGATCTTAGTTCCGCCACCAGGGATCGAACCCGCCCCACCTGTAGTGGAAGTGCAGAGTCTTAACCACTGGACCACCAAGGAAGTCCCTGGTACAATACTATTAACTAAAATACAGACCTTATTCAGAGTTCACCAGCTTTTGGTTGTTTTATTTTGTGTGTGTGTGGGGGGGGATTTCTATGAAATTTTATTACAGGTACAGATTCGTGTACAGATGGAGAACTGTTCCATCACCAAAAAGAAGCTTCCCTGTGCCACCCTTTTTACGAACATCCTTCCCCCAACCTAACATCTGGCAGGAGCTGATGTGTACGCCATCACTGTAAGTTGTCATTTACGTATGGACACCAAGGGGGGAAAGTGGTGGTGGGATGAATTGGGAGATTGGGATTGTCACATATACACTAATATATATAAAATAGATAACTAATAAGAACCTGCTGGATAAAAAAATAAAATAAAATTCAAAAAAAAAAAGATAATGTTGTCTAAATGGAATTACATAGCATGTAACCTTTTTTTTTTCCCCCTGTACCAATGGGATCATTTATTTACAATTCAGTAAAAGTCTCAGCCCAAACCAGCAAAACCATCTATATGATTGTAGAGAGCCATATACGGGTAATTTGCCTTCTGACAAAAATCTGGAGAGCAGAAAGGTGCCACAAATTGAATTAGCCTCAGATTGTTCAGAAAGGAAATCACAGCTGGAAAACATTTCAAACAGAGATCCCTTCGAAGAGCCTTCCAAGGACAGCCGCCAAGTATATTTTACACGTAACCTTTGAGATTGGCTTTGTTGACTCAGAATAATGCCCTTTAGACAAAGTACTTCTTTGCTCATGGTTCTTGAAGACAGCGCTTACATCACAGAGGAAAAAACAAAACAAAACCGATATCAAGAGGGGAAAGCGTATGACCTTCCTGTTCAAACATGTCTCAACAATCAGGGCTCTTTAAACCACTTCCCTGCTCAGCTTCCTCTTGGTAGAAGGGATGGGAAAAGTTTACTTCAGGGTTAATTCCAAGATAGCAGGGTGCCTACCTGCAAACATTCAGATTTTATTTTATTTTTTTTGCGGTAGGCGGGCCTCTCACTGTTGTGGCCTCTCCCGTTGCGGAGCACAGGCTCCGGACGCGCAGGCTCAGCGGCCATGGCTCACGGACCCAGCCGCTCCACGGCATGTGGGATCCTCCCGGACCGGGGCACGAACCCGCGTCCCCTGCATCGGCAGGCGGACTCTCAACCACTGCGCCACCAGGGAAGCTTTGTTCTATATCTTGATTGAAGTGGTGGTTACGTGAGTGTCTACATTTATCATGACTCACTGAGTGGTGCATTTAATTGCTATGCATTTAACTGTATGTCAATTTAACCTACATATTTCATTGTATGCCCCATAAATCCTCCTTTATGGGACTTAAGCAATCATCCCAGAGAGGGAGGAATGTATTTTTTTAAAATTAATTTTGAACAAATAAGTTACTTGACGATCAATTCCTTGGAGAAACTCAAAGAAAACTCAGATGAAGGCAGAGACATAACATTGCTTGTGGACTCGGGAGTAAGAAAAGTGATTCAGAAACAATACCTCAGGTTGGCATTCACTAGCTGGTCCACTCAGCATAAATATTCAGTGAGTATTACCATGAGTCAGGCACCACCTTGGGGGAGACAAAGTCCCTGTTCTTACTGAGTATACATTCTCTAAGAAGACAGACAAGCAACTAAACAAATAAACAGGGAAATTACAGACTGTGACCAGCGCAGTGAAGGAAGTCCACAAGAATACATGCCTGGGAGTCAATAAAGGAGTGGGGAGGAACTAAAAGAAGGACCAGGAAAGACTTCTGTGCAAAAGTGATGTCTGAGACGTGTCATGGGATGAAGGGCAGATGGAACAACACGGCAAGCAGACAGAAAGAAAGTGCAAAGGTCCTGAGGCAGGGAGAAAGGTGACGTTTCTGAGAAAATGAAAGACAATCAGTGTGACGGGTGCGTAATAAGCAGGGAAAGAGTGGGATGGGTTTGGGCTGGAGAGTTGAGCGGGAACCAGAGCGCGCAGGTCCTGTGAGCGGGGGCAGGACGGACTCTGAGTGCCAGTCAAAGATAATGGGAAGCCCCTGAAGGGTTCCAGCAGGCGGGGGACACGAACTGCCATGGAGGACGAGAGTGGGGACAAGGCTAGAAGCAAAGAGACCAGTTAGGAAGTTACTGCAGTGCTGTGGGCAAGAGCTGGCAGTGACGTGGACCAGGGCACTGCAGCAGGGACAGAGAAAAGACAGATTTGAGATGTACTGTTGGAGCAGAACTGACAACCTGCTGATGCATTCAGTGAGGAAAAGGAGAAGGAAGGAAGGATGGGCAAATGGTGATATCATTTACTAAGATGGGGAACTCTGGGGCAGAGCAAGTCTTGGGGGGAAATCAAGAGTTTCATTTTAAGACGCTTCCATACCCAGTAAGTGGAAATGCCAAGCAAGGAGCTTGAAGCTCAGGGGGGAGGTCTGAGCTGGAGACATGAAGTTCAAGGTTGTCATCACACAGATGGTCGCGAAGCCAGGGGCCCAAAGGAACTCTCAGAGGTGGGTCCAGGACTGAGCCCTAGGGCACCCTCCCACATTCAGAACTCCTGTCAAGGGAAGAGGACGAGTCGGGAGGCAGGAAGGAAGCCAGGAAGACAGGGCTTCCTGAAGGTCACCTCTGGCGTGCGCATCCCTCAGAACGTTTGCTGAGTGTGTGAAAAAAAGAAAGGATCGGGGCTGGTAACCTTGCCAGATGTTGCTGGAAGATGCAGTGACAGGAGCCAAAGAGGAGCCCGCTGGATTCAGTGGCACAGAAACATCAGTGGCGCGGACCCCGAGAGCGCTGTCGGAGGAGCACGGCAAGGAAGCCAGGGCACGCCCATTCGGAGGGAAATCAGATGACCGCTGACCATCAGGGCGGCCACGGCCTCACAGTGACTCAGTCCTCCCGCAGCCAACCCCGTGGCCAACGCACCTTCCTTGCCGCCAAACCTCGCTGAGGTCGTCCCATCAGTGGTTCCTGAAATGCAAGCCCTGCCAGCCAGCAGGGCCACAGCTGCCACGGAAGACGTGAGCAGGGCTCCCGCTGCCCAGGCTCAAGGACTCTGGCCACTTCGCCAACTTAACCACAGATACCCGCGGTGGCCGTATCCCCACGCCCCAGTCCTGCCCTGTGACCTCTGACCCCCGAGATTCCCCCCCGCTTCCCCCTCCACCTGGCCCCTACCCTCAGCTGCCTCACCTGCGGTTTCATCCGCCTCGACTCCCTGCTGCTGTGCACACGGCGCTCATCAAACTTCTGCTCCCCTTCCACCATTCCAGGGCAAACAGTATGGAAATCCCACAACTCAGACTCACCAGGGACAGTCAGAACGGAGGGGGATTTTTCTGGAAGTTCATTGACACGGCTGCTGTTCTGAACCCAGAAAATGTTGACGGGCTCAGGTGGGCCCACGGCCTGACAGGTGAGGTTGAAGGCTGTGTTTCTGGTGACATTCATGCTCTCAGGCTGCCTCGTAAAGTGAGGAAGTCCTGCAGAGGAAGAGGTGAGCGAAAGAAGCTATTAGATCCACAGGCCGAGGCACAGCCCCCAGGGGAATGGAAACCACACGGGAGCTTGGCAGCGGGAGCCTCCTCTGTCCACCACCCAGGTCTGAAACGGCCAGTTTTTACCTCCCTGAAGTTGGGTAGGAAAGAACAAAGGGGCTAATTCCTGCCAGCCTAGCCCTAGCCTGTCTTCTAGGACACTTTCCCAAAGGAGTCATGGTGATTCAGAACTGTTTTTTTTTCAGAAGGGAGGCCTAGCAGTTCTGAAATTAGGTGTTGCTCAAACTCCTGGGAAAGGCTGGCAGGTTTTCAGGATTCCTTACCAATAAACACAAAGTGAAAACAAAGCCACGTAAGAATCTACCCTTTTTTTTTCTTTTTTAAATTTAAGCATACTTGATTTACAACGTTGTTATTAGTTTCAGGTGTACGGCAGAGTAATTCAGTTATACATATGTAAAAATATATTCTTTTTCAGATTCTTTTCCATTATAGGTTATTACAACATATTGAATATAGTTCAATATCAACTATATTGTGCTATACAGGAGGTCCTTGTTGTTTATCTATTTTATATATAGTAGTGTGTATATGCTAAACCCTAACTCCTAGTTTATCCCTTCCCTTCTTTCCCCTTTGGTAACCACAAGTTTGTTTCCTATGTCTGTGAGTCTGGTTCTGTTTTGTAAATAAGCTCCTTTGTATCATTTTTTTAGATTCCACATATAAGTGGTATCATACGATATTTGTTCTTCTCGGTCTGACTTACTTTACTTGTATGATAATCTCTAGGTCCATCCATGTGGCTACAAATGGTAATATTTCATCCTTTTTATGGCTGAGTAATATTCCAGTATATACACCACATCTTCTTTATCCATTCGTCTGTTGATGGACGCTTAGGTTCCTTCCATGTCTTGGCAATTGTAAATAGTACTGCTGTGAACATTGGGGTGCATGTATCTTTTCAAATTAAAGTTTTTGTCTTTTCCAGATATATGCCCAGGAGTGAGATTGCTGGATCATATGGTAACTCTATTTTTAGTTTTTAAGGAACCTCCATGTTGGCTGCATCAATTTACATTCCCACCAACAGTATACGAGGGTTCCCTTTTCTCCACACCCTCCCCAGTGTTTATTATTTGTAGACTTTTTTGGATGATGGCCATTCTGAACGGTGTGGTCTGCCTGTTTTTGAGGACAACCTATTTTGTGTGAGACTTTCAGGTGAGGGATAATAAATTTTAAAATCTGTACACTCGTACAGGGCTGAGCACTTCTCCAAGCACATTCTCATGAAGAGTACAGACAGAGTTACACAGTTACAACCCCAAGATCTCCCACTATGATCCCAGAACCGGGGTCATAGGGAACGGACGTTAAGAATAGCTCAGAGAAAACCAGTTGGTACTTATTTGGGGCATGTGACAAAAATTTGACAGATCAAGCTAACTGGCCTCAGACGTTTAAGCTGTGTTCTTTTGGGACTGGGAGCTCACAGCTCTGGTCCCAGCAGGACTGATGTGGGAGTGGTAAAATGGGATTCTTTTTTCATGTATCAAAGTTTTGCAAAACTCCATTTGCACCTAACTCATTCCTGCCCTGGGCATTTTTTCTGGGATTTTACAAGTGAAATGTCCTCTGAATAGTTTTCCCAGATTAGCAGCAAATGTAGCAACCCTCCCTTCTGGCTGATGCAGACAGATCCCTGTGGCACTGGCTGTGCAGCCTGGGATGGGCTCAGAGCAAAGCTCCAAAAGAGACTCTGAGGGGCCCCTCCCTCAGGCCTCCCGCAGCATTAGAGGGTATCAAGTTCACGTCTGCAAAAGAAAGGGTAGCTCAGCAGCCTTTTTGTGGGAGATGCTTCTCGTTGAAGTTCCTTGAAAAGCTAATCACCTGCTCTAAAGCCTTTGATGAGGAGGGTCGGGAGAAAGCAGAAAAGTTGTTCTGAAGGCTCTGCACCTCAGCGAGCAGGGACCCTGGAGGGCAGCCCCTAGGACAGTGGGGAGCGGCCACTTGGGGTGATAATGAAGATGCTTCCTCCTCAAAGCCTCACTTGACAGGCCCTGCCATTGCCGAACCGGACGTGCAAACCCCGAGATGCAGGACCCGGGCCCCCCTGGCCTGGCTCACCTGTGCATCAGCTCACGAGTCCAACTTCCTTGAGGGCAGAGACTGCCTTCTCCTTGCCTGTTGCTCCAGCTCCCCCACCAAGCCCATCTCGTGTCATGGCATCGAACTGCACTGAATCACGCGCCTGACAAATCCTAGGGCCTAAAAAGGAATCCCAGGCCGAGCTGCAGGACCAATCAAGAAAACGGCTCACTCTCCCTGATTTCCCCGTCTGCATAAGCAAGACAGTAACAGATACTGAATAATAAACAAATTGGCACTTGACCAGGTGAGTGGCATCTGATGCCAGCACTGAGAACTGGATAATAGGTTGCATTTTGTTTCTTAACATAAAAAGACTTCAGTTGTTTTAAATTGTAAATAACCTTAGGACAAGGAGGTCCACAATCTCTTTTTAGCTCAGCCATAGCACGTAGGATAGAGCTAAATCTCTAAGAATTAAGTGAATTTCATAACTACCTGAAGTCTGCAAAGCAGATGGCCTTGTAAAATTTCAGTGCTTATGGATTTGCAAGGTTTGCATACAGAGTTACCAATGGAATAAATTAGGAATTTGAGAGTAACATATATATGCTACTATATATAAAATAAATAAACAACAAGGACCTACTGTATAGCTCGGGGAACTAGCCTCAATATTTTGTAATAGCCTATATGGGAAAAGAATCTGAAAAAGAATATATATATATATACATATATATATACACACACACATATAATAAACTGAATCACTTTGCCGTATACATGAAACTAACACAACATTGTAAATCAACTATACCTCAATAAAAACAATTAAAAAAACAAACAAACAAATGGGCATGCCCAACTCTGGAGCATTATACACGAAGCGATTAATGCAGGCTCTACAACAAACCGCCCTGTGGCAACTGGACACCCTGTGGCCTCTGGACTCACCTTGCACCTCGACGTAGATGGGGTCAGACACGATCTCGTCATTGTTTATTTTCATCTTACAGATATACGACCCATTGTCTGAACGCTGCACACTGGTTATGCTTCCGGGAGAAACACAAAGATATTTATCGTGACGACCTTTAGAGTTTCTGCTATAGGAATGGAACATTCTTCAACTTCTTTGTCCTTCGCGGTGATGATTAACGTGGCTAATGTGTGTCACGTGTGTCTCAACACGGCTAGGTCACAGTACCCAGATCCTTGGTCAAACGTTACTCTAGATGTAAAGATATTTTTCTGTGAAGGTGTTTTTCAAGTGTGATGAATATTCCGACCAGTCGACTCAAAGCAAAGCAGATGACCCTCCATCGCTTGGGTGGGCCTCGTGTAGTCCGTTAAATGCCTTATGAGCATAGACTGAGGTCTTCCGAGGAACAGGAAATCCTGCCTCCAAACTGCATTTGGGCCTCAAGGCTGCAACATCAACTCTTCCCTGGGCCTCCCACTGACACCCCACAGATTTCAGAGTTGGCAGCACCCACAATTACATTAGCCAATCCTTAAAATAAATTTCTCTCGCTCTCTTTGTGTTTGTGTGTGTCTGTGTGTGTGTGTGTGTGTGTCCTCTACCGGTTCTGTTTCTCTGAAGAATCCGGTCTAACACATATATTGTCACTTGTCTGGACTTCCATGGTAGGCTCTGTACCAGGGTTCTCTATATCAGAGTACCACCCCTCCAGGCATTTTGCAAATTTGTGGAGTTGTTTTGGATGGTCACAAATAACTAGAGGCGACATGGTTTTCAGGGGCCAGGGGCAACTTTTCCACATCCCAAATGACCTTCTTCTTTTTTTTTTTTTTTTTGGTACGCGGGCCTCTCACTGTTGTGGCCTCTGCCGTTGCGGAGCACAGGCTCCGGACGCGCAAGCTCAGCGGCCATGACTCACGGGCCCAGCCGCTCCGCGGCATGCGGGATCTTCCCGGACCGGGGCACGAACCCGCGTCCCCTGCATCGGCAGGCGGACTCTCAACCACAGCGCCACCAGGGAAGCCCCCAAATGACCTTCTGAGACTAGAACCTAATCTCACTGTACACACACACAAAGTATTTTGCCTGGTGTTAATATCCATGTCATTTCCCAGGACCGTGAAAATGGAGGGCCAGTATCCCTTTGTCCTGTTTGGAACTTGGCTGTGACTCAGTCATCGTCTGGAAGATGGATCATCGACAGCACTGCTCCGTCTGCAGCTGCCATGTGCCTGGGGGCAAGTCACTGTGGACTTTATTATAATCTCTCCTGGTGTGGTCACACCCAGCATTTACATATTCACATTCATATTATTTAATTATCAATTGCCTTCCTTTCGTTTCCCTCTTATTACAGGATGAACATAAGATATCTTATATAAACAGGCAGCCTTGGCTCTAAGAGGTTCAGAGTCCTGCTTGCCAATTTCCCAATGTGTTTACAAACAGGGAGTTACACCACAGACGTGAAACCCGCTCTTAGCCGGGGTGGGAAGGGGTGAGACAATGAGGCACACTTTGAAATGCTCTCAGATGCTCTCCTACAGAGGATGCCTTTATTAGCCCCAAGCACTGATTTCTTCTCTGCCCATCAGACACAACCCAGAAGACTGTGAATGAAGGAAAAAGAAAAAAGAAGAAAAACGTGGAGGGGTCCACCTGCCTTCCTAGCAGCTTGTTCCCCGATATAACTAGTTTATCCCAAAGCAAAATAAAATCTGTCCTCAACCTGTCAAGGGCTACGGCTTAAGGCTTAAAAGAGACCAGGAAGCTGGCAAGGTCAGAAGGGGCAGCTGCCAGGGTTATTAACACAGCACAGTCACCACCAGGAGCTGACAGGCGGCAGTGAAGGGTCCCCGGCCTCTAGAAGCCACGGTTTTCAGAACAAACACTGGACACTGGTAAATACCGCTTCTCCCAACACTATTCTGCAGACCCCTATTAGCCTATGATAAACAGAGTAACGAAGGTACACATGAAGAACGGCATCAGGGGGCTTCCCTGGTGGCGCAGTGGTTGGGGGTCTGCCTGCGATGCAGGGGACACAGGTTCGTGCCCTGGTCCGGGAAGATCCCACATGCCGCGGAGCGGCTGGGCCCGTGAGCCATGGCCGCTGAGCCTGCGCGTCCGGAGCCTGTGCTCCGCAACGGCAGAGGCCACAACAGTGAGAGGCCCGCGTACCAAAAAAAAAAAAAGAACGGCATGAGTCAGAACTACGAGGGCCAGAGCTGCTTGGGTTAGCATCATCTCCTTAACGGTCTCAGGATCCAGCAGTGTGACGGTCCCCTGTCCCCTGCATTTCCTGATGTGCCAATCTAAGCAGTGCCCCATTGACTGGGAATACTCTGTCTTCCCCTCTCCCCTCATTCCTATGTAGGAGCGATATAATTCTGGAAGGCACCTGATGAATGACTGTTGGACTTGGGGAGGATGCAGGGGTCAAGGAAAGGCCGGTCTCTCCATGCTTTAGGGCAGGAGCTGAATGTCACAATGCTTAGAGGTCACCAGGAGAAGACGGAAAGAGACCTCACAGGACAAATATCTCCAAATAACGGGCTAGCTGACGCTTCCCCTAGAATCTGCCAGGATATCAAGGTGACAGGAAGGGGCTGAAGAAAGCGGGAGGGGAGCAGGCGTCTAGGACGATGCGCTGCCCATCGTGGGTAACACCCAGAGGCTGGATGGTACGACGTGGCTTTCAGCAGCTCCTGCAGATTCTCCGCGGCTGACCTGTC
The DNA here is from genome assembly GCF_951394435.1 of Stenella coeruleoalba. Taxonomy (NCBI): domain Eukaryota; kingdom Metazoa; phylum Chordata; class Mammalia; order Artiodactyla; family Delphinidae; genus Stenella; species Stenella coeruleoalba. The sequence goes on along the minus strand of NC_137159.1, from coordinate 11,754,044 downwards.
TAGTCTTAGCAGTTCCAAGGGAAACCAAGGTTACGGCTACTGAAGAGAGGATCCTTTCTACTCATCACTTTACAAGAAGCAACATTTTCTTGAGGCAAGACTCAGGGAGGGGCTGGCTGCGGCAGACGATGAGATCTGACAGGCTGAGGACACCTACGCCCTCGGAAAACTGGGCTCTGGCTCACGGCCTGGGACCCCAGTGCTGTAGCAGGCTTGCTGCGTGACTCAGTGAGCCAGGGACCGGAGAGGAAGTGAAGGCCAGAGAGGGAGGCAGGGCACATCCCCAGGGGGACCGCACCCAGCCCAGGTATGGTCAGCACTCCGGGAACCCAAGAAGCCAGCAGGCACAAATAACCTTCGGCAGCAGAAATCAGACCACACAAAAAAGTCCAGGAGTACCTTCAACTAACCAGCAAGGAAAATTCAGACTAGGAGTAAAGCACGAGAATGCAAAGGGAACGTGATCAAAACTTGGTCTTTACTCATTCGCGTCAGGCAGGATCTAGCGTCACTGGGTGAAAAGGACAACGTGTCTGCGTTAATTAGCAAGTCCAGATCCATCTTACCTATAGCACAGGAAACGTTTTTCACAAATCATTCTCTTGTTGCTTTCTAGACATCACGTAAAGGCTCCCAGGATGATGGCAGTGTGGGGGGGTGGGACTGGAGATGGGCGACTGGTCCCCAATCTCCTCCCTCTCCCCCGCAGAAACAGCAGGAAAGGCTCTGAGCTCAGAATAGCAACCTAGGCATTCGGACGATGACTGAGTAAGGAGTTCCAGAAAGAACACAGAAAGGGGAGGAGGGAGGCGTCATTCAGGAAAATGTCCAGAACTGGCGATATGGGTCTTCCCTCACCTGACACCTAGGTGGGCAGCACAGCAAGAGAGACAAGACCCACCAAGGGGCTTCACCAGGCAATGTCACACCTCTAAGACAAAGTGGAGACCCCCCAGAAGCTTCCAGAGAAAAGAAAAGCAGGTGATTTACGAGTGAATCAGAAACGTGTCATGCTTCTCAAGAACAACTCTGAGAGCGAAAAGGAAACGGAGCAATGATTTCAAGATGACAACAGGAAATTATTTTCCTTTAAAATTCTGTATCTGGCCAAACTACCTCAAGGTGGAGGTGGGAAAAACTTGGCATTTTCAGACACGTGAGGGCCCAGCAAGTGAGTAGAGGCTGGGCTCCAGGCCAAGGTGACGGGGTAAAGCCAGGAAGAGGGGGAGCTGGGCTCCAGGGAACAGATGCTGGAAGTCAGCAGGAACGAGGCTCCCCAAAATGAAAGCAAAGTTGACTCAGCCACAGACCCCAGACCTGGAGGGCAACGTGTCTGGGCTGGAGGAAAAGGGACAGCTCCAGGACTGGCGCCTCCAAGGAAAAACACCAGTCCTGAGAATCTGGTCATTTTGAGAGGCGGTGCATTATTTTCCTTTAAAACGTGGGGGGAGAAAGAGCGATTGAAACTTAGACAATTCAGTGAACCAACAGGCAAGGAAACTATTAAATTCAGGAAAATCAAAAAGCTCTATAACAAGTACGATGTAATTACAGTTGACTACATGATTTGGCTGAAAATAGCATTTCCATAGCCACAAAAATTGTGAACTCTGGGTACTGATTTAACCACAGCTATGAGTAGTACCCTACTAGATTAACACACCATGCTGGGGCCTGGCACAGGCATGCACACACACCACACGTACACATACACACACACACGACTCATGGACTGAATATCTCTGGAAAGCTACCCAGTAAACGGGTCACCTCAGCTCCCCACTGGGAAAGAGCAAGGGGGCTGGAATGCAAGAGATAACTTTTGGACAGTTAGACTACTTTACCGTGTGCAGGCACTTAAAAAAAAAAGTATAAGAATTCCATCAGCTTTTGGTCAAACATCTGAACAGGGGAAGACCAAAGAAACCACAGATTCTGCCACAGTGTCTAGACAGGAACCACCTGGAGAGAGCCATGGCGGTGGGACAGCAGCTGCAAAAAAAAAGCCCATCACACCAGCATCCCCTCAGCTGACGTAGCCCCAGGGCATCCTACAAGGACACACAGCATCTCTCTGGCCCTCAGACCTATTACAACTAGGCTGGCCTGCTCAGAAATGGCTCGCAAGGAGTACCTAAGCTCTCAAGCCTTCTTAGAAGACATATAAAAAAGGACCAATATTGGATGAATGCCTAGAGTAGTCAAATTCACAGGGAAAGAATGTGGAATAGAGGTTACCGAGGGCTGGAGGGGAGGGGGAGTGGGGAGTTAGTGTTTCACGGGTATGGAGTTTCAGTTTGAGATGATGAAAGAGCTCTGGAGATGGATGGTGGTGACAGTGGCATGACGTCGTGAATGTACTCAAGGTCACTGACTTGGATATTCAAAAAGGGTTAAAATGGTAAGTTGTTTTTGTTTTGTTTTTTTTGCGGTACGCGGGCCTCTCACTGTTGTGGCCTCTCCTGCTGCGGAGCACAGGCTCCGGACACGCAGGCTCAGCAGCCATGGCTCATGGGCCCAGCCGCTCCGCGGCACGTGGGATCTTCCCGGACCGGGGCACGAACCCGTGTCCCCTGCATCGGCAGGCGGACTCTCAACCACTGCGCCACCAGAGAAGCCCTAAAATGGTAAGTTTTATGTTATGTGTATGTTACCATAATAAAAAAAAAAGCCATGAAAAATGGAAAGAAAAACTTTTAAAAGAAATACAAAGACGATCCACTGCTAAGCATCCTGTTTTACCCTCTGCCGTCGTTCAAACGGTGCTGACAGCATTCCATGGATCACCCGAGTTCAGGGATCTTGGACAAAACCTGAGCTGAAAGGAAGTCTGAATATAAAGCAAGTCCAAAAGTCTCAGGGATCAATGGCTAAAAATAACTTTTCCAGCTGATGGTTTGGCTCAACAAATTAGGTTCTTACTTTCTAGATGTTTGGCTGATTTCTCATGCACGATTCCATTTTGGGGTAAAGAACAGCCAGCAATGGTACCAGGCAGATGCACACCCGCACCCCGCCCCGCCTGTGGCAAGGGTCTCGGCACACAGCGCCTGCGGGGGCGCCGCCAACACAAGCGTCTCAGGCGCCAGGAGCCCGCAGGGACCCAAACTACCTACTTAACATGTTTACCAAGAAAATGTAGGAAGAAAGTAAAATCCTTCTAGCTTTAGCTACTGGGAAGGATGCCAGAATTTAAAGAGTACTGGGAATACCTAGACTACAAAGAAAACAAACATCAAATACCTTCCCTCCTCCATAAATCACCCAATAACTAAATGTGCTGGGCCTGTCAGTTTACAGGAACATCAGCTTCTGTTTTTGCTTGAGGGTGAGTCTCCCCAAGTCTTCTGATCTCAAGGCTGGTGCCTTCCTGATGAGGGAGTGTTTCCACCAAAGCGAGAGAGCTTTCTACACCCCATACCAGATTTTTGAGCTACGTCCCACAAATTACACCGTCCTTTAGAGACTTCACGGGAAGCTCTTGGCTAAGGAGGGTCCTGGGGCTGGACGAGCTGATAACAGGTGTAGATGGGGCGGGATACTGGTTGGAGTGTCAAGGGGGATGCTCAGCCTGGTGACCTAAGTCCCACAGTCTAGCAACTGCTTTCAAGTGATGTACCATGCACGGGGTGGTGGGGGGTAAGTAGGGAGGCTGGTGTGGATTTTCAGTATTCATCACCAAACTATCAGTTAAGAATACTCCAACCTACTAGCAGACACTGAATGCTTCCTACACCCATGAATGAAAGATGACTCGACTCTATCAATAATAATAGACAACTAAGTGAAACGTGAACTGTTAGCACAGGACAGACCCAGCTCAAGAGGGCATCTGGATTTGAAGTCCCACATCAGTTACTTCTTCCCTTGTGTATGCCACCAACCTTGGCATTTTGAAAATAATTTTTAAGGTTTTCCCTTTATAATTTCATTTGCACTCTCTATACATGAATCTGTTTTACAATAGCAAGTTACAGTGGCATTAAAATATTAAATATTAAAAATATTAAATAATAATTAAATATAAATAATATTAAATATTAAAATATTTTGAAGACTTTTAGCAATATAGGTAAATGTTCATCCTACAATGATAAGTGCATGAAATAAGACATACATCTATGTAATAAAATACTAATTTGATTTCAAGCATCTTAGAGTTCTATATGCTTGGAAAAGGTTTCTTGGGGTTGTGGGCCATAGTTTCCTTCTCTGTACTTGTTTGGTATCTTCCAAGTATTTAACAAAATACATACAACTATGAAAACAAAATACATATGTAACTATTAAAATAACTTAAAAAATGCACATATAGAGGAGCTAAGACCAAGTAGTTTCAGAAATCTTCTGGGGATACTCTCACGCATGATGCCAAAACAAATCTCCTTTAAGCTTTCCAGGGTACATGGGACTCATGCTGAAATGCCTGTGAGCTCCTCCTATCATTCCCACCCTCCCACACCTAGTTTCAATAAACTGAGGGTTGACTACAAGATGTGGTCCCCCCTGAGCAGCAGAAGTGTCCTTCCCTTGGTCCTGATGCAGGGCCCTCCTCCCCTAAAGGCCAAATTTAAAATCTGATGGCAACACTACCTTAAACACATCACCACCACCTTAGCGCTTCTGCACTTGACATTTGAGTCTTCCTTCCCCTCCATTCTGTTCACAAGCAGAAGGACAGGGACCAGGTCTGTCCTTCGTGTCTCAATGCCCAGACGTTCAGGGCAAGGCTGGCTGATTTTATAACTAGTGGGCGGTTGCCTGTGTTGTGATTTGAAAACAAAATCTCTATTCCTTGTGTCCAAAATGATGTCACCAGTCAATGTTCAAGCTTTCCTTAGTGTAAATTACTTATCCCATTCTTTCCTTCCTTTGGAAAGGAAAGCACTATGATGGCCACTGTGAGAGAGTGGAAGTAATAACAGATGAAAGTTCCAGTGCTTTAAATCTGCACGCCTCTTAAACTACACCTTCAACCAGGACAGGTTTTGTTTTAGGATGAAAGACCAGAAGCGTGACTAATCCTAATGTTTAGAATGAGGGGTTTGGGAGTTTAAGTGTGGGGTGGGCAAAAGCCAAGGGTCTGCATGATATGAAAGAGAAAACATGAACCAATATCAGGCTAAGAGAGTTAAATGCAGCATCCACAATCTGCCAGGCTTCAGCGACTCACAGCTGCTTCGTATTTAAAGCACAAGTGCAGGTGCAAACTGTGGACTCCCCGATCCGGAGACCTAATCATTTCAAAATTCATGTCCATTCTGTCCTTTTTTATTATAATAACCTTATAGAAAAATGGTTCCGTGATCTAACTTAAAATACTTTGTGTTTTTCTTTATAGTTCCTCTGACCCCTGCCTATATACGGACATCTATCTTTTGCACATTCCCTTAAATAAATGTGGTCCATGCCGGTCCTGTTAGTGGCAACTCCAGCAAAGTTGCAGGCTAACGAATTCCTGATAAAATGGCATCTATTGAAAACCTAGAACTAGTGTTTAACTCTTCACTGTTTCTGGGAACCAGAGTGGATTTCCTCAGGGCCCGTGAAGATTTGAGAAGAGAGGATACTGCAGGTGTGCATATCAGGCCCCCTGGTTAAGGATGACCAGCTTACTACCTAGTGATCCTGAGCAAGACACCCTACTCTTAAGGACCTCAGGGTCCTCATATAAAAGACATCAAATTAGGGTCTCCAACATCCTTCTCTCTTGGGAAGAAATGACACAAATATTGATAATCTTGATCAAGTCACTGTAATTTACTTCACTGAATCACCCACAGCTACAGTGCTGCCTGTACATTACTTTAATCAAGTTGAAGAATATCCTGATGGTGGACTTACTGCTGTTCCAGATATTACTCAATTCAGCTGAGTGTCCATCCTTTGCAAGAATTCTGATCACGGAATTTGCTTAGTTGGGAGGTCACATAAGATTTTTTTCTCTTCCAAATGAGTTTATGAGAGTTCAGCCGAATACATGCAAAAGTATACATTCTTCTCTAAAGTTCTCAAAATATCACCCAGTCACCTTCTGAACTCTAAAAACATCAGCTCAGAATAAGACACCGTCTAAGTTTAAAAACTCTCCAAATCTTTTGACTATCTAATGGCCCCTTAGAGCACACCTAGAGCTGCCAGTCAGGCGGTCCAAACCCATCTCCTTGGCAAGAAGACCAGGGAAGATGCAGCGGCTCACCCACGGTCTCATGGGGGCCGGTGGCAGGACCCCCACTTGGGACTTGCAGCCCAGAGAGCAAGGCTGTGCTTTCCTCCTAAATGACCCCGGGTGAGACGAATGTGCCAGTTTTGGTTTCTATAAGCCTTTAAACCTCATTCATTATGAAATGGTGATTTTAATTCTCCCATCAGAAGCTGTGTCTACATAATGGAAAAACATCTGTGTTTTGTAGTTGATGGAGAAAAAAATATAGCCATGGGCAAGACACCCGAGTCTTGACACTGGCGGAGAATGGCAGCGCGAGAGACCCAGCCAGAGGTTAAACCGACCAACGGGAAATGCGGAAATCGTTTTCTTTCCTTGATGATGACCAAGATAACTTGGAAAATGCTAAAAAGGGGGTCATCTTATGAATGTGTTGACACGCTAAACTCTAACTGGAGTCATCAGGTCTATGGTAACCCCGAGGTGGTTTTCTGAAAAGGAAACACACAATGATTCACCAGAAGACATGACACAGTCTGGAAGAGGCCCAAACATCAGGTTGGAGAAAGTAAAAACACAGCAGATCAAAGAGGACTCCACTCGGAGTGGAGGAATCCCAGAGAAAAGCCTCCTGAGTCAACGCTGCTCCGAATTCATTTAGAAACTTCAGTGACCACAGTCCACCTAATTCTAAAACTGTACATGCCAGGAAGTCCTGATATAAACACAAACAAACAAAACCCCTCCTGGCTAAGAGGAAAGAGTAGAGAATGAAAAGGGACGGTGAGAAGAGAAGCAGCTGTCTCACTGTCTCCAGTATCTGCGGTAGGAGGACTCAACCCTTGGGACGATGGATTATTCCACATTTATGTCCTGGCCTGGCTTATCCGTGTCACCCCCTCCAACTCACTGGGCCTGCCCCTGCCGACACAAAGTGGAATGCTGAGATGGGGAGCCACGTGGCCGAAGATCTGTCTCAATTCCCCAGACTTCACACTTTCCGCCTCCTTCCTACCCCAACAGGAGGGCAACATCTGCAGCCGCCGGGGGTGCTGGGAGAGGGAGAAGGGAGAGGAGATAGGGCAAACGAAAGGGGTGGAGGGCTGCCTTGTTTCACAAGTTCCACGCCCACCTGGTGAGTTAGATGTCTCCTCCTGCCAGGTAGGAACACTGTTCTCACTCGCTGGGAGAGTTCTTGAGTCCAGCAGGCCTTGACAGGACTTACAGGCCAGCTGGGAAGAGCATTTGATCACCAAGAGTTCCAGTAGGGCCAAAAGCCAATAGAAAAGAAATCAGCAATACAATCAGCTATTAATCTACCCTCTAAATGGACCAGTGGGGTTGCTAACACAGAAAACAGAAGGCTGTTATTTCTTTACAAGCCTTTTGCTTTTGAATCAGCAAAAGCACAACAACAACTTTTTTTTTTTTTTTGCGTTACGTGGGCCTCTCACCGCTGTGGCCTCTCCCGCTGCGGAGCACAGGCCCCGGAGGCGCAGGCCCAGCGGCCACGGCCCACGGGCCCAGCTGCTCTGCGGCACGTGGGATCCTCCCGGACCAGGGCACGAACCCGCGTCCCCTGCATCGGCAGGCGGACTCCCAACCACTGCGCCACCAGGGAAGCCCCACAACAACATTTTAAAAGAAAGGAAGAAAGAACACTTACCTGAAGGAAGCGATGATTGCTGTAACTTCATCATCTGGATAAAATTGAGTAATTGCATGATGGGCCCCCAGCAATTCCTTCCCATCTTTCCACCAAGAAATAGTTGCACTGTCCTGGTATATATTAGGTATGTTGATCGAGCAATTAAACTTGACATCTTTGTGTTCAGAAAGTATTATGTGGCCAACCGTGTGATTAAACGCAAGAGGCAGTAGGGACGTGGACCTGGCGGAGGTCACTCCGGGAAGGGCTGCATTTCCGGTGTGCGGTCTTCCAGGCTGGATGGGTGGAAACGTGGAGGTGGGCTGGAACCCACTGGTGTGAGGAAAGGAAAATGGTGTGTGGTCAGTCTGCAGGCTTCCCGGGAAAGATCTGGGGAACAGCGGGTTGGGCTTGGTTTCTTCGCTCACCTCAGCGACAGCTACAAAACAGAAGATTGGATTTTTAGCCTTTTAAATAATGGAGTTTTCCAAGTAGGTCCCCAACTTAATAGGCCATGATGAGAGAGTGACGGGCATCCTGAATGTCCTTAGAAAGCATGAGCGGAATTTATTTAACACACACGAATAGTGTGAATATTCTCTTTCACAAGTTCATTCATTCGCTTACTTCCTTCTTTCTAAAGAATACGTAAGAAATATAATGCCCCCGTCAAAATTTTTTCTTTTTTTAAATTGAGACATAATTGAGATATATATATATAACATATTTGTTTCAGGTGTACAATGCAGTGATTCCATACTTGTATATTTTGCCAAATGATTGCTGCAATAAGTCTACTTAATATCCATCACCACACATAGTGAGACACTTTTTTTTCTTGTGATAACTTTTAACACCTACCCTCTTAGCAACGTTTAAGTATATAATACAGTACTATTAACTACAGTCAGCATTAACTCCATTGCATTGCCAGGACTTACCTATTTTATAACTGGAAGTTTGTATCTTTTGACCACTTCACCCATTTTTTTTTTTTTTTTTTTTTTGGCCACCGCGCTGCGTGGCATGTGGAATCTTAGCTCCCCAACCAGGGATCGAGCCCATGCCCCTTGCATCGGAAGCACGGAGTCTTAACCACTGGGCCGCCAGGGAAGACCCTCAACCAGTTTTTGAAATTCGTGACTCATTCCAAATCCCTCATACCCATCTCACCAGCATGGCAGGCAGGTGATGGCGCCTGAGATCACCTTCCTACTGTCTCCTCAGTCACAAGACTATGCTTGGCCAACAGTCTTGCAAAGGCTGCTACTGGTCACAAAGGGGCGAGTTTACAATTCTTGTGCCTCAGCATGACCCACCCTAAGCATGGGGGAAAAAAATCAACATGTGCTTATGTCACCAGCTATAGAATGACTTGGAGCTTCCAGCAAAATGCTTGCCTGCAGGAATAGGCCTGGAAATATTTTGATTTCATTTGACCCACAAGAATTTCTAAAAATATAGGCTCACATCAGTTGTACTTTTAGTTTTTTTTTTTTTTGCGGTACGCGGGCCTCTCACTGTTGTGGTCTCTCCCGTTGCGGAGCACAGGCTCTGGACGCGCAGGCTCAGCGGCCATGGCTCACGGGCCCAGCCGCTCCGCGGCATGTGGGATCTTCCCGGACCGGGGCACGAACCCGTATCCGCCGCATTGGCAGGCGGACTCTCAACCACTGCGCCACCAGGGAAGCCCGTACTTTTAGTTTTAATGGCATTTTTGGAACGTACATTCTATACTAGTTGCAATTTATTCAAATACATTGACCACGGGTGGTGAGACAGGCAGGGAGGAGAGACACAGGCTGGCACCTTGTGGGTGAGTGACGGGGGTACACAGAGGCACCTCATGCCTCCTGTCATGCTCAGGACCTCACACCTTCCTGCGCTCCTGAGTGTGAGTGTGCAGGGGGTGCAGACTTAGCAAACAAGAACAAAAGACACCCAGTTAAACTTGAATTTCAGATAAACAACAAGTAATTTTTAGTATAGGGACTTCCCTGGAGGTCCAGTGGTTAAGACTTCGCCTTCCAGTGCAGGGGCTGCAGGTTCGATTCCCGGTCGGGAAACTAAGATCCCACATGCCTCGCGGCCAAAAAACCAAAACATAAACCAGAAGCAATATTGTAACAAATTCAATAAAGACTTGAGAAATGGTTCACATCAAAAACAAAAATCTTAAAAAAATTTTTTTGAGTATAAGGATTCAGTTAAGTACTTATTGGGTGAATGGAGGTACAAGCAGATTTGGGGGCAAAAGCGGGGATCTGAGAATTTATACCTCTGGCTTCCTCCCTGCAGGTCACTCTGGACCACACGTATCCCTGAATGGAGGGCCGGGGCTCCTGCCAGGGAGTCCTCTCCATCCAGCTCTCTCTCCCCGACCAGGTCAACTCTCCCAGTTGCTGCATTTGGGAACTGCGACCGGGGTGAATGCCAGGTTGGAGGACAAGAGGTTTCACTATAAGAAACGAGGGAGAGCTCATTGCTTGTCCTTGAGGCTGAGGTCTCAGGGGCTCTGGGAGTGCAGGGGTTCTCTGCAGGCTCTGGGGGAGGGCTTTGTGGGCCGGCTGCTGGCTGGCCTTGAGCTCAGTCGTCCAGACAGATTAGTGTGCTGTGATGGGAGTGATGATTTATTCCAAGGAGTGGACGTCAGGGTGATTCTGCAGAGAGGGGCCCCTGCCTCTCCTGTCGTCCCCACGCCAGGCAAACTTTATGTACAGGGATGGTAGGAAGAGGTGAAGCCCATCTTCTCTGATCTGGGGGGTCCCTTCTGCAGTAATGGATGCTCCCCATCTTGTCTGATTTGGGGATCCCTCTGCAGTAATGGCTGCTCTAGCTATTTATCTTATGCCTGTAGACCCTGCTCAGAACACTCTTTTTCTACAGCCTTCAAAGCACTTACAGTTCACCTCTGTCTCTTGGAGGCAAACTTACCTGCAGTCTTTCCTATTTCTTGAGGTGGGGAGTCAGGGGTTTTGTCCAAATAACTTTTTTTTTCTTGTGTGTTAAGTATAAGGCAAAAAAGTAGAGCGGGAGAAACAAATGATGCTTCCTTTGGTTTGTTTAATTTCCTTGAAAACACTGAACATTCCTGGGACTTCCCTGGTGCTCCAGTGGTTAAGACTCTGCCTTCCAATGCAGGGGACACAGGTTCAACCCCCGGTTGGGGAACTAAGATCCCACATGCGGTGGGGCAACTAAGCCTGTGCGCTCTGGAGCCCGTGAGCCACAACTAGGGAGCCCATGTGCTGCAACTACTGAGCCCGCACACTCTGGAGCCCACCTGCCACAACTAGAGAGAAGCCCCGCACGCTGCAGGGAAGAGCCCGCGCACCACAATGAAAGTTCCCGCATGCCGCAACTGAGAGCTGATGCAGCCAAATAAATAAATATTTTTAAAAATTGAGCATTTCTAATTATAAAGGTAACACAAGTCTGTTGTAAAAAGTTCAGATATTTATGGGAGCACAGAAAGTATAAAATGGAAACCTGTTTTGTAATCCCAACCGTGCAAGATAACCTCTGGTTATAGTTTGGGGTATAAGCGTTAGTTTACTATGAGCTGCTCACTGAACGAACTAAAGGCAAAGCCATCCAGTCAGATGACATCACTGAAACTGGGGAGCAGTCAAACCCCGTAATCACTATGGATGGTTTAAAAGGTAACTGATCTCCACAATTTCATTTGCCAGAAGCTGGTAGTATGATTGAATTGCCAACAGATATTTATATAACAGCACCTCCAGGTCTAAGATTTGCTGTGACTGTCTAATGGGATACGGAAAGGCACTTGCCCCAGAAGACAGGCAGCAGAGGGTCCCAGGAGTTAAAGGGGGGAGGGGACACAGCTAACTGTGTGCTCGTGGGAGGCTTTCCCTGATCTCCCCACCGCCACCCTGTCTAGTTAAACCTCCCAGGTCAGGTGCTGGGACCCTCCCCTTTGTAATATCTGTAATTTCTCATTCAATTCTTTCTCCCCTGCCGGGTTGACTGAAAGTCCCCCACACTGTAGTCAGTTCCTTGGAGGTGCTCAAAATAGGTTTGTTGAATGAATAGGTAAGGGCATGAATTAAAGGAGGGGTAGGGGAGGGTTGACAGGGTTTCAAGGGGCAGAGGTGGTGGAAAACTGGAGTGAAAGGAAGAGGCCCTCATAGTTTGGGAACACCAGTTTAGCTGCAGGGTGGCGCTTCTGTGCTAGGAGAAAAATGAGAGATACAGTGAAATGAGGCTGAACGTGGAGAGCCCTGAATCGCCGCGGAGGGAATAGGGATTCCTGGAAGGTTTCTGAGCAGTGGAGGGAGAAGATGAGAGGCGTGCTTGACCGGGGCGTGGACATCTGCCTGAGAGGGAGGAAGGAGGAGGCCAGGACGTAGGAAGCACAGCAGGAAGGTATCGGAGCCCTAACTACGGGAGGGGCCAGGACGCAGCAGGAAGGAGGCAGGAAAGAGAAGAGGGGCTGATCCCAACAGCATCCTCGAGTACTGCCATCACGTCAAAAAGAAAGGTCAGTTTCAGATGCAAACCACTACATACAGAATGGATAACCAACGAGGTCCTACTGTGTAGCACAGGGAACTATATTCAGTATCTTGTGATGAACCATAATGGAAAAGAATATGAAAAGGAATGTATATATAGGTATAACCGAGCCATTTTGGTATACAGCAGTAGTTAACACAACATTGTAAATCAGCTATACTTCAATAATTAAAATATATATATATTAAAAAAAAAAGATACGTCAGTTTGACACCAAATGTTTAGGAAGGGCGTAACACAGGGCAGCTCTCAGGAGTGGACACCTGGCAGCTTTATCCTGGCCATTGCTTGGATAGTGTGGCCCCCATGGGGAAAATGGGGATGTAATAATAATGGTGTCCCACAGGGTTGCGGTTAGGAATAAAGGAGTCATTACTATGTCTGGCTCATAGTAAGCGCTCAGTAAACGTTAGTGATTATCACTTCTATTACTTTCTCTTTGTATCAGTAAAACCTGCCACGGCCCAGTACTTGAGAACTGCTGATCTACAGGGGTTGACGCTGAGGGCTGAACAACCACGCATGCTTGGTGAGGTTCTCACTGCGCAGCTCTGGCAAGGAGTGGGGCTGGGATGGGGTGTCGCCCCGCAGAGTTTTCAGTGTAAACAGTGCTTTACAGCATGTGCTGTGCGGTGCATAACCTCGCCAGCTGTATATGGGGGCCTTGACTGAATACGGGTAATGTGGGAAAAGGCAAGATGAAAACGATTCCAAGGTTTTGGACCCCAAAGTCAGAGCAATGATCGATTAGAAATTACATGTTAAGCTGCTAATTTTTCAGTGTTCTGACTACTTCAGTTGTATAATGTCCCTCCCCCTGTTTTTCTTCACAGAAGTGGAAGATTTTAAAATTATTTTGTTGGTGGGGCGAGGTAGTGACAGTAGGAGGATGCGATCAGACCAAAAATCTTTTAAACTTTTACTTTTTATTAACGTGTTCTTGTTAATTCATTTTCAAGATGACAAGAGCAAACGTGGTGGGCCTGTTTGATGATCCCCATTGTGGAGACAATGTTTTTAGCCAGAGTCAGAGGTGTATTAAAAGCCCACAGCCAGAGACTTAATGAGAATTTGGTCCTCTCTCCATGGCACACGTGGAAAAGCAGGCTGCCGCTGGAATTCATGAGACATCTCCCCCTTCCCTTCCCCACTCCCATCTTCTTTCACGGTTATTTTCTCACGTGGACGGGACAGAGGCTAAAGTGGGAAGTTTGGCGTCACAAGCAAATGCAGCTGAACAACTTGGATAAATGGCCTCCCACTCAGGTCCAAGAGTAGCTTGTCCACATGTTCCAGCAGTTCATCCGCCCACCCCAGGGGGCCACATCCATCCAGTCCTGGAGTTGGTCGTGGAGCGCCCCTGCTGTGTGCCCCTGTGTTTCCAATGACCACCCAGGCCTTGACCAGATTCCAAGGCCAGCTTCATAAAGACAAGGATTGTGTTACCATCATCTTCCTCCAGTGCTCAGCACGGGGACAGGCCCGTGGGATATGATTAGCAAATGTTTCTTCAGCCAACGAATAAAGTGATTAGACCTATGGTCCATTGTTTGAGGTTTGTCTTGTTTTTCTGAACAAATTTGCCTGCAGCTTCCTTGAGGGCTGGAGGCGGTATCCTCTGAACCCAGCCTGATGCCTGGCACGGAGCTGATATGCAGCAAACACCTACAGAACAAATGGGTGTGACACAGGCAGGGACACTGCTGTGGCTGGGAGTGGGACTGTGGTGGGTCTGTCGCCAGGCCTCTGCAGCAGCATCTCCTCCCCAAACCACCTGCAGCTGCGGTGGGGCAGATACTGAGGACCACAGCCTCTTGGACTCAAAACTGGTCAATGAGGGGATGCTAGGGAAGGAGCTATTTTCTGAACTATAAACGGAGCTGCCATACGATCCCACCCCTGGGCATATATCCGGAGAAAACTCTAATTCAAAAAGATACACGCACCCCTATGTTCACAGCAGCACTGTTCACGATAGCCAAGACATGGAAGCAACCTAAGTGGCCATCGACCGAAGAATGGGTAAAGAAGATGTGGTACATGTATACAATGGAATATTACTCAGCCATAAAAAAGAATGAAATAATGCTATTTGCAGCAACATGGATGGACCTGGAGATTATCATACTAAGTGAAGTAGGTGAGAGAAAGACAAATATATGATATCACTTATATGTGGAATCTAAAATAGGAGAGGAGGGAGTAGGGAGAACCCGGTGTGGCTCCCACTGGCTGGCACTGCAGCCCTGCTGTTATTTGACCCATCCAGCCCAGGTGCTTCTGGTTCCTTCCCAGGTCTTCGGGGTAGTAAAGCGGGCTGATGGCACGTAACACCAGCGTGCACTCTCCCTCCCGCGCAGCTGCCGCCCTGCCCAACCCTCCTCTTGCAGCTTAGAGGGACTCCAGGGTCAGGGAGGCGGCGTGAGGTTGCCACTCCACCCAATACCCCGGGACCTGCGATTTCAGCAGCCGCTGCTTCCTTTATCCACCTTGGGCTGTGATCCTGAAGCTTCAGTAAAAATCTAAAGGAGGGCTTCCCTGGTGGCGCAGTGGTTGAGAGTTTGCCTGCCGATGCAGGGGACACGGGTTCGTGCCCCGGTCCGGGAAGATCCCACGTGCCGCGGAGCGGCTAGGCCCGTGAGCCATGGCCGCTGAGCCTGCGCGTCCGGAGCCTGTGCTCCGCAACGGGAGAGGCCACAACGGTGAGAGGCCCGCGTACCGCAAAAAAAAAAAAAAAGAAAAAAAAAAAAAGAAGAAGGGCCATTCATGGGATAAATGCACCTAGTGCAGGAAAAGTGCAGGCAGAAACCGAGAGCTGACCTGAGGGAAGGGGCCCCGGCAGGGGCTTTACCGGAAACAAGGGGGAGTAATTGGTGGGTTGCATGTGTCTGGAGGGGTCACAGCCTCAGCAGAAAAAAGCAGAGGTGACAGTGAACCACTGAGATGCCCGCACCGGGTAAAAAGTGGGGTTGGTATAAAACATGGTGTTGGTGAGTCAGATTTTCTACACAGGCTCCGGTGGGCGGGCACCGGGTTGCCAGATAAAAAATGGGATGCCCCACTTACACTTGGATTTCAGATAAACAATGCCTATGTGGGTTATACTTAGTTAAGTAAATGCAACTTAGTATCCTTTAGCACAAACCAGCTGGAGCCGGTGCCCAGGGAGTTCACTGTCGCGCTCCCCCTAGGCTGGCCTCCTGGGGCCTAGAGCAGGATGAGGAAGGGGTGTAGAGGGGCAAACAGGGACCCCAACACACCAAGCAAGCTAGCCAACCTCTCTGTGCCCTCACCTGGAGGATGTGCGGCGGCTCGGGCCTCTGAGCCAAACGCATGATTATCAGGGTGACTCCTCACTCCCCCTGGCCCCCTTATGCATTGGCTCCAAAACAAAAGACTGGAGCCCCACAGGTGCCTCTTCCCCTTGCTTGGCCTTGTGCACACACTTTAGCAGTAGAAGCTCCAAGGAACTCAAAGGGCTTTAGGCAGCCCCCCATAACCCCCTTCAGCCTGCACCCCACTTTCTGACGAGCATTTGACTGTTTCTTTTTTTTTTTTTGCGGTACGGGGGCCTCTCACTGTTGTGGCCTCTCCCATTGCAGAGCACAGGCTCCGGACGCGCAGGCTCAGCAGTCATGGCTCACGGGCCCAGCCGCTCTGCAGCATGTGGGATCTTCCCGTACCGGGGCACGAACCCGCGTCCCCTGTATCGGCAGGCGGACTCTCAACCACTGCGCCACCAGGGAAGCCCCATTTGACTGTTTCTTGATAGAGTGCTTTGCAAAAGAAGCTTCCCCAGCAGACTGCGACTGACTGACTCTTTCCCATCATTTTCTAACTCCACAGTGCTTTCAAAACCAGCAGAACATCAGGATCTCTAGGGAAGCTTTTAAAGCTCTGACGCCTAGGTTTCACCCAGAGCTTGAATTAACTGGCCAGCAGTGCAGCTTAGGCATCTCGGGATTTTAAAAAACCTCCTCTAGTGATTCTAGAGGAATTAGGGTCAGATCTAATTCCTAGAGAATTAGGGAATGGATCCATCCGGTGGCCCAAGTCATCTTGTGGGGTGGGGGGCGCTCCTGAGGGTTTAGACCTGATGCTTCGAGTCCATGTGGCTTGGGAGCGTGGGAAGAACAAGAACTCTGGGGCCTGAGTTCAGTCCCAGCTCTGCCACTCAGAGGCCAGGCGCCAGTCCCTTGTCCTTCTGAGATTCAGTCTCCTCCTCTGTGAAGGAAGACAGGTAACACCTCCTCCTCTCAGAGATCAGAGCAGAACACTGCGCACGGAACACTGCGCACGCACACGATCCATGCCAGTTACGGCTTTCATAACATGAAACATCTGATCTGCCTGGTTTCAAAGGTGCAACTAGTCATGTCTGGACTATCAAAGGCCAACATATGGAACCGATTATGCTGACTTAGATCGTTCAGCCTCTTGCAGTGAAACAGGAATATATGTTTACCCAACCAAGGGTGGCTTTCCTTCTCTTTCCCCTTTGGCAGCATGCCAAGGGTCACAGAAAGGCTGAGGGGACACTTTCTGGCCAAGGTTGTGAAGCAGCCGCCCCCCGGTCCCCGGGTCATCTGGGGCTGCTTCTCCGCAAAAACCAGCTATGGTTTTCACAAGACCCGGGAGAGACGCTCTGTCCCCGAGTTTAACTCCTCTGTCCTGCCACCCCTGACACACATCCTCCAGCCCACCAATACCTGAAATCCTATTAATTTTAGTCTTTCTTTTCAGGAAAAAATAGTTCCTTCTAAAACATGACCGTCGCTAAAGACCGAACACCTTAGCAAGCACAGTTTGTCCAAGTCTTTCTTAAGTGACAGAGGGCACAGAATTCCCTCCAAAAACAGAGTAGATGGACTTTCCCCTATTTCTTCCACTAAGTACACCTAAAAACACCAGGCATTATATTGATATATAAAACGAACATTTTTTAAAACCCTGAAGAGTGGACAGATGGTAAACCGACTAGGGACCTCAGGACCCAGGAACAACATGGTGACGAATTCCCTGGGTCTCCTTTTGTCCTTTGTGTCCCAGATTTGGAAATGCTAACAGGCAAAGACAAAAAACAACAACAAAAGCCTGCTATCTCTAGTCAAAGGACTAGGAGAGGGCACCTCAGCAAGACAGAAGGCTTTTAAACAGTAAACTGCTCTCCTCCAGGCAAACAGCCCAGGAAAAACCACGGCCCCATCCCCACCCAGGCCAGAAAAGATCAAGTGGGGAGCCTAGACTTGGACCCTTCCCAGGCTGTGAAGGGGTGCTACAAATGTTCCACTGGGTGGTATCAGAGCAGGTCAAGGAGGGAACAGGCACTTTCATCCCTACTGGTTGGCGTTAGTAAAGCCCACGTGGGGAGCCTCGACTTTTATTCCCACATGGCATTAACAAGGCATCCCTCCTCATCCCCAGCAGGGTGGTATGAGAGGAAGCCTAGTAGAGATTCAGGGCTTTCACTACTCCCTAGCGTCGGTGGAGGTCAGGTGGGGAACAGTTGGAAAGTAAGCAGGCACGCCTACCCCTCCCTCAGCCAGAACTCCCACCCCACCCCTGACCAGCAGTAATGAGGACGAGGACCAGCCCATACTTAGATGTCAATGGAGGCTGAGTGGGGAACCTGGAATTCTACCCCCACCAGGCAGTGAGGCCCCCTACCAGAGCGTTTCAGAGAAAACCAAGTAAAACAAAAGACAAATAAGAGTCAGTCTCATAGTACCCCAAATGTCTAGGTTTCAGTTAAAAAATTCTGTCTGAAACTGAACGAAATACAAACACCAAGATGACAGGGAATTATCTGAAAAAGCTTTTAAAGAAGGAATCATAAAAATACTTCAATGAGCAATTATGAATATGAAACACATGAATAAAATAGGAAGCCTTAGCAAATAAATGCAAAGTCTCAGTAAAGAAAGAGAAGATTGAGAAGAGAAACAAATGGGAATTTTTGAACTAAAAAATACAATAACCAAAATAAAAAACTCAGTGGATGTGCTCAACAGCAGAATGAAGGGGCAGAGGAAAGAATCAGTGAACCAGAAGATACAGCAATAGAAAATTATCCAATCTGAACAACAGAAAAAACTGAACAGAGCCTCTGCAACCTGTAGGACTATATTACTGAAGAGCTAACATTTGTATCATCAGAGTCCTGGAAGGAGAAGACAAAGATGGCAAGGCTGAAAAAGCGCTTGAAGAAATAATGGCTGAAAACTCCCCAAATATGACAAAAGATATAAACCTACAAAATTAAACATCTGAATGAACCCAAAATAAGATAACCCCCCAAAATACCCACAGCAAGGTACATTATAATCAAAATTCTGAATACTAAAGACAAAGAAAACATTTTGAAAGCACTGAGAGAGAGAGATGACACCTTACCTAGAGGGGAAAACCAATTCATATGACAGTGAATTTCTCATTAAAAACCATGGAGGATAGAAGGAAGTGGCCATTTTCCTAAGTGATGAGAGAAAAGGAATGTCAACTCAGAATTCTTCTGGAATGAAGGGGAAATCAAAATATTCTCATATTAAGGAAAACTAAGAGAATTTGTCATCAGCAGACCTACTCTAAAAGAACAGCTAAAGGAAATTCTCTAAACAGAAAAGAAACAATAAAAAAAGAAAACCTGAATCATCAGGAGGGAGGAAAAAACACAGAAAGCAAGAATACTGGTCAATACAATAGAATTTCTTCATCCTCTTGATTTTTCTAAACTACATCTGATGGTTGAAGAAAAACTGTAACACTGTCTGATGTGGTTTTATATATGAAGAGGAAATATTTAAGATAATTATGCTTTAAATGGGGGAGGTAAAGGGACTTAGAAGAAGGTAGGGATTCTATAATTCACTTGAACTGGTAAAACATCAACACCTAATAGACCACAAATTACATTAAATGTAAATGACATAAATATTTCCATTAAAAGACAGATAATGGCAGAGTAGATTAAAAAACATGACCCAACTATCTGCCAGTTATAAAAAAATCACTCCAAATATAATGATATAGGCAAGTTGAACAAAAAGATAGAAAAAAGACATATCATGCAACCATTAACCAAAAGAAAAGCAGGATGCCTACATTAACATCAGATAAAGTAGATTTCGAAACAAAGAAAATTATCAGAGACAGTAAGACACATTATGTAAGGATAAGAGTCAATCTACCAAGAAGACACAGGAGTCTTAAATGAGTATGCACTAAAGCAAAGAGCTTCAAAATATGTGAAGCAAAAACCAATAGAACTGAAAGGAGACATAAACAAATCAACAATTATAATTGGAGACTTCCAACATCTCTCTTTCAACAATCGATCAAAGGACTGGGCACAAAATAAGCAAGGATAAAGAAGAACTTGATGAGATTGCCAATGAAAAGAGTCTAGACTACATTTATAGAACATTCCACCCAACAACAGCAGAATACACATTCTTTCCCAATGACGATGGGATATAAACCAAGAAAAACCATTATCTTGAGCCATAAAGCAAATCTCAACAAATTTAAAAGAACTAAAATCATACAGTTTATACTCTCTGATTACAATGGAAATTATTATAAATTAATAACAGAAGGTAACAAGAAATTTTCCAAATACTTGCAAACTGAATGTCTAAATAATCTATGGATCAAAGGGGAAGTCTCAGGGAAATTTTTTTAAAAATACATTGAACTGAATGAAAATGAAATTACAATGTATCAAAATATGTGGGACACAGTTGACACAGTTTTGAGGGGAAATTTTATTTAGTAGTTTAATCTCATAACATGGAGAAAGAAGAGCAAAGCAACCCCAAAACAAGCAGAAGGAAGAAAATAAATATAGGAAATGAATTGAAAAAAGAAAAGCAATAGAGAAAATCAATGAAACAAAGAGCTGGTTGTTTGAAAAGATCAATAAAATGGATAAATCTCTAGCAAGACTGACAAAGAAAAAAAGAAGACAAAAATTACTAATATCAGGGCTTCCCTGGTTGGCGCAGTGGTTGAGAGTCCGCCTGCCGATGCAGGGGACACGGGTTCGTGCCCCGGTCCGGGAAGATCCCACATGCCGCAGAGCGGCTGGGGCCGTGGGCCATGGCTGCTAAGCCTGCGCGTCCGGAGCCTGTGCTCCGCAACAGGAGAGGCCACAACAGTGAAAGGCTTGCGTACCACAAAAAAAAAAAAAAAATTACTAATATCAGGAATGAAACAGGGAGTATCACTATAGACTCTGAAGACATCAAAAGTATAATAATTAAATACTATGTTTGCAGCCAACTAAGCCCACCATGCTCTCTTCCCCATGGGAGCCCAGTGTGCAGTGGATGCAAACAGCAGCCTCCTCGGAAGTACACGCAGCCTGTTGCCTGTACGGGTTGCTCTAAGGGACCCTGGAGACAGCCCTCTGCAGTGGACATTCATGTCTGGCATGCTAACCCCAATCTAGGCTCCAGACAGGTATGCACGGTGCCTTTGGAAAGCGCCAGGGCACAGTGGCCAGTGGCCACACTGGCCAGGTCATAATGTCCATCCACATCAAGTGGCAGAACAAGGAGCACGTGACTGAGGCCCTCGGCAGGGCCAAGTTCAAGTTCCCCGGCCTCCAGAAAATCCACATCCCCAAGAAGCGGGGATTTACTAAGTTTAATGAGGATGAGTTGCAAAATATGGTGACAGAAAAGTGGCTCATCCCAGATGCCTTCGGGGTCAAATACGTCTCTGACAGTGGACACTGAGTTTAATCACCAATGGCCAATGACTTAAACCATCATGCTTGTGTCATAAAACCCCACATAAAGGGCTTAAACAACAAGGTCTGAGGAGTTTCTGAGTTGGTGATGAGCTGAGAGGGCGGTACACCGGAGGGGGCATGGAAGCCCTGAGCCCCTTCCCACATACCTTGCCCTATATGTCTCTTCCATTTGGCTGTTCCTGAGTTGTATCATTTATAATGAAACAGTAATCCTGAGTATAGCGCTTTACTGAGGGCTGTGAATCAGTCTAGCAAAGTATCAAACCTGAGGGGGAGAGGAAGCCATGGGAATTCTGAATTTATAGTCAGCTGGGCAGAAGTGTGGGCAGCCTGGACACTCCATCTGAGCTGGTGTCTGAAGTGGGTGTTGGCGGGGAGGCAGTCTTACGGGATTGAGCCTTTAACCTGTGGAGGCTCTGCTCACTCTAGGCAGTTAGTGTCAAAACTGAAATGAATGGTAGGACTCCCAGTTGATGTCCCCTTTGGTGGAGCCGCTGAAGCGAGGTTTTCTGTAACGTGCAAACAAATGTAAACCCCAAGGACATGGTAACACTACAGTGTTACCAATATAATGATGTGTGATCAAAGGATAGAGAGATGAGTGGGAATTAAAACACCGATGGCGGGGAGGGGGTAGTGCTTTTCTCCAGGAGGAGGGGAGCGAAGGGATGAGACTAGAGAGGGGAGCAGTGGGGGGCTTCAACTGTACCGCTCATGTCTGATTTCTGATGCTGAGTGGTGAGCACAGAGGTGAGTTTTATTCCTGTATATTCTTCTGTGTATCCTAAATATTTCATCACAAGATTTGAGTATGTAAATAAAAGAGTAGGTAAGAAAAAAAAATGTGATGGTAAAAAGAGAAAGATAGGCCTTTCTGTTTACTAGCTGGCCCACCTGACAAGAATGATGGGAACCCTCCTTGAATCTTTTTTCCACCCGTAGGTCCCAAAATCATAATGTTGCAGGAAAAAGAGTGGGGCACAAGAGGATGGTCTCGTCCCAGGTCTCGGGCGAGTCCTTGGGATGGGCCGCCAAGTGTGGGTTCTTGGCTTCACGCAGGAAAGACTTCAAGAGTGAGCGACAGTAAAGTGAAAGAAGGTTTATTCAGGGAGAAACGCACTCCACAGACAGAGCGTGGGCCATCTCAGAAGGCAAGAGATGCCAGGGTCTGGGGGTTGTTGGTTTTCATAGGGGTGGGTAATTTCATAGGCTAATGAGTGGGCGGATTATTGCAACTATTTTGGGGAAGGTGCGGATTTCCAGGAATTGGGTCACTGCCCACTTCTTGACATTTTACGGTTGACCGGGGCACTGTCAGGACTCCTGTGGGTGTGTCATTTGGCTGATGTATTACCGTGAGTGTATAATGAGGCTCAAAGTCTAGTGGAAGTCGACTCGTCTGCCATCTTGGACCTAGTTGGTTCTAACCAGTTTATGTCATGTCCTCCAGGGCTATGTCATTCTTTTAAAGGTGTGTGCCCTGCCCCCTTCCTGTCTCAATAAGAGCACTTGGCTTGAGGAATCATCCAGCCTCACAGCTCTCACCCTAGTCCCAGACTTGCTGCCTTCCCTGGATAAACATAACTATTTTATTCTTACCCTCAGCGGCCAGGTTCTGATACATGCCCTGGGGGGAGGAGTCCAGGGGGTGGTGTGAGGCTCTGCACCCCTCCTCAAGAATCAGACACACTGGATCCATGGAGTGTAACAGGAGATGTGGCACACAACGGCCTGGACCCACGCAGGACAGGGTCACACCCCAAAGATGGAGTCCATAGGTCCTGGGTGGGACCTGGGCTTCTGTATTTTGAAAATGCTTCCTAGTTGACTTTCTCCTTGCAGCCAAAATGCTTTGGAGCTTAACATTCTACAATGTTTTTTATAAAAGAGTTTTAAATTTCTAAATATAAAATTATATCATAATATTGAATAATTAGACTTTTTTGTTGTTGTTTGTATGTGTGAATACACATTTTTTATTTGTCTTGGATAGCCACCTAAGAGTAGAATTGCTGGGCCATAGAGTAACTTCATGTTTAACCTTTGAAGAAACTGCCACCCTGTTTCCAAAGAGGCCGCTCCCTTTTACCTTCCCAGCGACAGTGTATGAACGTTGCAATTTCTCCAAATCCTTGCCAACCTCTGTTACTGGCCTTTTGTTGTTATTGTTGTTATTCCCATCCTAATGTGTATAAAGTGATATCTCACTTATTTCCTCTCTAGTTTTTATTATTTACTTCCTTCTGCTTGCTTTGGGTTTAGTTTATTCTTCTTTTTCTAGTTTCTTATGGTGGAAGTTTAGGTTATTGATTTGAGAGCTATCTTCTTTTCCAATATCAGTGTTTACAGCTATAAATTTCCCTCTTAGCACTGCGTTAGATGCATCCCATAAGTCCATAAGTGTTGCTGTGTTTTCATTTTCATTCATGTCAGAATATTTTCTAACTTTCTTTGTGATTTCTTCTTTGACCCATTCGTTATTTAGTAGTGTTGTTCAATTTCTACTTTTGTGATTTCTTAAATTTCTTCCATTGTTAATTTTTAACTTCATTCCACGTGTTCAGAAAACACACATTTTTTTTTTTTTTCTTGCGGTACGCGGGCCTCTCACTGCTGTGGCCTCTCCCATTGCGGAGCACAGGCTCCGGACGTGCAGGCTCAGTGGCCATGGCTCACGGGCCCAGCCGCTCTGCAGCATGTGGGATCTTCCCGGACCGGGGCGCAAACCCGTGTCCCCTGCATCGGCAGGCGGACTGTCAACCACTGTGCCACCAGAGAAGCCCCAGAAAACACACTTTGTATGATTTAAATCCTTCTAAATGTATTGAGACTTAATTTGTGACCTAACGTATTGTCATTTGTTTGGGCAGGTCCAGTATCCTCAGAAATACACCTCTGTGTTTCCAGACTATTCTATTGCCCCAGATAGAGCTGGAGGGGGTCCTTCATGGGGACACAGCCCAGGCAGGGGGGAAGGGCAACTTCCCACAGTAAAGAAGCCGCTGGCATGACTCATTTTTAAGAAATACCCCACGCTGCCTCTAGCCCCACTTCTGGGCTGATGCCTGCACTCCTTTTGCCAGCGTCAGGCGCCGGGCTGGGGTCTGGCGGCAACACACTCATGGAAGGCACCATGTCTGAACCTCACGATGAGAAAACATCCCAGCCCACTTGTCTCCTTCAGATACAATCCATTTTCTACCCACCAGGGGCCCCAGAATCACCTATCTGCAACCCGCCCCCCACGCCATTTAATCAACGGAGATGTGGAATTTCAGAAAGGCGAAGCATCGCACCCCAGCTGTCCCTGCACGTTGAAACTGGGATGAGGACTTACATCTTCAGACTCTCAAAGTGGTTATTTTTCTTTTAAACTAATGCTTGAGATCTCATGCTAAATCTAAGAGCTTCTTTTTTTCTTGGTCCCCAAACTTTCAAAGGACATTGTTTTCATCCACAAATCTTTGCATCGTGTGCCAGAATTGGAAAAAGGCTTACAGACTGCTTTCACTTCCTGCGTGGAGGCAGCCTGCCCTGAACTGCAGCGAGTGGAAAACGGGCCTCCAAAGACAGGCCACCCTTGGGAGCCCATGAATATTCATCACTTCGCTGTGCATTCACTAAGTAGCGCAGGGACAGAAGAGTACTTTCAGCAAGTTTGAGTCTATGTTCTAATATCCTCCACGAAGACAGCCTGTCCTTACTGGTAAAAAGATCATTTTCTAAAACGATAATGAAATCGGTCTTCTATTAGTAGCTTTAAAAAGCCCCACGGCTTACAGTAGTAAAACAATCTCGTCTCCAAAATAAACAAGGCTTTCCTTTGTATGTCCAAGGAGAGGCAGGACCAGAGCTCAGGCACATTCTAAGGCGTCTACTGGCCCCGAATGCCTGTAGTAGCTAGAGCACCCAACCCCACCCCGTGCCCCAAAAAGCAGACTACAAAGAAAAGGGATCTGTCAAGCAGTGTTTGCCTGACTGTCGAGCGGCAGCCTGAGACCTAAATTGTGAGGATGGGCCCCCTGCCTGAGTGCGCTGGGGCAGAGCTCTAACCCCATGATGATCAGATCCCGCTGGGCCCTTGGCTGGCTCCCCAGAAGCTAGACAACACCTTTGAAGGGATCGACTGGGAAAAATCCGGAAGACACCGTTAATGACTGCGGACAAGGAGAAACATACAAGCATAAAATTCGGTGCCACAAATATCTATGCATTGCTCTTATGAAATGCATGGTTTTTCTCCAAGCGTAAGTCTCTCAAACATGCTTAGCATTTGGTGTAAAACTTCTGGTGTATGATATTGGGCCAAACATAAAGTCAACATATGTCTCCTCTCTCTCTTTTTCTCCCTCCCCCGTCTGCCCTGCTCCTTCCGCCACCCCTGCCACCCCCAAGACTCGTGGAAAATCCATTTTATCGTTAAGTGAAAGAGGCATTAACAGAGGATGAAATGGACAAAAGGATGAAATAAAATGGTTTAGAATGGAGTGCAGGTTTCTCAACAAACTCTTGAAGACATACTATCTTTCCTTCGCTTGAAAACACCAGGACCTAAGAAGGTGACCTGGATGTGGTAGCTAGGCCAGGCCTACTGGATCCTGCTGGCTGACAGAGGCCCAGACAGAGTGGGAATGGCAAGGCAACCAAGAAGGGAGGGCTGCCCAGCTGCTCCAGGTGCTGGAGGGGCCAGGCTTCCAGGCCTCACAAAATTGGGGAAGACCTGGGCTCTCACTGTGGTTAAAAATCTTCCATACGGTTCAACAGCCACACTTCAGACAAAGAAAAAAAAGTCTCAGGAAAGAGAAAGTGCTGGGTTGGTAGGTACTCTCGGTATTCTTGCGAAGGGCTGCATACAGGATCCTCCTGCCACGCTGCACTTTCAGCATTTTAGCTGGAGGCAGCAGGGCTGGAACAAGATAGGGAACAAGTTACCTCTGGGTCAGGGGTTAGCAAATGCCCAGAGTGTGGGATGCAGAGGAGTCTGGGCCTTTCCCAGGGGGGGCTCGCTTACACCTGCCACCAAGCAGGAAGCATCTGGAAGCCAGGAGTGCACCTGGGCCTCCCTGTCCGGTCTATCTGCTACAAGACCACCTGCACACACCCACTCAGACACAGAACGTCATCTAAGAAACAGAGCCTCATTCTCTAGCCATTGCAGCCAGAAGACTGCATTTGGCAAACCTAGTTTTAGCTGGAAAAAAAGAAAGGAATTATCTGGATGTTTACACTCAAACAACCCCCCCAAAAGTTATGAAACCAAAACAAAACCACACCCACTTTAGAGTAGAGGGATGTGGGAAAAGCTGAGCAGGAATTGGACTTCATTTTTATACCTTCCTGAGAGGCACATGACAGGAAGCGATTCCTGGACTGAGTTAACCCTGAATTCAACAAGTGAGGGTGATGGGGGGGTGAAGAGGGGAGTGGTCAGGACAGGCCCTGCCTCATCTGAGGCGACAAGCGTGGGTTTTGCTAGCAGAACTAATAGAAAACAGTCCCACAGAGCAAGGACTTCAGCCTTCTGGGATGGACACCCACAGCCCCTCCACCAGAGCGCTCTGAACAGTGGAGGATGGCCCATAGGTCCGCCCTCGTGTTTCAAGTTGCAATTTAGGACATATTTCAGTGAGAAAAGAAGAAACTTTTCCCCCAATACCTTTTGTTTAAGAAAAACAATTACCGCAAAATTTGAGTTGAGAAGGGAGAGGAAGCATGGGTAATAATGGCTAACAGTTTTGAAGCATTTACCATGTGACACCGGCTCATTCATCCTTCCATAAATAACAAAGAGTCCCACAGGACCAGTGAGGAAACTGAGGTCCTGAGAGTTAGTCACTGCCCCAGGGCTCCCCAGAGGCCAGCTAGGCAGGACAGGAAGCCCAGCCCACTGGCCACTCAGCCCCTGAGCTGCAGCCCCTGCTAATTTTCATTCCAAGCCCTAGGAGCACACAGACTGAACCCGCTTTTTTCAGGTTTTATAATGTTTAACTTCCTGCTGAGATGCATCCCAACCAGAGCCACTTTGGTTTAAGATTAAACTAGTAACAACAGGCCAGAGTCAAGGCACTCGGGACCCCAATGACCTGGGAATCGGGCAATTCGCCCTGGGCAAGGAGCTGTTAAAACTGTGTCTTTAACATGAAAAATTGGCTTTTGACTTATTTTTAAAGTTGGGATCGTTAAGAGACTATAAAATACGTTAACCTTGCTCTATTGGCCTTAATATAGTCCAAAAATCTACCCTAACATTTCTAGTAAGGAGATCACTTTGGCATCACGGTGAAACGAAAGATTGTTTTCTAGCAACCAAGCCCCAAGCACAAGGTCATGGGAGCTGCAGCACCTGTTTCTGGAAAAGCCAGTAGGAAGAGAGAAGCGGGAGGAACACACGGTGAGACCTGCAGAGGCCTGGGTCTTTGATACCATCTGCAGATGCTGAGCACCTGAAATGAGTATCACGCTCTGAAGGTGAAGAGGAACCCATCAGGTGGCAGTACTGTTATTTCACGGAGTGTGTCTGTATAACTTTGGCAGCAGTGGCAGTGAGGGAAGGCCTCTCCGGGAGAACATCTGAGCTGAGACCCAAACGGCTAGAAACAGCCAGTGTGCAGAGATCCTGGGGAAAAGATTCCAGCCAAAGGGGACATCCACAGCAAAAGCGCCAGAGAGACGTGCCGCTCCAGCCACAAGGGGGGAGTAACTGGAAATGAGTCAAAAAGGGAGAGGGAGGCCCCTGAGTCCTTGCCAACTCTCGTTAAAGAAAGGAGGCCACTGGAGGACGTCAGACAAGGGGACAACCCAGCCCGATTCATCTTCAAAGTCTCATTCTGGCCATTATGTGGGAAGCGGAGGGTCTGCATATGTTCATTTCCAGGCCGGGGAACCCATTTAAACCAAGGTCCGGCCTCAGCCTCCCTACCTTGGAGGCATGTTCCCAATTCACCGGCACCTAAAGATGCAACCTGTTCGTAACCAGCTCTGATTGGCAACCCACTGGCCCTGCTCCTAGAATAACCTGGAAATTATTTCTAAAAATAAGACAAAAAATAATTATTCTCAATTTGAAAAACCCTAACCCTAACCCTAACTTTAAGGAAGTGGATCAGAATAAGTTTTGAAAAATTACTTAGTTTTGAAACGTGCCCTGCTTACTTCCACAAAGCATTTGAGTCCATTGATACAAAGCCCATAAGCAACTAGACATCTTAAAGTCCTTTCTGGGAAAATGTTGACAATATATTGTAACGTGGTGACAGCTTCAGTTTGGGAGAGAAATGCTAACACTGAAAAGTTTTAAAAGCCCAATTAGTTCTAAGGGCTGAGTTTCGGGGCAACGGCTAGGTCCTTGCAATGCCTTCGCTTCTATCCACCTCTGTATTTCTTGTCCTCTAGCTTCTCCTGGGCCCTCTAGAGCTACCCTTTGCTTGATTTGTTGCTCACTGGCACCCCCATCAGAGACGGAACAGAAAGGAAAGATTGGTGAGCCCAGAAACACCCCTGGTTCAGCAGTTTCAGTTCTGTGTGTGTTTGTCTTTGTGGGAGGGTGTTTGTGTGTATGGGGTGGGGGTGAGCGGTAGGGAGGATTCCAGGGTGAAAGTGATGCGTAAATTGTAATTATCCATTCCTCTACAGTGTAGAGTCTAAACACACATTCACACCCTGTCTCTCTCTCTCCCCTCTGCTGCCTGGTGAGCAAACCACTTGAAACCACAACATGCAATATGAAAATCGTAAACCTAGACGAGGGGTCCAATAACCATTTTTAATCTCTTCCTACAGCACTCTTACTTCTGCCCTAATTTGGCCAGTGAGAAGCCCATTCTTCCAGCTTTTCACAAGGTAAAATGTAACACTGCCAGACATCTCACAGATAAATTCGAGATGAAAAGCAAAAGGTAGGGAAAGAAACACTGGAGAAACTTTTCGTTCTTCCCGCTGGGTGGATTTTAACAGACCTTTTATGATTATCTGCCTAAACTGATTATTGGCTACAAAAGTTTCTTTATTACAGCTTTTTTAAAAAATTAGAAAAACAGCCCATTTAAAAAATGTCTTCCACCAAAACTACGGTTTCTATTACTTTTCCCATAATTTTCACCACATTCACTATGTCCAAGATTACCATTAATGGCCAGCCTTCCCTAGTAGCAAAATATAACAGATTTGCAGCAGATTATGAAAAAGGATCTGGCAGTAATGCTGAGGAATTTTTGAGGGTTTAGTGGAGGGCTGGGGGTAAAGAACAGAATTGCTTTAATTCTTTGCTTGGTTTATGTTTCGGATGTTTGCTTCAAATTGCTATGTTGCCCCAAATTATAAATTGTCTATGTAATTTAATGTGTGCACTGCTTAAGAATTTCTTATTTGAGCAACTGAGCTTTCCAATGAAAACTTCACGGGGAAAAAATCTGAAGTAAATTGTTTAACTATAAATTGAACTTCCCAGGTATTCTTAAAAAACATCTTTGACTATAATAGGTGAAAGCTAAACCTTTTAGTTTAGGGAAAATGCCTGAGATGTGTTCATTCAGTATAAAGCCTGGTTAAATTTCTTCCAGCTTCCTTAAGCAATGCATCAGCGATTAAACTTCTAACCCGTTAATCACTTACCCTCCAAACAAGCTGCTGATGCAGAATGGGACCTGCCCTCCCTTGCCACCACTTACCCATCCAGTACTGGATGGGTAAGAGTATTTATACTGGAATGCCTGGCAGAGTCGAGATAAACCTAGACGCTGACCAAGCACGTTAGATTCGGTTCAGCAGTAACAGGGGTGAAAAGAATGCTTCCCATTTTTCCGGGGTCCCCACGCTCCCAGGGTGTCCCTGCTAATGTTGCCCATGAGGGCCCGGGGGGAGCAGCCGGACCACAGTCCCTCCCGGTTGCACTCTGGGCCTTGGGGGATCTTAGCACCGGGATTGCGACCCCAGCTCCCGCAGCCTGCTGGTCTCCGGCCCCTCGGGGGATGATGGGGTCTGCGGCTCCCACAACTCCCGCCAAAGCCTGGGTCCAACCACGCAACCATGTCCAGGGAAAAGTTTTCGGCGCATTCCCCTCTGCCGAAAATTTCAGGACTTGCAGCGCGCCCGGCCGAGCTCTGTTTCCCTCTTGGAGGTTAAGGGGAGCCCTCGGCGCCCACCCCTCCCCGGCTCCACCGGGACGCGCGCCCTCGACCCAGCCTGGGTGCCGGGACAGTGCGTCGGTGGGAGCACCCGGCACCGCTGGGGCGGGGGGAGGTGTCTGCAAACTTGCCAGCTGCTGGGTGCGCCCGAGTCGGCGAGCTCCCGGCCCCCCGCGCCCGGCCCCCGGCCCCTTGCACTCACCTCCCCTCCACAGCGCGGGGAGGAAGAGCCACGGCAGGAGCGGCAGCAGGGCCCGCCCCATCCCGGGGCCGCGGAACTGGATATTCTCTGCGGACCGACGGACAGATAGACGTCCAGAACCTGCCGCGTCGCCGGCCAAGCGCGCCCGCGAAGCAGCCCACTCCCGGCGGCCCCGGGAGCCAGCGCCGAAGTGGCGGAGCCGAGCCGCTGAGGGTGGCGCCGAGGGCTGGAGGGGGCGGGACGCGGGCCAAGTCCGAGCGGACCCAGCCAGTCGGGGAGGGGAGGGGGCGGGAAGGAGGCCGGGAGAGGAGAGCCGCGGAGGGGGAGGAAGGGACGGGGCTGGACCGGAGGGGCGGGGAGAGGCGGGCAGAGGCGGGCCTCGGGTCGAGCCTGGGCAGACCGGGATGGGGGCGCGGGGGCTGAAGAGAGGGGAGGGAGGTGGGGACCATAAAGGGGAGGGGCAGCCGGAGGTGGGGAGGAGAAAGGGGCCCTGGCTCTGGGCTGTCTCTACGTCCAACACGTGCAGGTGGGAGGGACAGAGGGAGGAGACTGGGTTGGGCGAGGGGGAGCGGAGGCCGCCCCACCAGACGTAAGACTAGGCGCCTGCAGCTTGGGGACTGCGGTAGTCCCGCAGTCTCGGCTCTGCGAACACAAAACCCAGACAGCAACGCTCCCAGAGGCCAAGGCCACCGTGGCGGCGCTCCCTGCTGAGCGCCACATGCATCCGCTCCCGCCCGAGCGCCCCCTGGGTACCCGGCCAAAGGGGTGAGACCAGCCTCGGCGTCGAGGAGCTCAACGCCTCCTGGAGAAGAACTCTTCGCTGTGCCCCCGAGTCCAAGAGAGGTGATGCTCACGGAGGGAGACGAACGTCAATGAAAAAGTGCAGAGCGTGAGTGGAAGGAGGCAGCCCCCAAACGACAAAGTGTGGAGGAGCCAGGAAGGCAGACGCAGAGAAAGTTAACCGTGAAAGAAATGTCAGCCACTTTTACTAATAATCGCAACAATAACTTACATATATATGTATATATATACTTTAAGGAAACATTTTTAGAATTTATGTGTGTTAATGCGATCCTTTGACAACATGAGCCATTCCTCTGCTCAAAACTGGACAGTGGTTCCCACTTTCTCTCTGCATAGGAGCCACAGTCCTGCACGACCTGGTCCCTTTTCTTCTCTGACTTCATCTGCATACTCCACCTCCATTTATGCTGCTTTGTGGTCCAGCAGTCCCTGACCCCTAGGCTGGTCACTTGGGCTAGATTTGGCTGTAAGGAGGCAACCAGCCCACATGGATTTAAATCGGTTATCACTTGCACTACCAGCAAAAGCAGTCAGCACGATGTCAGCTTCTGGCGTCCCTTGTCCCATAGGATGACACCAAGCCCGAGGGGCCAGATGAACAGACCTGAGGAGTGGGTGGCTTTGCTGCTGAGCAGCCAACTCTAAAGTACAGTTTCATAGACTTTCACAGGTGGCTGCTGCTGTGTCCTTGGGGGCAGGGAGAGGCATGGAGGGAAGGCATGGAAACACCTTGCTCAACTGAAAGTCTGGAGAAGGAAGAGAAACAGGCATGCCTTGAGAGAGAGACATGAAACTGCCTGCAACAGCTGCTCACCAGGCTCACCTCCCCCTGCCGCAGGAGGAAGCACGGGACAGTCCCCCAAGACCTGGGTAAGACTGCGTTCAAGGCTCGCCTGCATGCCTATGTGGAGATGTGCAAGGTCGCCAGGCCATCTCAGCAGAGCCCTTGTTCTCCTGCGGTGTCCTTGCTGCTGCTCATATACACCAGGCTCCCTTCCACCGTGGAGTTTTGCATCGACTGTTCCCTCTGCCTGGAATGCTCTTCCCCCAGACTCACCCCCTCTTGGTTAATGCTCCTCCTTCAGGTCTTTGCTAAGTCTCACGTTCCTGATGAGGCCCACCTAGTATAAAACTGTCTAATTATTTATTCCTGTGTGATATACAACCCCAAGCGCAGTGGGGGTAAACAGCAGCCACTGTACTAGCTTCACAGATTCTGTGGGTCAGAGATTTAGATGGGGCACAAGGAAGATGGTTTGTCTTTCCTCTTCCATCTCTGCTGGGATGTTAGGCTCAATGACTGGGGACTAGAATGATCGGAAACAGGGGTCAGCGAACTGTAGCGTGTGGGCCTATCGTCTGTGTTTGCAAATAAGCATTATTGGAACACAGCCATTCACTGTGTGTTGTCTATGACTGCTTGTGTGCTGTAATAGCAGAGTTGAGTACTTGTGACAGAGATCAGAGGGCCCACGAAGCCACACGATCTGGCCCTTTACAGAAGTTGGCCAACCCCTGATCTAAAGGTCTGTTTCCTCACATAGCTAGCACTTACACTGGGATGACTCAAAAGACCAGGGCTGCAGACCAGAGCACCTGAACAAGGCTTCTCCATGGTGGCCTTGGTGTAGCTGGAAGTCTTACATGGAGGCTCAGGGCTCCAAGAGTGAACATTCATTCCAGTGAACAAGGTAGAAGCTGCATGGCCTTTCATGACCTAGCCCAGAGGTCACCCCACTCCACTACACCGGACTCTCTTGGTGGACGCAGTCACAACCCCACTCTCATGCGGAAGAGCCGTAGCTCCCACCTCCTGATGATGGAAGGGTCAAAGGATTTGCAGCAACCTTTTAAAACTTTCACGAAGAACAAAGCTTAGCTAAAATGTGGGATATCAACTCTATTGTATTCATTTTTCATACTTGCCATGCATCTAAATGTTATTGCAAGTTAATGTCCTAATTATTCAAGTCATCAAAATAGATGACAGGAAATGTGGGTTTAAAAGAAAAACCAGACCCCATATTACACAACTATTTCCATCCTTATAGGATGTCTGCCCCCAAAGGCTAATTTGTGCAACTTTAGCTGGGCGACACCAACCCAGAACCCATACTTCGGTGCCCACACTGTCTTCTATATCTGCTAAGACTCCACATGTTACGAGGTGGAGCCCCTACTTTTATTACATAAGAAAAAGAGGGAAAGTCAAGGGGCTATAGCAGCGTTCATCCGGGGGCTGGGAAAGTCCACCCCCACCGACTCAAGTGTAGCAGGGCTATGTCTCAAATCAAGTGGTATCGTGATCACGATGCATGCCTCAAGCATGTTCAACATATCAGTGACGGGATTTAAGACTAACAACTGAAGTCCCCAGAGGAGCATGCCAGCCTACACATGAAAGAGGTAAAGAGTTAGTTCTCAATGGCCCTATTTGTTTTAATTTTATTAAAATATAGTTGATTTACAATGTTGTGTTAATTTCTGCTGTACAGCAAAGTGACTCAGTTATACATACATATATATATATATATATATATATATATATCTTTTCCATTATGGTTTATCACAGGATATTGAATATAGTTCCCTGTGCTATACAGTAGGACCTTGTTGTTTATCCATCCTATATATGATAGTTCGCATCTGTTAATTCCCAAACTCCCAATCCTTCCCTCTCCCACCCCCCACCCTGCCTTGGCAACCACAAGTCTGTTCTATATGTTTCATAGATATGTTCATTTGTGTCATATGTTAGATTTCACATATAAGTGATATGGTATTTGTCCTTCTCTTTCTGACTTACTTCGCTTAGTATGATAATCTCTAGATTCATCCTTGTTCCTACAAATGGCATTATTTCATTCTTTTTAATGGCTGAGTAATATTCCATTGTATATATATACCACATCTTCTTTATCCATTCAGCTGTCAGTGGCCGTTTAGGTTGTTTCTTTGTCTTGGCTATTGTAAATAGTGTTCCTATGAACGTAGGGCTGCATGTATCATTATGAATTACAGTTTTGTCTGGACATATGCCCAAGAGTGGGATTGCTGGATCAATGACCCTATTCTAAACCCATATCCTCTCCCTTTGTTGTCCTACCCACCCACATACACATTCCCCTTGCCCCTTTCAGCCTTGTCTCCAGCTGGGGCCTGTAATTGACTTCCCACTCCTGCATCCAGTCCAGCACGTGGACCCCCAATTCAGAGCTGGCCTCCTCCCATCCATTTTAACATAGTGCAGATTGCCTAAAATTTAGGGATCGGGCTTAGCCTCACGGTATTCTATGAATGACAGATTGCCAAGAAACAATCTCATCCTGGTTTCAGTGCCAGAGAGCCATTCATTCATTTATGATTCCACAGAAGTTGACAGCATGTGCTCAATTCCAGGTGTAAGACCAACCCCTGGAATGTGTCACTGAGCCAAAGCACAGCACCTCCATCAGGGAGCTACTATCTCATGGGCCAAATGCCAGTCAAGGACCACTTTGGTTCTCACCCGCCCAGCAGCCATTCCATGGTCCTCCCACCGCAGCACCCTGGTTTCCCTTTGCTGAACCATGCCTCCTGCACTCACATTCCTTCCTTCCCCTGCGCCCGGAGGTGGTGTTCTCCTTGCTGCCTGAAAGATTGTTCTCTGCCCCTCTCTCCAGAGTCTCCAACTTTGAATCTCATATCATCAGACCTGCTTGCTGCGGTCACTACAGACCCCTCGGTCCCTCCCTCTCATTCCTTGAAGATTTCAGTACTTGCATCACGGTCACTCCTTTCACAAAATCCCTGTCATAATTCTTGGTGGTTTCAGTCCTGTATGAATGACATTCCAACACCACAGAGTCCAAGTCTCTTGACCTCTTGTCCCCCATGTTGTGTGCTGAGCAACGTGTTGGAAATCCATGTAAGTACCAAGTTCTTGAAGTTTGCTGGGGAACTGGGATGGTGCCCTGTAAGAGAGTCAACTCAGAGCACCCCAAATCTTAAGGGAAGCACAAGCCTCTTGTAGTTTCTTGTAGGTGGTGCACAGAAGACTCTCCATTCAGTGTGCTGAACGAGATGCTCAGAGTACAGGTGTATAGCTCTTGGGGGACCATGCTGCAGGTAAGCTAATCCATTAGGAATGTCGAATTGAATACAAGTGAACAGCTGCTTGTATAACTGATTGGCAGTTAAACAGGAATCCGCTGCTAATGAAGACTCACCGGATTCAAATTCTACAGTTTGAAACGGGAAGAGGCTACAATATAGCAACAGCAGTAAAGTTAATACGCATCACACTTAGTGGTTGTTTCATTGTAAGGGCCCCAGAGAGGCTAGGTACAGGATCCTTTGTCCGCGCTTCTGTAAGACATGTGGCTGGATGCATTTCCTATCTTGGATCAAGAATCACCTGGAATACCTCAATACCAAAATAGAGGCGTAGCTGGAGATCTTTATGTTTCATGGGTCCCCTAGGCACATTCCTGAGGCATAACCAGCTTCAATAGCAGACCCCTCTAGGTGGTCTCACTGAGACTACATACAAATCCTCTATCTCTCTGATTTTTGTTTAGTTTGCTTTGTTTCATTTTATTTTTTTAATTTATTTTTCATGAAGTATAATTTACAAATTATTAAATAATTATTAAATAATTTTAATAATTATTAAATAATTTTCAAGTATACAGCAAAGTGATTCAGTTATACATATATATGTGTGTGTGTATATATATATGTTTTTAAATTCTTTTTCAGATTTTTTTCCATTATAGGTCATCACAGGATATTGAGTATAGTTCCTTGTGCTGTACAGTAGGTCCTTGTATCTCACTGTTTTCAATAAACAGCACTGACGAGCTGGGACAAATCTCCCCAAACCTCCTCGAACCCACAAAGCAACATTACTAATCAGTATGCTTCGTGCCCTGACCAGGAGCCAGGGCCATGCAGGAACTTTAGCAAAATAGCTCAGGCTAATTCCAGGCCCTCCCAGCACAATGGCTTCCACAGTCATTGCAAAATGATACAAGTAAAATTTCCATTCAGCACAGTGAACATGATGGTGGAATAAAAGTGTTTCCTTTTGTAGTTCTGGGGACACTTTAGCATGAAAATCCATTCCATAGGCAAAAAAAACCCAAAAAAACTTACTGGAAGTAAAATTGTCAGGCTCAGAAAAAACATGGTGCTGATTAAAGATGCCCCTCCCTGGATACAAGGACAGCTGTTGGGCTTTTGTAGTTTGTCGGGGAAAAGTGACATTGTCCATGTTAGAGAAACCATTAGGTGTCCTGGCAAAAGTAAGAGAAGCTCAAATATCTAAGTGTTACAACTTTATAATACTGAGATGGTGTATGTTTTCATCATGCTAAAAAACACACCGGAAGTTCCATTGTCTGGCACTTGTAAGTTGTGATGGGGCTGAGCGAGCTCTGGTGGACACTGCCTGCAGCCAGCACACTGACCTACATACTAGAGGCCGGGTGCCCAGTTCTTGAATTTGTTGGCAGGTGATTATGGAACATGTAAAACACCTCACTCCATGTGCCGAACAGTAGATTGAAAATTATGCAGCTCATGTATTTGCAGTGGGTGTGTGTATGTGTGTGGGAAGGGGGGATTCACATTGTGTTTAAAATGCTCAAATCGCCATGGTCAGCAACGTATGGGAAGTATAAGGTGACCCCCGAACAACTCGGGGATTAAGGGCACCGACCACCCCACTCAGTTGAAAATCCACATATAACTTTTGACTCCCCCCAAACTTAACTACTAATAGCCTTCTGTTGATTGGAAGCCTCACCAATAACATAAACAGTCGAGTACCACATAATTTGGATGTTATATATATTAAATACTATATTATATACTATAATAAAATGAGCTAAAGAAAACATGTTATTAAGGAAGTCTTAGGGAAGAGAAAATACATTTCCAGTACTGTACTGTATTCACTGTAGGTTTACATCAAATGTTTACAGGCTGCACTGTCTGTCTGTTAATACCCACATCAATATTAAACAGTCTTATATGATACAAAACACTGTAGGTGCTATACATACGAATAAATTAGACATCTAACATAAATAGATAATGTGAAAAAGAAATACATACTTACATACAGGTACCATATTTACTGAGAAAAATCTGAGTGTAAGTGGACTCTCGAAGTTCAAACCTGTGTTGTTTAAGGGTCAACAGTGCTAGTATTGGAGCATGTAAGAGACTGTTGGGAGGGGTGAATGACAAACTGGAAGGACCAGTGTCTAGCCCTTGCAGCTTTTGGATACCCTTCACCATGCCAAACATCTGGGATGTGCCAATATCTAGACAGAGTTCCCCAAGGCACTGAGATGGTATTTAGCAGAGTCTCAAATCAGCGTAAAACTCTACTGGAAATGTGTGTCCAACACCTGAAGATTGGGGGAGATTGAGATGGTGGAAGTAGGAATCTCTATTCAGCTGCTAAAGAACATACCAGAAGCAGAGAGATCTAGATTTTGTAATTTAATGTGAAACTGAACTAATGCTTGCAAGCAACTCCATTTAGCTTCTGGAACAAAAATACTAATAGTATAAATGTTTTAGGGACTCCCCTGGTGAAGCAGTGGTTAAGAATCTGCCTGCCAATGCTGGGGACACAGGTTCGAGCCCTGGTCCAGGAAGATCCCACATGCCGCGGAGCAACTAAGCCCGTGCGCCACAACTACTGAGCCTGTGCACCACAACTACTGAGCCCGCGTGCCACAACTACTGAAGCCCACGCACCTAGAGCCTGTGCTTCGCAACAAGAGAAGCCACCGCAATGAGAAGCCCACGCACCCCAACGAAGAGTAGCCCCTGCTTGCCGCAGCTAGAGAAAGCCCACGCGCAGCAACGAAGACCCAGTGCAGCCAAAAATAAGATTAAATTAAAAAAATATATATCTTTTAAATGTTTTGCCTTTGTAGTTCTAGGAGAGTTAAGATGGTACATATAAAGAACTCCACTTTTCTTCCCCAAACCATTCTGGAAATAAGATGTTTCTAGTTCTTATAGTTTGGTGGGGGAGTGGAGATGGTGAATATGAGATTCCATTTGCTGAGCAGCTTACTGAAATTACAGAGGTCTGGTTCTCGAAGGTTCTTGGTAATGGCTGACTATCTGGCAATCTGCCAGGTGGTTGATAATGGACAATCTGATAGATAATAATTTTTAATTGTCTCTTCGTGTTGGGTACTCTGTTAGCTCCCGGCATCCTCTGCGCTGTTTGGCTTGTTTGCTTGCCTCTAGAGGTGCAGTTCTGTGAAAAATATTGTGGGGGGTGTGTGTGTGTGTTTGCTGGAACTGCTGGGCTGGTGAGTTTTTGAGTCCTGTATTTCCTTTTGACCAATAGCTGAAGTTGTAAAACCTAAGCTTGTAGTTCTTTTGTATGTGTGAAAATTTAGAGAGGGAAAAAAAGCCTTCTCTCTTCCTCACAAAAGCAAGATACAGTATATCTTTTACAATCACTTGTTTGTCTATAACTTTTTCTGTGTCCTTCTGTTTCTCAATCTGGGGGGACAGATACATCATAAAAGCTTATTATTATATGTTTCATCTAGCAAAATCTAGTGCAGGCACACAGATCTTTCTGATTCCTTTGGTAAGGGGAGAAAATGTATACAAAGACTGATGGAAACATTTTAAACTGGTTTTATATATTGATAACAAATGGGTCAACACTTTTAAGAGGGTCTTACTTGGTCTGGATAACTGAATGAAGGAGCTGGAGTATGTGATGGTGAGGGAATGATTGTTTCTGGATTTTTTTCGAGTTTCTAATCTTTCTGAGAAATCTAGAGTTTGGAGAACATGGCTTTCTCTCTCTTTTCTCCTCCACAAAATTAGGGAGGTCCCCCAAATATTAATATGAATCAGTTCGAGATGTGAGGCAGAGCTCCGTGTGCAACAATAAAGTGTGATTAAGTCTGAAAAGTTATGCCCCTAACTAGCCGCAACCTGCCTGAACAAGTACTACATACAACAAAGGGCACATAACAAAATAGACGGAGTTAATCCAACTATTACCTCCTCTTAAGGGTCCTAGCTTGCCCGAGAGTAATTGGTCTTCTAGAAGAAACATCAAACGAGCCGCAGTTGAGGACTGTACCATAGATCCAGGCTTTCCAGAATAAACTGACATTGCCAACTGCTGTCAACCTGTACTTAAGGACTGAGGTAGGATTGCAGACACTTTAGTCCAGAAGCAGACAAATGCATGAAAGTGCACTGCTTAATTCAGGAGCCATACAAACCTACTTTGATTTAATTATGGATAATATTCTATTTCTGATGAGCATATCAAAAAGGTTTTTTTTCTTTATCTCTAGCCATCAGTTTTACTGCTAAACTTGTTCAAACTGTAATGAGATTTCAAAAATAGTTATCTTGTACCAGCTGGCCCCTCAGAATTCAGAAAAAGCAATCCCATAAAAGACTGTAATATAGATTATGTTAATAAGTAAAGGAAAACATAATAATGATTCTGTTATGATTAGTGATATACATTGATTACTCTTATCTACAAAACCACTCAGAACAATGTAACATTGGTTAAATATTATACAAAGTGTCTTACTGAGTTCTCTTTTTTCATAATCATAAAATTTTTTTGCATAGTTTCAATTAGAATCTGTTCTTTTTACTGGGTAATAATTGGATAAATCAGTTTACAACCGTGATTATGACTGTCTCATTTAAGTATGACAAGAGTTTTTTTAAGGAACAAGGTTGTTTGTTTTCTTT
This sequence comes from Stenella coeruleoalba, assembly GCF_951394435.1. Classification (NCBI taxonomy): domain Eukaryota; kingdom Metazoa; phylum Chordata; class Mammalia; order Artiodactyla; family Delphinidae; genus Stenella; species Stenella coeruleoalba. The sequence goes on along the minus strand of NC_137159.1, from coordinate 11,714,057 downwards.
ATTTGGGTGTTGAGAATTCTTTGTATACTCTGAATAAAACCCTTTTGTCAGTAATGTGACTTGTAATATTTTCTCCCAGTCTGTGACTTGTCTTTTTTTTTTCTTAATGGTGTTTTTAGCAGAATAAAAAGTGTTAATTTTGATAAAGTCCAATTCACTATTTTTTTTTTTTACTCTTTTAGATTGTACTTTTGGTGTCTTATCTAAGAACTTAAAAAAAAACAACTTTATTCAGATATATTTCATATTGCATAAAATATAGCATAAGACTATGCATGAAACTCCATTTTTAGGTATACAATTCAGTAGTTTTTACTGCACAAGTGGATCACACACTTGTGCAAGAAACACCACCATCTAATTTTAAAGCGTTTTCATCACCCCCAAAAGAAACCCTGTACCTACTAGCAGTCACTTTCTGTTTTCCCCACCTCTACTTCTATCCCAACCTCTAGCCCCTGGCAACCACTCATCTACTCTCTGTCTCTGTGGATTTGCCTATTCCACGCATTTCATATAAACGCAATTATACAGCGTGGCCTTTTGTGACCGGCTTCTTTCACGAGGCATAATACTTTCAAGGTTCATCCATGTTGTAGCATGTATCAGTGCTTCATTTCCTTTGATGCTTGACTAATATTCCATTGTATGCATATACCACATTTTGTTTATCCGTTCACCAGGTGATGGGCATTTGGGTCGTTTCCACTTCTTGGCCATTATGAATAATGTTGCCACGAACAGTCATGTAAAAGTGCTTGTGTTAACATATGTTTTCAGTTCTCTTGGGTATATACCTAGGAGTAGAATTACTGGCTAGTATGGCAACTCTAGGTTTAATTGTTTTGAGGGTCTGTCAAACTGTTTTATTTATTTATTTATTTATTTATTTATTCATTCATTTATTTCTGGCTGTGTTGGGTCTTCGTTTCTGTGCGAGGGCTTTCTCTAGTTGTGGCGAGCAGGGGCCACTCTTCATCGCCGTGCGCGGGCCTCTCACTGTTGCGGCCTCTCTTGCTGCGGATCACAGGCTCCAGACGCGCTGGCTCAGCAGTTGTGGCTCACGGGCCTAGCCGCTCGGCGACATGTGGGATCCTCCCAGACCAGGGCTCGAACCTGCGTCCCCTGCATTGGCAGGCAGACTCTCAACCACTGCGCCACCAGGGAAGCCCTGTCAAACTGTTTTACCAAGTGGCTGCACTATTTTGCATTCTCACAAGTAGCACAGGAGGGTTCCAATATTTCCACATCCTCATCAACATTTGTTATTATACATCTTTTAGATTATAGCCATTTTAGTGGGTGTGAAGTAGTGTCTCAAAGTGGGTTTTTAAAATTTTTTATTTTTCGCTGCTTTCGGTCTTCATTGCTGCACGCGGGCTTTCTCTAGTTGCGGTGAGCGGGGGCTACTCTTCATTGTAGTGCACAGGCTTCTCATTGCGGTGGCTTCTCTTGTTGCGGAGCACAGGCTCTAGATGTGTGGGCTTCAGTAGTTGTGGCACGCGGTATCAGTAGTTGTGGCTCGCGGGCTCCAGAGCGCAGGCTCAGTGGTTGTGGCGCATGGGCTTAGTTGCTCCACGGCATGTGGGATCTTCCCAAACCAGGGCTCGAACACGTGTCCCCTGAATTGGCAGGCGGATTCTTAACCACTGCGCCACCAGGGAAGCCCTGGGGTGTCTTTTTATATTGAGTTGTAGGAGTTCTTTATATATTCTGGATAATAGAGTTGTCAGATACATGACTTGCAAACATTTCCTCCTATTCTATGGATTGTCTTTGCACTTTCTTAATAGTATCCTTTGAAGCACAAAATCCTTAGGTTTTAAAAAATTCCAATTTAGCAATTGGACTTTATCATTTTTTCTTTGGTTGCTTGAGCTTCAGGGGCCATATCTAAGATATCAGTGCCTAATCCAAAGTAACAAAAATTTACATCTATCTCTTCTTCTAAGTGTTTCATAGTTTTAGTCTTACATTTAGGTCTTTGACCCATTTTGAGTTAATAGTATGAGGTAGAGATCAAGATTCTTTTCTTTTTTTTTTTGCATATGAATATTCAATTCTTCTAGCACTAAGTGTCCAGAGACTATCATTCCTCCACTGAATTGCTTTTGCAACTTTGTAAAACAAAACAAAACAAAACAAATCAATTGGCCCAACTCCTTCAATGAGGGCTGCACGTATTGCCTTCCTTCCAAAGAGTACAGTATGGAAATGGGGGAAAAGTAACTTTAGAGAAACCTTACAGACATCACCTTAGCTACATGACCAAACTAGCATCAACCCTCATGTGATTGCTGGGCATACCCCCAGTCTAATCATGAGGAGAACATCAGACATATTCCATTTGAGGAATATTCTACAAAATACCCGACCAACATTGCTCAAAACTGTCAAGGTTATCAAAAATAACAAGAGTACTGGAGATGTAATGTATAACCTGATAAATATAATGAACACGGCTGTATGTTATCTAATGAAATTTGTCAAGAGAATAAATCCTAAGAGTTCTCATCGCACGGATATCTTTTCCAATTTCTTTAATTTTATATCTATAGGAGATGAGGGATGTTCACTAAACTTACTGTGGTCATCATTTTATGATGTGTGTGAGTCAAGTCATTATGCTGTACACCTTAAATTTACAGTGCTGTTTGTCAATTATACCTCAATAAAACTGGAAGAAAAAAATAATAAATAATTCACCATTTCTGTCACCAAAAAAAAAAATCTTGTTAAACTAATTTTACTAAATATTTTTAGTTGTTTAAATATTTTGTTGTTTGCCAACCAATGTAAATGAGGATGACAAGAGTTAAAAGTTACAATCAACTATCTGACTGTATATTGAGTTGAGATATAAGAACTTCTGGGAGAGTCCCGTTTCTTTCTTTTTTTTAAAAAAAAATAAATTTACTTATTTATTTTTGGCTGCGTTGGGTCTTCCTTGCTGCGCGTGGGCTTTCCCTAGTTGCCGCGAGCAGCGGCTACTCTTCGTTGTGGTGTGCGGGCTTCTCATTGCGGTGGCTTGTGTTGTTGCAGAGCTCGGGCTCTAGGCGCCCGGGCTTCAGCAGTTGCGGCACATGGGCTCAGTAGTTGTGGCTCGCAGGCTCTAGAGCGTAGGCTCAGTAGTTGTGCCGCACGGGCTCAGTTGCTCCGCGCCATGTGGGATCTTCCTAGTCTAAAAAATTCTTGTTTAATGTGTCATTTAAAGCTTGTGTTTCCTTATTTATTTTCGTTTTGGATGATCTGTGCATTGGTGAAAGCGAGGTGTTAATGTCCCCTACTATGATTGTGTTACTGTCATTTCCCCTTTTATGGCTGTTAGCATTTGCCTTATGTATTGAGGTGCTCCTATGTTGGGTGCTTAAATATTTACAATTGTTATATCTTCTTTTTGGATTGATCCCTTGATCATTGTGTAGTGTCCTTCTTTGTCTCTTGTAATAGTCTTTATTTTAAAGTCTGTTTTTTTTCTGATATGAGAATTGCTACTCCAGCTTTCTTTTGATTTCCATTTGCATGGAATATCTTTTTCCATCCCCTCACTTTCAGTCTGTATGTGTCCCTAGGTCTGAAGTGGGTCTCTTGTAGACAGCATATATATGGGTCTTATTTTTGTATCCACTCAGCCAGTCTATGTCTTTTGTTTGGAGCATTTAATCCATTTACCTTTAAGGTAATTATTGATATGTATGTTCCTATTACCATTTTCTTAATTGTTTTGGGTTTGTTATTGCAGGTCTTTTCCGTCTCTTGTGTTTCCTGCCTAGAGAAGTTCATTTAGCATTTGTTGTAAAGCTGGTTTGGTGGTGCTGAATTTTCTTAACTTCTGTTTATCTGTAAAGATTTTAATTCCTCTATTGAATCTGAATGAGATACTTGCTGGGTAGAGTAATCTTGGTTTTTTCCCTTCATCACTTTAAATATGTCCTGCCACTCCCTTCTGGCTTGCAGAGTTTCTGCTGAAAGATCAAGTGTTAACCTTATGGGCATTCCCTTGTATGTTATTTGTTGTTTTTCCCTTGCTGCTTTTAATATTTTTTCTTTGTATTTAATTTTGGATAGTTTGATTAATATGTGTCTTGGCGTGTTTGTCTTTGGATTTATCCTGTATGGGACTCTCTGTGCTTCCTGGACTTGATTAACTATTTCCTTTCCCATATTAGGGAAGTTTTCAACTATAATCTCTTCAAATATTTTCTCAGTCCCTTTCTTTTTCTCTTCTTCTGGGACTCCTATAATTCGAAGGTTGGTGCGTTTAATGTTGTCCCAGAGGTCTCTGAGACTGTCCTCATTTCTTTTCATTCCTTTTTCTTTATTCTGCTCTGTGGTAGTTATTTCCACTATTTTATCTTCCAGGTCACTTATCCGTTCTTCTGCCTCAGTTATTCTGCTATTGATTCCTTCTAGAGAATTTTTAATTTCATTTATAGTGTTGTTCATCATTGTTTATTTGCTCTTTAGTTCTTCTAGGTCCTTGCTAAACGTTTCTTGTATTTTCCTCATTCTTTTTCCAAGATTTTGGATCATCTTTACTATCATTATTCTGAATTCTTTTTCAGGTAGACTGCCTATTTCCTCTTCATTTGTTTGCTCTGGTGGGTTTTTATCTTGCTCCTTCATCTGCTGTGTGTTTCTCTGACTTCTCATTTTGCTTATCTTACTGTGTTTTGGGGTCTCCTTTTCGCAGGCTGCATGTTTGTAGTTCTCGCTGTGTTTGGTGTCTGCCCCCAGTGGGTAAGGTTGGTTCAGTGGGTTGTGTAGGCTTCCTGGTGGAGGGGACTGGTGCCTGTGTTCTGGTGGGAGGGGTTGGATCTTGTCTTTCTGGTGGGCAGGACCACATCCAGTGGTGTGTTTTGGGGTGTCTGTGAACTTATGATTTTAGGCAGCTTCTCTGCTAATAGGTAGGGTTGTGTTCCTGTCTTGCTAGTTGTGTGGCATGGGGTGTCCAGCACTGGAGCTTTCTGGTCAGTGAGTGGAGCTGGGTCTTAGCGTTGAGACGGAGATCTCTGGGAGAGCTCTCACCGATTGATATTACATGGGGCTGGGAGGTCTCTCATGGTCCAATGTCCTGAATTCAGCTCTCCCGTCTCAGAGTCTCAGGTCTGACACCCGGCTGGAGCACGAAGACCCTTCTGGGAAGTCTGAGGTCTTCTGCTAGCGTTCAGAAGGTGATCTCCCCGTCTTACTCCTCTGCCATCTTGAAGGTCCTCCCAGCAGGCGGATTCTTAACTACTGCACCACCAGGGAAGCCCTGGATTCATTTTTAAATGGACTCTCAACCCAACCTCCTCATCTTAACACTGTGCCATTTCTTTATTCACACTAGGGGTACCTGATACCACCAATTCCTAAGACTTTTGTGGTTTTATGGTATAATTTGGCCTGGTTCTTACCTTTCCCCTATTGTTGCTTACTATTCAGTTTTTGTTTATTTTTTTGGCCTTGCCACACGGCTTTTGGGATCTTAGTTCCCCGACCAGGGGTTGAACCCGGGCCTTCAGCAGTGGAAGCGTGGAGTCCTAACCACTGGACCGCTGGGGAACTCCTACTATTCAGTTTTCTTAAATGACTTACGTAATTTATCACTCTGTTGCTTTACAGCTTCCGAAATATTTAAGCTATTGTCTCCTTTCCCATGCATCCCATCCTCCTGAGTTTATAACTTCGAAGAAAATCCTTTATCGTTTTTTAATTAACCCTTGGGGAAGGATCACTCTGTTTAATCTGTCTTTTTTACCTAGAAGTCCCCTCTTGTTGGTTGTTTCCATTTTTCCTCCTATGATGAAAGCTGTCTAGCAGTCTGGTCTACTTATCTTTACTCTCCTTTCTGTCTCCCAGAGATGTTCCCCATCATTTACACGCTCACTCTCAGTGCCTGAGAGTACTCGTTACTCCCACCTTCACCAATATCTGGCTTCAGTATTCATTCATTCACTCATTAATATATATATTGCTCATCCTCTATGCACGTGACTGAGTGGTAGGTGCTTGCCACCATCATGAGCAGGATGGAGCTTGTATCCTAGAGAGAGAGTTAAGAAACACATACTTTTTAAAAAGAAGAGTTACAGTTTGTGGAAAGTTTTCTAAAGGGAGTAAACTGGATCGCAGGGGGGGACTTGGGGTACCAGCTTCAAGACGGTGGTTGGAAAAGTACTCTCTGAAAAGGTAGCATTTGTTTATTTATTATTTTCTTTTTAAAAGTATTTACTGTGAGAATTTTAAACATAGGCAAAAGTGATTCCACTTCCAGTAATGAGCTCTCATACTTATCACAAAGTATCAACAATTGTTAACGTTTTGCCAGTCTAGTTTCATGTATTCCCTCCCCCCCATCTTTTTTGGCTTCAGTTCTTTAAAACAAATCCCAGACACATTATGTTACCCTTAAATTAATCTGCATCTCAATCTGATAGGGATTTTTTTGAACTTAATCACCAGTATCACACTTAACAAAATTAATAATTCTTTCACATCATCTGATACTCAGTACATATTCAAATTTCCCTGGTTGAGTCCAAGATGTCACTTAATAGTTGGCTTGTTCAGGTCAAGAGATCCAAACAAGAAGTCCTCACGTTGCATTTTGGCATGTCTCTTAAGTCCTTTATCTGGGAACAGTGAGTTTCTAATACTTTCAATAATTCTCTTTACTACCTGGGATTCTTCTATAAAAAGAACTTTCTCTCACCAGCTCATTGATTATTCTTTTTTAAAAAAATTTTTATTGGAGTATAGCTGATTTACAATGTTGTGTCAGTTTCTGCTGCACAGCAAAGTGAACCAATCATACATATACATACATTCACTCTTTTTTAGATTCTTTTCCCATATAGGTTATCATAGAATATTGGGTAGAATTCCCTGTGCTATACAGTAGGTCGTGATTAGTAATCTGTTTTATTTTAATTAATTAATTAATTTATAATTTTTTTTTGGCCATGCCATGTGGCTTGTTGGATCTTAGTTCCCTGACCTGGGATTGAACCTGGGCCCTTGGCAGTGAAAGCACCGAGTCCTAACCACTGGACTGCTAGGGAATTCCCAATTATCTATTTTATGTATAGTAGTGTGTATATGTCATTCCCAATCTCCCAATTTGTCCCTGTCCCCTCATTGATTATTCTTGAAATGCAGAGATCACAGAGGAAGGACTGAATAAGTGCTGGATACTTTCACTTTAATTATCAAATTTCAGAGAAACAAGTTGGTGCACTACTAACCTCCATTGTTAATCAACAAGGTCTTGTTTGTTTGTTTAGCATCATTATGAATGCACATTTTTACATATCTAATGTGTTTTAATCCATTAAGATCTTTTTTTTTTTTTTTTTTTTTTGCCACACCATACAACATGCAGGATCTTAGTTCCCCCACCAGGGTCAAACCCATGCCCCCTGCAGTGGAAGTGCAGAGTCGTAACCACTGGACCGCAAGGGAAGTCCCCAAGATCGTTGTTTTTTATGATACTCAAATTATTCCTTTAGGCCAGTGGCACCCCTTAGAGTTGGCTTCTTTGTCCTTTTGATGTGGTCCATAGATTATTCTTGAATAAGCATCCTGGCTTGCTAGTTCTCTTTCTGCACATACTCCTGGATTTATTTTCTCTACTCCTAAACTTCTTGGGGTATTTGCAAACCAGTCATAAACTTTGTCATCTCCAAGCCTTTTCCTGGGCCGATTTCTTTGCCTAAAATGACTTTTCCTATTTACGCCTCCCAACTGATTTAAGTATCTTTCAAGACTCAATGCCAAATGTTGGCTACAGTCTGGTGAGACCCTAATCATAGGAGCCACTTAAGCCATGCCTGATTCTTGACTATAGGAGTTGGGAGATAAATACGCATTGCCACTAGGTTTGTGGTAATATCGTTACACAGCAAGAGATGACAAATACACAACCTTTATGAAATTAGGTCCTGTGTCTTTTTTTTTTTAATATTTATTTACGCTGCACCAGGTCTTAGTTGTGGCACGCAGGATCTTTTTTTATTTTCATTGCGGCATGCATGCAGGATCTAGTTCCCCGACCAGGGATCAAACCCGGGCCCTCTGCACTGGGAGCATGGACTCTTACCCACTGGACCACCAGGGAAGTCCCGGGTCCTGTGTCTTTTAGTTTGCTTGTAGAGAAGAAACTTTGATATTGGATAGGAGTGCTAGTTAATAGTAAAGTTTCATTAAAATGAAAGTTATACTTTGCCATGTTGGGAGACAGTTCTCCATCGGTCTTTCAGGTTGCCGCTTGTTGCTTCGGGGGCACTGTCTGCCCTTGTTCCTTTGTGTAGGAAACAGCCTTGGAAGATAGAGATAGTGTCTACTTCTTAAGCAAAGGGCAGGTTTGCTCACAGCCTTAGAAGATGGAGATCGTGTCTCCCTTGGAGCCAAGGGCAGACATTCTTACTACCCATTATTAAAGATTTGGGTTTCCTAAGCTCTCTGTTCTTTCCTGTGATGCAACCCAGGGTGCATGTAGATGTCATCCAGCCTACACATCACTCTGTGGGAATTTGGACTCAGGGAACTGGCACAAAAATGCTGATGCTCTGCTGTAAGTAACAAATTATTCTTCATCTTTGACCCGGCAGTTTTCTGGTTTCTACCAGCATTTATGGAACTGTGGCAAGCAGAGAAGGTAAAAATCTCAAACCACTCAGAGTTCTTAAAAAGCTATAGATATGATGTATAGCACATATTCACTTGTGGAAATTGGAAAGCCCCCCCCGCTTTTTTTCAGCGGTGGGAATATAAATAATAATAATAAGTTCAAAGTTACCTCTGAACTTATTAACTAGTCAAGTGAGAATTCAAGCCTTGTAATTCTTCTCTCTCAGTGTATGGTGTCCCTTTTTCTCTACCAACTTCAACTACCCACCCTTACTGGGTAAAGTCTCACAATGGCTAAGAATACCTTTATCGGGACTTCCCTAGTGGTGCAGTGGTTAAGAATCCGCCTGCTAATGCAGGGGACACAGGTTCGAGCCCTGGTCCAGGAAGATCCCACATGCCCCGGAGCACCTAAGCCCGTGAGCCACAACTACTGAGCCCACGTGCCACAACTACTGAAGCCCACGTGCCTAGAGCCTGTGCTCTGCAACAAGAGAAGCCACTGCAATGAGAAGCCCGTGCACCTCAATGAAGAGTAGCCCCCACTCGCCGCAATTAGAGAAAGCCCGCATGCGGCATCAAAGACCCATCGCAGCCAAAAATAAATAAATTTATAAAATAATAAAAATAAAAAATGATACCTTTATCACGGAGGGATTTTAGAAAGTATTTCCTTAGTTGTTGCTGGTTACATTACCATACAGGGAATGACTACTTGGTGCCATTTATAGCTAATGCCCGCATTCAGTATCATATAACAACATATTCACTGTACTATGAAAAAGTCCATTACGGTCACTAGTTCAAGTCTTGCTGCCTACTAATTTAGCATTTATAGCCAAGAGATCCAGAGGTTTAAAGTAGGAAAATATTGCTGGATAAAATCAGAATTGGGAAGCAAGAACTTAAAACAAAAGGTACTAAGCAAATTAACCTCAGAGTTGCCTCTGTAAAACTGAGAGTTGAATCCAGTTGAGTTTCCACATGGCATCTACTCTCAATTTAATCTCTAATTACAGCTCTCTAAAATTGTTGTGTTTTTGTAGGGCAAAGTAGGTTACTGAGATTTGAAAAAGTAGCATTTACATTGTGGACTCAAAATATTGTAAACCGGGGCTTCCCTGGTGGCGCAGTGGTTGAGAGTCCGCCTGCCGATGCAGGGGATACGGGTTCGTGCCCCGGTCCGGGAAGATCCCACATTCCGTGGAGCGGCTGGGCCCGTGAGCCATGGCCACTGAGCCTGCGCGTCCGGAGCCTGTACTCCACAACAGGAGAGGCCACAACAGTGAGAGGCCCGCATACCACAAAAAAAAAAAAAAATATATATATATATATATATATATATATATATATATATGTATATATAGTAAACCTCTCTTTGAGAAGGGAAAATTTAAAACTGGGAAAGTAAATTCCCCTTTAAGATGGGACAAGCTTTGATTAAACGAATAAAACCTCGAATTTCCTAGATATTTAGACTTCCTGTTTGTTCAGTGCAGTGTTGTAAATTGCCCCGATGTTGAAACTGTTTTTACAAATACCGGTGAGACATATTTGGGCCAGCCAGGCTAGCCAGACGTTTGAATAGAGAAAACATTGTGTTTTATATGCTGCGGGGTTCATTACCCAAGGTCCCAGAAGGTTAGGTTTTGCTCAAATGCATGTGAAAACTGCCTCTTATGACTGCAAATTAGGGTGACCAGTGGTCCCAGCTTGCTTGGGATGTCTGATTTTAAAATGGAAAGTCCTGTGTTTCAGGGAACCCCAGTTCTGGGAAAACATCATAGGCGGAGGCCACGGAGAGGCATCTTGAGAGAATTTATTGGCAGACAAAGGAAGATCCAGGAAGAAGAGCTGTGCGAACCCTTTCAGTAACTCTATTCACAGACTGGACAATAAGCCGCATAGGACACACTTTGTGGACTGTGTTCTCGAAAACGTAGAGCTGAAGGCGAATTTGATGAGTGCTGATGCTTTAGCCCACGATAGAGAGAATGAAGAGAAGGGAAGGGAAGGATGAGAAGCACTGCATTGACCACTGCCCAAAAACTCAGCTGACTGCTTGGCAGGCGTGCCCACTCAGCCACAGAGGATGTCTGGCAGGCTGTGCAAAGAAACCATGCTGTAGAACAGTCCACCAGAGGGAAAAGAAAAGGGAATTTATGTCTCTGGCTCCTTCCTGCCTTGCTCCTCTTGAACAAAATTTGCCTTGATCTAAATTTGCTCCCTACACTTTTGGGTTTATATCAGCTTGCACACCCCATGGGGAGGCATTCCCTCCAAGCCAGTGCCCCAGGGAGTGTGACAATGGCCTGATGGCACAGCAAAGCCAGGGCAGAGGGTCTCATTCTCTGTGGCAAGTGGCTGGTAGTGGGGCTGACAGGGCTGGTGGAACCAGCCTATGGTGTCCCTTTCTCTAGGAGGGTCCACGTATGGTCAGGCCATGGTGGTGGCTGAGGTGGGGCAAGAGGTGGAGGGTGGCACTCAGAGACTCTGAGAGGCAACTGGGATATGTCCTGATGTTGTTTCTCCCAGAAAGACCAGGTCAGGAAGAGGACTGGTAGGAAGAGGACTTAGAGGGGGAGTGGTGCTGAGGGGGGACCCTGTAGGAGGAAATAGGTAAAAGATAAAGGCAGAGCATTGTTAATGTGATTGTTAATTTGACCTCATGTGTACCCTCAGGGCAGGGATGTCTGGGGATATTTTGGTCTCAAAGTCTAAGATACACTAAGTTCTATCTTGATCCCTTTGGGCTGCTATACCATAAACTTATGAACAACAAATATTTATTCTTTACAGTTCTAGAGGCTGGAAAGTCCAAGATCATGGTGCTAGCAGATTCAGTGTTTGCTGAGGTTGTGCTTCCTGGTTCATTGACAGTTGTCTTTTTGCTGTGTCCTCCTTTGGTGGAAGGGGCCAGGGAGCTCTGTGGGGGTCTCTTTCATAAGGGCACTAATCCCTTTCATGAGGGCTCCACCCTCATGACCTAAGCACTTCCTAAGGGTCCCACCTCCTAGTATCACCACATAGGCCATTAGGTTTCAACACAGGAATTTGGGGAGGAGACACAAATATTCAGTCCTCAGCAGGCTCCTTCCTGTTGGAGTAAAGCCTTCTGAAAAGAGGCCATTTGAGCTAAACCCTGAAGGTTGACATTTCAAATAAAGAGATGAGAATGAACCAAGATACCACGAAGTGCAAGATGTGTTTGGAGACCCTAAGGAGATAATTTTAGTGAAGACATAAAGTTTCAGGCAACTTTATATTTCTGGATAAGGAATTTGAACTTTATTTCTCAGGCAATAGGACGCCTATCAATCCTTTTAACATAGCGACACCACGCAATGGGAGATTAGAGCTCAACAGAGTTATACAGTTTCCACAAGTGTGATACTTTATGGTTGAATCCACAGACAGGGAGGGAGGGGTAAAGCTGGGGTTCTTAACCTGGATCTATGAATTGCTAGGGGAAGTCTCTGTGAAGCTCAGATTACTACACGCAACGTTTTTATGAGGACCTCTATACCGTTCATCAACTTTTCAAAAGGTCCGGACCCCCAAAAGGTTAAAGTGCACTGGTAAAGAGAGAAAATCAGTAGAGTCCCCACCGTCCCCCAAGCCTGCAGGCATATATCTCCAATTTGGGGGTCAGGAGGCGAGAGCGAAGTTGGCCAGAAAACCTTCTAATTCATAGTTATGACGCAGTTCAGGCTCGTACTGACATGACCTGGGGAAGATCTGGATGCCAGGAAGATCCTATCCCAGTACAGGCTGAAGGTACAAATAAATACCCAGCAAATTCCTCCTCGCTCTTCCTTCGTGCAACTGCGGAGGCGCTAGGACCGCGGGAACGCCGCTCGCTCCCGGCGAAGCCCCGCCTCGGCGCGAAGCAGGACGGGAAATTCAACATGGACGCGTCCATTTGAACAGCTCGCCTGAGTGGTTCTCCTGCACGCCTGCCTGTCATTAGCAGTCGTGTTCGCAGCTGCTGCCCAGTCTTCCTCCGGAATAGGGGAGGGAGAGGGAATGAGAAGCTGCAGCGGCCGAGGAGTCACCGTGACCGTCCCCGCCGCCACCCTCGGGCCCCCTCGGCCCCCGCGCCTCCGGGGAGCAGCCGGGGCTCGCCGCGCCTGACGCGTCCCGAGTCACACAGGTAAGGGCCCAGGCCCGCAGCGCCTGGTGGTTCATTGCCTGTCCGGTAGCCCTCTCACCCGACCCGAGGCCTACCCGCGTGCGGTGACCCGGAGGGCTGGGAGCCCGGGGCGGGCCCTGAGCGGGCGCCAGAGCCAAGAGGATCCCAGCTTGCGGGCTGGGCTTTACGGGGTGCACCTTCCTGCTCCACTCTGCGCCGGCTTCCTTCCTGAGCTAAACGCGGTGTCCCGTGTGGGCCTTAGCTTCTAGTTCAGCCCCTTGCCGCTGTGATACGATGTTCTGAGACCCAGGCTCTTAGACTGTTTCACCTGACCCTAAAGAGGCCGGGGAAGCTCTGCCTTTTTGCGGAGTCTCAACTCAAGGTGTCTTCTGTGTGCATTTGGGTTTACTCTTGAAGCAACTGTGTGGTTACCTCTGGCGGGGTAGTTTTTGTTCCTAGTAAGCAATGCTGATATCTTGTTTTATAGCATATCAATTTAATACAGTACTTTCATCTGTAGCTCTTTATGTTGTCCCCTAATAAGTAAAATCATAAAAATTTGGGGTATTGCAAAAGTATTAAATGTGTCGCCTTAATTAGTACAAAAAGATATTGTACTATGAAAATAACCATAATTAATATTTTTGTAATTTTCTCTCAACGTTTTTTTGTTTTTTTTTTGTTTTTTTTTTTTTTTTGCGGTACGCGGGCCTCTCCCTGTTGTGGCCTCTCCCGTGGCGGAGCGCAGGCTCAGCGGCCATGGCTCACGGGCCCAGCCGCTCCGCGGCATGTGGGATCTTCCCGGACCGGGGCACGAACCCGTGTCCCCTTCATCGGCAGGCAGACTCTCAACCACTGCGCCACCAGGGAAGCCCCTCTCAAAGTTTTAATAGGATAACGTTTCAAAATTGCACAACTGAAGTCGGATGAACTCGCAAGATTTTTAATGTTGGTTATCCTGTTGGCTAGAATATAAGAAGGCCAGCTGAATTTTATTTTTTTCTTGTAAGTTTTATAAGGTACTGTTTTAGTTATATCCCAAGTTCAGGTCTTCTCAATTCTGAATTTTAGCGGGAGGAAAATAAAAGTGTTTTGATTGTGGCATATGGTTATGTCAGGAATAGCATTTAATTCATAGCAAAATAACTTTGACCCTAGAGGAGCTGCATAGGAACTACAGGGGCTTTGAGATATTGCGGGAAAAAAACCCTACTGATGCCAAAAAGACCTCAGATGAGAAATATAAGTCAAATTTAGTTAAACTTTTTTTTTTTTTTTTTTTGCCGTACGCGGGCCTCTCACTGTTGTGGCCTCTCCCGTTGCGGAGCACAGGCTCCGGACGTGCAGGCTCAACGGCCATGGCTCACGGGCCCAGCCGCTCCGTGGCATGTGGGATCTTCCCGGACCGGGGCACGAACCCGTGTCCCCTGCATCGGCAGGCGGACTCTCAACCACTGCGCCACCAGGGAAGCCCTAGTTAAACTTTTAATTGTGAGTGCCATTTCAAACCCTTTAAAGTTGTCTGTGGTGCTGTGGTCAAACGTTGGTTTTGATCTGTTTGAGGATCGTAGCTTAAATGTGATGCCACAGAATCCATTTTTAATGTAGGTGTTTTCTTAGAGAGAGAACTGGCATCCACCTTATATACCACATTATACAGTGAATTTTACTAGCTGTCAACTGCTGTATGTAGAAATGTTTTGGAAGTAAAGGGGCATGGTTCCACCCACAGCTCAGCCACATCTTTATAGTGAGAAGCTGTACTGTAATAGGTTGTGTTAATTAAAAGCTAGGACTCATAAATTTGCTGCAAGTGTGGCTGTCCCATGGCCAGAGTTCTTCATGCCTTGGTTTCCTGTGTTTGGACCCCAAATTGGAATTGATTGTAGTCATATGTTTAGGTGGATTGGGGTGTCAAAACTACTGGTGACATTTGACAGTTTATTAGGTCTTTTGTGGATTGGTCAGCTGAAACGAGTAGTTCAACTTGTGACGAATTAGAAGTAATATGTGTTTTTTGGTGTTTTTTTTGTTTGTTTCATTCCAATATGCCAGTGGTCCTTGAGGTGTGCTTTTCAAATGAGTTTCCAACAGCTGAACAGAAATGACCTTAAATGTTGAGAAGCCGGGCAGTCATGGGACTGTAAAGTACAACTTGTCTAAATACTTCATATGTGAAGTGTGGAAAAACTAGCATATAGTAGTAGGAGAATAGGACAGATGTTGTGGGATGTAAGTGCTTGTCTCAACCCAGCGGTTTCCTTTGGTGGTAACCGTCTATTGGTCAGTCTCCAACTAAAATGTGGCAATAACTGTAATCACCTGAGAGTCAGATCTGGAATGACCTTTGATGTTTTAATTACTTGTACACCTCCAGTGTAATAGGATTGACACTCATCTAAGGATTAATGACTCTTCTGTAAACTTTTATGATATTTTATTCTGGTTTTAACTCTAGAAGCTGACCAGAGTGTGTTTGAATTCATACAGAAATAATGTTGATATTTGGAACCCATGTCGAACTTCTATGAAGAAGGGGCAACAATGATTGCAGCCGGGGATTTGCAGGAATTTGTTCCTTTTGGTCGAGACCACTGCAAGCACCACCCTAATGCTTTGAACCTTCAGCTTCGCCAGCTGCAGCCAGCGTCGGAGTTATGGTCTTCTGATGGTGCCGCTGGCTTGGTGGGATCCCTTCAGGAGGTTACGATCCACGAGAAACAGAAGGTTCCGTTAAGTTTACCATTGTATTTTTGAAATATAGAATGTTGTGATCTACTTGTAATTTAAGGCTACCTGCAACTGAGAAATGAGTATAATGCTACTTCTAGGGTAGTGGTTAAGATTTGGTAATTTCAGTCAAGACTAAAATAATGACTTCATTGTATTATGGTGTCATAACCGTTTATTTAGGCATATAACTCATGGTTTTATAATAAGTGCTATGATTATGGTCCATTCTAAACCTCTTTCTCTTCCCTTAGTATGTGGGGACCAGATTTCATGTTGTTTGATTATTAGATGATAGAGTTAGAAATGGTCCCTGCTGCAAAAAGACTTACATGTTTCTTGAGGACAAAGAAAATGCCACATAAGTAGATAGAGTACTAGTTCTTAAATAGGAGAATGAGATGTTAGCGTGTGTCAGGAAATCAGTCTTTCCCACCTTATTCCACTTTCATTCCTTTTGGGATACCAAAATCTCAGGGAGAGGAAGTCTATGTAGTTAGAAATCTGAACCTTTCTCTCTCCCATTTATTTTGATGAGTGGGACAAGGGAAGGAAGGTGAATGTATATTTAGTTGTGAAGCAGGGAAATCTACCCTGTGAATAAACTCCCCCAGTGATTCCCATGTGCACCTTCCTGCCCCCTCTCCATCACTTCCCCATGCACCTAATATACCATTTTAGTTTCCCTAGCATGTTGGTTTCATTTTTTGATCTATAGATATGGTATAATTTTTGTTTGTTTATATTTGGGGCAAATAATATAGTAGTATAATATAAAACATCCTGTAAGGTATATAATACACATATGCACACACCCCACTTTGTTAATCAGTGGCACTAAGCTTCTAAGAATTGGGCTTAGATTGAGTCTTACTCCCCAGGCAAAGAGAGAGTAGGAAACTTGTCTCTGAATGATTATTTGATTTAATTAATAAATCCTGCTCCATACTTTGGAAAAAAGTGCTTGAACATGTCCTACATGTGTTAATTTTTAAGGAGAGCTGGCAGTTAAGGAAAGGCGTAAGTGAAATTGGAGAAGAAGTAGATTATGATGAGGAACTCTATGTGGCTGGAAATATGGTTATCTGGAGCAAAGGAAGTAAAAGCCAGGCATTGGCTGTTTATAAAGCGTTTACAGTTGACAGTCCTGTTCAACAGGTGAGTTGATTTGAATTTTAGCGTTTGATTGACTACTTAACACTTAAAAAAGTTTTTGTCCTAAAATTTAACAGAAATAATAAAAACAGTGTAATGGTCCCAGCAGCTGGGTGTCCATTTAAAAAATTTCATTTGTTTTCTGTATCATCACTTTTTTTACATCATCTTTTGTCAATTTAATGATAGTCTTTAAACACTGTTCTTGAGTAATTCAATTTGTTATTCTCAGTAAAAATTTCTAAGACATTGAGGGTACAAAGAATACTGTAACACATGATGATTATAATTGATTACAGAGTATTCAATAAATAAAAATCTGGTTCCTAGTGATAATCAGAAAGAGAAAGAAAAAACCTAACTTGTTATCATTGCAGTTGGCTATTACACCTAACTCTATTATGAAAATCGGTAAAGGGAAGGAATTAAGCATTTGCCCTGCCTTTCTAGGAAGACGTGCAGTTCATCTTGAGTTAATGAAGGAACACCCTTTTTTATGGACGAATGCCAGCTAATATAGAAAGAAGGGTAGAGTTAAAAAATCACCACTTTGTAACCTCCAGTGTAATAATGGATTCAGAAAAGGATTGTTAATGGATATTAACACTCTTGGGTGAAAGGATATTACCATGGCACCAAGGTATTACCCTATGAATTACTTGCTAAAATGGACTGGACATCAGGTGCTAGAAGAAAATTACATTATTTTTCCTCAGGTGGGATGACGGTTTTGTGGTTATATAGGAGTACATCTTTAGTTTTAGGAAATGCACGATGAAGTGATTAGGGGTAAAGTGTCATGATGTGTGCAATTTTCAAATAGCCCCTGCCCCCTGCAATTCCACGTGTACTCAAATGCCCTTAAACAGGTACGGCAGAATTCAGGTGAGACAGATGTTCACTGTACTGTTTCATCTTTTCTTACTGAAAGTTTTTAGAATATCAAGTTGGGGGAGAAGTGAAAACATTTTTGTTGGTTGCATTAATTGTTAGGCTACTGACAGGAGGTTTTTAGAAGCTTTTTACTCATGTGAAGTTTCCCATTTGTAGACACTGAAATCGTACCTCGACACTGCTTTTTTTTTTTTCCATGAACTATTTCCTGATGAGTGTTGTACTCTTCTAACAATTTATTAGGAAGGGTCAACTGAATTATTCCCAAATTTGAGAGCATGTGTGAAAGCATTTCCATCCAGGAGTGTCAAAGCCAGTGCTCTTTTTGCTGATAATTTCCCCCTCATGTAACATTGTGAATGTATTTAATACCACTGAAAAATGGTTAAGATGGTAAATTTTATGTTATGTATATTTTACCACAATTAAAAAGACACATAAAAATGCCATTAAAATTTCAATAAGTGATTGTCAGTTGAAGTTTAACGGCTTTTCCTAGTTTGTATATATATTTTTAAGATGGGCCCTTAAGAAAGGGAAATGTTTTTCTAAACATTCTTTCTGGCGAGTCAGAGAATGACAAGATTAGGTAAGTCTGGAGATTATAAAATAGCTTGGCAATTTTCAACTCTTCTGATAATCTTTAGCTTTGTATAGGATATAGGGTTTACTACAGGTTGAACCACTATTTGAATTCACTTTTGCTGCAAAGCTATCTAGTACGTTTCTTGATTTTGTTTTCCCTTTTCTTTTTATTTGCAAGCATAGTTTATCTTTCCTTAAGATAGTTATCATTAATTAGTCTAATTTTATCTTATTTTTCTTTGTTCCCATGGTATATGTGTTGAGCTGATGAGGAGGGACCGTTATGTAGGTGACACTATTATTTAGATACCATTAGTTAATAGGTTATTATTTAGATGTCATTTTCCTAGGTAAGCATTTTGTTTTGATTTTAGGCATTGTGGTGTGACTTCATTATATCACAGGATAAGTCTGAAAAGGACTACAGTAAGTTCCTTTTTGAAATTTTATTTGATCTTATGATGATTCCAAATGTTTATCTCATTCTTTTTCATTCAAAATAAGTAAGCCACTAATAATGGTGGGTTAGCGCAAGCATTTTTATATTGTGCATTAAAGAATTTGTGTTGTTGGGAATTGCAATTCATTTATTTTTAAAACATTTATTTATTTATTTATTTATGGCTGTGTTGGGTCTCCATTGTTGCATGCGGGCTTTCTCTAGTTGCGGTGAGCAGGGGCTATTCTTTGTTGCAGTGTGCGGGCTTCTCATTGCGGTGGCTTCTGTTGTTGCAGAGCACGGGCTCTAGACGCTTGGGCTTGTAGTTGTGGCTCTCGAGCTCTAGAGCGTAGGCTCAGTAGTTGTGCTGCACAGGCTTAGTTGCTCCGCAGCATGTGAGATCTTCCTGGACTAGGGCTGGAACCCGTGTCCCCTGCATTGGCAGGCAGATTCTTAACCACTGTGCCACCAGGGAAGTCCCGGGAATTGCAATTTATGATTATTGGGATTTTTGTTTTGAAAACAATGCATATATCTTGTTGTACTCTCTCTTTTCAGGTAGTGATGAAGTAGAAAAATGCATATGTATATTGCAAAGCTCATGTATTAACATGCATAGCATAGAAGGAAAGGATTACATAGCTTCTTTACCTTTTCAGGTAAACTTGAGTGTTTCAGTGTTTTTGTGTTTTACTGGAGAATATTCTTGAATTAATTGGTTTCAGAAGTATTGCTACTCTCATGTCTTGTAATCAAAAATGTTATTTTTACTGAAATAAACTTGTAGTGGCTTACCATTTCCATCCTTTGTCTTAAAAATAAATTATTTAGTGAAGTGAATTATGAAGTCTTTTCTGAGAGGTTTTTTTTCAGTTTAAGTGACATAGAAGAAATCATTTTGGTTTTATTCAAGCACTTGAGCAATATTAGTCTTTCTCCTGTTTCTCATTATCTTTTTCATGCCCTAATGCTGTTGTTACACTTTAATCACACTGTCATTTTGGTACTGATATTAGCTACTGGCAGGAATTTCAGGTCGAACTTCTCTTCCTTAGATTTGATTTTGTCTTAGACTTACTTGTTAGAATTACTTAAAAAAATTATAGTTAATGATTGTTACTTTGCAAAACTCTTATTAAATTGGAAGGAAATCTAATGTTCTGTAATGTTTCGTAAAAACATGTTATAAAGAATAGTTTCTTTTACTTCTGTTTTTTTCCTCACCCTTTTACCCAATAGGTTGCAAATGTTTGGCCCACGAAGTATGGCTTGTTGTTTGAACGAAGCAGCTCTTCACATGAGGTTCCTCCAGGCCCACCCAGGTATGCAGGTCAGAATATGATTCCTTGGGCTTTTTTTGGTTGGTTCTAAGGTAAAATTGTTTACCCAAAAGTTTGGGATGATGATAATTTCCATGCTGTCAGCACAGATAGATGCCTTTTTCTCTCATCTCAGCATTGTACCCTTATGAGTTCTACTTCTCACTTGGCTCTTAATTATCTACAGCTTTTTTCCCCAAGTAGTAAAATTGAGCAAACACTTGGCTTAAAGATAACAAAACTCAATTCTTAGCTCTGCCATTTTTTCCATCATGTTACTTTGGGCAAATCATTAGCTTTGGCTTTAGTTTCCTTATCTGTTACAGGAAGAATACTGTCATTTATTTCTTAGGATTTATGCAGTAATTTAACAAGCTAATGTATATAATCTCTTGACATAGCGCTTCTTATGTCTTAGGTGTGTAATAAATTATAGTGTGTTTACTTTGTCTCCCTAATCAGCTGTGAGCTCGTTGACGGGCAGGAACATACAGTACCTGTCACAGTGTGGTGCAAGTAGTAGACACTGAGTTTTAAGAAAACTGCTTATAGATTTTAATCTCTCTCTGTGTTTAGATAGAAGGTCTGTTTTTTCCTTTTTTCAGTCACTCCTTAAGAAAATGCAGCCATTTCATTTACTTGAAGTGTTTCTTCTTTTTATTTTTAAATACTCTCTTTTGTCAATAGGTCTAGAAGACAAAATTTCTTTCCTAGTTGTTAGAGACACTGCCACTAAGAGAGGTTTTAAAAAAAAAATGACTGCCTTATGCCCATTACTCTGTTTGTTCTGAAAGGTGTTGACTGCTGCTCAGATACTACCTGGGCTACACTGAGTTCCGTGTGTGTGTGTGTGTGTGTGTGTGTGTGTGTGTGTGTGCGCGCAAATTTACCCTGCATAAGAGGAAAGATTTCTAGGAATAAAATAGAAGATACTGTGAAAAACAGTAGGTCAAAAGTTTTTAGAGGGTTGCTTTTTGAGATGGTAGGTTTCTAGTTGTTAGTGTAATCTGCAGAAGACATTTCTTTGCAAGGAAAGTACAAAATTTGTGCACAAATGGAGTCATCTTACGTTGGTGATTATTTATTTGTTCTTTACTAGAGAACCTTTACCCACTATGTTCAGCATGCTGCATCCACTAGATGAAATCACACCTCTTGTTTGTAAATCTGGAAGTAAGTGTATATTTATAAATTCTTTTACGTAGGCTCTCTTTTGAGTTTGGGGCTGGGGAGGAAATAAAGGAGCTTATGAAAATTAGATTTCTTTTATAAAAATAATATAATTTAAGCATTTAAAAATAACTCTTATTATGAAAATAATTCATATTAATTAATTCATTGAATACCCTGGTATTAATTGTTTTAACAGCTATTCTTTTAGTAAAAATAGAGCCTATACATCAACCAGAAATACTGATATATTTTCTAACTTACCTGTAGATGACTCTGGACTTTGTTCCTTAGTAATTAGTAAGTAAATGAACAATACTTAGATAAACTAAAATCGTTTCCTTTTTTTGGAATAAAGAAATGTAGGGCCTTAGACCTTTACTTTGGAAATTTTTAATATTTCATTTTCCCTGCTCATAATAACATAATTTGCTGGAACTCAGACTTTTAATAGTTCCTAGAGGTATTTCTAGATGCTTGTTTTAAAATTTTAAATGTGACCAAACATAGGCTATTATGAATAATGAGGACTTGAAGGCTAAAAAAAAATATTTATATTCTTTGACCAATTTTACTTTAAGGACTTTATCCCAAGTATATATTCTGAAATACCACTGAGGTTTTTATCTTCTATATCAGGGCTTGGCAAACTACAGCCTGGGGGCTAAATCCAGTTTATTTTTCTAAGGCTTAAGAGCCAAGAGTGGTTTTTACCCTTTTAAAAGGTTGTAGAAAACAAAAAAAATTATGCTACAGAGTCAGTATGTCTGCAAAGCCTAAACTATTTACTCTTTGGCCTTTTACAGAAAAAGTTTATTGATAATTCTATATTATACTGCTAACAACTACAAACAACCTAAAAAAACATGTCAGAGTGTGTGATTGAATGGTATGCAGCCATTATTGATCATGTTTTTGAATAATATTTAATGACCTCAGGAATTGCTTATTCATAATGTTAAGTAAGGTACAAAACTAACTGCAATATCATCCTAATTTTGTAAGAACATAAAAAATATGTCTGTATAGGAAAAAAAAAAACTCAGACGAGTGCTCCCAAAATATATTAGTAGAGGTTGTTTTGAGTGGAATTATGAATGATTTTTATTTCTTTCTTTATAAAGTACTCCTTTTATAAAATAATTCTTTTAAAATTTTTCAGTATTTTAACTGAGAGGGCAACATTTAGGAGACAGTCAAATAAGGATGTAGAAACCAGTTTATGGTACTGTAGATGTAAAAGCTGGACTCACTAGGAAAAAACTTATTTTGCATGTGTATCCAGTAAAGCAGAAACAGTAGTGTACTGTTCAGCACTGTTTGAATAGTTATAGTAGAGAACAGATTTCTTAGAGAAGAAAAGAACCTGTAAGGAAGTCAAACTTGGTCGAATGGTTGAGTGTAATTTAAGAATAAGTCAGTTTTTAAAGGAGTCATGGACCTTTTACCTGTGGCTGATGAATTTAATGGTTTAGTCAGAACAAACCTTCAACATTTAGTTGCATGTGTGTGAAATCAAAACTCGTAAGATTCTCATCTTTAATATATTTTAAAGGAATTGATGCCCAAATAAATTTATTAAAAATTGAGGGTTAATTATGTAATATATTAATAGATTTTTGTGCCTTAATTGCCTTGATTTCTCTTTATCTTTAGGAATTGCAAGAAGTCACTTCATAAACAACAGTCTTGTAAAAGTCCATTGTTCTATACCTGATCATTTCTGTTCTGTCTTTAAGGTCTTTTTGGTTCATCACGGGTACAATATGTTGTAGATCATGCAATGAAAATTGTTTTTCTCAACACTGATCCCTCCGTTGTAATGACCTATGACACCGTTCAAGGTTTGCATTCTGTGTGGGCTCTCCGGAGAGTCAAAACAGAGGTAAGGGTGAAGGCAGATCACTTCTTAATAGAAAAGGATAGTTAATACTAAAAACTTTGCAGGTTTTTAGAAGAATCACTTGTGAAATAGGTTGAGTGCTTTAGATAAAAAGATATTATATCTTTAATAACTGGCAACTACCCTGCATTCTCACAAGGAAATTGCCCTTTTAATCTAATTATTTTCTGCTCCCTCCCCCTTTTCATTTTGACTTAAGGAAGAGAATGTTGTTTTAAAGTTCTCTGAACAGGGGGGCACCCCACAGAATGTGGCCACCAGCAGCTCGCTCACAGCACACCTCAGAAGCCTCTCCAGGGGAGACTCCCCCGTGGCTTCCCCCTTCCAGAACTACTCCTCCATCCACAGCCAGAGTCGCTCAGCCTCCTCGCCCAGCCTACACTCCCGCTCACCTTCCATTTCCAACATGGCAGCTCTCAGGTGGGAATTAAGTGTGGAAGCATTTCCTTGCTTTAAACAAGACATCCCAAGAAAGAGATACCTTCTTTTAAAACTTTCTCTTGTGATTTGAAGGATTTAAAATTTCTGTTGACAGATCCTGAGTATCTTTTAGAGAAAACAGCATTATTCCAGTTGTGCTATTTTTACTAAGACTTCCAGGCCTACTGTGTTACTTTTTCACTGAGTCATATTTAGAGACTGCCAGTGCTTGTTGTAAGAGTGCCTCATTTTTACCACTAAGTGGCAGCAGTTTGGTGAATATTAATTACAGAAATTTTTTGGTACTGTTTTCTTTTGTCTTAATTTGCATTAGCTTTTCTTTTGTTTTTGTTAATATCTGTCTGGTACAATAGGGACATAGTTTTGTTGGTGTGTATATGTTTGAATGTATAGGAACATAGTTTAAACTTTTTTGAATAATATTGGTATAAATAATTGATTTTCTGAGGCAGAAAATGAACTGATCTTCAGTTAAAGAAAAAGAATTCTAACAGGAATTCTAAATCCTTAGAATATAATAAAGCATGTTGACAAACCGTTTAAGTAGCTACTCCTTTTTAAAAAAATTGTATTTCTGACTGGGTTTATGTTATGAATACTCTCCATACATAGAATTTGGAAAGCTTTATTAGAAAGTGTGTTATATCAGCCTGTGTTATTAATTGTGGTGCACTCTTTTCTCTTTATTTTGCAGTCGTGCTCATTCTCCAGCCTTAGGAGTGCACTCTTTTTCAGGGGTGCAAAGGTTCAACCTTTCAAGCCATAATCAATCTCCAAAGAGACACAGTATTTCTCATTCTCCAAATAGTAATTCTAACGGCTCCTTTCTTGCACCAGAAACAGAGCCAATTGTTCCTGAACTTTGTATGGACCATTTATGGACAGAAACGATTACTAATATAAGGTTTGGAGTATATATTTTTATATTCAAAGAAATATGATACTAAAAGTTTTAGAAAATACTTGGCATTTTGTGTAAAGCTTCCTTTGAGTATAAGCAGTTATTAATATTTCTAAAATACATAGAGATATATATTAAAGGCTACCTCAGTTTCAGTAGAGGATGTTAGTGATATTAAGGTGATCATAAAAATATTCTTTTGTCATTTGCTATTTCTTCCTTAGTAATCTCTCAGATTTGAGGTGTTTGATGTTTTAGGGAGAGAAAACTAATTTCTGTAGATTAGGAAACTTGGGAATTTATAACATTTTTCTTAAGTTTTGTCTTTATGTTAGTTGAGTATCAGCTGTTTTTCTGGGAAACACAACTCAGACCTCTGTTCCATGTGACCTTCCTCCTTTTATGTTCTCTTTAATCAGTCATTCAGTCAATGCCAGTGTGTGTACTAGTGGCTGTGGTTTATCAGCAAATAAGTTGCTGTCCCTGTCCTCAGAAAGAGACAGCTGGAGGATGGTGGCACTGCTCATCTGCTGGTAGGGCTTTGGAAAGATGACTAGGTATTCCCTGGGTGGGTAAGCGAGGCAGTACACAGTAGTTAGAGGGGATCAGAAGAAGAGTGCAGAAGTGTGAATGTGTGGTTTGTTCAGGGAATTAAAAATACTCTCCATTTGTTTGTGCAGGAGGAGGGGAAAGGGCTGCGAAAGAGGAGGTGGAGACAGATGGCCTTTTGGGCTGTTCTGTTTGATGAGAGCTGTAAGAAGGTGCTTTATATGTGGGTCATAAACTCAGGGGTCAGAGCAGTCACTTATCAGTGGTGATTGAGGCAAGACAGGTGGATTGGAGTTTATGGAGTGTGTAGAGTTTGGGTTCGAGCCTGTGGATGAGCTTGCAGTTGCAGGGGTTCTGGTAACCCTCTGGAATCAAAGATAGTAATCATGGGGATGTGTGGTGTATAGGCCTTTTCTTTAGCAGAGGGTTTAACATTCATTAGATTCTCAGAGTCTGTGGCCTCCGAATAGTTAAAACCAGGCTGTGTAGAATCAGAGAGGGCTAGTGACTAAAGTCTTGGAAACTTAAGATTTGGGAGGGGTGAAAAGAGATAAAGCTGCTGCAGAGAGACAGAGCAAGAGAGGTCAGGTGGGGGAAGCAGCAGGACATGTCATAGAACACAAGAAAAGTGGCTTTTGAGAAGAAGATGCCAATGTTGCCAGGTGCTGGCGAAGTGTGGCACTCTTAGGTGAGCTCAGAGAGGCAGTACCTGGATGGCAAGGTCACTGGTGACCTTGGCCAGAGCACCTGGGGGTAGGGGTCTAGGGTGGAGTGGAATGGGGTGGAAAAAGTAAATGGGGACCGAGGAGGTGAACATAGGTATACAGACTGTCCAGGGAGTTTGCCTTTGAATGGGAATGAGGATACAAAACTAGCTGAGGGAATCTCAGGGTCAAGGGAGAGTTTTGTTTTTCCTGAACTATGTTAGAGAAAATTAGTCTTCATTTTTGCCCTTAAATACCTAAGTGTGTTTCTCTAAAAAGTAAGGACATTTTCTTACCTAACCATGCTACCATTTTTACACCCAGCCAAATTAACAGTAAGTCCTTTATATAATCTAATATTTAGTCCATCTCTGTATTTAAAGACTCATTTTAATATGAGAGAGTAGGCTACGAAAAGACTATATACCCAGAGCAGGGAAAGCACTGAAAATACAGCTGGCTGTACGGCCTTAAGCTCTCCACATCCGAGTAGAAAGACAAGCGCATGTTCTTAGGCTGGCAGGTCAGGGATAGGCAGTTGGAGGAAAGGAAAGATGTGAGTACAGTGTTGAAGTATGTTCTATTTTTATATATATAAAATAAAAATTTCTTATAAAATAAAAATTCCTTATATATAGAATAAAAATTCCCTGTATTTAAAAATCATTTGTCTTTAAATACCTTATTGCTAAGTTGGATATATTGCAGATCCTTACTGTACAGAGTTACAAAGAAATTTTTGAGAATAGAGAATTTTTGAGTATGGGTTAAAAAAAAGGGATGAAGTGGAGCCTAATCTGAGAGAGAGGATAGATTGGAGAGGTCATGTTATAAAATGTCTGACCCCTTAGACCCTGTAAGAGGTTTAAGATCTCTTCAAGTTTGCATTACTTTAGCAGTAGGCAGCTTGCATAATGTGGAATTAAAAAGTCTGTTGGTAATGATTACATTTATTGTAATTTTTCCCCAAAAAAGCTGTGTAGTGGACTCAGAGTCAAAGAGCTGAAAGGAATCTTAGAGATCATGAAGTTCAATTCTTAGAACTGCTTTTGTGTTTTCAAGGTTATTGCTTGGCCCAAGTAGTATTTCCTGTAGAATATTTTCAAAGACTTTTAATAATTACTATGGTAGATTTTTAAGTGAGTGCCAACAGTTTCTTTATTAATATATCTATTACAGGGAGAAAAATTCACAGGCCTCAAAAGTCTTTATTACATCTGATCTATGTGGGCAGAAGTTCTTGTGCTTTTTAGTAGAGTCCCAGCTCCAGTTACGGTAAGTGCGTTTATGTATCTCATTCATTTGGTATAAATAAACTTAGGACTGTTTTTTCTTTTTCTTTTTCTCTCTCTCTCTCTCTCTTTTTTTTGACTTAAGTAGCTTTATTGAAATAATTTACATACCATAAAATTAACATGTTTTAAGTGTACAGTTTAATGATTTTTAGTAAGTTTACAGTTATGCAGCATCACCACAATCCAGTTTTAAAAATTTCTATCACTTTAAAAAGATCTCTTGTGCTTGACTTGCATTCAGTCTCTGTTCCCATTCCCAACCTCAGGCAACCAGTATATAGGCTTTCTGCCTCTGCAGATTTGCCTTTTCTGGATATTTTATGTAAATAGAATCGTACAATATATAATTTTTTGTGTGTCCACCTTCTTCCACTTAGCATGTTTCTTAGGGCCTACCATGTATAACATGTATAAATATTTTATTCCTCTTGCTTTGTAGTATTGTATAAATATACCACATTTTGTCTATCTAGTCATTAGTTGATGGGCATTTGGTTTGTTTACACTTTTTTGACCATTGTGAATTATGGCACTATGAACATTGGAGCCAAAGCCTTTGTGTGGACATACATGATTTCATGTAGATAGATAGGTAGATAACTAGGAGTGGATCAAATGATAAATTCATTGTAAACTTTTAAAGAAATTGCTAAATTTGTCTTCCAAATAAGCTGTACCATTTTACATTCCCACCAGTAATGTTTGAGTGTTCCAGTTTCTTCATCCTTGACAAGATTTCTTTTTTAAATTTTTGAATATTATTTATTTTTTTATACAGCAGGTTATTATTAGTCATCAATTTTTTACACATCAGTGTATACATGTCAATCCCAATCACCCAATTCATCACATGACCATCCCCAACCCCCTGCGGCTTTCCCTCTTGGTGTCCATACATTTGTTCTCTGCATCTGTGTCTCAACTTCTGCCCTGCAAACTGGTACATCTGTATCATTTTTCTAGGTTCCACATACATGTGTTAATATACGATATTTGTTTTTCTCTTTCTGACTTACTTCACTCTGTATGACAGTCTCTAGATCCATCCGCGTCTCAACAAATGACCCAATTTCGTTACTTTTTATGGCTGAGTAATATTCCATTGTATATATGTACCACAACTTCTTTATTCATTCGTCTGTTGATGGGCATTAGATCGCTTCCATGACCTGGCTACTGTAAATAGTGCTGCAGTGAACATTGGGGTGCATGTGTCTTTTTGAATTATGGTTTTCTCTGGGTATATGCCCAGTAGTGGGATTGCTGGATCATATGGTAATTCTATTTTTAGTTTTTTAAGGAACCTCTGTACTGTTCTCCATAGTGGCTGTATCAATTTACATTCCCACCAACAGTGCAAGAGGGTTCCCTTTTCTCCACACCCTCTCCAGCATTTGTTGTTTGTAGATTTTCTGATGATGCCCATTCTAACTGGTGTGAGGTGATACCTCATTGTAGTTTTGATTTGCATTTCTCTAATAATTAGTGATGTTGAGCAGCTTTTCATGTGCCTCTTGGCCATCTGTATGTCTTCTTTGGAGAAATGCCTATTTAGGTCTTCTGCCCATTTTTGGATTGGGTTGTTTGTTTCTTTAATATTGAGCTGCATGAGCTGTTTATATATTTTGAAGATTAATCCTTTGTTGATTCGTTTGCAAATATTTTCTCCCATTCTGAGGGTTGTCTTTTCATCTTATTTATGGTTTCCTTTGCTGTGCAAAAGCTTTGAAGTTTCATTAGGTCCCATTTGTTTACTTTTGTTTTTACTTCTATTTCTCTAGGAGGTGGATCAAAAAAGATCTTGCTGTGATTTATGTCAAAGAGTGTTCTTCCTATGTTTTCCTCTAAGAGTTTTATAGTGTCTGGTCTTACATTTAGGTCTCGAATACATTTTGAGTTTATTTTTGTGTATGGTGTTAGGGAGTGTTCTAATTTCATTCTTTTACATGTAGCTGTCCAGTTTTCCCAGCAACACTTATTGAAGAGACTGTCTTTTCTCCATTGTATATCCTTGCCTCCTTCGTCATAGATTAGTTGACCATATAGGTTTGTGGGTTTATCTCTGGGCTTTCTATCTTGTTCCATTGATCTATGTTTCTCTTTTTGTGCCAGTACCATATTGTCTTGATTACTGTAGCTTTGTAGTATAGTCTGAAGTCAGGGAGTCTGATTTCTCCCGCTCTGTTTTTTTCCCTCAGGACTGCTTTGGCTATTCAGGGTTTTTTGTGTCTCCATACAAATTCTAAGATTTTTTTGTTCTAGTTCTGTAAAAAATGCTATTGGTAATATGATAGGGATTGCATTGAACCTGTAGATTGCTTTGGGTAGTATAATCATTTTCACAATATTGATCCTTCCAATCCAAGAACATGGTATATTTCTCCATCTGTTGGTATCATCTTTAATTTCTTTCATCAGTGTCTTATAGTTTTCTGCATACAGGTCTTTTGTCTCCCTAGGTAGGTTTATTCCTAGGTATTTTATTGTTTTTGTTGCAGTGGTAAATGGGAGGGTTTCCTTACTTTCTCTTTCAGATATTTCATCGTAAGTGTATAGGAATGCAAGAGATTTCTGTGCATTAATTTTGTATCCTGCTACTTTACCAAATTCATTGATTAACTCTAGCAGTTTTCTGGTAGCATCTTTAGGATTCTCTATGTATAGTATCATGTCATCTGCAAGCAGTGACAGTTTTACTTCTTTTCCGATTTGGATTCCTTTTATTTATTTTTCTTCTCTGATTGCTGTTGCTAAAACTTCCAAAACTGTGTTGAATAATAGTGGTGAGAGTGGGCAACATTGTCTTGTTCTTGATCTTAGAGGAAATGTTTTCAGTTTTTCAGCATTGAGAATGATGTTTGCTGTGGGTTTGTCATATATGGCCTTTATTATGTTGAGGTAGGTCCCCTCTATGCCCACTTTCTGGAGAGTTTTTATCATAAATCGGTGTTGAATTTTGTCAAAAGCTTTTTCTGCATCTATTGAGATGATCATATGGTTTTTATGCTTCAATTTGTTAATATGGTGTATCACATTGATTGATTTGCGTATATTGAAGAATCCTTGCATCCCTGGGATAAATCCCACTTGATCATGGTGTATGATCCTTTTAATGTGTTGTTGGATTCTGTTTGCTAGTATTTTGTTGAGGATTTTTGCATCTATATTCATCAGTGATATTGGTCTGTAATTTTCTTTTTTTGTAGTATCTTTGTCTGGTTTTGGTATCAGTGTGATGCTGGACTCATAGAATGAGTTTGGGAGTGTTCCTTCCTCTGCAATTTTTTAGAAGAGTTTGAGAAGGATCATGTTAGCTCTTCTGTAAGTGTTTGATAGAATCACCTGTGAAGCCATCTGGTCCTGGGCTTTTGT
The DNA here is from genome assembly GCF_951394435.1 of Stenella coeruleoalba. NCBI lineage: Eukaryota > Metazoa > Chordata > Mammalia > Artiodactyla > Delphinidae > Stenella > Stenella coeruleoalba. The sequence goes on along the minus strand of NC_137159.1, from coordinate 11,683,855 downwards.
TTGTTGGAAGATTTTTAATCACAGTTTTAATTTCATTACTTGTGATTGGTCTGTTCATATGTTCCGTTTCTTCCTGTTTCAGTCTTGGAAGCTTATATCTTTCTAAGGATTTGTTCATTTCTTCCAGGTTGTCCATTTTATTGGCATAGAGTTGCTTGTAGTAGTCTTTTAGGATGCTTTGTGTTTTTGCAGTGTCTGTTGTAACTTCTCCTTTTTCATTTCTAATTTTATTGATTTGAGTCTTTCTCCTCTTTTTCTTGATGAGTCTGGCTAATGGTTTATCAATTTTGTTTATCTTCTCAAAGAACCAGCTTTTAGTTTTATTGATCTTTGCTATTGTTTTCTTTGTTTCTATTTCATTTATTTCTGCTCTGACCTTTATGATTTCTTTCCTTCTGCTAACCTTGGGTTTTGTTTGTTCTTCTTTCTCTAGTTCCTTTAGGCGTAAGGTGAGTTTGTTTATTTGAGATTTCTCTTGTTTTCTTGAGGTTTGTATAGCTATAAACTTCCTTCTTAGAACTGCTTTTGCTGCATCCCATAGGTTTTGGATCGTCGTGTTTTCATTGTCATTTGTCTCTAGTTATTTTTTGATTTCCTCTTTGATTTCTTCAGTGATCTCTTGGTTATTTAGTAACGTATTGTTTATCCTCCATGTGTTTGTGTTTTTTACGTTTTTTTCCCTGTAATTGATTTCTAATCTCATAGCGTTGTGGTCAGAAAAGATGCTTGATATGATTTCAATTTTCTTAAATTTACTGAGGCTTGATTTGTGACCCAAGATGTGATGTATCCTGGAGAATGTTCTGTGCGCACTTGAGAAGAAAGTGTAATCTGCTGTTTTGGGATGGAATGTCCTATAAATATCAATTAAATCTATCTGGTCTGTTGTGTCATTTAAAGCTTCTGTTTACTTATTTATTTTCATTTTGGATGATTTGTCCATTGGTGTAAGTGAGGTGTTAAAGTCCCCCACTATTATTGTGTTACTGTCGGTTTCCTCTTTTATAGCTGTTAGCAGATGCCTTATGTATTGAGGTGCTCCTGTGTTGGGTGCATATATATTTATAATTGTTATATCTTCTTTTTGGATTGATCCCTTGATCATTATGTAGTGTCCTTCCTTGTTTCTTGTAACGTTCTTTATTTTATAGTCTGTTTTATCTGATATGAGTATTGCTACTCCAGCTTTCTTTTGATTTCCATTTGCATGGAATATCTTTTTCCTTCCCCTCACTTTCAGTCTGTATGTGTCCCTAGGTCTGAAGTGGGTCTCTTGTATACAGCATATATGTGGGTCTTGTTTTTGTATCCATTTAGCAAGCCTGTATCTTTTGGTTGGAGCATTTAATCCATTCATGTTTAAGGTAATTATCGATATATATGTTCCTATGACCATTTTCTTAATTGTTTGGGGTTTGTTTTTGTAGGTCCTTTTCTTCTCTTGTGTTTCCCCCTTAGAGAAGTTCCTTTAGCATTTGTTGTAGAGCTGGTTTGGTGGTGCTGAATTCTCTTAGCTTTCGCTTGTCTGTAAAACTTTTGATTTCTCCATAGAATCTGAATGAGATCCTTGCTGGGTAGAGTAGTCTTGGTTGTAGGTTCTTCCATTTCTTCTCTTTCAATATACCATGCCACTCCCTTCCGGCTTGTAGAGTTTGTGCTGAGAAATCAGGTGTTAACCTTATGGGAGTTCCCTTGTATGTTATTTGTCGTTTTTCCCTTGCTGCTTTCAGTAATTTTTCTTTATCTTTAATTTTTGCCAATTTGATTACTGTGTGTGTCGGTGTGTTTCTCCTTGGGTTTATCCTCTATGGGACTCGCTGCCCTTCCTGGACTTGGGTGGCTACTTCCTTCCCCATGTTAGGGAAGTTTTCGACTATAATCTCTTCAAATATTTTCTCTTGTCCTTTCTCTCTCTCTTCTCCTTCTGGGACCCCTATAATGTGAATGTTGTTGCGTATAATGTTGTCCCAGAGGTCTCTTAGGCTGTCTTCATTTCTGTTTTTTTTTTTTTTGGTGGTACGCGGGCCTCTCACTGTTGTGGCCTCTCCCGTTGCGGAGCACAGGCTCTGGACACGCAGGCTCAGCAGCCATGGCTCATGGGCCCAGCCGCTCTGCGGCATGTGGGATCTTCCCAGACCGGGGCACGAACCCGTGTCCCCTGCATCGGCAGGCGGACTCTCAACCACTGCGCCACCAGGGAAGCCCTGTCTTCATTTCTTTTCATTCTTTTTTCTTTAGTCTGTTCTGCAGCCGTGAATTCCACCATTCCGTCTTCCAGGTCACTTATCCGTTCTTCTGCCTCAGTTATTCTGCTATTGATTCCTTCTAGTGTAGTTTTATTTCAGTTATTGTATTGTTCATCTCTGTTTGTTTGTTCTTTAATTCTTCTAGGTCTTTGTTAAACATTTCTTGCATCTTCTCGATCTTTGCCTCCATTCTTTTTCCGAGGTCCTGGATCATTTTCACTATCATTATTCTGAATTCTTTTTCTGGAAGGTTGCCTATCTCCAGTTCATTTAGTTGTTTTTCTGGGGTTTTATCTTGTTCCTTCATCCAGTACATAGCCCTCTGCCTATTCATCTTGTCTGTCTTTCTTTGAATGTGGTTTTTGTTCCACAGGCTGCAGGATTGTAGTTCTTCTTGCTTCTGCTGTCTGCCCTCTGGTTGATGAGGCTATCTAAGAGGCTTGTGTAAGTTTCCTGATGGGAGGGACTGGTGGTGGGTGGAGCTGACTGTTGCTCTGGTGGGCAGAGCTCTGTAAAACTTTAATCCACTTGACTGCTGATGGGTGGGGCTGGGTTCCCTCCCTGTTGGTTGTTTGGCCTGAGGCAACCCAGCACTGGAGCCTATCTGGGATCTTTGGTGGGCCTAATGGTAGACCCTGGAAGGGCTTATGCCAATGAGTACTTCCCAGAACTTCTGCCGCCAGTGTCCTTGTCCCCACGGTGAGCCCCAGCCACCCCCTGCATCTGCAGCAGACCCTCCAACACTAGCAGGTAGGTCTGGTTCAGTCTCCCCTGGGGTCACTGCTCCTTCCCCGGGTCCCGATGCACACACTACTTTGTGTGCGCCCTCCAAGAGTGGAGTCTCTGTTTCTCTCAGTCCTGTCGAAGTCCTGCAATCAAATCCCACTAGGCTTCAAAGTTTGATTCTCTAGGAATTCCTCCTCCCGTTGCCAGACCCCCAGGTTGGGAAGCCTGATGTGGGGCTGCGAACCTTCACTCCAGTGGGTGGACTTCTGTGGTATAAGCGTTCTCCAGTTTGTGAGTCACCCACCCAGCAGTTATGGGCTTTGATTTTTACTGATTGCGCCCCTCCTACCATCTCATTGTGGCTTCTCCTTTGTCTTTGGATGTGGGGTATCTTTTTTGGTGAGTTCCAGTGTCTTCCTGTCGATGATTGTCCAGCTGCTATATGTGATTCTGGTGTTCTCACAAGAGGGAGTGAGAGCACTCCCTTCTACTTCTACTCCACCATCTTGGTTCCTTTTGACAAGATTTGATATTGTCATTTTCTTTGATTATAGCCTTTCTGGTGGGTGTGAAGTGTTTTTATTTTTATTTAATTAAATGGTACAGTTACTTTTTCAAAAAAATTTAATTAATTAACTTTTGGCTGTGTTGGGTCTTTGTTTCTGTGCGAGGGCTTTCTCTAGTTGTGGCAAACAGGGGCCACTCTTCATCGCGGTGCGCGGACCTCTCACCATTGTGGCCTGTCTTGTTGCGGAGCACAGGCTCCAGACTCGCAGGCTCAGCAGTTGTGGCTCACGGGCCCAGTTGCTCCATGGCATGTGGGATCCTCCCAGACCAGGGCTCGAACCCGTGTCTCCTGCATTAGCAGGCAGATTCTCAACCACTGCGCCACCAGGGAAGCCCTGAAGTGTGTTTTAAAAATTTTATTTATATTTTTTGGCTGCATTGGGTGTTCGTTGCTGTGTGTGGGCTTTCTCTAGTTGTGGCAAGTGGGGGGACTACTCTTCTTGCGGTGCACGGGCTTCTCATTGTGGTGGCTTGGCTCTCTTGTTGCAGGGCACAGGCTCTAGGCAGTTGGGCTTCAGTAGTTGTGGCATGCGGGCTCTAGAGTGCAGACTTAGCTGTTGTGGCGCACGGGCTTAGTTGCTTCGGGGCATGTGGGATCTTCCTGGACCAGGGCTCAAACCCATGTCCTCTGCACTGGCAGGCGGGTTCTTAACCACTGTCCCACCAGGGAAGCCCCTGAAGTGGTTTTAATTTGCATTTCCCTAATGACTTATGATGTTGAGCATCTTCTCATGCGCTTATTAGCCATTCATTTATCTTCTTAGGTAAAATGTGTATTTATATATTTACCAATTTATTGACCTTTAATTTTGAAATTATTATAGATCACAGGATGTTGTAAAGTAGTAGAGGTCCTGTGGAGCCTGCACTTTTTCCCCCAGAGGTAACATCTTACATATCTATAGTGCATTGTTAAAACAAGGAAATTGACATCAGTACAATCACGGGCCTCATTCAAACTTCTTCAGTTTTACATGTACTCATTTGTGTGTGTATCTGATTCCATGAAATTTTATCACGTGTAGATTTGTGAAAACACCCCAATCAAGATTCAGAACTTCTTTATCACCTCACAGATCTTCCTCATGCTACCCACTTGAGAGTCACATATACCACACCCATCTACCGCAGTCCCCAATCCCTGGCAGCCACTAATCTGTTCTCCATCTCTATAATTTTGTCATTTGAAAATGTTTTATAAATGGAATCATACAGTAAGTAACTTTTTGAAATTGGCTTTTTACAGTTAGTATAATACCCTTGAGATCAGTAGAGGCTGTTGCATATATCAATAGTGTATTTCTCTTTTAATTTGAATATTTAGATGTGTAAAGTTTCAAGAGAGTAATGATAAAACCCAGCTCATCTTTGGCTCCGTCACCAACATACAGGCAAAGGATGCAGCTCCAGTGGAGGTAAATGCAGGCACATTTCTTGAGAAGTTGAAAGTCGTTGTGCTTTATAATTTGTACAGATTGGAAAATAAAATTTTTGCCTTTTTTTTTTTTTTTTTAGAAGATAGACACTATGCTGGTCCTGGAAGGCAGTGGAAACCTGGTGCTGTACACAGGAGTGGTTCGGGTAAGTAATAAATAGCATTTCATGCTTTTAGTAGGACTAATTCCTTAATAATTATTTTTTAATGTTAGTTTAGTTTGATATTTAAAATTTTTTACCTCCTGTCTATAGAATTTGGCAGAAGATTCTTGTAAGAGTTGACAATGAAGTCTTCAATTTAGGTTGGGCCGTATTTGGAGGTCTAGGACTACTGTCATTAGATGGGTTGGCAGTATGAAAACAGGGCAGTTGGGGAAACTTTAATGAATATAGATAATTTTAAAAAAAGAAAAAAGTTAATTAAAGTTTTATAAAGAATATAGTTTTGAAATTGATGTATGGGTAGCTTTCTTAAGTCTCAAAGTTTTATTAAAGTTTCATTGTATTAAATGTATAATATATATGTTGTCTGTGTCTTTTTAAACAGTTGTGAACTTTACATATGGAATAATGTAAATTTTACAAATTTAAATTATGAAATTTAAATACCGTTTGAAGGATAATGAAGCAAACATTCATATAACCACTACCCAGGTTAAGAAATAGGATGTTGCCATATATTTACAGTCTCTTGGATTTTCTTTCCTCATTGTATCCTCATCCCCCAGAGATCCTTACTTGGAATAAATCAGTCCCTTGTTTTTATTACTAGTTTTTGCAGTTATGTATGTATCACTGACGAGTAAATTGTTTAGTTTTCCTTGTTTTTGGATTTTCATATAAAGAAAACATACCACATACTCTTCTCTGACTTATTTTGCTCAACATTATATTATTTTTAGATTTATTTGTGTTAACGTGTAGCTGTTGACTCATGCACTGTTACCTAGTTTTCTGTTGTATGATTATACCAGAACTTTACCAGCCACTAGGGTTGTTTTGCTGTTTCCTCTAATAAACAATGCTTAAAAAGTTTTTAAAAAATATATATCTCCTAGCCTTTAGAATATATGCATGTTCAACTTAGCCGCATGGTGCCACATTGTTTTCCAAAGTGTAGGTTGCATCAAGGTTGCAAGGTTGTGCTCCTTGCCTCCAACAGTGTATGAGAGCTCTCGAAGTTTCTTTACATTCTTGCTAACCCAAAGTACTGTTAGCTTTTTGTTTTTGTTTTTCCCAGATGGGTGCCTCATTACAGCCAGGTGATAATGGAAGTCCAGGCTCCCTCCTGGCCTTTGCTCACAGGGCCGAGGGGTGGGGTGCAGTATTTTCCTATCGTGTTTGTCTGGAGTAGGTTGGTCATTGTCTAAAAGTTTTCTAGCTATTCCTTTACTGATTGGGTCTTTTTTCCTGTCTGCTCCTGTAATGAGACTGTGGTCTGCCTCAATTTCCACGTTACCTAGAGGCCAGTTTGAGAACCGAATGGTGTTATACATCAGTGTTTAGTTCTCAGATCTTTTACTGTGTCATTGTTGGTCAGTTTCACACATGGGTCACTAATTGTTGGTCAGTTTCACAAAAACTTTATATATACTAGTTCTTCTGTCATTTTTGTTTTTTAATCCTAAAAAACACACCACGATTTCATACATGTATTTAGAAAGTCCTTTTCTCTATTTCCTCCCTCTCCATTCCTCCCCTCACTCCCTAGTTGGGACAGTGAGGGGTTGCTGCTTTGTTATTGCAGGGTAGGGATGGAATAGAGTGTTCCACCCACAGTCTCTGGAACAGGGAGGGGAGAGGTAGGCTGCTTTTTATTATAGAGGGAGGATGAAAGCCAGGCTCTTCCCCCTTGACAGTTGCTGCACACAGTGGGGCGGTGGAGAGGGGCTGCCTTGTGGCAACGAGAGCAGGGCTTTGTCTGCAGTGCCTGCAGCTGCAGTGCCTGATGAGGGGAGGCGATGCCACCTTGTTACTGCATGGCTGGGCTGTAAGATAGGCCTCGCCTCTGTGCTGGGGCAGGGCGCCACCTAGTCCTTGCAGGTGGGATGACAGGACCCTGCCCGTAGTCTCCAAGCACAGCTCCTGATGGGGCGGGCACTGAGGGCTGTGGCTTCTTCCGTGTGTTTGCCTGAAGTGGGGCAGGTGGGGCGAAAGTGTTTCTGCCCTGCTTAGTCTCTCTTCCTGACCAAGTTTTGGCCAAAAGAGCAAGGTTTTCATGGGCTCTCTTTTGGTGTGTGCTTGTGGACATTTCTGAGTTGTGGGCCTCTCGAGAGCCCAAGGCCTGGTTACGTAGGGAGTTGGAGAAACAAAAACAAAAGCTAGGGAATTCATAGTTCATTCCTGGTTCTCAGGCCCCTAGCCAGTCAGTCTTCTTTCCTCACCTTTTAGAGTCTTCTGCTAGTTGCATCATACATTTCGTGCAGATTTTGTTGTGGTGGTAATTCGTGGGAGGAATAGCAGGGAATGTGCTTATTGCATATTTTTATGAACTGGAGGGGGGGTGGTCTCTGATGGCTTTTTAAAAACTTTATATATACTAGTTCTCCTGTCATTTTTGTTTTTTAATCCTAAGGATTTTATTTGGGCAACTTCTGTAATTCTGTTAGCTTTCGGGTAGTATATTGACATAAATATATATATTGTCAAAATTCCACTTTAGTTCTGAGTATCTCCTTTTAGTCTTATCAAGAGTTTTCAGCCTGTGTGGGTGTGAATTTCTGTTGTGTTTTTCTTGAGAACCCTGTGGGTAGCTAAAAGGAAGGAGTGGGTAGCTAAAAGGAAGGAGTGGGTAGCATGGGTTGCTGGCTCATTCTTTTAAGGTCAATGAAGAGTTAATGTAAATTTTTTTTGAGGAAGAAGTATTTGAAAGTTTAGGACAGAAGACAGATTGTGAGCTAGAGAGCACGGTTTGAATTAGGTTGGATTTAATTTCTTGAGTATCGCTTCAGCCTAAATTTTTTGGCTCCCAAGAAGTAATTGGTGTCTTTCTCTCTGCCAGGAAAATACTTAACAAGACTGATGCTTATAGTCTCTGAAAGCTTAGTGTCTCTGCTGCCTTTACCACCAGTGAGGTAGAAAAATGCATAGTATACTTGAATTTTGTATAGTGTCTTGACTATATTAACATTCCCCGTTTCCTGCCCCCAGAGAAGTCCTTAGTTATGAAAAGAAGGAATCAGATTAAGAATTTATGCCAAGGTACTCATAGTTGGTTGGTAGAATTTGATACATTATTAAAATTTTAATTCTCTTTTTTAGTTGTGTTTGGTGATCATAGACTTTGAAATATTTAAAGAAATATATGCTTACATGCCTAATGTTTCATTTAAGAACATGATACAGTAGGAAATTCCCTGGTGGTCCAGTAGTTAGGACTCTGAGCCTCCACTGCAGGGTTCAATCCCTGGTTGGGGAACTAAGATCCTATAAGCTGTGTGGTGTGGCCAAAACAACAACAACAACAACAAAAAGTTAAAGCTAATTTTTTTCCACATTTTTTTACTGCTTAAAGGTGGGAAAGGTTTTTATTCCTGGGCTGCCAGCTCCCTCCCTGACAATGTCGAACACGATGCCTCGGCCCAGCACCCCACTTGACAGCGTTAGTACTCCTAACCCTCTGAGTAAGCTGCTTGGATCCCTGGATGAGGTAAGACAGGGAGTGGGTGTTGTCAAAAATTAATAGTGTTTTAAAGAAGTTTGGTCAAATATTAGTTCTTTCCATGGTTAACTTTTTTCTGTTTTAATGATGACAGAATTGGAAGTTTGGCTAATGCTTGTAGAATGTGTATATTTTCAAACACAAATGATTCAGTAAACATACATTGACTTCCCTTCTGATGTGTAAGGTACTTTTTGAAGGTGCTGCAGTGAGGAAAGTGATGCATTCTTTTTCATCTTGGGATCTTAATTGGGTGGAACAGATGTACTGTCTGTTTTAAGAGATTATAATTTAAGATAGGTAGACTATTAAGACTTAAGAGGAACAGAAAGTACCATAGGAGATTCACTGATAGGAAGATACATTCTGATGGGATGATGTGGTGGAATCAAAGGCTCCTCTTCTAGAGACGTGTCTACCTTGGTTTGGACCTGGAGGGTAAGTAGGATGTCTGTAGATGGAAGGGGCCTTTGGGGTATGCGGAATTGCATGGGTGTGGGCGTGGAGGCAGGACAGTGCAGAACATTTTAACACATAGTTGTATCTCCATCTCCCAGCATACAAGTGAAGACTCAAGAAGTCTGTGGAATGAATGAACGCTTATAAAAGTACACGTAGTCCCTTGGGTGAGGTAGGGCAGGGGTAGGATAATAATAACCTGTTTTCTAGTGTTATCTGTGTACTAGGCACTGTTCTGAGTGTTATATATGTATTAACTCATTTAATCCCTTAAAACAGCTTTATTAGGAAAATATTAATCCTTGTTTTACAAATGGGCACATAGAGAGGTACAAGGAGGTTACTGGTCTAACGACATACAGCTAATAAATGGTAGAGCTAGGATTTACACTGTCTTCCTAACATGCTCTTGAAAAAGAAAGGATGAAAAGGTTTTTATTCCGAATGCAGTCTCCAGGGCATTATAGGTTTTTGAGCATGGAGTTAAGAATGTTAGGATTTGTGTTTTAGATAGGTTTATCTTGGGATTGCAGATAGACCAATTAGATCCCAAGTGCTGTAAGACTCTGGGGCCACCTCCTTCCGATTCCTTTCTTTCTCTCCTGATCTTGGTCCCTCAAGTCCAGGTAGTCACCACAGCTTTGTAGTGCTGTGCATCAGATGTGCTATTTTTATCGACTTTTTCTAGTTGCTTTGGTGAGGACCTTGGTCTGCTACAAGGTACTTAGTCATGATTAGAGCAGAATGGTTTTAAATCATTATGTACAATTGCTAGACCATATGCAAAAAAGATATATAGTTTCTTTAACCTTAATTTCTCAAAACATGCTTCACATGTGTTGTATTTATGACTTTTTACAGGCTGTTCTATTGTCCCCAGTTCCAGAACTAAGGGATTCTTCAAAGCTTCATGATTCTCTCTATAATGAGGATTGTACTTTCCAACAGCTTGGAACTTACATTCATTCTATAAGAGACCCTGTCCATAACAGGGTAACGCTAGTAAGTATGCATATTTATTTTTAAAAGGTTAGGCAACTTTCCAAGAATTGTGGCTGTTATTTAAAGTTTGTCAGAACGCAGAATTTTGTGATAAATGGAAACGTTTCTTGTGATTTTTAAAATCTCTTGTAATGCGTCATTTTTTTGCCCTATTTTACTTTAAAGTAGTTCTGGCCAACTTTTCTGAAGTTCATGTATTCTTAAAAAATTTATTGAAAACAAAGCTGTTGAATCAGTTGAATTTTATATGGGCACGGTTTTTGTCTTTCTATTAAAAGTGAGCCTCTTACTTCTGGTGATGGTGACTCAAGTGTCTATATGAAAATTAGACACTTTGTTAAAGACAAGAATTTTTGTAAATGTTTTACAAATAAGTACATTTATTGTTTCTAAAACTTCGAAGTATTCAATTCTGTTTGAAAAATATTGCTTGTTTTTCATTTATTTTATTGCATTTTTGTTTGACAGACAGTCTTGTGAAGCATCAGCTATTTTTAAGACATTCAGAGACTTAGAGTGCACAGATTCTATTTACTCGCTCTTATTTGTTTCCATTCTTTTCCCTAGGAACTGAGTAATGGCTCCATGGTTAGGATCACTATTCCTGAAATTGCCACCTCTGAATTAGGTATGATTAAGAATCAAACCTCACTTTTGTGTGTTCTTAGTGTGATTTAAAAGATTTGGAGTAATTGCTGATTTACATGAATAATTGGGGTTTAAAAAATTTTTGCTGTTTTTGAAGCCATGAGATGGAGTTTTTTACTGTGCTGAGAAGCTATAAAAAAGAGCTGCGGGGCACTTTGCGCTGCCCGCTCCATGTGTGCTCTAAGGCTGGGGGAACCCGTGAAGTGTGTGCTAGTTCTGCTTCTGTGAGATTTCTTATGAAAAAGAAGCCATGCAGTGAGATTACAGTGTATGGACACGCCTCTTGCAAGAAAATCTCAAAAACAAGGAAGCCCAAGCAACTAAAATAGTTTTTGGAATATTGATGGTTTTTAATCCAAAAATATATCTCTCAATTGTTAGATACATTGAAAATTAACATAATTGCCTTTAACTGAATAAAACTTAACATTATAGTAAAAATACACTCAGGAGTATTTTGATAAAATTGGAGTCTGCTTGAATTATCATTGAAATGCAATTTGGAAAGTACTAGGTGAAAAATATTTCTGAACATAGAATAGTAAAGAAAACTGGAATTGAAAAGATTTGCCAACAAATGTAAATTAAGAAAAGAATGCTTGTATGATATAAGAAAATTCAGGACATCTATTAGTTTCAAAGTCTAACTGCCAGAGCAGAGCGTTGGCAGATTGTGTGAATTCTGCAATTTGCTAAGTGGACTAGAATGACTTGTGTTTTAGGAAGTATCTTTCACTGGTGTAGTAAATGATATTCTGAGTTTGTGTGGAGATGCCTTGCTTTTCTGAAAGGTATTTAGCCAGTGATCTCAAGAAGTATAAGCCTAACCAAAGTACATAAAAACAAATAACAGGTTAATTAAAAAAAAAAATCTTACTCTCTCACGAGCAAATAGAAGTCACATAGTTCATGCACGTAAGTTTTTGTACTTTACTTATAAAGCTTTCCTCAGCCCCTCAGGCAGTATCTGGTTTACACTTAATTTGGATTCAGTCATGACAAACTTGATTATTAGGTTTTCTAACATTGGTTTCATTTGATTCCAACCTTTGCTGTGTATGCACACACATAGCAAATTGATGAGAAAAAGCATATGCTGCTGAGGATGGGACCCGGTGACAGTGCCAGTGGGCAGGGAAGAAAAGAATCCTCTAAAGAGATTATGGGAGGATACGAAAGCGTTGCAGTTTGGGGCCATTTCCTGCTAAAAGCAGACCCAGGCCTCTTTATAGCAGTAGCCCTTACCACCCTGAGGGGGTCGCTGTATGACAGTGTAGCACTGTTAAGTGATAGCCATACTAATGATATTGAGTCATTAAGAAAGTTATAGTTTACATGGTATTGATTGATCAGAGAGCATGTAAAACATTTTAGAAACAATGCTGTCAGAAATAATGAAAAGTTATAAAGCTTTGGTTAACCAGAATGTTCAATCATTCAGAACATATTTTAATGCTAAGTAAGCATTGCTATTTGAGGAGGTATATATTGATTATTACATATTTACTGAAGTATTGAAGCAATATTTTATATGAATTTATTAATGTAGAAATTGTATGTTTTTTGTTAGAATGGCCTTTAATTTATTGTCCAAACTAGGACATTTTTGAGAGTGAAATGGGGAGCTATTAATAACTGTCAGGGCCATGGATGTCAATCACCTCTGTCTTAGGTAATCTCAGCTCTTTGGTTACTCTATTTCTGATCCAAAATGAATGATCACAAAGCTGCCCTGAGACCTCTTGCAAGCCCTGTTAAATTCAGTGTCAGTTGATTGGCTAGGTCAGATTTGCATCCCATTGGCTCTTTAATGGCAGTTCTTTTTTCATAGTACTTGGCCTTTATATAGTAGTAATTAAAAAATGTTCCTAGTAAAAGGGGAAAAGAAATGCATGCATAGGAAGCATACTAAAATTAATCTTTGCTTTTAATAGTACAAACTTGTTTGCAAGCAATTAAATTTATCCTGCCAAAAGAAGTAGCTGTTCAGATGCTTGTCAAGTGGTACAGTGTCCACAGTGCTCCAGGAGGACCCAGTTATCACTCAGAGTGGAACTTATTTGTGACTTGTCTAATGAACATGATGGGTTATAACACAGACCGCTTAGCATGGACAAGGAATGTAAGTACAGATAATTGTTTTTCCTCCTGAGATATTCTGTTGTTATCAATGTAATGTTTGCATAATTTTTTTTAACATCTTCATTGGAGTATAATTGATTTACAGTGGTGTGTTAGTTTCTGCTTTATAACAAAGTGAATCAGTGATACATATATCCCCATATCACTTCCCTCTTGCGTCTCCCTCCCTCCCACCCTCCCTATCCCACGCCTCTGGGTGGTCACAAAGCACCGAGCTAATCTCCCTGTGGTATGCGGCTGCTTCCCACTAGCTATTCTGTTTTACGTTTGGTAGTGTACATATGTCCATGCCACTCTTTCACTTTGTCCCAGCTTACCCTTCCCCCTCCCCATATCCTCAAGTCCATTCTCTAGTAGGTCTGTGTCTTTATTCCCGTCTTGCCCCTATGTTCTTCATGACCATTTTCTTTTTTTAGATTCCATATATATGTGTTAGCATACGGTATTTGTCTTTCTCTTTCTGACTTACTTCACTCTGTATGACAGACTCGAGGTCCATCCACTTCACTACAAATAACTCAATTTCGTTTCTTTTTATGGCTGGGTAATATTCCATTGTATATATGTGCCACATCTTCTTTATACATTCATCTGTTGATGGACACTTAGGTTGCTTCCATGTCCTGGCTATTGTAAACAGAGCTGCAATGAACATTGTGGTACGTGACTCTTGTTGAATTATGGTTTTCTCAGGGTATATGCCCAGTAGTGGGATTGCTGGGTCATATGGTAGTTCTATTTTCAGTTTTTTAAGGAACCTCCATACTGTTCTCCATAATGGCTGTATCAATTTACATTGCCACCAACAGTGCAAGAGGGTTCCCTTTTCTCCACACCCTCTCCAGCATTTATTGTTTGTAGATTTTTTGGTGATGGCCATTCTGACCAGTGTGAGATGATATCTCATTGTAGTTTTGATTTGCATTTCTTTAATGATTAATGATGTTGAGCATTCTTTCATGTGTTTGTTGGCAATCTGTATATCTTCTTTGGAGAAATGTCTGTTTAGGTCTTCTGCCCATTTTGGGATTGGGTTGTTTGTTTTTTTGATATTGAGCTGCATGAGCTGCTTGTAAATATTGGAGAGTAATCCTCTGTCAGTTTCTTCACTAGCAAATATTTTCTCCTATTCTGAGGGTTGTCTTTTCGTCTTATGGTTTCCTTTGCTGTGCAAAAGCTTTGAAGTTTCATTAGGTCCCATTTGTTTATTTTTGTTTTTATTTCCATTTCTCTAGGAGGTGGGTCAAAAAGGATTTTGCTGTGATTTATGTCATGGAGTGTTCTGCTTATGTTTTCCTCTAAGAGTTTGATAGTGTCTGGCCTTACATTTAGGTCTTTAATCCATTTTGAGTTTATTTTTGTGTATGGTGTTAGGGAGTGTTCTAATTTCATTCTTTTCCATGTAGCTGTCCAGTTTTCCCAGCACCACTTATTGAAGAGGCTGTCTTGTCTCCACTGTATATTCTTGCCTCCTTTATCAAAGATAAGGTGACCACATGTGTGTGGGTTTATCTCTGGGCTTTCTGTCCTGTTCCATTGATCTATATTTCTGTTTTTGTGCCAGTACCATACTGTCTTGATTACTGTAGCATTGTAGTATAGTCTGAAGTCAGGAAGCCTGATTCCTCCAGCTCTGTTTTTCTTTCTCAGGATTCCTTTGGCTATTCGGGGTCTTTTGTATTTCCATACAAATTGTGAAATTTTTGGTTCTAGTTCTGTGAAAAATGCCATTGGTAGTTTGATAGGGATTGCACTGAATCTGTAGATTGCTTTGGGTAGTATAGTCATTTTCACAATATTGATCTAATCCAAGAACATGGTATATATCTCATATCTCTCCGTCTATTTGTATCATCTTTAATTTCTTTCATCAGTGTCTTATAGTTTTCTGCATACAGGTCTTTTGTCTCCTTAGGTAGGTTTATTTCTTGATATTTTATTCTTTGTGTTGCAGTGGTAAAGGGGAGTGTTTTCTTAATTTCACTTTCAGATTTTTCATCATTAGTGTATAGGAATGCAAGAGATTTCTGTGCAGTTATTTGGTATCCTGAAACTTTACCAAATTCATTGATTAGCTCTAGTAGTTTTCTGGTAGCATCTTTAGTAGTTTTCTGGTAGCATCTTTAGGATTCTCTATGTAGAGTATCATGTCATCTGCAAACAGTGACAGTTTTACTTCTTCTTTTCCAATTTGGAATCCTTTTATTTCTTTTCCTTCTCTGCTTGCCATGTCTAAAACTTCCAAAACTATGTTGAATAATAGTGGTGAAGGTGGGCAGCCTTGTCTTGTTCCTGATCTTAGTGGAAATGGTTTCAGTTTTTCACCATTGAGAATGATGTTGGCTGTGGGTTTGTCAAATATGGCCTTTATTATGTTGAGATAAGTTCCCTCTATGCCTCCTTTCTGGAGGGATTTTGTCATAAATGGGTGTTGAATTTTGTCTAAAGCTTTCTCTGCATCTGTTGAGATGATCATATGGTTTTTCTCCTTCAATTTGGTAATATGGTGTATCACATTGATTGATTTGCGTATATTGAAGAATCCTTGCATTCCTGGGATAAACCCCACTTGATCATGGTGTATGATCCTCTTAATGTGCTGTTGGATTCTGTTTGCTAGTATCTTGTTGAGAGTTTTTGCATCTATGTTCATCAGTGATATTGGCCTGTAGTTTTCTTTCTTTGTGACATCTTTGATTTTTTTTTTTTTTCTTGTGGGACACAGGCCTCTCACTGCTGTGGCCTCTCCCATTGCGGAGCACAGGCTCCGTATGCGCAGGCTCTGCAGCCATGGCTTACGGGCCCAGCTGCTCCATGGCGTGTGGGATCTTCCTGGACCGGGGCACGAACCCATGTCCCCTGAATCGGCAGGCAGACTCTCAACCACTGCGCCACCAGGGAAGCCCCCTTTGTCTGGTTTTGGTATCAGTGTGACGGTGGCCTCGTAGAATGAGTTTGGGAGTGTTCCTCCCGCTGCTATATTTTGGAAGAGTTTGAGAAGGATAGGTGTTAGCTCTTCTCTAAATGTTTGATAGAATTCGCCTGTGAAGCCATCTGGTCCTGGGCTTTTGTTTGTTGGAAGATTTTTAATCACAGTTTCAATTTCAGTGCTTGTGATTGGTCTGTTCATATTTTCTATTTCTTCCTGGTTCAGTCTCGAAAGGTTGTGCATTTCTAAGAATTTGTATATTTCTTCCAGGGTGTCCATTTTATTGGCATATAGTTGCTTGTAGTAATCTCTCATGATCCTTTGTATTTCTGCAGTGTCAGTTGTTACTTCTCCTTTTTCATTTCTAATTCTATTGATTTGAGTCTTCTCCCTTTTTTTCTTGATGAGTCTGGCTAATGGTTTATCAATTTTGTTTATCTTCTCATAGAAACAGCTTTTAGTTTTATTCATCTTTGCTATCGTTTCCTTTATTTTTTTTGATTTATTTCTGATCTGATCTTTATGATTTCTTTCCTTCTGCTAACTTTGGGGTTATTTTGTTCTTCTTTCTCTGATTGCTTTAGGTGTAAGGTTAGGTTGTTTATTTGAGATGTTTCTTGTTTCTTAAGGTAGGATTGTATTGCTGTAAACCTCCCTCTTACAACTGCTTTTGCTGCATCTCATAGGTTTTGGGTCATCGTGTGTTCATTGTCATTTACATCTAGGTATTTTTAAATCTCCTCTTTGATTTCCTCAGTGATCTCTTGGTTATTAAGTAGTGCATTGTTTAGCCTCCATGTGTTTGTATTTTTTACAGATTTTTTTCCTGTAATTGATATCTAGTCTCATAGCATTGTGGTCGGAAAAGATACTTGATACGATTTTAATTTTCTTGAAGTTACCGAGGCTTGATTTGTGATCCAAGATATGATCTGTCCTGGAGAGTGTTCCATGAGCACTTGAGAAGGAAGTGTATTCTTTTGTTTTTGGATGGAATGTCCTATAAATATCAATTAAGTCCATCTTGTTTTATGTATCATTTAAAGTTTGTGTTTTCTTATTTATTTTCATTTTGGATGATCTATCCATTGGTGAAAGTGGGGTATTAAAGTCCCCTACTATGTTTGTGTTACTGTCATTTCCCCTTTTATGGCTGTTAGCATTTGCCTTATATATTGAGGTGCTCCTATGTTGGGTGCATAAATATTTACAGTTGTATCTTCTTGGATTGATTCCTTGATCATTATTAGTGTCCTTCTTTGTCTCTTGTAATAGTCTTTGTTTTAAAGTCTATTTTGTCTGATATGAAAATTGCTACTCCAGCTTTCTTTTGATTTCCATTTGAATGGAATATCTCTTTCCATCCCCTCACTTTCAGTCTGTACGTGTCCCTAGGTCTGAGGGGGTCTCTTGTAGACAGCATATGTATGGGTCTTGTTTGTGTATCCATTCAGCCGGTCTGTGTCTTTTGTTTGGAGCATTTAATCCATTTACATTTAAGGTAATTATCGATAGCTATGTTCCCATTACCATTTTCTTAATTGTTTTGCGTTTGTTATTGCAGGTCTTTTCCTTCTCTTGTGTTTCCTGCCTAGAGAAGTTCCTTTAGCATTTGTTGTAAAGCTGGTTTGGTGGTGCTGAATTCTCTTAGCTTTTGCTTGTCTGTAAAGGTTTTAATTTCTCCATCGAATCTGAATGAGATCCTTGCTGGGTAGAGTAATCTTGGTTGTAGGTTTTTCCCCTTCATCACTAAATATGTCCTGCCACTCCTTTCTGGCTTGCAGAGTTTCTGCTGAAAGATCAAGTGTTAACCTTATGGGCATTCCCTTGTATGTTATTTTTCCCTTGCTGCTTTTAATATTTTTCCTTTGTATTTAATTTTTGATAGTTTGATTAATATGTGTCTTGGCGTGTTTCTCCTTGGATTTATCCTGTATGGGACTCTCTGTGCTTCCTGGGCTTGATTGATTATTTCCTTTCCCATATTAGGGAAGTTTTCTACTGTAATCTCTTCAAATATTTTCTCAGTCCCTTTCTTTTTCTTTTCTTCTTCTGGGACCCCTATAATTTGAATGTTGGTACATTTAATGTTCTCTCAGAGGTCTCTGAGCCTGTCCTCAATTCTTTTTTTTTTCTTTATTTGCTCTGCTGTAGTTATTTCCATTATTTTATCTTCCAGGTCACTTATCCATTCTTCTGCCTCAGTTATTCTGCTGTTGATCCCCTCTAGAGAATTTTTAATTTCATTTATTGTGTTGTTCATCACTGTTTGTTTGCTCTTTAGTTCTCCTAGCTCCTTGTAAAACATTTCTTGTATTTTCTCCATTCTCTTTCCAAGATTTTGGATCATCTTTACT
This sequence comes from Stenella coeruleoalba, assembly GCF_951394435.1. Classification (NCBI taxonomy): domain Eukaryota; kingdom Metazoa; phylum Chordata; class Mammalia; order Artiodactyla; family Delphinidae; genus Stenella; species Stenella coeruleoalba. The sequence goes on along the minus strand of NC_137159.1, from coordinate 11,665,681 downwards.
ATCATTATTCTGAATTCTTTTTCAGGTAGACTGCCTATTTCCTCTTCATTTGTTACATCTGGTGGGTTTTTACCTTGCTTCTTCATCTGCTGTGTGTTTCTCTGTCTTCTCATTTTGGTTAACTTACTGTGTTTGGGGTCTCCTTTTCACAGGCTGCAGGTTCGTAGTTCCTGTTGTTTTTGGTGTCTGCCCCCAGTGGCTAAGGTTGGTTCAGTGGGTTGTGTAGGCTTCCTGGTGGAGGGGAGTTGTGCCTGTGTTCTGGTGGATGAGGCTGGATCTTGTCTTTCTGGTGGGCAGGTCCATGTCTGGTGGTGTGTTTAGGGGTGTCTGTGACCTTATTGTGATTTAGGCAGCCTCTCTGCTAATGGGTGGGGTTGTGTTCTTGTCTTGCGAGTTGTTTGGCATAGGGTGTCCAGCACTGTAGCTTGCTCGTCGCTGAGTGGAGCTGGGTCTTGGCGTTGAGATGGGATGTCTGGAAGATTTTTGCCGTTTGATATTACGTGGAGCTGGGAGGTCTCTTGTGGGCCAATGTCCTGAACTTGGCTCTCGCACCTCAGAGGCACAACCCTGATGCCTGGCTGGATCACCAAGAGCCTGTCATCCACATGGCTCAGAATGAAAGGGAGAAAAAAAAGAAAGAAAGAAAGAGGAAAATAAAATAAAGTTATTAAAATAAAAAATAATTATTAAAAAAAATTAAAAAATGTAATAAAAAAGAAAGAAAGAAAGAAGAGAGCAAGCAAACCAAAAAACAAATCCACCAGTGATGTTTGCATAATTGGTTGTGCAGCATTCAGAGTATATAACATATCAGTTTACTAATGGGCATACTTCATTCAACAGAATGGAATATGTTAAGGCTTATTGTGTCTATACATTTTAAGTCAAGTATCATTACTATTTAATAACATTTTACTAGTAATTAGAATTATTGCATTTTCATAATATGGTAAAGCACTTTGGCTACTATTTCTCATTTCATCTTTGTAAAATGGCTATAAGTTATGCTCGGATTAGTAGTAGTCTTGATTTTATTGATGAAGAAACTGAATCACGAAGAAATCACGGACTAGAGATTTGCTCAAAACTGGGCCTTCATTGTATCTTCTGACTCATGGCTTAATGTTCTTTTCTGAAGCCCAGACTGTGTTTTCACATACAATTGCTTGGTCTGTGAGGAGGAAGGTTTGATTTGATGGAGATTTAAAGTGCTTTAGCCTAAGTATGTAGTCTGCTAATGATATAAAGCTGCATTCCTCATCTCCCTCCCTAGAAACTTTCTTCCAGGCCCTTAATAGGTTATTTACAAAATCAGGGTAGCGTCTTCAGTATTGGTGATTTCCTTTTGCCTCTGGAGATCACTCCCAGGACAACCTTGCCTGGGTCACTCTGAAGAAATCACTGTAGAACACACTTACCTTTCTCCAGGTAACTCAGCTGTACTTGTCTATACATTTTAGTTTCATACCAGCAAATCCATTTAAAAAAATCATTTGTTTTTTTTTATTATGGAAGTATACATGCTTACTGAGGAGAATTTGGAAAATGGAGGAACTAAGAGGAAAATACTGCTACTCAGAGACAGCCACTCTAAACGTTTTGCTTTTGCTTTATAGATAAACATGATATCAATGAAAATTTCCTATATCATTAAAAATTCTTCAAAAAACCCCCTTCATTTTATAGGCTACCATGTGGTTTTATCATGATTAATGGCTAATAACTGAACATTGTTGAACCAGTTTTTTTCTTATGAGTAATTTGCAAACATTCTTTTATATGTAAATCTGTACATCTCTCGTCATTTCCCAAGAACTGAACCCTAAAAGAGGGATTACTAGGTCAAGTAATGTTCAAAAAGGGTTGTGCAATCAACATTTTCACCAGCATCATTTAAAGGTGCCCATTTCACCACATTGATTATTTGAGTGGGGTGAACCTTTGCCAACTCAGAACTATTATGTTATTTCTGTATAAGTAAATGGGAATGGCTTTTTAAAATTCTCATTGGTCATTTATAGTTTTTATTATTTATTTATTTTTGCGGTACGCAGGCCTCTCACTGTTGTGGCCTCTCCTGTTGTGGAGCACAGGCTCTGGACGCGCAGGCTCAGCGGCCATGGCTCATAGGCCCAGCCGCTCCGCGGCACGTGGGATCTTCCTGGACCGGGGCACGAACCCATGTCCCCTGCATCGGCAGGCGGACTCTCAACCACTGCGCCACCAGGGAAGCCCCCTATAGTTTTTATTTTTTGACTTGCATTTCATGGCTTACCTGTTTCATTCTCCTCTCCACCCTAGCAACCAAAGTAATCCTGTCCAATAAAGTCAGATCAAGTCACTCCTCTGCTCAGAACCCTCTAGTGCCTTCCCATCCTACTCAGTAAAAGCCAAAGGCCTGCAAGACACCATGTGACCCAGCTTCTCTTACGTCTGGTTTTACTGCTTACTCATCCCTGCCTTGCTCGCATTGTCCCCACCACGCTGGTTTCCATTGTTTCCCCTGAACACACCAAGCATGTTCCTGCCTCAGGGTCTTTGCACTTGCTGTTACCCCTGGAGAAAATGACTTCCCTCAGACAAGACAAGCTGAGGCCTTTTCCAGATGTCACCTCAGTGCAGCCTTCCCTGTCCATTCTGTGTAGAATTGTACCTACACTCCATGCCCCCCTTATGATCCCCTTTACCTTTTTTTCCTCTTAGCACTAATTATATATAATATGCTGTATATTTTATTTATTTTGTTTGTGTGTCTCTTCTCCTCCCACAGGAAAATTCTGTGTGGGCAGGGATTTTTGTTTGGTTTTGTTCACTACTCTATCTCTAGGACCTACAGTAGTGCCTGGCATAGGTGGCTGTTTAGTGAACATTTGTTGAATGAATGCCCTTTTCCACCTGAATGAAGTATTTTAACATTTTGTGTCTGTTGCATCATGTGAAAGAATCGCCCTCTGCAATTTCCTTGGGAAAAATTTTCCTGGGAAAATAGGGACAATTTTCTTATTCCAAACAATTGCATGAATGCTACTTCATTCCAGATTTTTCCATTCTTTATTAAATATGGAAAAATTGTGCCTTATAGAAACCGAGGATTTCTACAATATGAATAAGTCCACTTCAGCTTCTTGTAGTTTTTGTATGTTACTGTCCTGTGGAACTTGTTGAGGAATACAGATCACTGTGCCCCATTCTCTAGCAGAGAGCCAGTGCCCCCTTGTGTTTCCATGTTGTGGTTAGGACTGAGCACCCACAGTTTTTTTCTTTTGTAAAGAAGAACATGATTCTTTGATTTACTTATTGCATGATAGCCCTAAAGGAAGGAACGAGGAAATCAGCTCTGACATTTATTTGTAGGACTGCATAGTTAAACCCTGCTGTCTTTTGTCCTCGCCGTCAAAGCTCAGGATGAAATGGTCCTCAGTGGCAAATGGTTTTTATTTTGCTTTGTCCAGATATATCTCTTTTTTGTTTTCATTTAAGTAATAGAGTGGAGGGTAGAGTACCGAATTTCTGCCAATGACTAGCTCTGTGATTTTGGCATTTCTTTGGGCCTTCCTTAATTCACTAATTAGTTAAATGAGAGGACTGGGCCAGACATTTCTTTCTGGTTCTTACATTCTGTGAGTGGTTGCATCTAGGGTTAACTGTTCTGTCCTTTGGGATGCTCATATTTTCATTAGATAGATATTGAGTCCCTGATGTGGGCCAGGCATGAAGCCAGGCTTTTCAGATACGCATTAGGGAAGACAGATAGTTCCTCTCATGGAATTGACTGTCCTAGGGGAAGGCAGATAAATGAATATTTTATATCCAGGTTGTGATAGATCAAGGTCAGGGATCCACAGAATTATATAACAGGATTGGCTAACCTGTGACATATTAAAATAATGAAAATAAGACAGATCCATATATGTCACAAAGAGGTATCTGTATCAGACAATCTCCACTGTCCTTTCCCATAACTCCAGGTCTTAATGAACCTGATAACCATAGCTGGGACATTCTTTCTGACTGTGGGACTTAAGACTATGTGTGTGCGCACGTGCACACATGTACGCTATATTTGGTTGAAGTTTTAGGTAAGATAGCTATCATTTCATCTGTTGCTTTGATTTTGCTCGTTATTTTTGTTTTTTGATAATATTGTATGTAAGTTGGGCTGTGTTTTATTTAAATGCTTCACAAGAAAACCTGTTCTCTTGATCAGTTTTTTAAATTACTTTATTCAGTTTAAAAAAGTACTTTATGCAGTTTTATATTTAAACATTCAGTTTTAAAAATTATTGCTATCTATGTTTAGTTTTTATATAGAAATAAACTTTCAGATGAATGAGATTAATTGATAAATATGTAAGTTTTTATAGCGTAGGAAAACAGCTATTGCTATTTATAGGGTTATGGTTGATTAGTTGGTAGTTCAGTGCCTGTGTAAAGTAGCAGGTGGCAAAGGTTATGCCAGAGGGAATTGAATAAGACTGAACTTTTAGAAAATTGCTTTTATGTAACTGCATTAGGATAGGCTAACTATTATAACAGAAAGCTCTCAAAAGATATAATGGCTCACACACAGTAAAAATGTGTATCTTGTTCATATAACAGTATTTAGCAGGTAAACAGGCCTCGTGGTTATTAGGGACCCAGGCTGATGGAGCATCTGTCTTCAACGTGAGGCTTCAAAGATAGCCTTAGAGTTGATGCTAGATGCAAGGGAAATAGCCTAGGGGAGCATGAATGGGAGGTTTTCAGGAACTGGGCCTGGCAGTGGTGACATCTGCTTTCATTCATAATCACACTGTCAGAGGGCCACGGCTAACTGTGAGGGGGCAGGGATACATAGCCTGGCTGTGGGTCCAGGAGAAAGAGGAGAACACAGATTTTGGAGAGTAGCTACCCATCTCTGCCATAGAATTGTTAGACTGTCACTGTAGACAGACTCTAAATAAATGTCTGCTAAGTTCTGACATTTGGCTGACACTGGGTTGATTCTTTGAGACTTGGCATATTTTGGGTATAGCTAATGGTCCTGTTCTTTCTACCAGTGGAGTGAAGATCTGTGTCATCAGAGAAGTAGGGGAGGAAAGGAAGCTACCACTGCAGTACCTGTGAGCCCAGGCACTGGACTAGGTGCTTTACATAGATGATTTCATTTAATCTTCACAATGATCCTAGAAGAAAGGTTTTCATGCCATGTTTTTCCAGATGAGAAAATGAGTTTTGGTGACATTCCTCAGTTTCCATAATTGGTAGAACTGATTTCAGAATCATTTAAGTTGATCAGTTGTCAGTGATAAATTTACATGATTTTGTCTTCTCTTTTGGGGTTATCTTCCAGTTCGACTTTGAAGGATCACTTTCCCCAGTGATTGCACCCAAAAAAGCAAGACCTTCTGAGACAGGATCTGATGATGTAAGCATTGTTTTTTCTTGCTAATAAAAATTAATCTGTGAGTATTATACTGGTCGCCCACATTTGTAATGTTCCTGTTGATTTGCATGTATTTCTAACACCTTTTACTTATTTTAATACTGAATGACAGCTATGTTGAAGGACAGGACCTGTTACATTTTCTGTGGCTATTTATTCACTTTTGTCTTTAATGATCATCTAAAAATTACTAAACATACATAATGCTGTGTGATTTAAATTTGGGTTTATAGATGTTTTACTGCCAATTGATCACCTGAAGTGACAGCATTTGCCTTTTTAGGCAGTGTTTCTTTAATTTAGGTTTTCAAACATATCAGATTCCATGGGTGTATTCTTGTTGTTTGAAAACATTCTTTTAAAATTGAGGTTTAATTTACATAAATGAAATGCTCAGATCTTAAGTATGCAGTTTGATCAATTTTGACAAATGCACACTCGTGTGACCCACACTCCTCTCAAGAACAAAACATTTCCATTATTCCATAAAGCTCTCGTGCCATTTTAAATCATTTCTTTCTTCTCAAAGCGTCCACTGATTTGAATTCTGTCATATGTTAGCGTTGCCAGCTCTAGAATTTGATATAAATGAAGGAATATAGTATGTAATCTTTGGCATAAGGTTTCTTTCATTCAGCATAATGCTTTTGAGATTCATCCATGTTGTTGCAGATATCAGTAGTTTGTGCCTTTTTATTGGTGGGTAGTATGAATATACCATAGTTTGTTTATTCATTCTTCCGCTGATGGATATCTAGCCCATTTCCGTTATTTGACTGTTATGTGTAAAGCTGCTGCCAACATTCAGTAATAAGTCTTTGTGGGCATATATTTTCATTTCTCTTGGCTAGATACCTAGCAACTTGTTGGGTCATTGCTGGTTCTCAGACTGGTTATACCATGTTAACACTGACGAGTAATATATGAGTTGGCCAATATTTGCTGTCAGTCTTTTTCCTTTTAACCATTTGGATATGTGGAAAGCAGTTTCTCTAAGAGGTTTTAATTTGCCTTTCCCTAATGACTAATGATGTTAGGCACTGTTTCATGTGCTTATTAGCTACTTACATATGTTTGTGTGAAGTTTCTGTTCAGGTGTTTTACCTATTTTTAAATTGAATTTAAAAAAATATTTATTAAGCTGTAGAAGTTCTTTATATATTTTAGATATGACATTCTTTGTCATATGTGTATTTTGGGAATATTTTCTCGCAGTATGTGGCTTAACAGTGTCTTTTGGCGAGCAGAATTTTTTATTTTGGTTGTCTAACTTATAAATTTTTTACTTTCATGGTTGGTTCTATATCTGTTCCAAGAGTTTTAAAGTTAGAATAACACACTGTATTAAGCCTGACAAAAGCACCAATAAATTCCAAGTTGTGACAAAACCATAGACCACATTCTCTCAATACAATAAATCGCAAGTAGAAACTAAAACACACTTAATACTTGCAAAGTATAGCACAGTTTGAATATAAAATTCAGTTGACTATTGGGCACATTACTAGCGTCATCATCTTATAAACACTGAAAGATACATATACCAGCTGGATACAAGTAGGCCTCTCCTCTTACTAAAACCCAAATCAACGTAGTGGTCCTTATACCTGCCTGTCTACACTTCCCACCTTTCCTTCTTTACTTTTGGCTCATAAGACATTGCCTAAGATAATCTTAAATTTTTCTCTCTCAATCTCTACCTAGGTAGTAGGATTTTTCTTCCAAAGTCTCTTCCCTAAAAGGGCGTGACTACATTTTTCCAAGTGGTTTTTAAAGGTGTCTTGTCTTAATATTTATTGCTGGCACCTGGAAACTGCTTAGCTATTTGAAGTGTTGGTTCTAATTTTTCAGCATTGTGATTTTTCATATTATTAACAACTTAATGTGAAAATGGAACTTGAATTGTTTTAAGTGAATTTGATTTTCTTTTTTAATGATGACATTACAAGGAGGGATTATTTAAAAAGTTAATATCCTTTTTATTCTTCTCAGGACTGGGAATATTTACTAAATTCAGACTACCACCAGAATGTTGAGTCTCATCTTTTGAATAGATCTTTATGTTTGAGTCCTTTGGAAGTTTCACAGATGAAGGATGAGGATTTGTCACAGAATCTCAGTTTGGACTCTTCTACACTTCTTTTCACTCACATACCTGCAATTTTTTTTGTTCTTCACCTGGTCTATGAGGAGCTTAAGTTGAACACTCTAATGGGAGAAGGAATTCGTTCACTTGTTGAACTTCTCGTTCAGTTGGCAAGGTAAATATTGTTCGTAGATTAGAAACTTCAAGAGGTCGTTAGCTGACTTGATCTTAGACATGAATATCATATAGGAAGCTTGTAAATAAATTTCTGAAATCTACCGTCTCAACAAACCACAGCATTTTCTATAAACCACAGAATTGTTTGAAGGTACCCACTATGTAAGGGCTTGTGGGTCATGCTGGGGTTGCTGGTCTTTGTCCTAAGATGAGTGGGAAGACACCGGAGTGTGTTACACGGTGAGGATGACCTGCTCAGCTTTCATTTTGACACGATGACTGTGGTGAAAGGTCTGTAATGACACCTGCTGTTTTCGTAGTAATGCCTATGTTCAGATAGTGTTTATAGCGAACAAATCGTAATTTACATGTAGGAATTGTCAAAGTAGGTATTACAATCCCTGTTTCAGCGATGAGGAAACTTGCTCAAGTTTGTTTCTAAGAACAGGTGTCGTTTGCTAGTCGTGGGCTGTCTTTGCTGTTCCTTTGTTTTCTCAGTCTGTGGTCTTCCCCGTCTTTCAGGCTCTCGTAGTGGATCCATAATAAGATTGTTCTGATAATATTTTTAAAAGCCTTTCTAGCACCTTGTGTTTGACACTGAACTGGGAAGGTCATACTTAGGTGTTATTTGAGCCTTTGTGACCCTTGGTGATAAAGAAAGTTAACTTTGAATTAAAATGCCAACCTCTGTGTTAAGGTTGTAGTATGTTTTCTAATTTCTGTTATCTTCCTTGAGATACTGAAATTCTTTTCTGAGACATGGCAGTTTTAATTGATGGTCAGTTTCTCTTAATGACGAATCATTACTATGATGAAAATACTTTTGTAATGAAATGATTTTCAAACCCTAATCATGGCTCTCTGAAACAGGTAACATTTGTAAAATGTTTTACATTTTGTAAAGTATTTCTCACACATATTATCTTATTTAATCTTAAAAACTTGAGAGTGAGTTAACTGGTGTTTCTCCATTTTCTAGAAGAAAAAATACTGCGATTCATAGAGTTGACTTGCTGACAGTCACACAGCTAATAAATTAAAAGAGGAGAAAATGGACCACAGTGTTTTCACAGTAGTTTTATCCACAAAATTCATCTGGCAAAAGGAGTTTGGGTTCCATTTGTCATACTGGGCACTTTAAAGTCCAGAAATAGAATACAGAGGCTCTAGATCTGGTTGTCTTCTTTCTCATAAGTAAATTTTTTTAATTGAAAAGTTCAACTGATGAGTCCTTCTAACTCTTTGGGAGGAAAGTGCTATAATACCTTCCTTGTTATTTCTTTTTTATGTGTTCTTATTGTTTTAGGGACTTAAAATTGGAGGCTTATGTAGATCATTACTACAGAGATTACCCAGCACTTGTCAGAACTACTGGACAAGTGTGTGCAATTGATCAAGGTAAGTGTGCTGTTAAAGGTTTTCTGAACAATGTAGTGACATTTGCTTGTATTTTTCTTGGTGAATAGCAGAGGATATATTTCTTACCATTGGCCTCTAAATCAGGGGCAGTGTCTTTCCACCAGGCAGATTTTAGTTTGTAGTGTTCGATCTCTGACTTGTAGTAAGCCATAATCTCTTCAGTGTAGGGGGAAAATGTTACTCATCCCTAAGTTTCTGCCTTGCAAAAGCTTAGAGCTTCCAGTGCCAAGGGTGCGCTGCTGTCCTGTGCTGCGCAGTTAGTAGCCACCTGCCATGTGCTATCTAAGTTAATTATATTAAAAATTCAGTTCCTCAGTTGCACTGGCCGTGTTTCAAGTGCTCGGTAGCCACATGGGGCTAGAGGTTGCCATATTGGACAGTACAGATACAGAACATTTCCATAACCACTGTACTGTTTTAGACCCTGAGTTAAAGCGACTCAGGATTGGGGCCCAGTTGTTAAAACAGAGCACAATCCTGGGTGTCTTGTCTGTTTTCTCATCTTTAGGGTTAGGGCAGAAATTTTTGGTTAGATTCTTTATATGCCTTGAACACAAGAATTTTCTAAATTTCCTTCCAGGATTGGATAAAATATTAGTCAATTAAATTCCACATATTATAATATGGTCAGTTACTTACTGTGGCAGAAAACATGAAGCATTTTGGAGACTATGGAAAAATGTTATTCTGATAGTTTTCAAATGATAAATATTGTTGATTATTTTTCCTTTAGAATAAAACAGTATTGTATTAATGTATCTTTATAAACATTTATCTGATTTTAAAGGACAAACAGGATTTATGCATCATCCATCATTTTTTACTTCTGAGCCACCAAGTATTTATCAGTGGGTGAGTTCTTGTCTGAAGGGTGAAGGAATGCCACCCTATCCTTACCTCCCCGTCATCTGTGAAAGAAGCAGACTTGTAGTCTTGGTATGTATTCAAAGTGTTGCCAAACTTGTTCTTTTCTTTTTCTCTTTCAGTATAATTTTTTAAATTATCATACAGTTAAATTAACTTTTTTTTTTCATTTTGTATATAGCTCTGAGAATTTCAACAAATGTAGAGTTCATGTAATCACCACCATAATTAGGATTCAGAACAGTTCCATCACCCGCCTCAGAAAATTCCTTCATCCTTTTGGGATTCATCCAAGTGTTGCTGTATCAGCAGTTCGTTACACTTAATTGCTGAGTGCCAGCTATACATTGTGTGGATATATCACATTGGTTTATCCATTCATCCATTGAAGATATTTGGGTTGACTCCAGTTGTTAGCAATTATGAATACAGTTGCTGTAAACATTCATGTCCAGGTTTTTTGTGTGAACAAAAGTTTTCATTTCTCTAGGGTAGATACCCAGAGGTGTGATTGATGGCCATATAGTAAGTATATATTTAAGATTAATATATGTATATTTAAGAAACTGTAAAGTGTTTTTCAGAGTATATGTACCATTTTACATTTCCACCATCAATGTGTGAGAGTTCCAATTTCCCTGCATCCTGGTCAGTGTTTGGTATTGTCATGATTTGTAATTTTTGTCATTCTGATAGATGTGTAGTGATATCTCATTGTGGTTTTAATTTGCATTTTCTTAATGGCTAGTGATATTTTGAGTATTCCTAGATATGAGGTTTTGTCAGATCTGTGGATTTCAAGTGTTCTTTCCTGTAGTTTGTCATGTTCCATTGTGCTCTTAATGTTTCCTTTGTGAAGCAAAAATGCTTAATTTTGATGAAGCCAGTTTATCCAGTTTTTTTTCTTTTATGGATTGTGCTTTTGGTGTCATGTCTATAAATTCATTGTTTAGGTCACAAGGATTTTCTCCACTTTTCTTCTAGAAGTTTTACAGTTTTATGTTTTACATTTAGATCTATGATCCATTTTGTTAATTTTTATAAGATGTGAGGATTATGTTGAGATTTTTATTCCATTTGGATGGTCAATTCTTTTAACAGCATCTGTTGAAAACACTGTCCTTTCTCTTTTGCACTTTTATTAAGAATCAGTTGACCACATTCTTGTGGGTCTGTTTCTAGACTTTTTATTCTGGTCCATTGATCTGTGTTGTGGTCCACACACTCTTGATTACTGTAGCTTTATAGTAAGTTTTAAAATTGGTTAGTATGACTTTTCCTTCCATTACTTTTCTTTTTCAAAATTGTTTTAGCTATTTAAATTCCTTTGCCTTTTCATTTAAACTTTATAATCAGCCTGTCCATAGCTACAAAAAATCCTACTTGCATTTTTAAAAATAAAATAATTTTTATTTTTATTTATTTTTTTGCAGTACGCGGGCCTCTCACTGTTGTGGCCTCTCCCCTTACGGAGCACAGGCTCCGGACGCGCAGGCTCAGCGGCCATGGCTCACGGGCCCAGCCGCTCCGCGGCATGTGGGATCTTCCCAGACCAGGGCACGAACCCGTGTCCCCTGCATCGGCAGGCAGACTCTCAACCACTGTGCCACCAGGGAAGCCCCAATTTTTATTTTTAAAAATTAATTCATTTTGTTAATACATAGTTAATCCAAGATCAGACCCTCAAATAGAACCAGAGGGTGTGGGCAAAGGTGAGTTCCTTCACACTCCTTTCTCTTGGTCCCTCTACTGGAGTAGCCTGCCTACAGGTCTTTTGTGGACCTTTCTGTAGATGGAGCCTTCCCAGACTTAGAAGAGAACCAGATCTTTTGTCTCCTCTCTCAGATGTCACTGGAGTATATGAATGTCCTTGCTCCCCACCCATCTTTTCCTTTACTCTGCATTCTGTTTTGCTTCATGTTGAGAAAGGCTTCAGAACCCGCTGTGGCTCTGAAATTGACACGCAGAATGGTAATCTGCTTTTAAAAAAAAAAATGCTGATAAAATATACATAACATAATATTTATTATTTTAACTATTTTAAGTGTACAATTCAGTGATGTTAAATACATTCACAGTGTATTAAGAGCAGCTTAATCCCAGAACTTTTTCATTCCTTGCTGCTTGTGTGGAAACATTCAGGTGCAATCACCAGATATATTGGTCCTGTCCAACTCTGCTGAAATGGGTTAGACTCAGTGTTATATCTACCCAAAAGGGAGCTAGAGAAATATGAATAAGCCAGAGTTGTTCAGCCTCCAACTTAAATAATAGTAGTCAATTTGTAGATATTCATATTATATCTTTGTTAGATATGATGTCAGCTAGCTTTAGGAATATATCATTTGCAGTGGGTTAGAATGTAGGACTTGAAGATCCTCCAGCATTGTGCTGAAATTTTAATAAGCTCATACTGCTACTTTCTTTCAGGAAAAAAAAAAAAGCTGCAGACGTAGATCTTAGTGGTAGTAGCAAGTATTCAAACGAGAACTTTGAAGGCTGAAGCAGAGAAGGGTTAGGCCTAGAGGGGTAGAGAGTTAGGGTGTACCTCACCAAAAATGACCCAAATGTCAATCAGTTTATAAGTAGATAAACAAAGGTTGGTACACCTGTATAATGGAATACTCGTCAGCAGTAAAAAGAAACAAACTACTGATACATGCAGTAACGTGGATGAATCTCAAAGGAGTGCTGAGTTAAAGAAGTAGGGCACAGAAGACTACATGTTCTGTGACTCCATTTGCATGACATTGTAGAGTAGGCAAAATTTAGGGAGAGAAAAAAGATGCGTTGTTTCCACCGCTTGGCGTAGGGGAGGGAGCGGATTGACTCCAAGGGGCACAGGGAACTTTCTGGTGTGATGCAGGCATTCTGTATCGTGACTGTGGTAGTGGTTATATGATTGTGTAACATTTGTCAAAACACAGAGCTGTACATTTAAAGTGGGTGAATTTTCCTGTATGTAATTATGCCCCAATAGTTTAAAAAATGTTAACTTTCTCCTTATGCAGAGTATTGCACTCTACATACTTGGTGATGAAAGTTCTGTTTCTGATGAATCTTCACAGTATTTATCCAGAATAAGTATAGGTAAGTCAGTCTAATGTTAAGCTTCCCCAAACAGATTTTTATAGATGTTGATATCAGAGTTGAAATTAAAAAAATTAAAAATTTTCCAAGTGTACTTCAGAGGCCATGTCTTGCTTCATTTTAGAGGTGACATAATTGCACCGCTTTAGTCTGGAGTCCACATCTGACTTTTAGAGACCAAGGTTGCTTAAAATCTGACAAATTTTACATTTTCAGTGTGCCTAAAAAGGACTGTTTTAGCCCCAGGGAAATGATTATACTTTCCAGCCTGCCAGAGTACTGCTTATTATTTTTTAGCATTTGTTTATTAATGAATTTTTATTTGCAAATGTTTTCTACATGTTACGTGTTTCCTTTACCAGGATAACTATCAAAATAAAGTTTCGTTTTGTTTTAGCCCCACAGAAGTCACAAGCAGAGCAAGAGGAGAACAGGTGACTTTTATTCAGATTGTGCTTTTACACAGTCTGTTTGATAACTTCATGTTTAATAACTTCATGTTTGTTCTCTTATAGGTTTAGTTTCAGGCATTCTACATCACTTTCTAGTCTAGCTGAGAAATTAGTCGTCTGGATGACTAATGTAGGTAAGGTGGTCTTTGTTACTTTTCATGTGTCTTTGAAATCCTTTCCCTGGGCTCTCCTTCCTAAGTAGGCCCTGCGTCCTCAGAGCTCACTAGAGCTGGAAGGCGTGAGAAGGGAGGGCCTCTCGCTCTACAGAAGGATCCCACAGGATGGAGATGATGGCCCATCAAGCCACCCTTCCTTTCCCTGACAGTCTCACAGCTTCCCTATACTAATATCTGGGCTATCAGAAATGAGTATTTCTGGCAAAATCTAAAAGTAATGTGTAAATATTTCAGGGTATGCTTTTGAATGATACAGGCCAGGGATTTTATGCACCAAGAGGCAGATTCACCTGGGAAAAGGGAAAGGAAGGAAAAGGGTTTATTCTCTCCTCCTAAGCCTGTGCCTTTAGGTTTTAAGCTGAGTAAAATACTAAAATTTCCTATAAAAATTTTTAAAAATATTACTGATATGAAAATGTAGAAAAGGAGAATGTTATAGAGTAGTATGTTAGAAGGTAATGCTTTAATGAATATTACAGGATGTTTCTGAATTCTTAATTAGGGAATGTTCTCAATGACTTAGTTTTTCCCTGTACTTTTGTGTATGCTTCCTTGACAATTGCAATAATTGTCATATAGTATTACAGATGAGACACTTATGCTGAAAATATGAGTTCTGTTCATTTGTATAGTACATAGCATTTAACCTCAATAATTGATCAACTTTCTATATTAATAAATAACGTATAATATTACAAAATTTAGAAAATTATCACCGAAGAAATTAATTAACCTAAGGATTTGAAGTTTTTTTAAATGAAATATGGTGTACATATAAGAGTGTATAAAATGTATTTAGAGAATAATAATAAAATGAGCATTGATGTCCTGGTGACCCACCATTAGAAATAAAACATTGCCAGTGTAGTAGAAAGCCCTGTGGATCTACTCCTGCATGGCCTCCCTTTCTCATACACCCATCGCTAGAGGTAAAGTACCTGTACCGTACCCTACCTAAATTTTGTATTACCTTCTGTCATTTTTTTTTGAGTTTTTTTCTTTTTGAGTTTTATCACTTCATATATTGCTTAGTGTTGTATGTTTTTTAACTTTATGTAAATAGATATAAATATAAACATTTTTTTTACTATCTTATTTTCTTCACTGAATATTATTATTTAAAGATTCATCCATGTTGACTCATGTAGCAGAAGATCATTCATTTTCACTGCTGTATGACCTACTGCTTGAATATATCACAACTTATTTATCCCTTGTATTGATGATAGCAGTTGGGCTCTTACTTCCCTTCCCTTTTTTGCCATAATGAAACATTACTAATGAATAATTTAATGCTTATGTCCCGGTGCCATGTACACAACTTTCTGTATGTCTGTTGATGGACCGTAGGGGTGGACCTAACTCTACGTGCTGAATGTTTTCCAAAGTGGTTGGACCCGTATACACCACCACTGGCTGTGGAAGAGAATTACTGTTGCTCTACATAGTTACCAACACTTGGTATCGATTGACTTTAATATGTGTCTGTCAAATGAGTGTGAACTTTTATTTTCTAGTGGTTTTAATTTGCATTTCCCTGATCACTCATTGGATAGAGCATCTTTTCATATGTTTATTGACCATTTGTGTTTCCTCTTAGGGAAATGTCTTTTAGTCCTTTGTGTTTTTCCTATTGGATTGTTTGTCTTTTTCTTAAAGTTTTTAGGAATTTTTTGTTTAAAACAAATTTTATACTCATCCCTGAGGTCAAGACACTGGTTTGGTAGTAAGATGAATAAAATCAATTTCTTGCTTATTTGTTAGGATAGAGTTTACTAACTTCACTCAGAGAATAATTGGGACAGTGGTAAGTCGTAGTGAAAGATTTTCTCCCTTCCTTTCACCACAAGGTTTCGCTTTAAGAGACTTGGAAACCCTTCCCTTTGGAATTGCTCTTCCCATCAGAGATGCGATTTATCACTGTCGGGAGCAGCCTGCTTCAGACTGGCCAGAAGCTGTTTGCCTCTTGATTGGGCGTCAGGATCTTTCCAAGCAGGCCTGTGAAGGAAACTTGCCCAAAGGGAAATCTGTGAGTATCAATATGGAAAGTCCATATTCAGATTTAGCCTCAATAAAATCACAGTAGAAATGTTCTCCATTTTCCTTTAAGTCTTTTTGCAAGTGTGTATATCAGATTATCTTTTATATTATATGCTAGATACGGTTTAAAATTGGACACATCTTATTAATTGTAAGTCGAACATGGGAACAGATTTTGTGAATGCTCTGTTTTGCCTGGACCTTTCTGTGCCTTGAGTCAGGACAAGTGCCGAGTCAGTAGAGCAGCTACCATGACTGATTCCCTGCTTGGACCATGTTAGTAATTAACTACTTTGTAATTATTATGTGGAAATAGGGAGAGCACATAATGTCCTGAATTTGAATAAATTATAACTATTTTCTCCTTCATACTTTTTTGATGTGTTACATTTCTTAAATTTAACCTTTTACATAGGTGTAAATATATCTTTAATCACATAAAACTGAAGCCCCAGGAAAAAGGTTTTTTTGCAGGGGGGCACTAAAGTTGTTTAGAAGCTGTCTTAATGTTATCCCTCCTCAAACAGTGCCCTTCATTAATGTTCAAATCTGTTTTTTTAAGAATGGGTTCTAAGACCCTACAAATAGAAAGTGAAATATATCGTTATCCTCCTTTCTTTTTAAAATCAGCCTCTTTTAAAACTTAAAAATGGAACTTTGAAAACTTCTTCTAGAACTCCAGTTAACTTAAAAAAAAATGGTAGAGTCTGCCTGCCAATGCAGGGGACACGGGTTCGTGCCCCGGTCCGGGAAGATCCCACATGCCGCGGAGCGGCTGGGCCCGTGAGCCATGGCCACTGGGCCTGCGCATCTGGAGCCTGTGCTCCGCAACGGGAGAGGCCACAACAGTGAGAGGCCCGCGTACCGCAAAAAAAAAAAAAAAAAAAAAAAAATGGTAGCACTGCATTTACTCTAAGGCTTGATCAAGGAGGATTCAGGGATGGTTATTCCACCCCTGGTGACTTTGGTACTTTATGTCTCTGAGAAAACAGTGCAGATTTGGCTCATCTCTTATTAACCTTTGAACCAACACATAATAATCAAT
Source organism: Stenella coeruleoalba (assembly GCF_951394435.1). Classification (NCBI taxonomy): domain Eukaryota; kingdom Metazoa; phylum Chordata; class Mammalia; order Artiodactyla; family Delphinidae; genus Stenella; species Stenella coeruleoalba. Next base: position 11,648,907 of record NC_137159.1, on the reverse strand, counting down.
AACTGTTCATAATCCACATTAGATCTTAGGCTATTAACGCTTCTTCAGAGACTGTTATCAAAATTTATTCCCAACATCAGAGTTGTATAATGGATCTGTGACAGAAGCAGTTTCCATGGGGGATCCCATCTCCAGCAGGGTTGTACCAGCACATCTGTCTTTTAATCTGCACTGAAATAACAACTCTTAGTTGAATTAGCATTTGGCTTGTTTTAAACAGAAAACCAATTTTTTTGCTAATAATATGGTTATCTTTACCTTGACCAAGAGAAGTCTTTAGCATTTATAGACCTCTTTTATTACTGTGAATGAGAACATCATTAGCACTAAAGCCAAATGGTATTGATAATTATTCATTTATATGTCATTTTAAGTAATTCTGGCTAAATTAAATTTGTTCAGTTATTTGAGGTTACATTTTATAACTCGTCTCCAATTTATCAGCTATTTGGGTCTGTATCTTATTGCTAACTCACCTATTAGAATGTAGCTTCTTTTAAGATTAGATATTCCATAGGAATTATAATAAATTTTTATCAGCTAAAGTCAGACTGATTATCTAGTCATATCTACCTTTATTCTTTTTTAAGGCTAATGTTGCTTCCACATTAAATGTTGCAAAACTTTAGCATTTCACCTAGGAGTTAATCTTTTGTGAAAGGAGTTAAAACTCTGAGAGAAAATGAGATTTCTGCTATTAACATCTATCTTAAAGTCTGACTGAATTATTTGGACTGGGAAGGCTCATAGTAAAGTACATGCTGAGCTTATGAGGACAGAATGCTAAGCAAGGAATTAACTCTCCTCACTTGTTTTGCTTCATTTAATCCCTTTCCTTTTAAGAAATATAGTTGGAACATACTTAGGAAAAAAAAAAAGTGAAAACCAACCATGATTTATTCTACTTAAAGCACAGAAGTGAGAAAGTGTTGTCTGACCTCCTCCAGCCCTTGGTTTATATCCTTCCAGGTTGTTTTCTTCTGCTTCTATTAATTAAAGACAGTATTTAAATTGGTGTTAGTTCTTTAGTGCGTGGGGTTAATATTCCATTTGCAGTAATTTGTGTCCTTTTTGGAATATTTAGGATATAGTTAGAGTTTTACAGTTTATTTAGAATATATCTTTCGATGGAATCAGCCTCCTGACTATCGTTGTAAGTTGAAAGCTTTCCCCTTGGCTCAGTAAAGAATGTTTCCAAGTGGGCAATATAATTATACTTAAAAAAAAAAGATTTTTAGGTTAGAGTCCCAGTATGTATTGGGAACCCAAGCCAGCCCTGCTTTGGAATATATTTTTTCTCTGCACTGATGTAGACTTGGTACCTCATCCTGTGTATCCTCATGTTCAATAAGTGTGTGTTGGCTGGTTTTTAAATTAGTATTACAACCTAGTCTGTTACTCAGGTGCTCTCATCAGATGTTCCTTCAGGAACAGAAACTGAGGAGGAGGATGATGGCATGAATGACATGAATCAGGAGGTGATGTCACTAATATGGAGTGAAGACTTAAGGGTGCAGGATGTGCGAAGGCTTCTTCAGAGTGCACATCCTGTCCGCGTCAATGTGGTGCAGTACCCAGAGCTCAGTGACCACGAGTTCATTGAGGAAAAAGAGAACAGGTAAAGGAAAACATTAACTGCTGTAATTTAAGTAAAAATTTAAATAAAACATTAAGTACTGCCTCATTTTGTTCAACTGTAAGAATAGGCATGACTGTAGCATTCACACCTCACAGAGTTTCTCTGGGAATCAAGTGGGTCATTTCTACACGGTGCTTAGAACACTGCCCAGTACATAGTATAGTAAAGCTCGATGCAGTCAGCGATTATTATCAGATTTCATTGATTGTATGATGCTGATTTTTTTTTGTACGTTTTACTATTTCTGAAATCAGATTATGTCTTTCAATCTGTAGGTGTTTGTAGGTGTTATGGTTTAAATGGCAGTGTTTTTTCTTTTTTAGTACCTCATGAAATAGTGCTGCATCTTAAAATCAATAGCGTCTTAAATGGAAGGGGGGATATACTGTTTTTGTTTTCACTATTATAATTTTGTAGATTATGTATAATGTTTCTGCTAAACATGTTATAGAATGTAGTCTGCTGGCCTGATTCTAAATTTCCCTGATTTTAAATTAATGTGGAACAGTGTTCCCAAAGAATCTTAGGACAGCAAAATTTTCCTCACCAATGGACTAGAAAAGCAGCTATATATATTTACAGTTAGGGAGAGAGGGTGCTTGTGAATAACTTTGTCTGCAGAGGATTTCAGCCTCTGGTTAGCCTCAGAAGGAGGAGGGCTGTTTCTCTGTCTTCAGGTATAACTTGTGTTAAGTGTTTCCTGGTTATGAATGCCCCTGCTTCCACAATTTCTGTTTGATGCCATTTATTTTAACATAGAAACAACTTAAAAAGTAGTTTATTAGTTTCAAAGTATAGCCTGTAGAAGCCATTTTAACTTTGAACATAGTTGACATATAGTGCTTTTAGTCCTAGAAGTCCTTACCATCAAGTAAATGAAGCTCCTGTGTTTCCTGGAGACACCATGAAATCCGCTGACCTCCAAAATAGGGACTTCCTTTTTAACCTTGTGTGCACCCATGGAGGTGGCGCTTGGGCTATATTCACAAAAAGGATGAGAGGAGGCTCCCAGCTAAACTGATAACAGCACAATGAGGAAACCCAACTAATACGATATTTTCCTCTGAGAGGGTTAGCATCGTTTAGAGTGGAATTATAGGTTTTGCTTTTTGAATACTTAGGGAGAGTTGGCTTGGTTTATAGAACAGCTGGTTTTAATTCAAAGCAAATATGAAACAGAAGAAAGAAGTGTGTCTCCCCTTTAGAGTTTCTGATGGGAGTAAGAGTATCAGAATGAGAACAACCGTGTTTAGGTGACTCACTCAAGACTTTGTATGGATTTACTTCGATGTGGCTTCATCTTACACAGCACTGCTGCTTTTGAAATACTTGCCTACAGATTACATTCTGGTTTTTTTTGTTTAAAATTTTTTCACATGTTGGTTTTAATTTTAATTATAGATTGCTCCAGTTGTGTCAGCGAACTATGGCTCTTCCGGTAGGACGGGGAATGTTTACCTTGTTTTCATACCATCCTGTTCCAACGGAGCCATTGCCTATTCCTAAGTTGAATTTGACTGGTATGTTAAATTCTGGGCTCAGTGAGAAAGGAAAATGGGTATATGTTTAGTGGAGTTGTTTTGAATCATTGTAGTTAAAACCAAAGAAATGCTCTATCCCCCGTGATTTTAAATATTGTTAATAGCTACTGTAGTGATTATTGTTAATAGCTACTGTAGTGGTTATCAAAGCTCAAATAGCAAATCAAATTAAACATTGAGGGAAGCAGAATATAGCCCATTACTAAATTTTGTTTTTAATGAGACCATTTCAAGATATAAAAAGGCACTTGGGGAAGTTTAGAAAGATACTATTGAATGGTGAGATTGTTAAACTTTAAATAATCTTAAAGTCAATATGTAAAAATATTTAGTCTTAAAATGTCTTGTTATGTCTTAGTATGAATAGATGATGCTTGTACAAAAACAAGAAAATATACTAAGCAAAAAGAAAAAATGGCCACTCATAGTAGTCCCAACTTGTTAGAGTTCACTAATGTTAAATAACACTTTGGTTTATTTGTTTCCCAATTTTATTTCTCCATTTTATAATTTTATATTTGTTTATCAGAAAATTTAAACCTGTTTTAGAAATAGTTTTTAAAAATTTACTATATAGTGAGTGAGCATCCTCCCAGACCAGCACTGCCCCCCGCCAAAAGATGATCTTGTTTTAATAATAAATTCATTTAGGAAAAAAACGTTCACTTTAGTTCCTTAACTGACACTGGTTTGGCCTATTGTGCTTTTGTATGTAATTATTCTTATCGAAGAAAATTTGCTTTACCCTTTGCCTTTTATTTTCTCTTGTGTATAAAAATTATGTCTTATACATATGTTGAATTGTTGTTTTAGAAATTTTACTTGCTTTTTCATATTAATCTCTCTGCCCTTTTTGAGAAAGTAAAAGTATAACTCATGAACTTGTCACCAGTGTGGTGCTATCACAGACCAGCATTTGAGTTAGCTCTTAGGTACAAAAAGCAAATGGTAAATACAAATATATTTTATTTTATGCTTGTGTCTGTGTATGTGTGTGTATGTGTATATAGACTACAAACAAGACACTATGCATCTAATTAAAATTTACATAACTTTCAGAACGCCTTTAAAACCATATTTTCAAACCTCTAGCGAACTGTATAACTGTATGCAATACAGTAAGTCCCCACATATGAACGAGTTCAGTTCCGAGAGCACGTTCATCAGTCCAATTTGTTCGTAAGTCCAACAAAGTTAGCCTAGATACCCAACTAACACAATTGGCTACACTGTACCAGCTACATCACTGCTGCTTTTACGCTTGCTTCTGGACATCCTGGGCTTGAAATAAAGATACTGTACTATTGTACTCTATACAGTACTGTACAGTAAAGTACACAAAAGCACAACCACTTGTAGAGGATGCACACACGTGACAGCATACACCAGACATGTGAACTAACTTACGAGATTGGACACGTGAACGCACATTTGCATCTTTGAAAGTTAGCAATTTGAAAGTTCGTATGTAAGGGACTTACTGTATTTAGAATATTTATTTTAAACAGTCATCCATGACTTGAGCTAATACAGAATATTAAAAATATAGAGATAATTCAGTATTGGCGGGTATGCAGTGTAGTCAAAACACTCAAGAAAAGGCATTCAAAGAGAACATAGCATCATGAACATTTAATTTACACTGTTCTTAAATAAGTTGACCACAAATTTAAATTTAGTGAATACTTTTTTATGGTTCACTGGGTAACTCAGGTGTATAAAATGTTTTTTATATAGGTATCTTTGAATGCAATTTGGCATTTTTACCAATAGTGTGTAGTTAGATTTCTATATCATATAGAGAGATGTATAGATAAGAGATAGAGCAAATTTATAAAGCTCCTTGTCTTTTTTAAAAACAATCATTTTTCCGTAACGTCCAGAGAAAAAGATGGGATGGCACATTTGAAATTAACATTGTTGTCAGTCACATGTTGGAATTATTATTCATGTAGTTTGTGATGTTAATTTTCATTTTATTTTTCGGTGAGCTTCCTGCTGTTTGAAAGACAGATTTCAAAGCAATGGGTATCCTAATCAGATCTGTACACAGTTAAATTGGTATCAGTTATCTTATTATAGTCTCATATATTTTAGCAGAAAGGACAGTGAATTATTTTATACGGTTAAGGTTTTTCTACCTTGCATCAAGTTTGACTCACATGTATAAAACTTTAAGTATGCATAGTAACCTAACATCATTACAGGTATTATGGGGTTAAGGGTTTTGAATGTAGAAAAGTGATCTCTGTTCTCAAAGAATCTAAATGTAACAATTTTGGTTTCTGAATTTTTGTTCTCTCAATTTTAAATTTTGTTTGCCTGAATAGGGCGGGCACCCCCTCGGAACACAACAGTAGACCTGAACAGTGGCAACATCGATGTGCCTCCCAACATGACCAGCTGGGCCAGCTTCCATAATGGTGTGGCTGCCGGCCTGAAGATAGCCCCTGCCTCCCAGATCGACTCAGCCTGGATTGTCTACAATAAGCCCAAGCACGCCGAGTTAGCCAATGAGTATGCTGGCTTTCTCATGGCCCTGGGTCTGAACGGGCACCTTACCAAGCTGGCTACTCTCAATATCCATGACTACCTGACCAAGGTGAGAGCTTGTGCTGCCAGCTCCTGGCATTGTGCCTCTCCCCTGGGCTATTACAGTAGCTCCTAGTTGTTCTGTTTGCTCTTCTTCAATCTTGTACCTCTAAGTGCATTCTTCTCATAGCAGGCAGAAAAATCTTTCTAAAGTGTAAGTTAGAATATATCACTTCCCTGGTCAAACTGTTCAGTGATCTTCCATTGCTCTTAATGTACATTCTAGGAGCCTGTGTGATCCTACTCACTTCCCCAGCCTTACTTTGTGCTTCTCTTTTCCTTGCTCCCTATGCTCCAGCCATAGAGACTGCTTGTATTAGCTCCTTGGCCGACCAAACTCTCTTGGCGTAAACTTTTCCACTTCTCTGCCATAAAAGTTCACCCATATGAAGTACACAATTCAGTGGTTTTTACTATATTCACAGAGTTGTGCATCCATTACCACTGTTAATTTTAGAACATCTTCATCACCCCATGAAGGAACCCCTACCTAGTAGCAGTCACTCTCCGTTCCCCTTTCCCTCCGGCCCCTGGCAAACTGCTAATGTACTTGCTGTCTCTATGGATTTGCCTACTGTGGACATTTCATATAAGTGGAACCAAACAATATATGGTCTTTTATGACTGGCTTCTTTTGCTTACCGTAATGTTTTCAAGGTTTGTCTATGTTGTACCATGTATTAGCACTTCATTCCTTTTTATTGCTGAATACATATTCATTGTATGGATATACCGTATTTTATTTTTCCATTCATCAGTTGATGGATACGTGAGTTATTACTACTTTTTGACTATTATGAATAATGCTACTATGAACATTTATATACACATTTTTGTGTGGATGAATGTTTTCATTTCTCTTGGGTATACTCCTAGGAGTGGAATTGCTGCATCATATGGTATCCCTTTGTTTTAAAGTTTGAAGAACTACCAAATTGTTTTCCAGAGTGGCTGCACCATTTTGTAATCCCACCAGCAATACATAAGGGTTCCAATTTCTCTGCACTCTTGCCAACACTTGTTATTATCTGTCTTTTTAATTATAGTCATCCTAGTAGGTGTGAAGTAATATCTCAGTGTGGTTTTGATTTGCATTTATTTCCCTGATGGCTAATGATATTGAACATCTTTACATGTGCTTATTGGTCATTTGTATGTCATCTTTGGAGAAATGTCTATTCAAATCCTTTGCTTATTTTCTAATTGGCTGTCTTTGTTGTTGAGTCGTAAGAGTTCCTTATGTAATCTGAATACCAGTCCATTAACAGATACATGATTTGCAAAAATTTTCTGCCCTTGTGTTGTCTTTTGACTTTCTGATGGTGTCTTTGAAGCGCAAAAGTTTTAAATTTTGATGAAGTCCAGTTCATCTACTTTTTCTTTGGTTACTGTGCATTTGATGTCATATCTAAGAAGTTACTGCCTAGCACAAGATCACTTGGATTTATATCTGTTACACCTCTTTCACATTGTATACAGAAGATTTCATCTGGATTCATATGCGTATGCTCTTTTGTATCTAGTATCTATTACATAGATTTACACCTATATATACACCTATTTATAACTGGCGCCGTAGGGCAGTGAAGAATTGGAATCAACAATGTAGTCAACTACAGTGATGAAATATTCACAAAACTAAAATTTTCCTGTCAGCAAAATATGTAATAGCATAAGTTTTCTTCTAAGAGTTTTTTTTTTTTTTTTACTTTTAGTTACATCTTAGTTGAAGTTAATTTTTATGTATGATGTCAGGAAGGGGTTCAATTTCATTCTTTTGCAAGTGACTGTATAGGTATCACAGCATCGTTTTTTGTAAAAACTCTTCTTTTCCCATTGAATTGTCTTGGCACCTTGTAGTCAATTGAATATCAATGTGAGGGTTTTTTTTTTAATCATCTCAGCATCATTTACATGTTTTTCCCTCACCTGTCATCATTCTCTCTCACTTTGTAAATTTGAGTGCCTTCCCTTCTTGCCACTTTACCTGGCTAATTTGTACTCATTCTATTGTAAATTTTACTTTCTAGAGATTCTTAATAATTCTCCAGTCCCTTCTAATCTAAAGTAGGCTCTGTTAAAATACTCTTTCATAATCTTTATACTTTTTCATTTGATGAGTTTTCAATAATATATATTTTTTAGTTTAACACTTTCCTTTCCCCAAGGGCACTGACTTCATCAGAACAAGGACCTGTCTGTTTAGTTTGCTTGTGTATTCTTGGAGCTTCTCACTGCCTGTCACAGTACTGGCAGGCAGTATCTTATTTAAAACTACATATTTGTTTTGGTAGTGACTTAAGTCTCATTCTTTTTTCTGTCTTAGGGTCATGAGATGACAAGCATTGGGCTGCTCCTTGGTGTTTCTGCTGCTAAACTAGGCACCATGGATATGTCGATTACACGGCTTCTTAGCATCCACATTCCTGCTCTCCTGCCCCCAACGTCCACAGAGCTTGATGTTCCTCACAACGTCCAAGTGGCTGCAGTGGTCGGCGTCGGCCTTGTTTATCAAGGGACAGCTCACAGGCATACCGCGGAAGTCTTGTTGGCTGAAATAGGTGTGGCATTAATAGTGCTGCGGTTTCCTAAGTGTATTTTTACCGTTCCACAGGAACCAAAGTAAAAATGATAGTAAGATTATAAAAATTAAGGAAAAATAGTAGCTTTTGTGAGCATAGAATGAGCTATACTAATAAAGAAAACAACTACAAAGTAATGTTTTCCAAGGCTGATGTTACTATGCAGGTTATTGGTCTGCATACTTCCTTGGCCAGCCCATTATTGAGCTCCAGTGGCCCCATTTAACGAGGTAGCCTAGGGTCTTAATCACATGTGAGCATGCTGCTTATCCTGCTCTGTCTTTGCCAGGCAATGTCTGGCAATGGTCTACACTTAAAATTCAAAGTTGATTGTTTTGATCCCTAAAAGCACAATGTTTATTCTGTTGGACAACAACACTTCTAACAGAATGGAAGTGATTGATTCCGGCTTTCCTCTATATGCTGGTGGATATGTTCATGATAAAAGGCATTTTTTATGTTTTATCGTAAGTCTGCATTCTTTGGAAACGTGTCTTACGTGTTATCATCTTCTTCTGAGAAATGGAAATGCTATTAGTATTATTGGTACGCTCAGTAATTTAGATACATACTTGCATGTCTTGTTCTATCCTGTTCAGGATCTTTCTACATATATTTCAGGATAGCCACAAAATTTTCCTGGGCATCTCTGCTTCAGGCTGTAGATCTATGGGTCTGCTGCTTAGACTCTGCTCCAAATGCCTTATTCTGGGACCCAGGCTTCTTTTATGGTGATGTCAGAAGGGCAAGAGGGAGAACCAAATAATGGAAGCGCATTTTAGGCCTTTGCTTACCTTGTGCCAGCCAGGATCCTAGTTCAAAGCCAGTCACACGTTCAGGTACAGAGGAAACTCTGTCAGGAGTGTGGATGTATTTATAACTGGCGCTGTAGGGCACTGAAGAATTGGAATCAACAGTGTAGTCAACTACAGTGATGAAATATTCACAAAACTAAAATTTTCCTGTCAGCAAAATATGTAATAGCATAAGTGATTGGTCTGAGAAACACTTATTCAGAAGATACTCAGGACTGGCTTTTAAAGCTTGTTCATCTGCAAGGTAATTAACATTCTTTGGCTATATCATAATGATATCTAATGGTGCCAACATTATACATATCTCACAGCCATAGTACACCTCTTTCACATTGTATACAGAAGATTTCATCTGGATTCATATGCGTATGCTCTTTTGTATAATTACAGTCAGACTGTACGTACTGTTTTTGTACTGCTCTTTTCATATATCATTGTCATAAATGGCTTTTAAAATTAATTTTATATTGTGGGATAGCTCATTGAGTTGGTTTTCTATAAATTGCCTAATCATTGTCTTATTTTCAGGACTTTTAGGTGGTTTTTAATTCTTTGCTAATTAAGCAATAAACATTACACTGATTACTTGTGTATAATTTTTCTTTCTTTTTAAAAAAATCTTTTTCCTGGGGATGAAATTCCAGGAATGGGAACTTTTTCTTTGGTGGAAGGGGTCTTTATATATAATACATTTTGCTGCCCTAAAAGGGGTGGAGTTAGAATTAGGGGGTACTTTTTAAAGTATGAATTTTGCATCTAGTCAAACTTAGAGCATCGATACAGAGAAATTCTATCATAGTAAGGCTCAGTATTATATAGATTCAAAATAAGTGTCTGGATGCATAATATTTAACATTCTTAAAAACTTAAAGGGAGTGTCCTTCCTGTTCCTTATCAGTATTTGAACATTTTTTTACCACATCTGAATAGATTTGAAGCTAACAAAACAAAAACAAAAGGAAAGAAATTACAAATTGAAGCTTTTCTGAGCATCCCTCCCTTTAAAAAATTTTTTCCCCTTTTTTGGTAATTTTTTTTTTTTTTTTTTTATAAAACTCAAGGTTTGACAGTATTTTAAAGTGATTGCTTTCAGATTGGCAAATTAGAAGAACCATGTTTGGGGTTTATTTTGTGGTAAACTGATAGTTGTGGACACCATTTGTGATAACGTCAGATCTTTCTTAGTGGGGTTATATTGAATCCATAGTTCTTATGCAACTTACTAGAAAGTTAACTCTAAAACTTTTACGAGTTAGGGTTTTAAGAGGCCAGTTTGAATTGTGTTACTTTTTGTTTTATAGGACGGCCCCCTGGTCCTGAAATGGAATACTGCACGGACAGAGAGTCTTACTCTTTGGCTGCTGGCTTGGCTCTGGGCATGGTTTGCTTGGGGGTAAGCAGAGTCTGTGCCTGCAGTTGCTTCAGTTACAAATTCTGCTTGTTGAGAGAGTAGCCTTGACACTTTACTCTGAATACCACTCTGCCGTACTGTGACTTAACTTACTGTGATTCTCAGCTCTTTCTTCTTTCTGGATATTTTTCAAAGTGCCAGATTTGGAAATGGAGAGAAATTGTAGTGAAGAATGGGGCTTTAAGGTTTCTTCCCCCCGGCTTAGATATAAGTGTTCATGAATGAACTAAGGGAATGAAGTTTTTCGAAAAGAGTTCAAGACATAAGATGAAGAAACGACAGTTCACTCAGTAAGAAAACAGAAAAAAGTGAAAATGGGTGTATGATGGGGAGCCTTAAGAGTCTGTAGGACTAGAGATAAACCAGAACTCTCTTTTGGTGCCCTGGTGTTCACTAGGTATCCCAGAACGTTGCCACAATAGCAGCTGCTTTGTGACAGAATGCAGTATCATTCTGACTCCCCATCTTTAACCCCATCCAGTAGACGTAGTGTAGGGTTACCAGAAAAACATTAAATGACTACGTCAGCTGGAATGTGGGTCCTTTGAAGAACCACCAATACAGTGTTATACTGAAACCGAATTATATAAAGAAAGTCGACTGTCGTTTAGGCTTTTGACTCTTCACATTTGACACATGAACTAAAGAGGCAGATAAAACAATGGAAAAGCATCATACTGGGAATTGGGACGTGAATTCTGGTCCTGACCAGTGAGTCCTGACATCGGTTAACTACAGTATTTTCTAGTAGTTAAGCAGCTCGACGGACTGTGGAACCAGACTGCCTTGTTTTATATCCACTGCTGCTCCTTACTAACTATGTAACCTTGGGCGTAATCTCTTTGTGCCTCCCTTTCCTCACCTGTAAAATAGTAGCTATTTGATCGAATTGTCTTATTAAGTAAGTTAATCCATGTTAAACATACAGAATCATGCCTGGAAGAGCGTTAAGCGTTCACTAAGTTATTATTATGGTTATTATTGCTGGACTAGTTCACAGGCACGATAATGAAAGGATTCAGGTGTTCATAGTTCAGGGTTCATTTACCTGCCTAATATTTTCTTTAACTGTTAATGCAGTTAACTGTATTTTGAAGCTGTATTTTGAAGCCTTTATGTATTTTATGAAATGAAAGTATTAACTTGCCTGTATAATTTTTAATGTGAATTATTAACAGACTGAGTATTAACTCATGAGATTTTAATTGATAAAAAACCCAGAAGACTGGCTTTGAAGTTAGTTTATTGTTTTCTTTGTTATGGGTATGTGTTATGGATCTTACTCTGTAAAATTTCCTTTCCCTTGTCTGTTACTTCGTTTACAGCACGGCAGTAATTTGATAGGTATGTCTGATCTCAATGTGCCCGAGCAGCTTTATCAGTACATGGTTGGAGGCCACAGGCGCTTTCAAGCAGGGATGCACAGGGAGAAACATAAATCTCCAAGTTATCAAATCAAAGTAAGTCCAAATCAAGCAACAGATGAAACTTCTGGAAGCTAAGAAGTTAATTTGAAAATAGTAGTTTTCATACCAACATGTGTAACTATGTTAATTTTAAGCATAGGTTAGTATTCAGAAGAATTTTATAATAATTCAGAGCTCTTTTATACAAACTTTTCTTTTGATAGGAAGGAGATACCATAAATGTGGATGTAACTTGTCCAGGTGCCACTCTCGCTTTGGCCATGATCTACTTAAAAACCAATAACAGGTACCGCACCTCCTCACCCCATCCTTTGCCATGACCATGTGACTTCCTTTCTGACCTCAGTAGTAAAACTAAATTATTTTACTGTGTTTACCTCTCCTGTGCTAGATCAGCCTGATTTTAGTGCTCTCAGGTACTACAAGTTATATAGAGTTTTATCTAGAAATAATACATTTGGTTATTTTAATGATATTTGATAATACAGTTGCCAGTTTCTATTCACTTTTATTTTATAGTTGATGTCACTGACAAACAATGTCTAAATTCCTTTTCATTAATTTTGCTTGTTGTTATGAGGCCTGGGTAGATCAGAAATACTTAGCATTATTATATTCCTGGTTACCATTCATAAAAATGGTTTCTGCTTAGTTCAGGAGCTTTCCTAACAGCTATTCCGTCTGCCTCCTCAAGCCCTGTAATTAGTGCTGACACTTGAAAGTAGATGTTTGGTGTTTATTCTTTTACATTTTGTATAGAAGAGTAAGTTAAGTTGCATTTTAAGTCTTTTAATTTAAGAAACATTCTAAGATTAAAGAAAGTTTTCAATGTTGTAAATTCTTTTTTTAGACAAAGTGAATGTTTGCAAAATTAACAAAGTGGTTAAAAACAGGTTTATTCATCTACTTTTTGGATGAAAGTATATGACATTGCTTTCTTGGCACTGGAGATGTTTCATTTAACAAAAGAGAGCTAAAAATATCTGCCCTTAGGAAACTTATAGTAAGAAATACATACATACTAAGTATTACGTTGGAGGACGTGAAGTACTATGGGAAAAAATAGGACAGTGGTTGGAGTGGAAAGAAAATTCTTGAAATCTGTCTTGTGGTCTTGATGCTCTTATTCTCTTCTTGAGCAATAACGCTTATTGGTATCCACCACCAACAGATCCATTGCAGATTGGCTCCGAGCTCCCGACACCATGTATCTGCTGGACTTTGTGAAGCCAGAATTTCTCTTACTTAGGGTATGGTACTTGGCAATTTTTAATTTCTGTTAACATGAGGAGTCTATAAAATGTCTCCACGAGGAAGCTTTACTGTTAATCCATCATGTGTATATATAATTGGTAGTGTTCTTTTGAAATTTCCCAAATATAACTGTAGGAATTGCCAGGAAAGACAACCACCTTGATATATAATACTTGGAGTGACATTTTAACGTTTCACATTATTATTCAAAACTTCCTAATAAGTAACAAGACACTGGGGCTTCATTACTACTTTATTTTACATTCTTTCATTATTATTAAGAATGCAATAATACTATTAAGGGTATAATTAGTTACAGTAACTGTTTGACATAAATTTGATTCAGATTTTCCATTTTCTACAGTGTTTATGCTTTTAGCATATGAAAGGCTTTAAATTATGTAGACAGATGTATGTATGATTCTTTTCTTTATGATTTTTCTTCTATGGAGCAAGTTTTAAAAACTTCTCTCCAACTCCTCCAAACTTCAGTGATGATCAAGTCAATTTGAGATTTTTTGAGATAAATGTAAATCTTCTGTTTATTTTAATGAGTGGCTTAGGTTGATACTATATACTTTGTTTTTCAAAATTTTCATCAGTTGGGAACTAATTCTTAAATTGTTCTATTAACAGTATTATCATTGTTACAAAATCTGTGAACTTTGCCTGCTGTAATTAATTGTTCTGTATTGCATTTTTTAAGACGCTTGCTCGATGCCTGATTTTGTGGGATGATATTTTACCAAATTCCAAGTGGGTTGATAGCAACGTTCCTCAAGTACGTATGTATAATAAATATTATTATATCTTTAATCACATAAAATTATGATTTCCTATGGGATTTTCTAAAACCTATAAAATACTTTTTCTTTTGAAGGCAATAGTGATGGTTATGATTACTGTATTTCTTGAAAACGTAGGAACTGTCATTTTAAGATTGTATGCTGAGCACAGACCACAGCCTTCCTTTTTCGGTTACAGAGCACTAGAAATGCTGATTTTTAAAAATTAAATGTATCAAAGAACTCTATAAAAGTATTTTTGACATTTTTATCCTAAATAAGGATACATTTATCTAAAGTACTGTTATACTTTGTGACAATTTTTTACCTTGTATGTAAGAAGTTGTTTTAATTACTTTATGGCATGTTTACGCAATAAGCCAAATAGTTAAAAATAAACAGACTCTTTTGTAAAAACTCCAAATCAAATATTGTAAGTATTGTAACTAAATATTGCCCTTTAATTGTCCATGTCCTCAGTACCTTTTTATTTAGAAAATAAATCTGTTTATCCTTCAGAATGCTAGTGCTCCCTCCAATGTTTTAATGAGAAAATTTCAAAATAAAGGCTGAAAGAACTTTATACAAACACCCATACAACCAATTAGATTCTACAATTAATATTTTACTGTATAAACTTGTTTAATCACATATCTATCCATTTATCTCTTCCTCTATCCAACCCATTATTTTTTGATCAATTTCAAAGTTAGTTACAGATAATCATACACTTTTCCCTAAGTACTTCAGCATGTGTGTTATTCAATATTTACCTCTTTTCTTTTCCTTTTAAGGTAAAATTTGTATATAATGTACTGCACAAACTTTAATTATACTATTTGATAGGATTCAACTAATGTATAAATTCATGGAAACAAACCTTTATCAAAATGGCCAGAAGTTCCCTTCCCACTCAGTCTGTGCACTTACTCCCCATCCCCAAGACAACCAATTTTCTGATTTTTTTCCCCAAAATATATTACTTTGCCCGATACAGAACTTAATATTAATGGAATCACAATGTATACCCTTTTGTATAAGACGTCTTTCACTCAGCATGATTTTGAGACACCATTGAGTATATGAGTAGTTCAACCTTTTTATTGTTAAGTAGTATCCCATTGTATGAATATACCACAGTTTCTTTTTTCATTCTCTTTTGTTGGATGCCTGGGCTCGTTCCAGGTTTTGGTACCATAAGTATTCTTATGCAGATATACGTGTGGATTTATGTTTTAGTGTCTCTTGAGTAAATACTTAGTATTGGAATTACTGAGGCATAGAGTAGCAGTATGTTTAGTTTTATAAGGACCGGTAAACGTTTTTCCAAAGACGTTGCACCATTTTACTCTTGGACCAACAGTATATGAGAATGCTGGCTGTTGCATGTCCTGCGGCTGCTGCACATCTTGCCAGTATTTGGTGGTGTTAGTCTTTTTAATTTTAGCTCTGCTGGTCAATATGTAATGATACCTTATTGTAGTTTCAGTTTGCATGTTGAGAACGTTTTCATTTGCTTATTGCTTCTTCATATATCTTTTTTAAAGGAAATGTCTATTTATATCTTCTGCCCATTAAAAAAATTTTTGTATTGTTTATCTTTTTATTACTGAGATGCTAGAATTTTTTATATATTCTGGAAAGCTATCCTTTGTCAGATAAATGTTTTGCAAATATCCCTCTTAATCTGACTTGCCCATTCATTTTCTTAGTACTATTTTTGATGAGTAGAAAATTTAAAAAAATGTGATAATGTCTAATTTATCAACTTCCAATTTTATGGTTGTTTTTTGTGTCCTATGGAAAAAATATTTGCCTAGCCTGAAGATTTATTTTTTTCTAAAGGCCCTGATGTTTTAGCTTTTATGTATAATTACGTAATTCATCTCAAAGTAATTTTGTTTATGGTACAAGGATAAGGGTTAAGGTTTTCATTTAAAAAAATATAGACATTTAGTTGTGCCAACACTGTTTCTAAAAACACCTTCTCCTTATTGTATTCCTGTGCCTCCTTTGTCAAAAATTAGATGACTGGTCTTTTTTTTTTTTTTTTTTTAACATCCTTATTGGAGTATAACTGCTTTACAATGGTGTGTTAGTTTCTGCTTTATAACAAAGTGAATCAGTTATACATATACATATATCTCCATATCTCTTCCCTCTTGCGTCTCCCTCCCACCCTCCCTATCCCACCCCTCTAGGTGGTCACAAAGCACCGAGCTGATCTCCCTGTGCTATGTGCTGCTTCCCACTAGCTATCTGTTTTACATTTGGTAGTGTATATATGAGGTGACTGGTCTTTTATTCTTTTTCTGTCTTTTCTACAGATTGTAAGTTTCTATTGATTTATCTTTCTGTTCATTCACTCTTCAGGCATTTTATTTTCCTATTAAGTACGTGAAGTGAATTTTAAAATTACATTTACTGTACTTTTTAGTTTTTCCTTTTTTTAAAAATAATTTCTACTTTTTTTGAAGAGATTTTCACTCATTATGGGCATACTGTTCTTCTAGTTAGAACTGCTTTAAAATCCTTCCCTTATAATGCCAACAGTGTGGTCATTTCAGGATTGTTTTCCATGGTCTTTTCTTCTGAGAATATGTTGCATTTCTTGTTCTTATGTTAAGTAATTTTGATTTGTATCTGGGACATTGTGCATGTTGTCTTTGAAGACTCTAGTTTCTGTTGTATTCCTCTAAAGAGTGTTGATACATATGTACATATGTACATATCTCTGTGTATTTGTGTACACACACAAATACATTTTGTTTTAAAGCAGGCAGTTAATTTACTTGTAATCAAATGTCAAACCCTGTCTCTTGTCTGCCGGTTCTAATTTTAGTTCAGTTCTTTTATCCTCTGGAGGCTGAGTCTGCCCTGATCACACATGGTTCACGGGTCAGGAAGACATTTAACTCCCAGCACATTTAGATGTCAGAGGTATCAGTTCCTTTTGGAAAGTAAATGTACACTGTAGGATGAAAACATACTTTTTCTTCATTCAGCATATGTTTGTTGAACCTTTGCAAATGCAAGACACCATATTAAATTCTATGCTGCATTTAAGATGCATCTGACATGTAGACTGCCTTCGAGAAAACTTTATTTTACTAAATTTTGTTTACAAAGTGAAGTTAAACATGTACACAAGTAACTGTATTCTCAAATGGAAGGTGAAAATTCATGTCAGTTCTTTCTTTAAACTTTTGTGGAAATGTAGTCTTTGGACTTTTAAAAAAAATATTTATTTATTTATTTGGCTGTGCTGGGTCTTAGTTGTGGAATGTGGGATCTTTGTTGCAGCATGTGGAATCTTTAGTTGTGGCATGCGGTCTCTTACTTGCGGCATGCGGGCACTTAGTTGTGGCATGTGGGCTCTTAGTTGCGACATGCGGGATCTAGTTACCTGACCAGGGATTGAACCCCGGGCCCCCTGCATTGGGAGCATGGAGTCTTAACCACTGGACCACCAGGGAAGTCTCTTGGACTTTTAATACAAAGTTATCTCTCTGATACTTATTTTACTTCAGACTTAATAATTTTAAATTTGGTCTTTATTACATCAGGGATACACAGTAGGACATATAATAAGTTCACAGTTCTGTTGGTTGATATTGCCTGTCACTCTCCACTTTCTCCTAGTTCTCGCCCACTCATCTCATTGATTCTGTAGCAGGGTCCCTTGTAGGGAGCAACTTAGCATCAAAGGTGGGATTAAAAAGGTCACTTTGTAAACTGCTTATTTGTTTGAATTTAAGGCATGTGTCAAATACAATAACTCGCATCTTCATAGCACGTTTTCCTTCATAAAAAGCTTTCCTCTACAGCCTAATGTTTTTCTTTTCTGCGGTGTTGTGCTATAAATTGTTCAAGTATTGCCCCCATTGTATGGGTAGGAACGATGTACTACTTTTGATTATCTGTTTGTGTATCTATTAGACCATGAACTTCTCAAGGCCAGCTACCGTGTCTTTTCCATCTTTCATTCCTAGCGACTCGCGCACAGTAGCTAGAGTTCAGTATATCACTGTTACATTGAAGGAGGACAGACTGGTCCAAAACCATCCAGCTAGTAAGAGGTGGGGCAAAACTGAAACTAGCTGTTAGGACTTCAGAACTTGAGGTTTCTGTATAAGACTCTGTACAAGACAGGGCAGTTTGGTGGTCTTTTCTTGTTCGTTTCCTGTGTGCCTCAACCTGCCTTTAAGTGATTACATGTTTCCCTTTGATTACTCCTTATATTTCTTGCTATTTTTTAAACTTTAGGAGACCATGGAAAAGGTTACAGGGACTGGGTTGAAGTGTGCTCCCCACCCCCACAGCTGTGTATTTATTTAAAACAGGACTATTTTATGACATAATTGGACTGCATGCTTTCTTCTTTTATATATAAATTTATTTATTTATTTATTAAAAAAAGTTTTTTGGCTGCATTGGGTCTTCATTGCTGCGCATGGGCTTTCTCTAGTTGCAGCAAGTGGGGGGCTCATTTTTTTTTTTTTAACATCTTTATTGGAGTAGAATTGCTTTACAATGGTGTGTTAGTTTCTGCCGTGTAACAAAGTGAATCAGCTATACATATACCTACATCCCCATATCTCCTCCCTCTTGTGTCTCCCTCCCACCCTCCCTACCCGCCCCTTCTCGTTGCAGTGCGCAGGCTTCTCATTGCTGTGGCTTCTCTTGTGGTGGAGCACAGGTCTAGGCTCACAGGCTTCAGTAGTTGTGGCACGCAGGCTCAGTAGTTGTGGCGCATGGGCTTAGTTGCTCCGCGGCATGTGGGATCTTCCCGGACCAGGGCTCGAACCCGTGTCCCCTGCATTGGCAGGCGGATTCTTAACCACTCTGCCACCAGGGAAGTCCCCCCACAGTTATTTATAACCCAAGTTTTTAGTGATGTTTTAAAGTGGTTATGATCAAGTGTGGTCTTGTGATAGCAATGGTGCAGATCTATAATAGTGATAATAATGGAGCTAACACTTGCAAAGCATATGCGCCAAGCATTAATTTTAAGAGCTTTGAGTCAGTTAAGTCCTCTAATTCTCAGAGACACCTAGAAGGTAGGAGGTCTATTTTTGCTCATTTTTACGGATGTGGTCCTAGGGCTAGTGTGTGGCCCTGCTGGGATTAGAACTTAGGCCTTCAAGCTCCAGGCTATATGCTCTTCTGAAGACAAAAAGGAGCTTGTAAATGTCTGCTGTCAAAATAGAAATATTCCATTCCTGTATGATATTGCTTATTTATATGAATGTTATAATCAGGTTATCCATGAATATATTAATTACTCACTTTGGAGTTATATCAGTTTTTCAGAATGTCATTCAATTTCTGAGTAAATACATCCAAAATTGAAAATAAAGACAAGAGGAAGGAAGAAAAATGGAAGTAGTTATCAGCCTATATTACACAGCCAACATAGTTGCTTACCTCACTGAGATTATCAAAGAGACAAGGTATTTCAAGTTTTTTGATCTGGTGATATTCAGTATATAGGAAGATTGTATCATAAGCGACTTCTGAATACTTATTGATTTATTATGGAAAGCATCCTGAAATATTACTCCCCTGAACAGTCTTCTAAGAAGAATTATAGGAATAAATCTTCAGAGTTTTACATCTATGTACTTGCATTCATAAGTTTAGAGAATATATAGCTTTATCTTTTTTATTTGTATTTAAGTGAAGAGAATCAAATCAGTTCTTGGTTGTTAAAGTTAGATATTGTCTATATTTTTTAAAAAATAAATTCTTGTTCACACTTATACTAAAAGGAAAGGGATGTGTTTCTAAACAATAGTTACAGATTCACATATTGACAGTTTAGTTTAGCTTGGGTAATTAATCTGGTGACTAACCTCACCTTTGGTAGGTAGGTAGGCTTAATACTAGAAATGTTCATGAGTAAGAAATATATGTCTCTGGTTAGAGTTCTCTGCAACTGCTTTTTTCCACTTTCCTTGCTGCTTCCCCTCACTCCTGCCCCAGCTCTGCTCTGTGGCCATCATCTTTGCATTTCAGTTCACTTGCACGAAACATTATTACTCTGTTATTGATTCAGAATATACTTAAGTCCTCCAGTTTATATTCGTTCAGTCCTATTCAGTTATTTGGCCCATCTTAGATTTGAAATTGGATTGTATTCAATGTGATTAAAATATATGCCTTTGAATGAGATGGTTTGGTAAAGCTTATTTTATATAAATATAGCCATAAGCAATATGTTACTCTTCAAATTATTAAATACTTGTAACTTGAATGTTAATGTCCAAGTATTCTTGCCTTCTGTCTTGACAGATTATAAGAGAAAATAGTATCTCTCTCAGTGAAATCGAATTGCCGTGTTCAGAGGATTTGAATTTGGAAACTTTGTCGTAAGTCCTAAAACATGTAGTACAAATCAGCTACTCTAGCATCTGTCAGATAAATGAATTGGAATATACTGTGTAGGAGTAATACTGTCCTTGATTTGAGTAATTATTCTGAATCCCCCATGTTTCTAACCATTATTTACCAGATGTTCACAAGTTTGTTTTTCGTTTGGCTCTCTGCAGTATAGAGTTCTTACCCTCAAAAAACGGTGTCTGAGTTTTAACTTGTACATATTCCTCTTTTATCCTTTCCATTAAAAAAAATTGGCAGTGATTGTTAAAAATTATCTTCTTTTGCTGCATATGAAACAGTGCAGGCAAGAGGCCGACTTTATCAGCAAGAGCCGCATGGTGCTTCCACTGAAGAAAACCGGACGGAAATCTGTCCAGTTGATTGAGTAGAGGCACAGTTGAGCATTCCCAGAAGAATATAAACTATTGATAATTTAGAGAACAGGAATATTTATTATTTGTATCCCCAAATAATAGTAATAATGAATTTTAAAGCAAGACAAGGACAGTATTTAAATTTCTTGTGATCTGTTTTCAGGCAGGCACATGTCTACATAATTGCAGGAGCTTGTTTGTCTCTGGGTTTTCGATTTGCTGGCTCAGAAAACTTATCAGCATTTAACTGTTTGGTAAGAAGTATCTTCGTTTACTTGTTCTGTTTTCTTTTTTACAGAGTCTTAGTATGCTTCTTTTAACCTTAATTTTTTTCTTTTGTTTTTCCAGCATAAATTTGCAAAAGATTTTATGACTTATTTGTCCGCACCTAATGCTTCTGTAGTAAGTCTTTTTATGATGATTTTCCTTGGGAATAAAATTAAACTTGAAGAAAATTCACTGATAATTCGATTACTTATATGTTGCCAAATATATGCACAGTTTTTGAATTTAGAATGGGAGATTTGAAGCTTTGGCTTATCTTTGTATTTTAGTTCTGGGATATTAGGTGAGAACGTGACTATGCTTGAAGGTATCTAATTCTTGTGACAAGAAAATAAATAAGAAAAGCCATAACCTTCATGGATTGTCATGCCTTGTGCCATGCTCAGTACTGAATCATGGTAACTGCTTTTTGAAAAAATTAGTACTTAGTAAAAATGCAGTTGTTTTGAGGATTGCTGCTCTGATGATAGTAAGACTGCAAGATTTTATTTCTTGGTTAAAAAAGCAGCAACACATTTAATCAACATTACTTATATTAGAAAATTGGAAACATCAAAATATCTAAAACCAGTCAAAAAATGGACTGTGGTGTATCTACACTGTTATATAGAGGAGCTATCAAAATCATGTTCTGTAAGAATTTTTTATGAGTGAAGATTGCTCATAATAAAATAGATTAAAAGCTTAAAAATACTGTGTATAGTAATATCTCAGTTTCATTAAAAGCAAAATAGATACAGGGAAAGATTTGGAGAAAAAGAAAGCCAAAATGTTTACAGCTGTTAGTATTCCAAGTGATTGTTATTTCCTTTTGATACTTTATTTTCTGAATTTTCAACATGGAACTTAAATTTCATAATCAGGGAAAATATTTGTTTTTTCAGATTTTTTAAAGTTGTGAACATTTGTAGTCTAATGCTGGCTGCTTTAGTTTTGATAATAAAGAAAAGGTAGCACAGCGGTTATAGTATGTCATCTTCTGCGTCTCCAGACAGGTCCTTACAACCTGGAGACTTGCCTGAGTGTGGTGCTGCTGTCTCTCGCCATGGTGATGGCTGGCTCGGGGAACCTGAAGGTTTTGCAGCTTTGTCGCTTCTTGCACATGAAAACAGGTGGTGAAATGAACTATGGTTTCCACTTAGCCCATCACATGGCCCTTGGACTTCTGTTTTTGGGAGGAGGAAGGTAAATGAATATATATATTTTTTCCTCAGTGAAAAGATCTCATGAGCAAGATCTCAAAGAGTGACTTATTTTGATTTTGAAGATGCATGAAAATTTTCAATTCTGACTAGCTATTAGCGTATCTCAGGGCATTATTACACTTAAAAAGGGCTTTTTGATAGTTTAACCACCAATTTATGCCCCACTTAGTAGAGTTACCGTCCTCTCTCTAACACACTTGGCATCATTGCATTTCTCAGAAGAGTCTGTACTCAGTACTTCATTGCATCACCTCTTGTTCCCACTCATTAATGACTTTACTCTTCTACTAAATTGCTTTCTCATAATGGTCATGAACACTTTCAGTCACCAAATCCTATGAGATTGCCTTAGTTTTCAACTTTCTTGCTCTCTTTCCAGCATCTATCATTCCTGACCACCTCATCCCTTTATAAGACTTCTTTGGCTTTTAATGATCTGTTTTGAATAAAAATCCATACACAGAAAAGTGTGCAAATCATAGGAGCATGACTCAATGAACTACCTACAGTATGAAAATCTGTTTGATATTATGTAGATCAAGATGTAACCGAGACAACCCATCTCCAACCCTGCTCTGTCCCTCCCAATTCACTGTTACTTTACTTCTGCCCAAAGATAACCGCTACGTAGCTTTCTAACACCTTTGACTGGTTTTGCCTGTTTTTGAAATTCAGATGAAATCATATACTATGTATCCTTTTGTGCTTTATTTCTTTTGCTCAACATTATGTTTGAGATTCATCCATGTTGCGTGTAGCATTGGTTTATTCATGTTTCAGTGCTGTTGAATTGAACTGTATGGTTATACCACAGTTATTAATTTATTCTGTTAGTGATGGATATGTTTGTTTTCTAGTTTGGGACTGTTACGAATATTCTTGTACATGTTTTTGATTTTGTTATGTATAGATCTATGAGTAGAACTGGGTCATAGGGTATATATGTATGTTCTATTTCAGTAAATAATGCCATCAGTACGCCAGAGTGGTTTTACCATTTTATATACTCATCAGCATCATATGAAGTTCCAGTTGCTCCCCATCCTGTCAACACTTGTTATTGTTAGCCTTCCTAATTTTAGCCGGCACGTAGTAGTATCTCATTGAGGTTTTAATTTCCATTTTCCTGAATAATGGTATTTGGCACCTTTTTATATCTTTAATGGCCAACTGAAAAGTCTCCTCTTGTGATGTCCAAATCTCTTGCTACCCATTTTCATATTGGTTTATTCATTTAAAAATTTTTATTTGTGGTATAATATACATAACATAAAATTTCCCATCTTAACCATTTTTAAATGTACAGTTCAGTAGTATTAGATATATTCACATTGTTGTGCAACCAATCTCCAAAACTTTTTCATTTTTCAAAACTGAAACTCTATACCCTTTAAACAGCTATACTTCATTTCCCCTTCCCCCACCCCCTGGCAACCACTGTTCTACTTTCTGTTTCTTTTTTAAAAAGTTAATTCATTCATTCATTTTTGGCTGTGTTGGGTTTTCGTTGCTGCGCACACGGGCTTTCTCTAGTTGCGGCGAGCGGGGGCTACTCTTCAGTTGCGGTGCGCGGGCTTCTCACTGAGGTGGCTTCTCTTGCTGTGGAGCACGGGCTCTAGGCACACAGGCTTCAGTAGCTGCGGCATGTGGGCTCACTAGTTGTGGCTCACGGACTCTAGAGCGCAGGCTTAGTAGTTGTGGCACATGAGCTTAGTTGCTCCGCGGCATGTGGGATCTCCCCAGACCAGGGCTCGAACCCGTGTCCCCTATATTGGCAGGCGGATTCTTAACCACTGTGCCACTAGGGAAGTCCCTACTTTCTGTTTCTTTTGATATGACTATTCCATATTAGCTTATCATTATGATCCCAAGACCTTTGTCAGTTTTGTATGTTGTAGTTATCTTCTACTCTGTGGCTTGCCTTTTAACTCTCTTAATGTTGTCTTTTGACGAACAGAATTATTAATATTTTTCTTTTATGGTTTGTACTTCTTTGTCCTTCTGATGAAATATATTCTTATCCACCAGAAATGAAGATATTTGCTTATTTATCTTCTAGTAGTTTTTTAGCTTTTCCATTCACATTTGGATTTAAAGTTGACCTGGAACTGATTTTTCTGTGTTTTTTTCCCCAGTTGACACCTTACAGGTATCAAAAAGTTTATCCTTTCTGTACTATTCTGTAGTACCACTTTTGTTATAAATGAATTGTCCATATACATATGTTTATTTCTGGGCTGTTATGTTCAATTGTCTGTTTTTCTGTACTTGCACAGTACCACACTTGTCTTAAGTATTGTAGTTTTGTAATAAGTTTTGATATCCAGTTAGAGTAAATCCTCCAAACTGAGATTTCTTCTTCAAAAATGTGTTTTTCTGTTCTTGGCTCTTTGCATTTTATATAAATAATGGAATTTGTTTTTGATTTTTCCACACTAAATAACATGATAGAATATTGATCGGAGTTGCATTGAGTCTATCCACTGGTTTGGAGGAATTGAAATCTGTTATAACATTGAGTCTCTCAATCTGTGGGTATGGTGTATCCTTTCATTTATTTAGCATGTGACCTTGGACAACTGACATACTTCCTATAAGTCAGTAGGTTTATTTTACACTCTTAAGACTGAGTTAAAACATTGGAACTCACCTTTTCAGAAGTACAGAAAGTAAAGATTATTAGAAAGGTGTGCATTCATTCCCTTTTGACAGGTTTTGTAGAAGTTTCTTCAATTGTTTAAAATTAAGAGTGGTTAAGAAAATATTATGAAAATTCTTATTTTATGATATTTGAAAATTTATCTCCTTTCAAAGTAAGCCCCTGCATTTATTTTATCTTTATTCAATCTCATCTTTTGTCATCACACATTGCATGACCCTACTTGTTCTTCTTTCATACTGAGTAGATTTTCTCCCATTCTGCTGCTGCTTTTCTAGTGACTTTTTTAATCTTTGAATGCTTATGTGTACTCTGTAACAACATTTACATTTCTCGTAGCATAGTTACACCCTTATGCTTAATCTCAACATTTCTAACATTAATATCTAATGTTTATCTTTGGATTTTGGTTTTATCAGAATGGTAAAGTGGAAATGCACATGTCAACATAGATATATTTCCATATTTAAATTTTGAAATCTCTTCTTCATTAAATATATGTGTGTATGATAAATGCTAAATTCTTACTTGATACCCTAATTATTAAAAAAGATAAGGAAAGAGATTTGGGGATGTGTGTATGTGTATAATAAAAGATATATGTATATAGAATAGTGACAACAGTGGTTTTATGTGATGTTCTGAACCATATTTATTTCAAAATATTTGTAAGAAAAGCTAAAACTTTAGACAAATCTGCCCGTTGGCCATGCTGAATTCGAGCAACAGTAAAATAATTGGACGAAAATTTCAAAAGATTTTACTTTACTAAGAGTATGTGGCCTTTGTAAAATAAGTTTGTCATATCGATAAGAAAAAAAACTGTTTTTCAAGGAATAGTTGTTTATCCATTCGCTGTAAATTTTTAGTGGTAGCTTTTGCCTGTTTTATTTAGTCTAGCATTCTAAGGAAATGCTTATGCTTTACAGAAAGGAAAAAAATGTTTGAGATACCCAGTAAAGAAACCTTGTATGTTTAGAAGTAAGGTGCATATTTCTATAAATAGGTATATATAAAACTGGAGAAGGTAGCATACTTTACACTTGACTTTTTCAATATCTGTAATCTCTAGAATTGCACTCATGGTCCTCACTACTGTTCTCTTTTAGGTTAAAACTTTGCTCACTAATTCAAGTTTTACAATTTAATATTTGTGAATAGTCACTCCTGCTTTAAATAGTAGATGGTGTTGGAGTGCCTCAAGGACTGACTGTAAAGTCAGGTGTTCACAGCGTTGACGCATTTGTATTGATCAAGGGTTAGCTTTATCAGCGTGCATTGCCACACTACCCGAATTTCCTGATTCTCGAGAATGCCATGAAAGTTTGCACAGTATGATTAACAGCGTCTGTCCCTCCCGAATTTGTTTTGCAGGTACTCTTTGAGCACATCAAACTCTTCCATTGCCGCTCTCCTCTGTGCCCTTTACCCGCACTTCCCAGCTCACAGCACTGACAACCGGTGAGTCTAGTGATTTTCCTCACGTGATCTTCCTTAAGTTCTCTAAGGGGGTAAATTGATTGTGTTTTGGCTCCATGGATTTGTTTCCAAATTAGCTTTATTCTGTTCTTCAACTTAGTTATCTCCCTGGGTAAATCTTTTAAAAAGTTTCTCTCACAAAATATTAAACCAGAAGGGAACTTTGGGCATCTGATGACTGATCAGTCTTCTCCCATTCTCCAGGCAACAGGACTGCTCTAAACCCAGAAGTAGGCCAGGGTTATCTTTAGGGAAAAACTCATCATGCAAAAGAGAGCAACTAAGAGAAGATGAATATGTTTTGGCAAAATTGTTTAGTTCCAAGAGAGGAATTTGTCTGATTTAGCGGCAATGTCTATATGAATTCTGTTTTTTCTCTCTTTTACATGAATGCTGAGAAGTTTTATATAATTGACAGAGAAGGGACAGAAAAGCAAAATGCAGCAAAGAATTAGACAATTTAGAAGTGGAAGTGAGCAGTAGAACCTCAAACATGTAGAAGCAGTCTGATAATACAAAAGCTCTGCATATGTTAAAGTTTTCGATATGTTTATAAAAAGGGGGGATTCCTTGGCAGTCTAGTGGTTAGGACTTAGTGCTTTCACTGCTGGGGCTCGGGTTCAGTCCCTGGTTGGGGAACTAAGATACAGCAAGCTGCACAGCATGGCAAAAAAAAAAGAAAAGAAAAATAATTCTTTCCTTTATGGCCAAATAATATCCCACTATATGGATAGACCCCATTTTGTTTATCCGCCAACCCCTGGCTCGAGCATTATGGGGAGCCAGGAGCCCAAAACAGCCGAATCTGCAGCCCCTCGGGGCCCCTTTGCCCTTGGAAAAAGCCTCTCGGCAGGTCCTGGCCATGGTCCTGGAAGATGTCGTGGCTGCCCACAGGGTGCCCCTGGTGCCCCAAGAGGAGATCTCCAGCCCACGGCACCGCAGCAAACGTCAGGATTCTGTCCGCAGCCAACCACCTGCCTCGCCACGCAGGCAGGCTACGTGGTCCCCACAGGCCAGGCCTTCTGACCCACTGCACTTATGCCGAGAGCCCTTGAGCCGTGTCCGTCGGCCCTCTTCCACCCTGAGGCGGCGATCAAGGACAACGCCTGGCCCAGAGGAGGGCCCTTCACAAAAGGTGGACCAGGCCCCCCAGCCCATGTGGGTGGTGATGCTAGAGGACATTGCCAGCTCCAGACCCCCAGCGGAGGGCTTTGCCAGTGAGAGTCCCTGCTTCATCGTCCCAGCAAGAAGAGCTGGGTCCACCAGCCAAAGCCAAAGGGACCTGGAACCCTCATTCCAGCCATCTGCCCTGTCTGCAAACCCTCCGGAGAGCACACCACCAGCCCCAGATCCTCTTCTGGAGCCCTCATCGACCCCGCCGCCATCTGGCGTTTTACGCCCCCGCCTCAGTCCCTGGGGCTTGGCCCCGCCTTCGATTCCGTTCATTCCAAGCAGGAGGGCTTTGCTGACATCTTCCTCACGCCCAGCAAAGCCCCCCGCCCTCATCACCCACCATGAAGTTGTAGTTGAAGATTGTCATGTCAGAGGCTGAGCAGTCCGGGGCTGCTGAGGGCACTGCATCTATCGGTCCCCGGCCCCCTATCTGCCAGTGGTGGGCTCAAGACCAGAATCCCCCAGCACCTCTCCCTAAGCCCTCTCTGGGCCGATGCCACTCCTGCCCTGGTCGGGACCCCCTGGCCCACCCCACCTAAGCCGGCCACGGCCTCGGCGGCGCACTGTGGGTGGTGGAGAGATGGCCTGAGCCCCACCAGCCCCTTGGCCCTGACTCTGGAAAGTGGTCTTCCCTCTTGGAGTGGGTGGAGGTCTCCTTCCCTCATCACATCTTGCTTGTCTACTGCGTCCACTTTTTCCTTCTTTGAACCTGCAGAACCCAAGTTGAGCTCAAGAGGAAGGAGCCAAGGGCCTCAGAAGACCAGGTGCTTTCAGACCCCAAGACCAGGACCTTGGGAAAGGCTTGCAGAAAGAACCACCAACACTTCCGTTTCCCTATGAGTTTCAGGCCTAGCCAATCTCTGTGGAGGAAGGGAAGAAAATAGCTCCTTATATCCCAGTGACATCCAAGGTGCTCCATGAGCTCAGCTGAAGGCACCCCCAGTGATCTGCCCAGAGAAGGTTCAAGAAGGGGAGCACTCCTTGTAGCAGTGAGCCATTGTGTAAAACTACAGCGTAAGGCAGAGACAGTAATGACAGAAAGGTAGCTGTTTATAAAAGTAGCCTGATCTGAAGTCCATAATTTAGTGATAGGTGGTGCATGAGAATATTGTTGTTAAGTTAATAAAACTCGGACAGGTGGTCTATCATTTGTCAGTTCAGGGAAGGGTTTTTTGAGTTGTTGAAGTCAGCTATTGGTTAGGGTACAAGGCTGCCCTCACATGTTGCTGGTCAGAGTATCAGCTATTTTAAACAAAGCAATTTGGTGATAAGCACAGGAACCTTTATGTAACTGATATGTATCGATTTTTTCTGGCCTTGATTGATTTTGTTTCTGGTAGATTTATAGGAGTGGGTAGATTTGCATGGGAAGAGGGAGGGAATTGATATAACTAAAAGAAAAGTAAATTTGAAGGCTTGTTTTATCCTTTTATGGGATCTTAAAATGTAATAGCTTTGTATGTGTTTAAATTCTAAAATATAAATTTTAAAGTTAAAAAAAACTTTTTTTGAAAACTCAGAAAAGCACACACACAGCAAGAAAAATGTTACCCATTAATGTCACCCATTAATTTTTGGTGTACTGTGTTCTGGGTGTGTGTGTATGTATTTGTGTACAGGGATGTATATGTAGAAGAGCTTTGCTGTCTGAGGAAAACTGTCATCCTTTCTTTCCCCCTGTTCCCTACCAAACCTTAAGAAAAAAAAAGAAAGAAAGAAGTAGATCCCGTAGAAGGTAAAAGGAGATGCCTGTGTTGAGCAGAAAAGGATTTGAAAACTAACATTATAAGTGATCAATTAATTACTAAATATTTTCATGTTTAGATAATTTTTACTTCCCTATAAAACCTCTTAACTGTGAAGACTCAAAGAATTCTTGGGTCAAGAGTTACGTGTCTAATTTTTTAAAGAGAATTTCTCCATTACTTTTTTTTTTTAACATCTTTTCTTCATTACTTTTTAATTGAACCTCATCGTCTTCCTTTAGGATTGCTGTCCTGAGAAGGTATCACTTGGCTCTGACTTGGTTTAACCCGTAGACCACAGCAGATTGTAGAGCTCATGTGCCGTCACCTGTTTTTTTTTACCACCTTTCTGTGTTTTCTCTGAGCAGGTATCACCTCCAGGCTCTCCGGCACCTGTATGTGCTGGCTGCAGAACCGAGACTTCTCGTGCCTGTGGATGTGGACACAAACACGCCCTGCTATGCCCTCTTAGAAGTGACCTATAAGGTAACTCTCTCCCCCGTTGTTGATTTGTAATTTTATTGCCACTCATCCATCTTTGCAAATCAAAATATTTTGAAAGTGGTGTCCTTTAAAAGATGACAATAGTGAGTTGAACTCATGTAAAAATTGAAGCTTCCAAAGTTCTTGTACATTCTGCCAGTCCATTCAGGCTCATTTGCAGTCTATGGGTGTAATATTTTAGAGACCATCAACTGCTCTTTTATCTTTAGAGCTTGTAGTTTGAAAATGTCCTTGTTAATTTACACAGCTGATAGCAGTGTTCTAAAAAATGAATTCTATTAGAATGATTCTTAGATTTGTTAGCAGAGTGCTTTAAAGCCCAGGGTTGTGTATGTGATGAGAGACCTTTGATTTAGATGTACAGACAGATTACAAGTCACGTATCCTTCCTTCAGAAAATTGTTAGGTACCTTCCGAATATCAAAACTGTGCTAGGCTCTGGGTTACAAAGTTGAAATGACATAGTCATTCTCCTTAAGGAAATTGTGATAATTGGAGGTTTGTGTGGGATGCAGGGGGAGTGGAGACGTGCTCCCATCCAGCATCTCTAGGGGTTGGAAGGCCATCATAGTAGACACGGTGTCTGGGCTGAGATTTGCCCGCTAAACCGGGCACGTTCCCAGCAGAGGAGACAACATGCAGAAACCCAGAGGCCTCGCAAGTGCAGAGCTTCAGTACTGCTGGCAGGTGAAGTGCGGGGCTCGGAGGGCTGGAAAGTGGTGCTAGCTCTGCAAAGGATTGTAGACAGTAGCCCTTCCAGACTTGGGTATCAGAGAGGATTTTGTGCCGTTTGACAGTCTGCCTACAAACTGCAGGGAAGGGGAAGTGTAGAGCGATGTTCTTTTTGTACTTCTCCCTGACTGTATGGTGAGCTGTGACTCTTCCTTTACATTTGTAAAGGGCACTCAGTGGTATGAACAAACCAAAGAAGAATTGATGGCTCCTACCCTTCTTCCAGAACTCCACCTTTTAAAGCAGGTAAGCAGGGTGTGAATAGGGAGATTTATCCAAGGGGTGAATTCAGCCGGAACAGCATAGCATTTAAAGATAGCTAAATAAAAGCCTCTGCTTTCTCAGTGTTTTATAAGAAATGGGAAAGCAGCGCAGGAGGAATAGTCCTGAGGAATAGAGAAGGTCTTTACTGGGGGCTCTTTACTGATGGCCGAGATGGCCTGAGAACGTGATTCACTTACATGTCCGTCTGGAAATGGGGCTTGTTAACCTCTCAGCATCTCTTTCTAGCCCATTTTATTTTTATTTCCTCTGAGAAGCATGGGTTTCATTTTATCAAACTAGCACTTTCCCAGCATTGGATTGACTGTTTACATTTATCTTGGCAGATTAAAGTTAAAGGCCCACGATACTGGGAACTGCTCATAGATTTAAGCAAGGGAACCCAACACTTGAAGTAAGTATATAGAATTTCTCAGATGTGTCTGTGAAGGGAATAGAAAAATATGGGAAGATATAAATTATAGATTGTTATGTAGAATGCTCCTTGTCACCCTTTAATGTCACCCAGGACAATATGTAGTGTTGAATAAAGTGGTCTGTATCTTTGAAACAGTTTGTATTAGAAAGTAAAATTTTTAATTTAGAAGTCAAATCCTATTTATATTAATTCATTGAGAAACTTGAAGTGACTTAAATTGGGACAGTAGTGGAATTGTCTTTTGGAGCAATAATGAAAGATTTAGTTTAAGAAAATGAGGCTGATTTACATATGTCTACAAAGGGAACTTTGTAACAGTTGGTGTTTGTCAGACACATCTTCTGTTGCATCTCTTTACCATTCTCTTGTTATATTGCTCTCATAAAATTGAGGTTATGGTAGATTACTTTTGGGCGGAAATAGTCTTATGCAAGTAATTACTTTGAAGAACAGAGAGTGTTAATAATTTTACACTTCAGTTAGTGTGTAAATTAAGTCTTTAAATTCCCAGAAAGTTTAACAAGCTTGTAACAATCTTTAAAGTACAGTCCTCATTTCTGTTTCTCCCAGACTATCTATATAGTAGCTGTTTTCTGTATTGTTCTGTCTGAGATTTGCAGCATCCTTTTCTTTTTGCTATAAACCAATCAGTAGATATTTAAGGGAGTATGAAGACATGTTAGATAAAATACCTCCTTTGAAGTCCACACTTGAGCCAATAGTCAGAATGACTTCTTATTTACCAGGTCCCGTGAATCTAGATGGCAGAGAAAAGCAGAACCTGATTATGACTTTGTTGTAGGGACTGATTGAGTTTAGACACAGTAAATAATCATATATCTTAGTGCAAAGTGGTGAAGACTTCACCTCATGCGAAGTCTTGTTTAAGACTTCACTTATTTCCCAATACTATTGTTGGGAAACACTGCATTCCCAGCCAACAACTGCCAGTAATACCTCATATTAAATTCATTCTTGTTTTCTTTCAGGTCAATTCTTTCCAAGGACGGGGTTTTATATGTTAAGCTCAGAGCGGGTCAGCTCTCGTACAAGGAAGATCCAATGGGGTGGCAAAGTCTGTTGGCCCAGACTGTTGCTAACAGGAACTCTGAAGCTCGGGCTTTCAAGGTAGTAATTGGTAAAAACTGAAGGATATTCTCATCTCAAGAAAAGAATATTTATAACTTTGTGTGATGATGGATGTTGCCTAGATTTATTGTGGTGATCATTTCTCAATATATACATATATGGAATCATTATGTTGCACACCTGAAACTAATCAACTGTTATATGTCAATTATATCTCAATTTAAACCCCCCCCCCCAAATTGAATGATGAAAGAGAATAGGTTCAAATCCCACTAGTCCACCCAAAGCATGTACTTCTGTGATAACATTTATGGTACCGTTTAGGTAGATCTGCTTTCTCTAATCATTGCATATTATAAAGGATGAATGACCTTGGGCCTGTTGGCTGTTTTCTGTGGCAACCATTATAAAATATGGGCCATCTGCCAGGACTCTAAGGATGATTTACGTTTAGTGGCAGGGACAGTCAGAATATATCTTAACAGTAAAAAAAATTTAGCTTAATAATTAATCCTCAAATCCATTAAGATTTACTTAAGACATGGCCCAAATAAAAGATTTTTGCAAGGTAGCACTTATTAGTTCTTATGACTGAGCCTTTATAATAGTTTCCAGGGAATAAATAGATACAGTTGACATCAGTGAATTTTGTTTGTCAGTATTCAATACGTTCTCTATGAAATACTTTTTTTTTTAAAGATTATTTTAGTGTGGACCATTTTTTTAAGTCTTTATTGAATTTGTTACAATATTGCTTCTGTTTTATGTTTTGGTTTCTTGGCCAGGAGGCGTGTGGGATCTTAGCTCCACCAGGGATTGAACCCACACCCCCTGCATTGGAAGGCGAAGTCTTAGCCACTGGACTGCCAGGGAAGTCCCTGTGAAATACTTTTGAAGGATTTTTGGGCAAAGTTTAACTTGAATTAGCACTGTTGCTTTGATTTATAAACTAGGGCCCATCTCAAAGATCCTAATCCAATTTATAAAGAAAACAGATAAGTTTAGACTTGAGTTTGAATGGGGCAAATTTATAAAAGTTAAAAGACACCTCCATTTCCTGCCTGCTGGGAGTTCAGAAGTAAACTGACTCTCGGTGGAAAGTGGTAATACCTTCATATTCCATTTTCAGTCTTGAAATTTGAGTGACAGTCCTCCTCACCCTTCCTTCCAGTTTTTTTATTGTGGTAAAGCACACATAACAAAAAATATAGTGGCTTAAACCTTTTAAGTGTATAGTTCATTGGTACTAAGTACATTCATAATGTTGTGCTGCCACTCCCACCATCCGTCTCCATGACTCATTTCATTTTGCAAAACTGCAGCTCTGTCCCCGTTAACACTAACTCCCCATTCGCCCTCTGCCCAGCCCCTGGCAACCACCATTCTGCTTTCTCTCTCTCTGACTTTGATGACTCTAATGACCTTATGACAGCATTTGTCTTTTTTTGAGTGGCTTATTAGAGTGATAATCTTTTTTCCTTACCTTTTCAGTAACAATTCTAGTTTCTAGTTTGCCTTTCAGTTCGTTAAGGAAGGAGAGGGAAAGCCTTTTTTGGGTGAGTTGTGTAAGAAGCACCTGTTTTGATAAATCAGTAGCTCACGGTAGCTTGTGCAAAAAGTTTCTTAAGGTCTTCCCTGGTGGTGCCGTGGTTGAGAGTCCGCCTGCCGATGCAGGGGACACGGGTTCGTGCCCCGGTCTGGGAAGATCCCACATGCCGCGGAGCGGCTGGGCCTGTGAGCCATGGCCACTGAGCCTGCACGTCCGGAGCCTGTGCTCCGCAACAGGAGAGGCCACAACAGTGAAAGGCCCGTGTACCGCAAAAAAAAAAAAAAAAAAAAAAAAAAGTTTCTTAAAACTTCTCAGCAGAACAGGTTGACGAAGCTCTAGCAAGTTTTACCTTGGGTGTTTTGGGAACACTGTGAGAAAAAAATAAGGTAGGTTATAGGTGCATGCATTACAGTTTGAGTAGTAATGAAAAAAGTCTTTATTATCTCACTTATGCTTGTTTGTTTATTTTTTAGCCCGAAACGATTTCAGCATTCACTTCTGATCCAGCACTTCTGTCATTTGCTGAATATTTCTGCAAACCAACTGTGAACATGGGTCAGGTATATATTATGTGGTTTGCTAGACTTTGTTGTTTCTATCTGTGGACCACCAAAAAAACCTAAAATATCCGTATGTAGCTCTGATATTGATAACATGCCTCAGGCACATTGGATGATTTTTGTTTGGCAAGCACAGATTTTTCATAGTCTAAAACTATTAAATTCAGTAACTTCCTACCTTGATAGAAGAAAACAACTTATAATTGCTAAGACATTAGTTTTGATAGGTGATACTTTATGTCCATTCTTGTACTAATTCATGTTTTCAATGTTTACTACCCTTCTCTTGTTTTTACATAATTTTATTAATTTTGTTTTCTATTTGTTTTGTAACCCTTCTTTTTGTTGGTCATAAAACCATTCTCTTAAGGATTCAAAGGGTACTTGCTGGTAGATCTTTGATTTAATCCATCATTTCAGGTGGCAAGGACTGGATGTAGGAATTAGATGATCCAGGATTGATGGCCTATTGCCTGCAAGTGTATATAGCCTTGGGAAAATTTTTCAACCTCTTTGAGATGTAGTTTCCTTATTTCTAAAAGTGGGGTTATAATAGAACCTACCTTACCTTGTTGCTTTGAAAGTTAAGTGATATAACCTTCCTGCCACTTACTTACTGAATTTTCACTGTATATTGGGCACTCTGCTCAGTACTCTTTGTAAGTTTTTCCTTTAATTCTGACCCAGAGGGTAGGTACTTTATTGTTGTGGGTTTACAGATGGGGATACTGCCACTGAGAGATGTCACATGCCCAAGATCACACAGCCAGTGAGGGCTGGGGCCTGCACTCAAGACCACAGGTCTCTGGTGAAAGCCCACGCCTGCCCCTAACCCCAGCTGGACTTGCTGTGCAGGCTCCCCCTAACCTGTTCTGCTCAGTGTTTCTACTGCACCTTGGTGTGGTGGATCCTGGGCGCCCTTTCTGGATCCTGTTCTTGCCAGCCCAACCCAAGACATAGCTCTGTGATGTCCGGCCTGCTCATTTTACCCAGCGTGGTTCACTCCTCTCATCCACAGCACTTACAGCCTTAACTGTCCCATGGGACTTAATTTTGGTTATATTTCATTGGTGTTTAATATTGCATGCACTTTGATTTTATAAAGACCTAGCTGTTTTGCCCTTTGATATCATTCACTGCAGAACTTAAGAATGGGCCATAGTAATTGCTTTACAGTTGTTTTTTGAATTGATTTTGGAATATACATTGATGTGCTACAAAAAGGTTCTGACTTTCCACAGAAACAGGAAATTCTGGATCTCTTTTCTTCAGTGCTATATGAATGTGTGACCCAGGAGACCCCGGAGATGTTACCTGCATACATAGCAATGGATCAGGTATGGTTCAAAAAACCTATTCCAATTCTGATGAGATTTATCTTGTACTTCACATAACATACGAACAGTGAGGTAAGATTCTCTCTATATCCATCTCTTTAGTTTCTCATTTGCTTTTAGAATTTTAAAAAAAGAATCCCTATCAAAGTTGAAAGCTCTGTATAGCTTAGAGTTTATGATGACAAGTGGGGTTACTCCAGGGGTTCGCCTCTTCTGGCCTCTTCCTCTGACAAGTAGAGGAAGAGCACGTTCCCTTCCTTTCTCCCCTAGCATCCTCATGTCTCTTGCCTTCCTCCTGATAAAGCCTCTTCGTGGAAAAGATTATGCAAGTGAGCAGTAAGTGAACAAACGGTGCCCTGATGATAGCAGTAGTGTACAGTTACACCTGCGTAATTAAGCTCGCAGAGGTTACAGCATCAGCATGTGGGGATTTAGGGAGCTGGAGTTCATTTTTAAATTTCTTTCGTGTTATTGTTGTTTTAAAAGAGCCTAAAAGGAGTAATGCAGAAGATAATGCTCAACAGCTTTGCTAAAGGATCGGACTAATTTATTCACTTTAGGTTATTAGTAATAAATATGGCTTTTTAAATAGTGTCATATCTTTCAGACTCAAATTTGCAGTTAAACTAAGCCAGTAGTTTTCTAACTTGGCTAAAATTTATCTGGGAAATCTTAACAATTCAGATCCTCAAGTCCTATTCCATAGTTACTGAATCAGAATTTCTGAGATGAAGTCCAGGATCTGTAGTTTTAAACAGCCCTTCGAGTGACTGTGATATAATGAGTTCACAGATGAGAATTTGGGACTCAGTGTCTAAAGTCAAAGGAAGTAATCTCTAATGGAAAAATAATCTCTACTGAAAAACTGAGTGGGAAAACACAGGAGATAATTCCCCAAAACCTGTGTTAAGTAACAATCTTAATTAAAAGGCCAGTTCCATTGTAACCGAGTAGGCCTAGAATGCCATTATTGTCAGGTATCCACCTTTTTGGTTGATAAGTATGAATACCTGATGTCCACACTGGTACTGCTTCTCACAGTATCTCTCTATACAACAGCCAAGTAATGAGTTGCATTTTTTAGTTGCTGGCTGAGAGTGTGTTCTCTTTTGACACTCTGAACCTTCTTCACCCCTTGCAGTTGTGGGTGTGTATCTAGAGAAGAACATCCCTTCTGGTTGCAGCCTTGGTGACTTTGCAGATGGGTCCCAAGAACAGCAC
Organism: Stenella coeruleoalba; assembly: GCF_951394435.1. Classification (NCBI taxonomy): domain Eukaryota; kingdom Metazoa; phylum Chordata; class Mammalia; order Artiodactyla; family Delphinidae; genus Stenella; species Stenella coeruleoalba. The sequence goes on along the minus strand of NC_137159.1, from coordinate 11,611,868 downwards.
TATCAATAATACTTTTGCCTTCTGACCCCTGGAATCCCTGGCCTGATCCTGGCCATGTCATTGTACCCAACCTGGGTTTCCCAGAGGTGACTGGCTGTAGACCTATTGGTCTTCATTTTTCAGAGCCATTGAGCCAAGAATGAGCTCATTTGCCTTTGCTGTTTTTTCACCTGAAAGCTGTTCATGTTCATTTTGAAGAGAGTGGGCCATGTATGTAAACCCAGTAGGGGGCTCCTCTGTGGGGCAGACTGCAGCAAAACCCAGAATGGGCTCCCCTCTGCCCTTTATTGATCTTATGAGGCACATTTAAAAAATACTCTGGTATACAACTCTGAGGAAGTGACAGTTGCATCTTTACTCTTTCATTAAGTAGATTGCTGTTTCTCTTTTCTCTGCAAGGCTGTAAGAAGACTGGGAAGAAGAGAAATGTCCGAGACATCTGAACTTTGGCAGATAAAGTTGGTGTTAGAGTTTTTCAGCTCCAGAAGCCATCAGGAGCGGCTGCAGAACCACCCTAAGCGAGGGCTCTTTATGAACTCGGAATTCCTCCCTGTTGTCAAATGCACTATTGATAATACTCTGGACCAGTGGCTACAAGGTAATAACAGCATTGCGCCCTTTGTGTTTTTAAGCTACACTGGGACTCAGGTGTTTCTGTTTTGACCTTTTTTTTCCATTGGAAAGCAAGATAAGTCTGAGTACAATCCCGAATGGCTATAGATGTAGTTTCCAGTTAGATGCATTACATTGATTATCTACTTTAACTTCTTTAACAAATATATTTAACTCTGCTTTATAAGCCACGGGGAGAATATATATACAGCATTTTAAATACCACTTGACACTTAGGAACTTGTTTTATTTTTTCTAACATCAGATCGTGTTCCTTTCCAGTGCCTCTCTCTTCTGTTTCTTAGGGGTGCGGCCTGTCACCTCCCTGAGGCCCTTTTTTCTGCCTTTACCTTGTGTACACTGAAAACTTGATGTGGACTTAGAGTGAATGCTTCTTTTACCAGTTCTGTGAGTCAGTCAGTGAGGACCTGGGGCATATGTAACTGGCTTTCTGTCAGCGGAAGCACTGCCTTGTGATTGCAGGGAGACTGTGAAATTACTCCTGACTGTGTAGAAGTAATCATGGGAGGCGAGTGATGGGGCCTTTTGATATATGGAAAGCTGTTTGATGTGTAATATATGCCTGAAATTGATTTTTAATAGTTAACCCCTTGATCTTTTCATTCTTTTCAGTTCTAATGCTTCCAGTATGTATCTGACAGCAACTTGCTTTGAGTAAATACTAACTCTAGTGGTATCAGTAGGAACAGTTCCTAATTCTGTAAAGTTGTTAGTAACTGGTAGAACCCAGGAATTCGAATATAATTATGTTTAAAGCTATCTGCGTGTTCCACTACACCTGTCTGAGGCTCCGCTGCCTGCCCTGCCCCAGCCACCGGGTGACTGATGCTCCCAGGTCCCAGCTGCTCTTGCTTTTTCTGTATTTTAGTTAGACAAGAGATGGGAGTGAGGGGGAGGTGGAGGAAGGGGGAAGAACGTTAGTTTGAGCCTGTCTTCACCTGGCTTTAGAGCCGGGGTGGGCTCTGCCCAGGCACTGGAGGTGCAGGGGAGGAGGAAGAGGGAGACCCACTAGAAGCGGGGAGCCTGCCAGGGCCCCTCCCCAGAGGAGGGAGGTGAGGGTGGAGGCGGGTGGGGCAGTGGTTTTTGGCAAACATGAGGGGGACCCTTGCCTCCCTATTTCCCATCTGCACCCATCTCTCCCCCGATATGAATACGCTATTTGTTTCTTTAAAAAAAAATTCCAAAAAGATTTAACTGTAAACCAGATTGTGAGTGATATATATGGAAAACAGCAATTTCAAACTCCCAGTGTTTATGTTTAACACCTGCATGTGCTCTGGTATTTCTTCTTGGTATTTGAAAGCTCGTGCAGTTTCACAATTTCTAAAAATATGATAATCGTTTTGTTCTCATGTTTGGGAGAAAAATACATGTTGTTTTATAGGTGTTGATGTTCTTCTTTACTTCAATTTAGTGTTTGATCACCCATAGCAGACCCTTGCTGTTGATAAGAAATAAGTCCTCAAACCTTTGCAGATTCTCTGATTTGCATGTTTCATATAATGTGATGAAGCTTTGGCAGTGACTAGAGCGTTCTCTAAAACAGTGCCCTGAATTGCTTTCTCCTCACTGCTGTTTAGGGCATTGGTGGTGGTGGGTTACAGCGTTGTAAGTAACCTTCACCAGCTTTGACTTGCCACTCTGATTGCCAAAAATGTGTATTTATTTTTTTATTTAAAAAGAACTATCACTTTAAAAAAACTCTTGGGCTTCCCTGGTGGCGCCGTGGTTGAGAGTCTGCCTGCCGATGCAGGGGACACGGGTTCGTGCCCTGGTCCGGGAAGATCCCACATGCCGCGGAGCGGCTGCGCCCGTGAGCCATGGCCGCTGAGCCTGCGCGTCCAGAGCCTGTGCTCCGCAACGGGAGAGGCCACAACAGTGAGAGGCCCGCGTACCGCAAAAAAAAAAAAAAAAAAAGCCTCTTAAGTATGTGGTCTCCCCTCACAGATACTATTAGCTTTGGGGCGGAGAACAATAAATTAAATGACGATGCAGAGGCCGTGTGACAGCACTGGAAACTGTCATTCATATTTGTGTCTCAGTGAAATCACAGATGAATATATGGACTTTTAAGGTGGCTCAGTAGTAACCCAAACTATAGCCATGAAGTCTGGAAATGGAGCAGACTGATCATATTGTGTACATGTTTTGTGATTTATCTCCTCAAATGGATTTTAATTGAACAAAGAAAATGGGTTTAGAGTTGAAGAACTTAAAAAGTTTTATTTACTTTTATATTATATTATGGAAAATTTAAAGCATAATGCAAAGTAAACATAATAGTATAATAAATCCCATTACCCAGCTTCAACAGTATCAACATTCTGCCATTCTTATATCATCTGTACATTCACCCATTGACATGCTCAGTTATTTTCCAAATTGTACCATTTTACATTCCTGCCAGCAGTGGGATGCAGTGCAGATTTTGGCATTGTTAGTCTGTAGTTTTAGACAGTCTACTGAATATGTAGTGGTGTCTCATTGTAGTTTTAATTTGCATTTCCGTGATGACTCATCATGTTAATTATTTTTGCATGTGTTAGTTATTCATATACCCTTTGCAAAGTGTCTTTTCAAACCTTTACCCATTTTTAAAATTGGCTGTCTTGAGTGTTGAGTTGTAGGGGTTTTTAACATATTCTGGCTGCAAGCTCTGTCAGATATGTTTTGCAGATATGTTCTCCTACTTTATGCCTGGTGTGAGCTGGGAGTTTTCTTTTTTCTCAGCTTTAAATATGGATATCTAGTTGTTCCAGGACCACTTATGCAAAAGACTTTTCCTTCTCATTGAATTGCTCTGGAGCCTTTGTTAAAAATCAGTGGACTGTGTAAGTGTGAGTCTGTTTCTGGACTCAATTCTGTACGATTGATCTGTATGTCTGTCTTTATGCCAGTACTACGCTTCCCTAACTACTGTAGGTTTAGAGTAAATTTTGAAATTTTGTAGTGTAAGTCTTCCTGCTAAAGTGGGAAATTTATAGTGCTAAATGCTTACAGTAGGAAAGTCTCAAATTACTAATCTAAGTTCTTTGAGAAATTAGAAAAAGAAAAGCAAAATAAACCCAAAGCAAGGATATAAGAGCTGAAATCAGTGAAATTGGAAGCAGAAAAAGTGTAGAGAAAATCGGTGAAACAAAAAGCCAGTAGGCAAGGGCTTCCCTGGTGGCGCAGTGGTTGGGAGTCCGCCTGCCGATGCAGGGGACACGGATTTGTGCCCCGGTCCGGGAAGATCCCACATGCCGCGGAGCGGCTGGGCCCTTGAGCCATGGCCGCTGAGCCTGCGCGTCCGGAGCCTGTGCTCCGCAACGGGAGAGGCCACAACAGTGAGAGGCCCGCGTACCGCAAAAAAAAAAAAAAAAAAAAAAGGCCAGTAGGCATGAGAAAGTCGTTGACGAGGAACTGTGAGCGACCACGCTCTCTCCTTCCTCTCTTGACAGGCTGCCACAGCAGGGTCTCCTCTTGCCTCCTTTATCACCCCTCCTGCTGCCACCCCCAGATGTTCCCACTCCCACCAGACTAACATCCTCATGTCAGGTTCAGTGGACCCCTGATAGTCTTCCTGTCGCTCCCTCTCATTCTTATGGAAACAGACCTCCCTTGACCTTTGTGACGGCACACTTTCCCAATTCTTTTTTTTAAAAAAAAAACCCTCCGACCATTCTTTCTTAGTTTCATCACTTAGTTTCACGGTCATTCCTTCGTTACCTTTTTGGGAGTCACCCTTGCCCCTTCCTCTCCCTCCCTCTCCTGTCTTCTGCGGTAGCCAATCCATTACCACATCCTTTCAGTCCTAACTCTTAAATATCTCCTAACTCTGTCCACATTTTGCTGTTGCTATCCTAGAACAAACCGTGATTATTTCTTGCCTGGACCTGTAGCCTCCTGCAAGTCTTCCTGTTTTTCATTCTCATCTCCCTCTCACTGTCTCTAGTCAACTGACAATGGTCTTTCAAAGAGTAAACAGATTCAACTCTTCTGCTTAAAACCTCGCAAAGGCTGCTGATTCAGTTGTGAAAAAAATCTGTACCATGTGGCCAGCAGGCCCCGCATGACCAGCAAGGCCTCTGTCTCCCTCTACAGCCTCTTTCTATACCACCTGCTCCTCACAAACTCCACTCAGGCACCCTGGTCCCTTCCAGTTCCCCGAAAGCATGGAGTTCTTTCTCACCACGGGACTGTTGAATGTGCTGCTTTCCCTCCCAAGAACCTTTTTCCTCTCATTCTTTGCCTGCCCAATTCATACTCATTCTTGCAGCCTCCACTTACATGCCCCTTCCACACAGGCCTTCCAAGACCACACTGCCTCAGGCAGCTTTCCTGCCATCTTTATATCTCTCTTTCTCTCTCTCAACCTTTTTCTCTGTATCAAAATGCCTTTGTCTGCAAGTAACAGAAGGCCTGACTCAGTCTGGCTCCAACAATAGGACACCTATAAACTTATATAATTGGAAGTCCACAGTTACGGCAGGCTGTCGCTCCAGTGGCTCCAGCTCCATTTCTCTGAGGCTCCATCAGTGACACTCTGTGCCATGACTTTATCCTCAGAGTACTTCTTTCTGATGGCAATGAACTGACTGTAACAGTTCCTTGCCTCCAACTCAGAGGAAGAATAGAGTTGCTTCCAGGAACTTTGCCATAAGAATGAGGAATTTGTTTCCCAGAAGCCTCTAGCAAACATGTTCTCAAGCATCTCCTTGTGTCTCTGGCTTGCACTGGAACTCGTGCACATTCCTCGATCAATCCCCGGGGTAGAGTGTCTCTCTGAATGGCTTAGGTCTGCCTGTCCTTGAACCAGTCACTGTGTCAGGGAAGTGGGGTTGCCGTGATTGTCCCAGACAAGTGGTTCTCACAGTGTGGTCTCTGGAGCAGCAACAGTGGGATCACTTGGGAACCTGTTAGAAATAGTTTTTCTGGCCCCATCCAAGAAATTGTGGGGACCCACCCATCTGTGTTTTAATCAGTCCTCTAGGTGATTCTGATGCCTGTTAAAGTTTGAGAACCTCTGGCCAAGATAAATCAGGATCCAGTCCTGGAGCTGCAGTCAGTCCCCTCAGACGTGACAGTGGAGGGAAGGGTGGTAGAATGGGTGTTTGGGGAGACGACCATGGTGACCACTGCACCCTCATGGCACTCATCACAGTTTATGATTAGCATTTGTTTGCATCGTTAGGTATGTAGTATCTCCGTCCCCCGCAGCACTCTAAACTCCGCAGTGACGGGCACTCTGTCTGGTTTACCACAGTAGCCTTAATGCCCAGTACAGGACCTGTGTGGTATATGGTAAGTGCTCAATGAGCTCTTGATGAGAAAATAATAAAAAGAAGGCTTTCCTTGTGCCTCTCAGCTCTGTAATCGATTGGTTCTGTTCCATGTGTGCTTCTCTCACAGCTGGGGGTGATGGGTGTGTGCACGCCTACCTCAACGGGCAGCCCTGCGAGGAGTCGCAGCTGAGCATGCTGGCCTGTTTCCTCGTCTACCACTCAGTGCCAGCCCCGCGGCACCTGCCGTCTATAGGACTAGAAGGTAATTGCACATCTACATCCTCTTTTCAGTACCTGTATTACCCGCTGATGGGTTTAGTTTCTTGTTAGGAGGTGTTTCTAAACTGAGTTATTTTCTCCAGTTAGGTTTTTGGCTTCATTCATGTTTGGGTATTATTTTTCAGAATTTTTTCTGGAAGAAAAAAAAAAACAAACCCCAAACTATCCGAATTTTACACATGCATAAACCTTTATTTACATTCAGAAGAAGATGGATTCTTCACAGGGCCCCAGATACCAAGTATATACTAATAAACTAAATGTTCGTATTCTTTTTCTCTGTTAATTGATTTTTATTAAAGTTATTTTTCTGTATTTTTTGGGTTTTCAGTTTGGATTTTTTTAAAACACATAATATTAATTTCTAATATTATAAAGCTTTGAAATGATCAGGTACCTAATTTTGTATGTATTGACATTTGATTGTTTTCATAATAGAGAGTTTAAAATCTTAGCATCTAACTGTATTTTTCAGAATATGTAATCAGATACAAAATTTGTCCATTTAATCATTTAAACTTAAAAGTTTAATGATATTACTGATTTATAGCTGCTTTGAAAACCTCAGATGAAAATGCACTATTCAGAGACTTCTGTTGCAGTTATGGCCACAGTGGAATTGCTCGCATTAGACTGACTCTCCTACAAAAGCAAATATAAAAGTGGACAAACTACATAAAGTTTAAAGGAATTGGTGGCAACCATAGTGACCAGACTTGATTGAGAGACAAGAATTCCTGAGAGAAGGGACTCATTTGAGGAGCTCCATATTTACTCTGACTTTCTCCCAGAGGCATTTGTCAATTCATTACAAGAAGTAGAGTCCCAGCAAAAAGCAGCAGTGCTACTGGGCAGAGGAGCCAGAGGTTGGATTAATGATTGCCCAGGGCTAGAACTTGAGGAGCAAAGTCCCAGATAGGAGGGGACAAGAGGAATAATAACTCAAAAACCTGGACACACTCTTCCCTTGAGGCATTTGCCAAATCTTAACCTGCACATGCGCAGGATAAAACTTCAAGAAATCTAGCAGAAACCAGGAGGCTAAAAATGTGGGCAATGATTCCAACAACAGCATAGTGCCAAGGAGACAAAGGGCAGTACTCAAGGCCTGCCAATCCCAGACATTCACATGAAACAGTAGCAGGGCCAAGCCCTAGCAGGAAAGGTAACACTGAAACACAGCAGACCTAAAATTAGCCTAGAGCAGAATTGAGGAGATCTGCTGCATGCTACCTCCCTGATAGAAGAAAAATTAACCTGTATAGGAAGAAGAAAATGTCTTAAACTTCTACAGTTTTTAAATCATAGTATCAGTGTTGAATCACAATTAAAAGACATAATAGGAGTAAAAGGTAAAAGAAAGAGACTTGTATGTGATCCAGATATTGGAGTTATCAGACTTCCATAACTCCAGTATCTGGAGTTACTATGACTAATAACTGACTAATATTTCCAAGAAAATAGAGGAAAAGATACAGAATTTCACCAGAAATCTGGAATCAGTGAGAGTTAATTGGAAATTCTAAAACTGAAAAATATAACTAAAATTAAGAAATCAGTATATAGGGAATTCCCTGGCAGTTCAGTTCTTAGGATTCCATGCTTTCACTGCCCAGGGCCCAGGTTTGACTCCTGGTCGGGAAACTAAGATCCTGTAAGCTGTGTGGGTGCAGCAAAAAAAAAAAAAAGAGGAAAAAAAAGAAAAAAGAATTCAGTGTGTAGATTAATTAACATATTAGACACAGCAGATAAATGAACTGCAAGACAAGTGTGTAGAAAATAAACAGATTGAAGCACAGAGAGAAAAATGAATGGAAAATTCAGAAAAGAGAGATGTGGAACATGGTGAAGAAGTCAAACATGCATGTAGTTGAGATCCCAGAATATGAGGAGAGAGAACATGAGATAGAAGCCGTATTTAAAGAGACAGAGGCTAAGAATTTTGAAAAATGGATGATGAACATCAACCTACAGTGACCCCTGAGCAAGATAAATACAAAGAAAACCACACCTAGTTGCATAAAAGTCAAGGTACTAAAAATAAAAGAAGAAAAAAATTGAAAGCATAGACTTCCTTTTTCATCCAGGATGGAGTAACAGAGATCTGATTTACTATCCTGCCTGAAAAAAGAAAACAAAACAACACAAAATAAACAAGCTGAAAAAACAACAAAGAAAACTGGACGCTGCATATGAAACAATGGCTTTTGAGACATATATCAGGTAATGAAGAAGAGTGATCCCTGAGAGATGAGAAACAAATGACATAAGCCCTGTGATTGGCCCTAAAAAGCTAACAGCCTTGAGAGTTTCCAGACTATGAAGGAGGGAGAGGGAACCCAGGAAGAGCCTGGAAGACTCCTTCAGTTGAGGTGATGGAGCTGAGAGTACAGGGAGCCAAAGGAGCTAGAATTTACAGGATAGAGTGCCAGAGAGGAGAGAGCTGCACACAGAGAACGCCAGATGTCTGCAGAGGGTCCCCCTCAAATATCAGAAGAGTCCTTACTAATCAGCACATGCATGTGAAGAAGTTTCCCAAGGCTGAGGGAAGAACTGTCCTAATGGATTAGAGAGAACCAGTTTGAACAGGTTCAGGAACAGTGTCTGTTCCCACAATTTCACAATTTAAGGGGATGTACTCAGTGTGGTCTTGCCTCCATGATGGGAAATATTTAGCCCTAGACTAAACAGATTAAACAGAAATATTTAGCCTTAGACTAAAATATTTTAGCCCACTTTAAAAATCTTAAAGGCATGACACAAAAGGATCAAACTGCTTTTCAAGTAATATAACTATATCCTGAAAGCTCAAGAATACAGAAATACGAAAATATCCAGCACCTATGGTAAAATTCATGATGTCTGGCATACAAAGAAACAGGAAAATACAGCCTATAATGAAGGAGGTGAGAAATCAATTACAACTGACCTGGAATTGACATGGATGTTAGCAGACAAGGACATTAAGACAGTTATTATAACTCAATTCCATATAACATTATTCCATATTTCAGAACATTAAGAGATATGGAAATATAAAAAGAATCTAACTGAACTTTTAGAGGTGAAAACTATAATTCTGAGAAAAACACACTGAATGGGATTAATAGCAGATTAGACATTGCAGAATAAAAAAAAATACTGAGTTTGAAGACATAGCATTAGAAACTATCCAAAATGAAATGCAAAAAGAAAAAAATTAAAAAAAAGCAACAGAGCATTAAAAATGGAGTAAGCTCTGGGACTTAAAGGACCCAATTTACATGAGATTGGAGTCCCTGAAGAAGAGAAAAATGGGGGAGAGGGACAGAAAAAAATACTCGAAGAAATAATGGGTGGAAAATTTACAAGTTTAATGAAAACTGAGGTCCACAGTTGCAAGAAGTTCAATGAATCCCAAGCCTGAGAAACATGAAAAAAGTTGCACCAAGGCACATAATAACCAAATTGCCTAAAACTAATGATAAAAAGTCTTCAAAGCAGCCAGAGGAAAAAGACATGTTACAGAGAAAAAAATAAGAGTGATAGCATATTTTTCATAGGAAACAATGCAAGTGATAAATCAGTGGAGTAACATCTGTAAAGGACTCAAAGGAAAACCACTATCTAGTTAGAATTTTATACCCAGCAAAAATATCTTTCAAAAAAAAAAAGACCATGAAATAAAGCCTTTTTCAGACACACAAAAGCTGGGACAATTCATCAACAGCAGACCCACACTACTGGAAATGTTACAGTAAGTCCTTGAGGCAGAAGGAAAATAGTGTCAGATTGAAATATGGATCTACACAAAGGAATGAAGAGCATTGGAGATGGTAACTACATGGAGATATACATAAGGTTTGTTTCTTTTAAAAATACTTTTTAAAGATAATTGACTTATAAAAATAATAAAAATGTACTATGGGGTTTATAAAATCTGAAAAGCAAAATGTATGACAATAATAGCTCAGAGGCTGGGCAGGGAGAAATGGAATTACAGCCATAAGGCCCTTATACTACCTGTGAAGAGGTATAATCTTACTTGAAGGTAATCTGTGATAGAGATGATACTATGAATCATAAAGCAACCACTAAGATAAGAAAACAGAGTGAGAGCCAATAAGCAATAAAGGAGCTATAGTGGAATCATAAAAAGTACTCAGTCCAAGAGAGAGGAAAAGAGGAAAAGGGGGAACCAGAGAACAGACAGAGAAAATAGAAAACAAATGGCAAGATGATACATTGAAACCTAACCATAGTGATAGTCACATTAAGTCTAAATGGTCTGGGGACTTCCCTGGTGGTCCAGTGGTTAGGACTCTGTGCTTCCACTGCAGGGGGTGAGGGTTCAATCCTTGGTCAGGGAACTAAGATCCCTCATGCCGCGTGCTGTGGCCAAAAAAAAAAAAGTCTAAATGGTCTGTTAGAGTCCACAGTGTATCAGAACATTGGAGATGTTTTCCATAGCTCATATGTATTTGTTCTCTGTCTTTGAGTTTTAGCAAGGTCTTGGGAACACTGTGGATAACAATTAAATAGGAAATCTCTCTTAATTCCTGTTGAGGTTTATTAAACACATTTAATTCACAGATTACTGGCAGAGTCGATAAAAGGAAATACTAAAGAGAAATAGTTGCTTTCTTCATATTTTGTGCAGCATTACAACTCTTTCTTGTGTTAGTTATGCTTTTATCAGAAGGCCACTCGATTCATATCATGAGACTCTTCTCTGTCCATCTTCATGGGATCATATGACCCACCTGTACACTCTGCTGTCTGCATGTCTACTAGGATGCTTGTTGTGGCTTAGAGACTCGTCGGGATCATGTATGTGTATATGTTGGGGCTGAAGAAAGGGAACTGTGGACAGTGGCATGTGGTGAGGATGGAGGCAAAGAGGAAGATGATGCTTAATAGAATTTGCAGGTCATACACTTACTGCGTCCCCTTAGAGCAGTGGTTCTTGACCTTGGCTGCACATCAGAATCACCTGGGCAGCTTTCAGAGCTCCAGATCCCAGGCTGTACTCCACATAAATTACATCAGACTCTGTTGGACCAAGGTTGGGAACCATTGCTTGTTAGAGGAAGAGGCTTTAGATTAACTTCTCTGTTACTCATTTTGAGCCTGTGTCTTTATTTTAGGTAAATTATTAAGTGCATGGATTATGGTAATTGAGGATAGATGGGCACATTTATTAATTATATTTAAGTAATATATGTATTTAAACAGTATTAATAGTTTCACATATGGTTACAGGTCAATTTCTGAAGTACAGAATGGATAAATTAAAATTTTATATCAAATCATACCCTATAGTGCATTAGGGAATTTCATAGTTTAAATATTATCTTTCAGTAATTGTTTTCAAACGGAAGAACGCCAGCTTGAAATGTGATTATGTGTCTGAAGCTTCTTTGAAAGAGGATGTGTCGCTGAATTTATTTAGATACGTGACCCCTTCCCTCCAATTGTATTTCTTTAGGGAACACAAGTTTCGCAGAACTCCTCTTCAAATTTAAACAGCTGAAGATGCCAGTGCGAGCTTTGCTGAGATTGGCTCCTTTGCTTCTTGGAAATCCACAGCCAATGCTTATGTGATCATGTCTGGTGGTAAGCCTACCCTGAAACGTGACTTCTGCACAAAAGCGTGCCCAAACAACAAAGCTAAAGAAACCTTTATAAGTTTTATAATATAACTGGGGGGGAAATGAGCTGCACAAACCTCAATGCATTTTAAAATCAAGGGTTTTAAATATCCCAGAGACTGTTGCTGTTGGCATTAACATTATGAGAATATAAAAATGAGTGAAAATTTACTTTTGTAAATAAAAGTTTTTGGTTTCTTTTCAAAACTCTTGATGATTACTTTAGTTTGGGGTTTCAGAGAGTAGAGCAGTGGGGGCTGAGATGGATATTAGTTTTCGAAATCTTTCAAAAAGATTTCAGGTGATTCAGGTGAAGTGACTTTATGCTCAGAAATGCAAAGTTTTTAAAGAAGCTCTGTCATATAGTTTTACTTTCTGCAGCAATGAAGGGCTTTTAGCATTTCCTAAGGTGTCACCATAGTCTTGTCTAAAGTAAGTTCGTACATCCTGTGACAGTGCCAGGCATCCTCACAGTATGATCGATCATCTTAAACAGGAGGAGATTTATACCCTAATGAAGAATTACCCAACATGAAGCCTGCTCTAAATAGAAAAAATAAGAAATTTCCACTACAGAGAGGTCTTCAGAAATTATATTTTAAAATAAAAGTGCAGGGGTTTCCCTGGTGGCGCAGTGGTTAAGAATCCGCCTGCCAATGCAGGGGACACGGGTTTGAGCCCTGGTCCAGGAAGATCCCACATGCCGCAGAGCGACTAAGCCTGTGTGCCACAACTACTGAGCCTGCGCTCTAGAGCCCGCGAACTACAACTACTGAGCCCGTGTGCCACAACTACTGAAGCCCGTGCGCCTAGAGCCCGTGCTCCACAACAAGAGAAGCCACGGCAATGAGAAGCCCGTGCACCACGACGAAGAGTAGCCCATGCTCGCCGCAAGTAGAGAAAAGCCCGCTCACAGCAATGAAGACCCAACACAGCCAAAAATAAAATAAATGAAATGAAATAAATAAATTTATTTTTAAAAAAAGTTCATTTTCACCCAGGATTTAGAGAACATATGTCTGTATCAAGTTTCTGGACCAGATGCTGAGGAAGGGGATTTGTATAAAGGTGTCTGCAGCTTCAGGTTTCCAGTCCAGGAAGAAGGCGGCTCCCTGCTGTCCAGATACTGATGTGCCCTCTGCCTCCTAAATGGCCGGTGGGACCGTAAACTGGTCGAAGCTGCAAGGTCCATCCAGTGATTTCACGTTTCCACACCCTGAATTGTGGGGTTTAGCTTTAAAAGTAAAAATGAAAGCAAATAGAAATGTTTCCATTGAGAGTTTGACAAAAACCCATGTGGTGTTTGCTCCTGCAGAGGGGGCTTGCGTCCGGAAGGCGTGCATCAGTGGTTCTCTTCAGACCTTCACTGTTCCACCTGTGTGCCCGCCCCGGGACTTGCCCCTGTGTGTGAAGCATAGGCAAGGTGGCTGATAGGGAGGGTGAACTGTGCTTCCTTCACACTTAAAGAGTTTTTTCTTCTAATTAAAAAGAAAAGAAAAAAATTAAAATGGTAGGTTATGGAAATTCCATTTGAATCAGGGTATAGAGAACTCAGCACTGGGCAGCTGTTGCTGTCTGCACTCTCCATTGTTTATAACTTCTAAGCTTTTCTCTGATTGAAGAATGACTTGAGTTATTTGCACACGTATGAACTCTCGTGTACGAAGGAGAACAGTCATTGGAATGCTGTCAACAAAAGCAAAAATCAGGCTTTCTAAGGGAGAGAGCAGGATGGAAGATTGCAGATGGTCTGGAAACAGCATTGTCTTTATATTTGGGGCCTCCCGAGGAGCACAGATGATGTTCTGGACAGTCTGTTCCCGAGCAAACACGTTAGGATCATCGCAGAAGTCACTGCCAGCTCTTTGTGGGCTCTCAAAAAATCTTGGGAGTATGGCTCTCACCATCCGGAATGGTTTAGCCTCCTCACAGCCATGGCAGGAAAGAGCTGGGGAAACGCATCCAGCGTTGAGTGTTTTGGCCCAGAAGTGGCCTATGTCACTTCTGGCTACAGCCTGTTGGCGTGAAATAAATTGCTCCACCTTGTACGTGTTCTTTCACAAAGGGGAGAACTAGACACTGGTGAGTACTGGTAATGTCTGTCACAGTATGATTCCTCACTTGTCCATCCATCTTCTCTGCTTACACAGATGGAATGCATGTCATTGCCTCCATAGATGGACATGATTAAAGAAACAGTATACAGTCACACACACACTCAGGTTATTACTGTTTCCCCGACGGATGCTGACATCTGTGCTCCTCGCTCGAGTGTCTTCCAAAGGAGTGAAGGCACGAACTTGTGGGAAGCTCTGAGGCATAGACACCAGGCCTTAGCCGCAGGACACCATTGGTGTAAGCCTCACAGAACTTCTCCTTGGTGCTGCGTAATCTTACTTGAATAAGGCCACTTTCTCACCCTTTGTCTAGAAACCAGCTGACTTCACAGCATATGGAGAGGGGCATGTCCCAGCTTAGGGGATCTCCTGACATCCTACAGGAGGCAGGAAGGAGGGGGGCTCGCATCTCTCAGCCTGGTGGTCAGTGTGCAAACACGCTTGGTGGGAGGCCGGTGAGCCTGCTGGGCTGTAGACAGGCCCGAGCATGGGAGCCAGCATTGGACTGGAAGCCAGAGCCTGTGGGAGCCGAGGCAGGAGTTGTCAGAGGAATGGACTTGTGACAATTCCAAGGGAAGCACATGCCAAAGCCCAGTCTGAGCGACCGGAGTAGGCCAGGCCGGGAGAGGATGTTGGGAACTGGGTGAAACTGAAGGCCGTGGACCAATCTGAGACCAAAGCAGGAAGACTTTGTTGCCTCCTTCATACAGGGTTGGGGGCCTCTCTTCTGGGTTCCCCATCCTCATACTGACCAAATCTTGGGGAAAAATGCCTCACTGTATGAAGATCTCTCCAGTTAAGCAATAGGGGAGGGGACAGGATTTGGTCACCTCTGTACCCCTGTGTCTGCAATTTTTAACCAGCAGTGGAAGGAAGCAGAGGTGAGGTCGGAAAAGCACCCCCTCCACGTGGAGGCCTCTGTCAGCACTTACTGCGCCCGGCAGATACCCACGCTGGTTCCGAAGCTTCCCAGGTGACTTTTCCTGCTTCCAAGGCCAGGTTCCCCCTACTCCAAAATACACTGGTTGCTTCTCATTACAGTCACAAGCTTCCGAAAAGTCTTTTTCGATAAAAGAAGAGCCCCTAAAACCACATCCTTGATTTTGCCTGTGGATAAGGAAGACTTGCCTGTTCTCCATCCTCTTGCTTTGCTCCATCTTATGTTCTTGAGTGAAAGTGAGGCTAGGATGGAAAGTGGGGGCTGCTCAGAGGGCAGGACTTTCAGGCCCCAGACGAGGGGAACCCATCTATCAGGCAGCTGCACCAGAAGCTCCCTCAGGTGGCATCTCGTCCTGCCCCTCGTTCTACAGCTGAGACCCGGAGGCTCAGGGAGGGGTGGCTGGCCCAAGTCCGCACCGCTCCCCATCGCAGCCCAGACCAGCCTGGGCGCCCAGACCACGCTGTTTCTACCCGAGAACCTGGTCCATTACTGCCTTTCTTCCTGGTCCAGTAGACCCTCAGGAAGAGGCCGGTTAAATGTAAGTTACAAGGACGTTGCACCAGGCAGAGTTTATGAACACCTTTAAAAAGCAGACACACCGACTCTTCCTTTCTCTGTGCATCTTTGGAAAAACAAAGGCCTTTGTGTAATTTCTTGGAATTAGATTAATTGAATTAGCCTGTGTTGCTTTCTTGGTCATTACAACAACTATCTTAATTAAAAATTTTCTCTTTTAGCTGAAAGTATTTCTTCCATGGTACATTAAAACATGAAGTAGGAAATTTAGGAAAAGAATTAATTTCATACTAAGCTCAATAAAAGCAATGAAAATCTGTAAATAAGCACATGTTCTTAATTTCCGCTGCTTTTACTCCAGTACTCAGGTGTGAAGTGTCTCGCCTTGCCTCTGTAGTCAGTGGCGCCATCCTGAGTCTTATGCGCAGGTGCAGGGCCTTGGGACACTGTGGACCGTGTGCTTTCAGAGCCCAGGCATGCCAGGTGCTGATCTGTGGAGTCACCTTACTGGGGGACTCATCACAGGGACGGTGGTTGGAAGCTAGTTGGTGCCACTTGTTTTTCTTTCATTTGTGTTTATTTGTGTGCATATCTTTCACTTATCAAGAATATTTTAATTCTGCTTACTGTGCCATTTCAGAGATTAAGAAGATATTTTGGGCAAATGTGTATAACTCTGGAGTTGAGGGAAGAATCCTTAGCAAATCCACTGTAATTAGCATCCCTGGCTGCAGTCTCCTGCCCGGTAAGATCTAGATGAGAGGAGCTCCAGCCCTCAGGCGATGAAATCTCTGCGGGTCCCCAGAGGAGGGGGCAGGTGCTGTCTGGTCACCTCCCTCCACACCCCCTCTGTCGCACTGGTTCACCTGTAGGTCATCCCCTGTGCCCTGTGAGGGGCCTGGATGTCAACTCGGCGTCTTCACCACCTCCTCCTCTCTCCTTAGCCTCCACCTGTGTTTCCCGTATGGGACCAGGTAAGAGTGTGCCGTTGGGAGGTGCCAGCGAGAGATGCCCAGGCAAGGCCGGGAGGTGGGAGAGGAGGCGAAGCCGTTATAGGCGGACACGAGGGCAGATGGTGCATACCTGGCAGCAGGGCGTTAATACCAGCTCTGCCCGGGGGCCCCGCCCTGGAGTTTCTGGAGGTTTGTTGGGGCTTCTTCATCCTCTGCTCCAAAAACCCCTCCATCTGCTTCCCTTTATCAACACCCCTTCTGCTTGAGTTCCTGAGCAGACGCTGTGATGCTGTGTGGGATGTAATGACCCAGATGTGAACACAGCCCGTCCCGAGTCCCCACCGCTTGTTCTCCCCTGGGCTTTGCTTATGGAGTTTCCAGGCCCTTGGTTGTCTCCCCTGAGCTCCCAGTACTGTTCACTTGCCTTTTCCATTATCAGACACTCAGCTGTTCTCTGAAAGCCCCAACTGTCTCTGCAGTTCTGTAATCCTTGCACCAGCTCCCCCGAATGGCACCAGCCTCAGTGCTGCAGCAGCAGTGGCCCCCAGAGTGGCCTTGGGTTTCCCCTAACATACTGAGGGGACTCTCTGACTAAAGGAAGAATGAGCGACCTTTTAGCTGAGTAACTGGAACGCCTTGGGGTTGGCCCCATTTGTGTCAGGCTTCCTGGGACGGAGTCACAGGTGTGTGGATGGAGACATAGTGTGGCCCATTGCCCAGTCCTGTTGGTTCTGGGTTTGCCCCTCAGCGGCCACCTTGAGGAGAGAACCAACCCTTAGCCCAGCTGCTTCCACCTTGGCCTTCTGGGGCAGCACAGACTGGGTGTCACAGACTGAAAAGTACCGTGGTCGTTTGCTGATGGAGGTTTTGAGGACTCGAGGAAAATGCTAAACCTTCATGGGATAGAGAGCGTTGAACAACTGTATTGCTTCCTGAAAGGAGTCGGCTTTTTACAAGACTTGACTGTGAGGTTCCTGGGAACCTTACCAGAAATTTCTTGGCAAAATTAGACATTTCCAGGGGAAAAAAAAGAGACGAAGAGCTAGATAGTTTCTGTCTGGCAATTGCAGTGATTACCCAGTAATACTGTGTAGCAGCTGCCCAGTAATAAAACTTCCTACCTAAAGGGGGCTATACGTATAGAGAGCTGTAAACCTGAACATCCCTGAGCAAATCAAGCTGCAGTGGACCAGCCCAGGCCCTGGGATGGCCTTTAATGCTGGACAGGTGCCCCCGGGGCCCCCCACCCCGACCCCAAAGACCTTCTTGGCCTCTCTGAAGGGTTTTGACCCTTAATTTTCCTTCCCCTGGTGTAAAAATCCCAATTCCTACTCTCAGTTGAGCATGTCTGTTGGTGTAGCCCTCGCACCTCTGATGATTTAAGGACAAGCTCTTACAAACCACACAGCTGGGTTTTGCTTTGTGATTCAGTCTGAAGATCTTTTTCTTTTAGTGTTGAGTTCAGATTTACTAATAATAAGGTGTGTCTAGTTTTTATATTTCTGTATTTATACCGCACTTCTTAGATTTACTGTGTATCTTTGGTCTGTTTTCTCTGCTCTCAAAATTTGCTGTATTCGTGACTTCGGCAGTTAGGATGGCTCATGTTTTTGTGACTGCATTTAGCGCTACTGCCTTCGTAGGATTCCTCGAATCCCTCTTTTCCTTACCCGACTTCCACGGTCTCGTTTCCAGCTTTGATAGCACCCTGGCACCTCCCCACCTCTCCCCCAGGCAGCATTCATGAGCCCCTCCCCTGCTCTCTCCCTTCTCTGAGTGTGAAGGTTGGGTTATTTCTGTAATGTCAGAGTGAACGATAGCATACGATTCCCCCCTTCTGTTCCCACTGTGTGTGAGTCTTAGGTCGGCCCACTGATGTTCTCCATGCCTTCCCTCAGTCCTCCGGCTGACAGTTCCCATCTCTCCATTGGGTAAGGCTGCTCTCCAGCAGGTTAGATGCGGACTTCCTTCTCTCTCCTCAGGTGTTTCTCTCCTTCCTGTCTCTGCCTCTTTTCCTCACTACCTTCTAGTTGTTTCTTTGGGCTCTTCTCAGGTTCCTCCTCCTTGGTGGTCCAGGCCTCTTCCTGACTTTCTGTCCCTTCTCCCTTTGCCCATCCTCAGTCTCTGTGGAGGCTCCTGCTCTGGTCTCTTGTCTCCCTTGGGTGCCCCCCTCCATGTTACTGCTAGACCCTTTCAGAGTACTCAGGGGTCAGGGCCTTTGTCAGCTGACACCCACTGGAAGGCTGGGGGGCCATCGTGCCACTGGCTGGTTTCGACACCCCAGGTTCAGGCTGCCATGGTCTGCGGGCCTGAGGAGAGCTGGAGGCCCAGTGCTGTCCCTCTACAGCTGCCTGGAGGCCCTGTGGTGGGGGAGGGAGAGGGGGCAGGAGCTACAAGCAGAGAGGGAAAGTGAGATCAGAGTGGAAGGCAGACCCCCCAGCGAGGAAGCTGTCGGCACCAGAGCACAAGGTGCGTGTAGGACAGGGGGTCCGGGAGAATCAGCTGTCACCCTCGTTGCTCTTATGCGTGACCAGATCCAAGAGGGGCCGCGGATATTTTTCTTTCTTTCTTTTCCTTCTTGTAGTAAAAACACTATTTTCTTTCGAATTTTGAGACTCCTGATATATACAGTAGGAATATGTAGTCCTGACATATTCTTGGTCCTCAAATAAAAACCTAGGGGATGGATGAAACTTCATACCCAATTCGGTTTATCTCAGAACACACTTGCCCTGCTTTTCTCTCTCCTTTTCTTTCTCCTGGGGTCAGAATGGGCCCCTGCAATGAGGCAAAGGGCGGAGGGCTCAGCTCACAGGACTGTCCTAGTACAGCCGTCTGCCCAAGCAGGGGGTTCCTTATGCACTTCACAGAAGGTCTCCCTCCACTTCAAGTAAATCCACACATAAAAACGAAATTTCAGCCAAGGAAAACAAATGCTAAAGCATGTGATGCTCGTCAGGTGATCGGTCTGTGCATGTGTCGTTTGTCACGGGCTTCCTCACAGCTCTGCATGTGTTCTTGTTTCCTTTATTATCCAGCGAGCTTATTTGTTCAGAGACTAGAGGGCCCTAGGAGCTCCTTCCGTCCACGTGAGGCTAGACCCTGACACATACTACAGGGACCCAGCTCAGGGCAGCTTGCGTCAAGTGGGAGCAGAGCACACAAAACCTTTGATGACATGTTGGAGTTAATTGTTTTTTTTTCCCAAGAGCCACCATGGTAATGGCTCCTTTTCCAGAAAGGATGACCTCAGTGTTTTTCATGTATTTATATTTAAAAATCAACTCAGATCAAAACCCTGCAGAGGTTTTCATTCACTACTTAGATCAGCATTTCCAAGAGTTTTCCTAAAAAAAAAAAAAAGAAGAAAAAAAAGAAATTGATATGCAAATTGGGACCTTGTATAGCATGGTAAATGATTCCATAGTTGAATCCATTTGGAGAGTTTTTGTATAAACACAGTAATTACTTTCTGTACCATGGGAGTTCGCAGGGCCCTTCCTAGGCTAACAGTGCGTTAAGGGATGCAGTGGCACTTCCAAGTGACCACCAGCCCTGGAGGTGACTGCAGGGCACGGGGTGGGGTTGTCCCCACCAGGAGGCCCAGTACTCACCTGGACCACCTGCAGCCCCTGCTCCACTCCTTGGGAACCTAGGGGACGCCCTGGCGCACCCGACTCCAGACCCAGTGATGTGGGTTCTGGGCCTGGATCTGAAAGGGAAGCACAGCAGGGTGAGCTCCTGGAGGAGGGGCCCAGCCCCTCCACCTCTGGGGGTGCGCTCCCCGGCCCTCATCCCCGACAGACCTCCTCACACAAATCCGGGGTGACCCAGGCTCGGTGCTCCATCGCATGGAAGAATTCCACCTTCAGCTTGAGGAACTCCTTGTAGAGGTCTGGCCAGTGCTCCCTGCCCAGCAGGAACTGGAAGATGCTCCGCTTGGATGTGGGGTTGTCCTCCTCCATGTCGGAGGCGATGTAGCTGCCATCAGAAAAGAGGGCTAGCTGGTCCCGGCCCCCACAAGGACTCAGGCGAGACAGTGGAGAGAGGCTGCTGAGGTCACCCTGGAGGAGCACCCGGGTCCACAGAGGGCAGGACCGTCCTCAGCACCAAGGCTGCTGGGCCCATGGTGTGCCCAGTCCAGGTCAAGATTCTGGCTGTCACCATTTCCCTGGGACTTTCTACCTCGGGTCCCTCAGTCTCTGGGCAGCAAATGGTATTTCCTGGCTACGTTCGTTATCCCAGGACCTTCCTCCTTGCCTTCCCCTGCTCTGACCGTGTGACCCCTTGAGGGCCTTGAACCACCACTGGGGGCCCTCAGGCATTGCTCACAGGGCCAGGAAGAAGTGGATCCTGTTGTAGAGGTGACCAGGCAGCCCGACACGGCCGAAGTACTCCACCACCATGGAGAGCAGGTACTGCGTGGAGACAGAGGGCGGGGGAGGGGCGGCCAGGGGTCGATGGCAGGGCCAGTGTCCTGAGCGGGCCATGCGCCCCACCCCCATCCAGAGGCCAGGTGGGAAAACCACCCAGGGTGGGCCTTGCTAAGGGACTCATGGCCCTTTGACATGTGGAGATGAGCTGATGGGAGGCCAGGGAGGAGATGCCCAAGGGCCGGGGCACCGACAGTGTGTCCTTTCTTCCTTTCTGGCGCCAAGGGTGGGTCTCTCCAGGGCCTCTGCTCAGGCAGACACCTTGTCCTCCGTCCCCACCCCCAGGGGGTGGTGACACTGCAGACCCCTTGGTACCTCATACTTTTAGTGCTGTGGGTACCTTGTCGGACACTTTCAGGAAAATATCAGCTTCCAGGAAGCTCTGGATAACAGGGTCCTCTGTAAAGGAAGGGAGACGTGATGAGGGCCTCGGAGCAGCCCTTCCGGGAGCAGCGAGCCTGGAGCTGTGGGACATTTCACAGGGAGGAGGAGAACTGGAAACTTCTCCCAGTTCCTCTGTTTCAGGAAGTAGAGGCAGCTCTCTTTCCCCAGGAAGGCTCAGAGCCTTAGCAGTGACAAAGCTCTTCCTTCCATGGACCCAGGGAGAGCGAGTCTCAACTGTGGGGCAGGAATTTTGCTATTGTTATTTAATCTTCAACACATGGGTGGGTATGTGTGTTTCATAAAGAGATATGACCTGGTTCTCAAAGTTTAACATAACTTTCCTCGAGCCAAAGCTTGGGTGTGGCCTTGGGCCTCTGGGCACTACATCCCTGTCACTTCATCATACTGTGACTGGGCAACGCTTTCCTGCCCCACCTGATAACTGAGCATCCTATGTGAGCAGTGGAGAGTTCATACCCTCCTGGGCGGGGGTGGGGGGCACTGGGCATTCTACCGTCCTTCTCCTGGACCCCCTTCACTTCCTGCTGATAATGACCTGGCCTCCCCTGGCCCCAGCAGGCTCATCTGGGAGTAGAGTTGTCCTTGGAGGTGCCATTTTCCAGCGATGGCCTGAGAACGCCAGGTCCTCCTTGTCTTTCACACCTTGCCCCGGACAATGGCATTTACCCAGACCGGAGGATGGAGGGGTCATGGATCATTTCGCCCTCCCTGAGCCTTGTCCAGGCGGCCTGGCTCCCGGCAGGGCATTGCTTTCTGTGATGATGAAAATATTCTGTAGCTTGCTGTCCAGTACGGTAGCCATTAGCCATGTGTGGCTACTGAGCTTATGAAATGTGGCTGGTGAGAACCAGGAACTGAATTTCAGAAGTTTATTTTAACTCACGTAGAGTTAAATTTGAATAACTGCATGTGGCTAGTGGGTGCTGCATTGGACAGTGTCAGCTCCGTGTCGTCCCCCAACCTGCCACACTCGGTCCTGCCTCTGGTCCTGGCATCACCTTCTCTGCAGACCTTCCCTGAGTATCTGTCACAAAGCTCTCCGACTCTTGCTCACAGCCCATCTCTAGGTGTCATTGCCTTTTCCTTCTCTGTGTTTGTCACTGGCTGAGAGCAACTTACTTCTGTCATTTTTTTTGGTCTCCTCCCACTCTGAGCATAATGGCAGCGAGATCTAGTTTGTCCTTTCATCACTGATCTCTAAAATCTTAACTGGAGGGAATAAATATGGGCAGGGGATTCCTCCCTTGATTTGTCCTAAAATGTCTTGATAATTGAACAGTCAACCGTGAGTCCTTTTTTCCCTTCTCCCTCCAAGAACTTGTCTCAGATGAAAACCCATCAGCACCGCAGCAGAACTGTGGAAACAGAGTGATCTGCTTCTGTGCCACCTGGACACCTCACAGCTCTGAGCCCCAGGGGGAGCTTTGGCTATGACCCCGGAGCCTCTGGGATCCTCGGTGTAAAGGGGACCTGACACTCCACTGGCTCAGAGCACAGACCCAGAAGCCGGTAGAAGGCCTCTTGGTCTTCTGGACGATAACTGGATCTTCTCTTGCTCATCCTGAGTTTCGTCCCCTCAACATGATTGACAGTCCACATGCTCCTCCTCTGACTGCTCTTCTTCCAGGACGTCAGCTCGGAGACCACTTCCGAGAGGGTGGGGTTGGAGGCCAGGGGGCTGCTCTCCTGGGTGGCTGCAGGAACAAGGCTCTGTGTGAGCACAGACCTGACCCACCTGGGAGGTCCTGGGTCTTCCCTTGCAGCTCACCCTGAAGGTTGAACCCTGCCTCCTGAGGACAAGACAACAAGTGGTTACTCAGCAGTAACTGATGTTCTGTTCAGGGCCGAGGAAGCTGAGGACACCACACCTCCCTTGACATACATCAGTCTCTTCCTCTTCTGGCCTCGCATCCTCCTGGTTCTCTGCTCAGAGACAGCCTCTGGGGGGGCAGAACTGGAGGCCAGAGGGCTCCCACCCTGAGCAGCTGCCAGGAGAGAGGAAGGACCCTGTGTGATCGGGGGAGGGACCCACCTGGGAAACACTGTGCTCTTCCCTTCTCACTCACCTTGAATATGTTGCATGTGACATCTGAAGTGATAAGAATGACCATCACCCCCTTTGCACTTTGTCTATAAAGGAGGGTAGGAACTGAATTAATATTTACCTTCTTTTGCCAGCGGAAAACTGCTCTCCTGTGCCTCTTTCCATGGATCTTTCTGTGTGGGGGGCACCTCTATGGAGACTTGTGAAACTCTCTGGTCATCGATGTCTTTAATAACTACAAAGGTGAACAAGATAGTGACCTCCTGTCTCACCCTGGACACCCTTTCCCCTGCCCTGCAGACCCACACCCATGAGAGTCCAGGGAAGAAGAAGTGTTGCTGGAGCCATGATGATCTATCACCTTCATTCATTCAGAGAGCGGGGATAAGTGAATGACCACACACACCTGGCTTCCCTTCCACGCGCTGCTTTTCCTCTGCCTTTCTTGCTGGGTCCTGTGGGCTTGCAGCCGTCTCTGAGGCAGCCGATGTGGAGCTCAGAGGCATAGTCTATCTTTTCTGGGTACAAAAAAATGGAAAGAAACCAACTTGATTCTGACCAGGCCATTTCTTTCCGCTTAACCTGCTTCTTCTGAGACCTAATAATAATTAAAATGGCAATGACATTAGCTAACAGTAATTGCTTAGTAAACTTCAGATATTGATTAGTGCATTGGGATTACCTCATTCAATCCTTACAAGGAGGTGTGAGGTAAGGTGTATAATTTGCCTGTTTACAGATGAGGAAGTGCTGACCTAATTTGTCTAGGATTTGCTCCTTGACCGTGGCTAGAGCTCTTTGGACTTGGGATTAGAACTCGTGTCTGAGCGGTGCTCAGGGGAAGAAGGCTGGTGGCAGCCACAGTTGAGCCTCAGTCACATTTCCATTAGGGTTGAGCTGGGCCTCCTTACACGCTTATGTCATCAGCTCTGCCTAAATATCTCTGTGAACCACTATAAAGTTACAGCAATCCAACCTGGCAAAAATCTGACCAGAGTAGCCCAGGCCTGTCCGAAATGGCCCTGGAAGCTGACTGAGGCAGTTCCACCTCAAGAAGGCCAGTGCCACCTGCCGCCTCTGAGGACAGTGTTCCTTCTGGGTGACAAAGTGTCCACACGCTCCCGGGGCTCTCAAGGTCGAGTTCTCTGTAGAGTCGCTTTACTGTCTCTCCTCCTTCCCCCATATTCATTTTGTGCTCCTTTTGCCCACATCCCCTCCTGTTCTCTTTTCTCCCCAAACTTGAGACCTATTTGTATTCCTACTGCATCCCAGTCACTCATCTGGAGGTTCACAGGTGATGCCTTCCACATCCCCTGCGACAGCTTGGAGGAACATAGTTCAGGATCCAAGACTCACCTTAGTACAGAAAAGAGTGACGCCCACCCCAAGTAAGCACCTGCAGGCTCCCTCAAGATCTAGGCCCTCACTGTTACCCAGAACGCAGGCTCACAACGGCGTGAGAAGAGCACTGACTGTAGCCAAGTGTTCGGGATCAAATGGCTTCCGAGATTCTGGCCCTTACTATGAGTCACTGATGACATCACACCATTCCACCAGAACCTGCTCTTTGGTTTATAAAAGCCTCTCAAGGAAAAGACTGTGGGCCTCAAGGAGGAAGGAGTTAGTGTCCCAGCCTGAACACTGGGATCACTTCCTCTTACCCCAGTATTACCTCTGAATCTCATCTTGTGTTTCATCTAACCAATTAATGATTCCAAATGAAAGTGATTCATCCACATATCAAAAAATCGAGAAAATTAAAAGTTAATATTCATAGGAAAGTTATTAATGTTTATTTATTTGATATTTATTTATTAAACATCTTTATTGGAGTATAATTGCTTTACAATGCTGTGTTAGTTTCTGCTTTATAACAAAGTGAATCAGCTATACATATACATATATCCCCATATCTCCTTCCTCTTGCGTCTCCTTCCCAATGTAGTTTATTTTTACTCCCTTCTGATTTGTGTTTAACTATGATTATATTGAGATTTAAAAAATTAACTTTTTCGTTTTGAGATAATTGTAGATTTATAAATGCAGTTGTAAGTAATGACACATCCTGTATACCTTTCCCCAAATTTCCTTCAGTGGTACAAAGTTGAATATCTGTAGCACAGTATCACAATAGGAAATTGGCATTGGTACAACCCATTGACCTTATTCAGATTTCCCCAGTTTTATATGCAATCACTTATGTGTGTATTTAGTTCTATGCAATTTTATCACATGTGTACACTCATGTACACCACCACCAAGGTACAGAACAGTTCTGTTATAAGGATCCTTCATGCTACTTTTTTATAGTATCTCCATCCACAACCCCTGGCAACCACTATTCTCTTCTTCATCTATATAATTTTGTTATTTCAAAAATACATAAACGGAAACAGATAGTGTATAATCTTCTGATCTGGCTTTTATTTTTAATTTGCATAATTCCCTTGAGAACTGTTTAATTTGTTGCATAAATCAATAGTTTATCCCTTTTTATTGCTTAGTAGGAATCCATGGTTCTATGGTCAAGTGCATATTTAGTTTTGTAAGAATCTGCCATACTCTTCTAGAGTGGCCCTATCATTTTACATCCCCACCAGGAATGTATCAGTGATCCACTTTCCCCACATCACTGTCAGCATTTGGGTTATCACTTTTTATTTTAACCATATCTCGTTGTGGTTTTAATTGGCACTTCCCTAATGATGTTCCATAATGATATTGATTCCATGTGTTTATTTGCCATCTGTATATCCTCTTTGGTGAAATCTCTGTTCATGTTTTTTTCTAATTGAACTACTTCTCTGCTGTTGAGTTTTGAGAGCTTTTTATGTATATCCCAGATACAAGTCCTTTGTAAGATACATGGTTTGCAAATATTTTCTCCCAGTCTATAGCGTATTTTTTAACATCCTCTTTTTTTTAACCATTTTTTTCTTCTGGTTTTATTGAAATGTAATTGAGGTACAACACTGTATAAGTTTAAGGTGTACAGTATAACTACTTGACATATGTGTATATTGCAAAATGGTCACCACAGTAAGTTTAGTTAACATTTATTACCTCATATAGTTACAGAAAAATTTTTTCCCTGTAATAAGAACTTTTAGGATTTACTTTCTTAGCACCTCTCAAGTACACCATACAGCAGTGTTAATTATATAGTCACCATGCTGTACGTCACATCCTCAGGACTTATTTCTTTTATAATTGGAAGTTTACACCTTTCGACCACCTGCAACCATTTCACCCGCCCCCCCCCCCCCAGTCCCTGCCTCTGGTAACCATCCGTCTGTTCTTTGTTTCTATCAGTTTTTTTTAAACTTTATTGAAATATAGTTGATTTACAATGTTGTGTTAACTTCTGTACAGCAAAGTGATTCCGTTATACATACATATATATATACATACATATTCTTTTTCATATTCTTTTCCATTATGGTATATCATAGGACATTGAATATAGTTCCCTGTGCTATACAGTAGGACCTTGTTGTTTATCCATCCTATATATAGTAGTTTGCATCTCTAATCTCAACCTCCCAATCCATCCGTTCCCTACCCCGCTTCCCCCTTGGCAACCACAAGTCTGTTCTCTACGTCTGTGAGTCTGTTTCTGTTTCGTAGATAAGTTCATTTGTGTCATATTTTAGATTCCACATATAAGTGATATCATATGGTATTTGTCTCTTTCTGACATACTTTGCTTAGTATGATAATCTCTAGGTCCATCCATGTTGCTGTAGACGGCATTATTTCATTCTTTTTTGTGGCTGAGTAATATTCCATTGTATATGTGTACCACATCCATTCAACTGTTGATGGACATTTAGGTTGCTTCCATGTCTTAGCTATTGTGAATAGTGCTGCTGTGAACATAGGGGTGCATGTATCTTTTTGAATTACAGTGTTATTCGGATATACGCCCAGGAGTGGGATAGTGGGATTGCTGAATCATATGGTAACTCTATTTTCAGTTTTTTGAGGAAACTCCATACTGTTTTCCATAGTGGCTGCATCAGTTTACATTCCCACCATCAGTGCAGGAGGGTTCCCTTTTCTCCACATCCTCTCCAGCATTTGTTATTTGTAGACTTTGTTTGTTTGTTTTTGTTTTTTGGGCTGTGCCGCATGGCACCTGGGATCTTAGTTCCCTGATCAGGGATCAAACCTGATCAGTGCCCTCTGCAGTGGAAGCACTGAGTCCTAACCACTGGACCACCAGGGAATTCCTATTTGTAGACCTTTTAATGATGGCCATTCTGACTGGTGTGAGGTGATACCTCATTGTAGTTTTGATTTGCATTTCTCTGATAATTAGCAATGTTGAACACCTTTTCGTGTGCCTATTGGCCATCTGTATATCTTCTTTGGAGAAAATTCTATTTAGGTCTTCAGCCCATTTTTTGATTGGGTTGTTTTAAACTGCTTTATTGATGTATGTTACATAATATTCACTCATTTTAAACATACAATTCAATGAATTTTAGTGTATTTACACAGAGTTCAACAATCATCACCACAATCTAATTTTGGAACATGTCCATCCCCCAAAAAGATCCCTCCCTCCTTGCAGTCACTCCCCATTCTCACCTCCAGCTCTAGGCAACCACTACTGCATGTCTGTTTTTTTTTTTTTTTTTTTTTTTTACTGGGGATTGTTAGAGAAATCAGTTTGAAAAAAATATTTCATTGCTAAAAGCCGTTTGAAATTTACTCATTTTAAGCTCTTTATTGACAAATGAGAAAACAGTGGCCCTGAAAGCACCAGGGTCTAGCCCAAGACCATACATAAGCACTACATGGCAGAGGCCAGATCCCTTGAAGAGCATTCTTCCCACTGGGAACCTGGGTGCCCAGCTTCGGGGTGGAGTGACCGCAGGTTCTGCTGTGGTTCCCTCTGATTGGTGCCGCATGAGAAGTGCCCTGTGGGTTCCAGAGCTGAGGGAGACGGGGGCGGCATCTTCTCCCTCCGAGACACTATTCCTGACTCTGGTTGGGTCTGTGGTCTCCACCCCTAATTCCAGCTCATTGAGGGGTTATCCTTGAAGCCAGGGCTGCCCTTCAGCTTGGTGGCTAGATTCCTGCTTCCTCCATTCTTCAGATTTCACACCAGATAAGTTTCCTCCTAATGAGATGTGACTCTTGGAGGGCAATTTTTTTTTTCTTCTTCTTTTTTCTTTTTTTTGCAGGGAGCGGGGAGTGTGGTGAAGGGAAAGGGAACAGGAGCTTCTTTATGGAGTCTCTGTATTCTGGAAATTTTTATGTTCTAGAACTCTCCAGCATACATGGGGTGGGGGGAGGCAAGTTTGGCATTGTCACTAGCGTCGACTCCACCACAGATGTCTTCTGGGACCAGTCAGCAGCACCACGGTGAAGGCAGCCCAGAGCTGGAGGCCTAGAGGGTGCCAGAGGGCATCAGTCATGGGGAGTGGCTGTCACGCACCCCAGTTCCACATGTGGGCTTAGGCAGGGGACTCTTAACTCGCGGGAGTCTGGGTCTTATGATGTTTCAAAAGAAGCCAGAAATTAGATTTTTTTAATGTGAAATCTTCCAAATTTTAAGCAATGGCAACAAATTAAAAAAATTTGAATGCCATGTGGAGGGCACACAAGGACGCATCAGCTTCTGAGCCTGGCCAGGGGCTCTGCTCTTCAGGATTTAGCTCTGAGAACCGCTAGCAGGGGATCCCAGGGTGGGTGGGGGGATAGGGGGCTTGACAGAGAGTATTCTCTCTCTTCTTTCATTTCCTCAGGCCATGTCTATGCAGGACTAAATCGAAGGGGTCACGCTTTTCGTTTATTATTAATTTATTTTTGGCTACGCTGGGTCTTCGTTGCTGCGCGCGGGCTTTTCTCTGGTTGCGGCAAGCGGGGGCTGCTCTTCGTTGCGGTGCGTGGGCTTCTTATTCCGGTGCCTTCTCTTGTTGCAGAGCACGGGCTCTAGAGCGCAGGCTCAGTAGTTGTGGCTCAGTTGCTCCACGGCATGTGGGATCTTCCTGGACCAGGGCTCGAACCTGTGTCCCCTGCACTGGCAGGCGGACTCTTAACCACTGAGCCACCAGGGAAGTCCCTATGCTTTTCCTTTAAAACATTCCCTCTTTCAACTTGCCTATGACTTGGGTGTTAAGTAGGGTGCTGATGGCCGTGGAGCTTCCTGGGATCATTCTGGAGGCAAGGGGAGGAGAGGTGTGTCCTCCCTGCCTCCCTTCCTGGTGGTGTCAGCTCTCCGAACTTGAGGGGGGAGGGGGAGGAGGCTATCTTGGTCTTCCAGTTAAGTGTTCACCTCTGTTTCCACCCCTCCTGTGATGAGAAGCTCTGCAAAGCTCGTTTCTTTTCCCGTGTGGTGGTAATGGCGGTGATGCTTGTGGTACCAGCCTCTGTATTCTCGTCTTTATGAGACTGCTAGCAGCGAAGTGCAGCTGGGCTCTGTCTCTGGCTGCTGATGCTGGGAAGATGTCTGTGGGTTTCCTCCACTCCCTCTTCCTTGATAGGGTGTGAGCTGTGAACCCACCTGGCTTTCTCTGTGGGTGTTGGTGTTGGTGGTAGGATGTTGGCTGTTCTTTCCACTGCGGGTTTGCCACTGTGCGTCCAGGAGGGGGTCAGGAGGATGATTCTTGCATGGCCTTTTGAAGAACACAGTAGAGACTTTACAGTTTTTGTGGAATGGACGCCAACATTCATGTTTGATAGAGGTCGCTGCTGTAGCTGCACGTTGAGAAGGCAACCAGCTTTGCTGAGACGCACTATTAGGGATTATGAGGGCATCCCCCCCATGCTCTCGGCTGACCAGGTCATATTCGATTACTGAAATTAGAGGAGGCCTTTGTTAGGGTTACACCGTCAGCAGCAGAGGAAAAACCATGAACTCAGATAGGTACAGCAGAGGATGAATGGAAACATATCCCGTGGGACTTGCTGTTTTCCCCAGTGTGGGTCTGGTGCCGCCCCCACACTGAGAGGCAGGTGTCCTAGATTCAATCTGGGTCACTCTGGACGAGTTAGGTATGCCTGTGATTCTGAGGGCACAGTAATATAATAACCATGGACATACCTTTGTGAACTACACAGCAACCATGCATGTACATGTACCATTCTCCCAGTAGGGACTAATGACTTAATGACTTTGAACAAAGATGTAGAACAAGTATAGAAGCCGCAGTTTAGACTAGGAGGGTAATTGCTGGTCCTCAGCCTTAGAGCTGAGTAACCACAGCTCACTCTGGAATGCGCCCGGGGACCCAGTACAATACTGTAAATTCCTCTCTTGCAGCGGGTGGATGGTGTAACCCGGATGCTTTGACAAGATTTGGAGACTGTTTTAAATTGTGAATGGAGATATGTTGGATCCACCGGATGGTACTGAAGTCAAGGAGGAGAACTCCACAGACGATGATCCCAAACCCCGCAGCTGGCAGTCTCCTCGCTGTGCCGGGCACTCCCTGAGCACTGCCCTCAGATGACCAGAGCTTACGGAAGCGCTTGCAGCGTTGACCTGGATTGTGAAAGGTTTGGGGGAAACCTCTGTTTCTTCTCAAGAATCTTGAATCACCCCTCCTCTCTCCCGTCCCCACTCTCCTGGTGCATCTGGGACTAACAGCTGTTAATGTATGACCCCCAGAGTGTGGGTGGAAGCCAAGTGGAGCAATCCTTTTTGGCCTGTGCATCTCTTGTCTCGCTTCTTCACTTAGCTGGGGTCTAGCTGGAGTTCTTGATGAGACAAATCTGCTCTGAGCCTTTTTCTCAAAGAGCCCCTTTTGTACACTGGGTGCTCACCTTCTTCCATTGTGGGGAGAGGAGTAGCTTAGTTACTATCTTCTCAGCTGGGCAGCTAGAGGAAATACTCACAGAGTTCCCAAGTAGAGGTGTCATGGATTTGGCTTTGAGAAAGAGCTTGGAATTGTTCTGCGTATTTTGGGAACATTTAGATAACATTTCCTATTACATCTTTTGAGAAGTTTTCTTTGCTCTGAAGTTTACTTTATTTGATATGAATGTAGCCACTCTGTTTTCTTTTGACTCATGTTTACATAGCATATCTTTTTCCATTCTTTTATGTTCAACCTACCTCTATTGTTATATTTGTAAGTTCTCTCTCTCTTTTTTTTTTTTTTGCGGTACGCGGGCCTCTCACTGTTGTGGCCTCTCCCATTGCGGAGCACAGGCTCCGGACGCGCAGACTCAGCGGCCATGGCTCACGGGCCCAGCCGCTCTGCGGCATGTGGGATCTTCCCGGACCGGGGCATGTTCCCTTCATCGTCAGGCGGACTCTCAACCACTGCGCCACCAGGGAAGCCACTATTGTTATATTTGAAGTGAATTTCACATAGACGGTATATGGTTGGGTCAAGTTTTCCAATGCACTCTGCCAATCTCTGCCTTTTAATAGGTGTATTTATTTATTCATTTATTGGCCACACTGTGTGGCATGCAGGATCTTAGTTCCCTGACCGGGGATCGAACCCGTGCCCCCTGCAGTGGAAGCACAGAGCCTTAACCACTGGACCGCCAGGGAAGTCCCTAGGAGGTGTATTTAGACTATTTACATTTAATGTCAGTATTTATATGTTAGGGCTAAGTCTGCCATTTTTTGTTTCCTTTTAGTTCTCTCCTTGTCTCTCTGTTTCCTTTTTCCTGCCTTCCTGTGAGTTGCTTGAATATATTTTATAATTTCATTTTGGCTTTATAGTGTTTTTGAGTGTATTTCTTTGTGTCAGTTATTTAGTGGTTGCTCATCTGAGAGTCCAGGATCTCTATGGGGCTTCCACTGGCACTGCACGTGGTGGGGGCATGCCCCATTGTTGCCAGGCATGGATGAAAATTCTGGCCTGTCACTCAGCCCTGACTGCCACCATCCTGGCTGTGGAGGGAAGGGCAGAGCATCTTGTTCCAACCAGAAGAGGGTGGAAGTTTAGGTTCTTCACTCAGCCTTCAGTAACAAGTGCGGGTCCCCTTTTTTTTCATGGTGTTTGTCTGGAGTATGGTGGTTACTGTCCAAAAGTTTTCTGTCTTGCTAGGTTGCTGTTTTCCTGATCCTTTGGCCAAAAAGAGCAGGCTTTTCTTGTGGGATTTTTTTTTTTTTTTTTTGCGGTACGCTGGCCTCTCACTGTTGTGGCCTCTTCCGTTGCGGAGCACAGGCTCCGGACGCGCAGGCTCAGCGGCCATGGCTCACGGGCCCAGCTGCTCCGCGGCATGTGGGATCTTCCGGTACCAGGGCATGAACCCGTGTCCCCTGCATCGGCAGGCGGACTCTCAGCCACTGCGCCACCAGGGAAGCCCTTGGGGGCTTTTTTGTCTGCACCCATTGAAGCCTCTAGTTTGCTGGCTTCTTCAGCCCAGTCTGAGATATAAGAAGCCAAGAAGAAACCTGAAAAGCTTACTGCCATGTTGTTCCTCAGGTCCTGGGGTCCTTACCCAATCTCCTTTTTTCTCTCCACCCTTGAGTCTTCTCATGTTTCATATATAATATCCAGGTGTTATCACTGTTCTTAGCAGGAAGAATAGGGAAAAGTTCATCTACGCCATCTTGTTTGTAACCAGAGGTCCAGGACAGTAACATTATTGTTGCGGTTACATTTTGAGTTTCTAGCCTTTATTGTTATTATTAACAAACTCTGTTCAACACAGGAAGTGGTTTCCCTGAAAGCTGCGTTCATAAATGCAAATTATCAGCAAATTAGGAAGAAAAATGCAAACTGAGAGTGCTTCACGTACACTTCTTTTCCTTTTCATTCGATCATGTTTATACCTAACAATTTTGAAAACGAAGAGGTGACATTAAGCACATTCTTCTATCAATCCATGAAATCAGAAGAGACTATAAGATGCCTTTAAAGAAAAGTGAAGCATAGAACACTTCTCAGTAATAAAAGAAAATTATTCTGTAATAACTCACAGAATATGAGAGAAAAAAGTCAATCTCAAAGGTTATATATTGTATGATCCCATTTATATAGCATTATTGAAATTATAGAGATGGAGAAAATAGTAGTGGGCAGAGCTTAGGGCTGAGGGTAGGAAGTGAGGGTAGGAAGTGAGGGTAGGAAGTGAAGTGGCTATTAAAGAGACAACATGAGGAATCCTTGTGATGGGACTGTTGTGGATGTTGGCTCTGCTGGTGGTCACACAAATCCACACATGTGATAAAATTGCACAGTACCACACACACGCACAAACAACTGAGTGAATGTAAAAGAAGGGAAGTATAAATAAGGTGGATGGATCGTAATAATGGCAATCTTGTGGTTGAGGCCAGACGCACCAGAGACCTCAGAACGCCTCTCCTGCTGGGGATATCGTGCTGTAGTTACGCAAGTTGGTACCATGGGAACCTGGGTAAAGGACCTACGGGCTCTCTGTATTATTTCTTACAACTCTATGTGAATCTACAATAGTTTCAAAATTGTAAAAGTTTTAAAAAAAGAAAGCAAAGAATTGTGCTGTTTTGTACTTTCTTCCTCTGCAGACTTCCCTTCCCTTCCCTGGCGCAAGCAAAGAGGAGATGGCCAGCCTAATTTGGTTTCTGCTTAATGGTCTCGTGTGCAGAGAGACCCATTTTTCTCACTAGTGTAAGGGCTGGTTGTGTTTTGCGATGAGCTGTTTGGGTTTTGATGGGGTGAGGTGGAGTTGGGACTGGGAGATTGACTTCTGCAGGCACAGTTGTTCTCCCCTCTCTGTCCTCAACACCCTCCTGAATAGCTCGGATTATTTCCTCTGTGCAGTCCCGAGGCTACATCCCCTGAGACCGGCTCTGCACAAAGATGCTCAAGGCCACACACTCCCCAGAGACCTCAGTGCCGCCTCTCCTGCTGGTGGAGAGCAGAAGACATGTGAGTCTTCCATGGAGGCCAGCGTTGCAGGCAGATGTGGCCTCTAGGTCTCTCTTGTGATGCTAAGGGCGAGAGAAGTGCCCCTGAGCTAGAAAATGTTTGTGACTGTTAGGAAGAGATCCAAGATAGATCCCAGATTTGTGAGACACTGTGCTGTTCCAAGCACTCTCCCATCTGACTTTAATAGAAAATGATTATATTTGTAGAAAATGAGAGGCAAAGAAATGAATGAGCTTGTGGGAGCTTTGCCATGAGATGCAAAATATCTGCATGGAAAGCAGAGTAGACATGATTGCTGGGGGACATGCACGGAATTCCTCAGTGTTCACTGAGTATCAAACTGAAATGTCAATAAGGGCCAGAAGAAAACTTAAATATATGAAGTAAGTGGATAAGTAATAAGAGGAGGTGTGGGAAATTGCCAGCAAACTAGAGATCTTGGACTCAGTACAAATGTTTTCAAATTCAATTTTTGAATCTTGTAGTGGCCAGCAGCTGCTTGCAGACATGAGAGACAATTCCAGTGAGACTGGTGCCTGTGTACTTGACCGTCCCTGCTGTCTGGACACCTTCAGTGCTAGTTGTGATTGTCTTTTCTATACTATGAGCCCAGGAATTAAGCTTGGTTGTATAACGGAAACACAAATGTCAGTGGCTTAAGCAAGATAGGGTTGTCTGCTTCCGATTACGATGTAGAAAGATATAAACAATTTCCTCCCATGTTGATAAAAGAATTAACTATATAGAATAAAAAGCATACGTTTCATGGGGTTTTCAAAGACTGGTAGATGTAAGGAAGCTGCGATGGGCTGAATTGCAGAGGGACACACCCCCTACAGGTGAGTTGAGAGCCCTGGAGTTCTCTGGGGGCAGGTGAGCACAGACTGAGAAGAAGCGTCCTGGGTGCGGGGAAGCTGTTAGGGTCTGAAAGAGTTCCACATGCAACTAGCCATCTCCCTGTCCAACAACTCTCTCCCTTCCCCTGGAATTTTGCTGGGGAAGTAGCACTGGAGAAGGGGCTGGTCAGCAGAGAGAATGCAGACAGCATACACATTCCTGTGGTGCTTGCGTTGTGAGCCCTGCAGGAGGTGGACCTAAAGATGAGCCTAGACTTTCCCAAACAATGGCTTTCCCCACCATCCAACCACAAGGAAAAGGTGAGTCCCTTAATGGCAGCCTGAGGCTGGGCTACGAGAGTTTCTTACAGTAGGTGAAAAGTGGTAGGACAGAAATTCAAGGCAGAAATTGCCAGATTGCGTAAAAAAACAAGACCCAACCACACGCTTTTAACACACATGTTAAGTAAAAGGACGGAAAAGGAAAAACATGGCCACGCCCAGAGTCAGTGTGGGAGGGCACTCACACAGGGGTGTGGCTTATTGACACAGGGTCATGGTGCATGGGGGGGGCCACTTGGAGTTGGAGGTAGCATGGCAGGTGAGGGAGGGGAGAGGTGATTCTGGGCTGGGGGAGAACGTCTGTGGCCCGTTGATCCCTCTTCTGGGAATGGCTGCTTGTTCTTCCCCAAAGGAGGCTGAGAAATGCCCACAGCAAGCAGGCTGTCTGAGGACCCCCTAGACTACCAAGGCCTTTCTCCTTCTCTTTCTGTGACCACTTAGGCCTGGCTGGATGGCCTCCCCAGCACAGGGGACAGGCATGGTCTTACTAAGGCCTCCTTTCCTTTTCCCCTCGTAGGTCTGAGAGGGGAACAAAACTCAAGTGCTCCTTCATTTTAGGTAGAAGGGCTTTGAGGGTTAGAGAACGCCTTAGGGAGAGAGTGTGGCTCCAAATATGGTCTGTTGTTCCAGGAGGTAATTATACCAACACTCTGGCCCTGAATATGGGATCATGGCCAACACAGCCCAGTCCCTGCCTTCCGGGGTTGTTGGGAGGCCTGGCTGGTGCATGAAACCCCTTAGGCCTTAGCCAGGTATCAGGCGCTGATGGTGCCTAGTGGATGTGCTTAGGTTGGCTTAGAGTGCCCCCTACTGGGAGAAGGCCTGAACAGCAACACAGAGCGTCCGGGTTGCTGTGCAAAAATTCTCCAGGACCGTGTACTCAACCGCTTCAGAGGACATATGCTTAGGAGGTTTGTACTTTAAAATTATTGTGAAAATATCAGCATATTAAATTGTTAATGTACAGGGATTGCATTTATTATCACTGCATGTAGTTCTTGAGGGGCTACCATGATAACATATTGACAGTATTCTGAAAGTGTAAAGGGTTCCATGAGTGTGAGGAATTTATATTGTTTTAATTAGAAATAATGTGCATTATTTATAGGACAACTTATTAGGAAGCTCAAATGTATTTATGGATGTTGATTAATCTAGAGACCATTTCTCTTTCAGAGAAGTTAAGTAATTTTTATCCTGTTGATAGAGATTGTGTCCATGCTAATGTTCCCTCTTCAGTGAGCTTTTAGGTTAAATGATGTTATGCGCCAATCCTGGATTGCGCTGACTGGGTCATGCAGTCCAGCGTTCCTGTGTAGTGGGTGCAGAAATTCAGGGGGCCTATGAGTTGCAGGCTCCGTGAGCAGGGCCAGAGATAGGGCCGCTGAAAGTCATGGTCATGGCTGGGAGTACTGTGGTCAAAAAGGACATCACTCCCTGAAGTACAAAGTTGTTTTCTCTCTGGCTACTGCTAAGCACTGATGGGACAGGAAGACTGAGGTTCTAGTTTATTTGGTCCTTTATTTATTTAAATTAAGAAAATACTTGTTTAAAGAGTTGATGTCAGTTTCCACTTTCTTATTTGTTTCTGTTCT
Organism: Stenella coeruleoalba; assembly: GCF_951394435.1. Taxonomy (NCBI): domain Eukaryota; kingdom Metazoa; phylum Chordata; class Mammalia; order Artiodactyla; family Delphinidae; genus Stenella; species Stenella coeruleoalba. The sequence goes on along the minus strand of NC_137159.1, from coordinate 11,575,052 downwards.
GTTATTCATCACAATAATTTAGTCAAGTGCCTGGGTTTATATGCATGAAATAAATTTAGTTCCTACATGCTGGGTTCTTATAAAAGAAGGGGGAGGAGGGGGGGCGTGGGGCAGGAGGAGAAAAACTAGGCGGGCACACAGAAACCACCACACAAACAAATCACCGTTCTCAAGATGGCATTTAGCGTGAGTTCCCACCGTGAGTCCATGGAGTGGGGAGTAAAAAGGTAGTAAGCACAGGACATGTTCTGATCAAATGAGGCGGGTGCAGACCTCTGGGGTTGACTACAAGGGCACTGAGTGTCGGTGAGGGTGGGGCGAATGAAGGGAATGTGCAAGGTGAAGGTAGGGGAGACAACCCAGAACACAGTGGGTCTGCGAGGGCACCGGAGAGGGAAGACTGGGGCTGGGGGCAGGTTGCGAGAGGTTCCGGGCAGTCAGAGGTGGCGAGGGCACAAGAGCCAGGCTGCGGAAGGGGTGGGGGGTGGTGGAGAGCTTTCCTCATCCTCCCTGACCTGGTCATGGGGCTGATCAAATGTTTTCACACGTGGCTCTTGAGAAGACAGGAAAGTGGCCTCTTGGTGGGCCTGGAGGACGGGGGAGGAAGTGACAGCAAACCCCACCTGCCCTTCTCCTGTCTCCCTCCTTCTCCCTAAGACTCCCTCCTCTAGGGCTGCCTTGCCCCGGAGCAGGGTCTGTACAGCCTTGCCCAGGGTCCTTGTGGCTGCAGGTGGAGGCTGGTGACTGCGGTGGCCTGATCACTCGTCTTTCCGGAGGCCAGAAGCCCCAGGGTCTCGTTGGATTTCAGGATATCAGCCCAACAGGATGATGGTGCCAACACAGTCCTAACTCAGGACCTGGGCTCAAATCGCCCACCCTCCATCACTCCAGGAAGCCCATTGTGCCCTGGGCTCCTGCCCGTGGGTCACTCCCCCAGGTAGTCACCTAGGAGAGCATGGCTTGCCCCAAACTCTTTGTGAATGGCTTCAGAGCATGAATACCCTCCATGGTGACAAGGTTTCATTATTTAAGGTTAATTTTTATTTGGGAAATAGCCAAACTTTTGTTGGCATCAAGAGTGCCCCTGTCATAAGCTAAGTGATGGAGTAGTTAGTTCATTCCTACTGCCCTGCCTGGAACTCAGAAGAATATGGTCAATCCATATTTGTTGAAATGAACCAAGAAATGAGGCAGTGGCTACAGAGGTGAGGATGCTCATTTGCTTGTGGAACTTTCAAGTAGGATCTTCCAAACTGTTAAGAGAATACTCAGATATCTTTATGTTGGTGTGTTTGATTTGGAAAATAGACAATAAAAAACCATTGAATTGTAGTTCCACTTCCAAGCAAGTAAGTACCCCAATAACCCTTCATTTTCCTCTGTGTGACAAAAAGATATTTAACCCAGTGACCAGACCTCTCTGTGTTATTTTTTTATTTAATTTTTAAATTTATTTTTATTATTTTTTTTTGCGGTACGCGGGCCTCTCACTGCTGTGGCCTCTCCCGTTGCGGAGCACAGGCTCCCGACATGCAGGCTCAGCGGCCATGGCTCACGGGCCCAGCCGCTCCGTGGCATGTGGGATCTTCCCGGACAGGGGCACGAGCCCGTGTCCCCTGCATCGGCAGGCGGACTCTCAACCACTGCGCCACCAGGGAAGCCCACCTCTCTGTGTTTTGGTTTCCTCACCTCTAAAATAAGAACAATGGAACCTGCCTCATAAGGTTGTTATGAGGATCAAAAGAGATACATTTGTCCAAAGCTACCTGGGAAGTGCTATAACGTTGCAAACCACAGTGGAGCGCACGCCCCTCATCTCCAAGTCTAAACATGCACGTGGTGAATAGTGCTGCCATGTAAGTTCCCCTTGTCCTGAAGTGCCCTTGTCCTGGCAGCAAGAGACCCAATGGGCTGCTTCCTTAGACAATAGCTCAGGTGACTGGAGCCCTTCACTAGGGAGTACAGGACTGGAGATCAGTTCCAGTGTGGGATGGTTGGTTGGTGGCATTTCCCAGTTACCCCCTGCCCTGCAGTGTGGGCGGGGCAGCGGTTCTGGCCTGCTCACTGGCAGGTGGCAAAGCCCCGTCTACCCCTAAGGCGATTGCTATGTAATCCCATCAGTGGCCAGTAGGTGGCACAAGACACCCACCATGGCCACTGGCTTTGCCCCATTCAGCCTTTCTCAGAAGGGAAAAATCTATTTCTAATCCAGCCTGGGCTTTATGGCAATGCTTAATCACATGGAAGGGAACATGCAATAACTACTGGTATTTCTGTAAACACACATGCTTAGAGCAGCTGCCAGTTGGGGATGAGGACCGAGGGAGAACACTCAGTGAGAGGTCTCCTGAGGACAGTCTATAAAAGGAAAACCCTGTGGGTTTTTAATTTAAGAGCCTCCCAGCTAACCTTTGTGACTCATCGAAAGAAACATTTTGAACCCGGATGGAGAGTGATAATACATTTTCTGGATTGTAACCTGGTCCTCCTTCTGCCCTGCCCCCTTCCCCTTCCCCCACATGGCAGGTTTCAGAAGGGCTAGGCCACAGGGCAGCACCTTCTGAACTGATGTTGGCTTATTTTCCTGTTCTTTGATCCTGGCAAGTTGCCTGCTTCTCGGGTTCATCCTTTCTCTGGAGGAAAGTTGATTTGAATCTCATTCTGCCATTAATAAAATTGGCACCAGATGGATGTGAAACTGAAGAGGAGACACATCACAGCAACACAAAAAGTGTAATCTGGTCAACCCTGGGGGAGTAAGGATTGGGTGCTTTTAATTTTAATATGTGTGGACACTTTAAAAAATTGTGGTGAAATACACCACATAAAATTTACCGTCTTAAGCATTTTAAGTGTATAGTTCAGTGGTATTTAATACATTCATATTGTGTAGTCATCACCACCATCCATCTCCATAGGTTTTCCTCTTATGAAATGGAAACTCTGTATCCATTAAACACTAACCCCTCATTTTTCCCTCCCTGCAAACCCCGGCAACTACCATTCTACTTTCTGTCTATGAATTTGATTACTCTAAGTACCTCATATAAATGGAATCACACAGTATTTGTTCTTTTATGTCTGGCTTGTTTCACTTAGCATAATGTCCTCAAGGTTCATCTATGTTGTAGCAGGTGTCAGAATTTCCTTCCTTTATAAGGGTGAATGCTATTCCAATATATATATAGACCACGTTTTGTTTCTCCCATCCTCTGTTGATGGATACTTGGATTGCTTCCACCTTTTGGCTATTGTGAATAATGCTATGAACGGGGGTATACAAATATCTGTTTGAGACCTGCTTTCAATTCTCATGGGTATATACTCAGAAGTGGAATGGCTGGATCATGTGGCTCTATTTTTAATTTTTTGAGGAACTGCTACATTGTTTTCCATAGTGGCTGCACCATTTTACATTCCCATCAACAGTGCACAAGAGTTCCAATTTCTCTATATCCTTGTCAACATGTATTATTTCTTTTTTTTTTTTTTTTTTTAGAGTAGCCATCCTAATGGGTGTGAGGTGGTGTGTGGACACTAGAAGCTAAGTTTGTTTTTTCTAGGACTTTCTTTTGAGTGGGCTAGGCAACCTGATAGCTTCTTATGAAGGTGGTCTTGCGATAAAGAAGTTCTCTCCCCCTGTGCCATCTCCTCAGAGCATCCAACCACGGAGCTCTTCGTGTACATCTACACCCCAGGGACCCACTAGAGAGCAGCTTCATTTGGCCCAATCTTAGGTCACTGGAATTTCTTGAGGTGTCACCAGGCTAGTGCTGAAGAGGACGCAGCTACAGGTCCTCTGAGGACAGGAGCGAGGCAGGCTGATTTGCTAACTGCACTGTGTCACCCTCCTGCCCCCCACACGGGTGGCAGGTCCCAGGAATCCCTTCCTCACCGAGCCCCTCCCTGGAATAGGACCAGGGAGGTTGGGAAGCTTGAAGTCCTCTGCCTGGCCACCATACTCTCAAGGCGTTTGCAATATGCAATAACATTGCCAGGGACACAGCGCACGCCCATTTATCCAAAGTGGGGCAGCGGTCACCAGAAGTGTCTGCCCACAGCACCCTTCAGTCACCTGCCAAACATTCTCTGGGGGTCAACTGCATATATTGTGGGTTGGCCTCTGATTTCTAGATTCATTCATCTCAAAAACTTTTCTTGCACATCCCCTAGGAGCTACATTGTGGCAGACACAAGTCAGTAAAAGGCAGTCTGCCCTCACAGAGCTGAGAATCACGGAGGGGGAGACCCGCAGGGCGGGTGTAATAAGCTTTTCCGTGAAGGGTCAGGGTGCTTGGTGAGGTGGGCTGGCTGGGTGATGCCCTCGGGCAGGTGCGCACCTGAGTCCCACGTTGGCCACGTATTTGCTCTGTGAACTTGGCAAAAACGAGAGTGATGATAGCTACTTTGGAGCTGCTGCAAGGTTTGAACGAGCTAATGATGCATGTAGAAGCCTCTGGAACAGAAGCGGAGGTGCTTTTCAGTGTTGTCACTCTTTCCTCTGGACGTCTGCTTAGCATAAGGTTGGGGAGAGAGGAGAAAGTTCAGGGTATGAGAGCGATAGCGTGACTTCTGCAGCTGCACCCAGCGGACAGCCCACAGTGACGGCTCCCTGGCAGACAGATGGACGTGCTCCCTGCAGTGGGGAGTGAGAGGCAGCCAGAGAGGAGCCCCAGCTCTGGGACTCTTTGCCATCCCCCTGGCCCCCCCACCCCGCCCCGCCGGTCAGGGATAAGTCCCTGCACAAGAACTGCCACTTTCTGATTAAACTGGGGTTTGGACTTCGGAAGGTCTCAGCCTTTCAAGAGAAGGCTGTTCCCAGATTTCTGCTGTGTTCCTGCAGTCAGCCAACAGCCGAGCTGCCCAGAGGCAGGTGCAACTCATTCAAGTGCAGGAGAATTCCAGTTTTATTATTAAAAAAAAAAATCACATCATTCATCGAGCATTGGAAACTTTAAGACGTTTGTTGGCTGATAAGTAATGGGTTGTTTATGGGTAATGGCTTGTTATTAAATGGAAGCTAATAACTTCTGGAAGGTTGTTCCAGTAATCATCTTGGTTAACAGTTTATCGTTTGAAATATCTAATAACATTGCCAGGGACATGGCGTATGCACATTTATCCAAAGGGAGCAGGCGTCTCCCTTTCTCTGATTTCATCTCATTCTTTCTTTACAACACACCCGTGTCACAGCATGGTGCCCCATTTTACAGATGGGGAGTTGGAGGCTGAGGCTAAAGGCACAGGAAGGCTGGGGGGCGAATGGCTGGAGCAGACCTGGGGGGGGGTCTCGAGGATGCGCTCATTTTGGTCATGGCTTCCCACAGCACACGCATCCCTAACCCTGGTCGGTTGGCCTCTGTCTTTGCCGGTAGTTGTTGATCTGAAATAAATAGATGGCCGGATATTTCTCCAGCAAAGATGGGTTTATCAGGAATCACCACAGAATTGCAATTTGGGATCTGCAACCATGGTGAGCCACACGGAAGTCTCCCTACAGCAAGAGAATGAGGATGCTTTTATAGAGGGGAAGAGGAAGTTGAGAGGGTTATAGTAAACAAGGAGTCCATGGCTTTTCATTGGCTGAGTCCTCACCAGGAAAGAAGAGGCGTTTTTCTTCTTCCCGTTGGGCTGTGTGCTATGGTTGCAGGGCGTGAGAGCTCCCCCTTCTGGTCTCCTGCCTCTACTTAATTCAGGTATCTCTTGATTCATTTTACAGTTCTGAGATACGCTTGCTGGTGTTTGAGAAGCTCCCTTTCCAGGAGAGAAGCTCAGCTTCCGGGCAGGCAATTTAAAATACAACCTAGTTGTGTCTATGGGTATAGAATGCAGGCAGAGAGCAGTGAATGCAGATCCAGCTTGGCCACTCATGAGCGAACGACCCTGCGCATTTTCCCCTGTAGCTTATATCTTTTGTTAACTAACCAAAGACAGGATATGATTGGCCATTTCTTCTCCTGGAGGGGCTACAGAGCAGAGAACCCTCCTTCCTCCCAAGGCTGAGGAGCGTAGCCCTTGGGGGGAAGAAGGACAGAAGGTAGAGTAGGCAGAAGTAGAGTAGGGGAAGCTCGTTTGACCCGGAGCCCTGGGAAATGCGAAGGTTGTAGATTCTTTGCTGAGTCGGGGCATTAGCTATCCTCCTCTATTTTTGCAAATTCCCTGGAGTTTGGTTGCAAATGGCCCAGCACCTTCTTGTGGCTTGTGAAATCAGGAATGTGGGCAGAGTTCAGCAGAGACTGAGGGCCACGGCTGGGGGTGCCTCACAGCCCTTTCATGCCTGGCTGTGGCAACCTTTAATTTGGGGACTCTTGCGGTATTGTTGGTGTTATTTGGGGTTTTGGCTTCAAGAAAATCTGTGATGCTGTCGTTGTTATTTCGCAAAAATTGGTAGCAACGGTTGGCATGTAATGTGGTAGCGTTGGTCGTCCTGTGTTTGCCCAACACCTTCCAGGACAGTGAGGTGGGGGAAGGGAGTGCGGTCAGTTTGCTGACCTGCAGACTCCCACCGTGGGCACTTCACATGCCTGCTCAAGAATCTTCCCAGGCTCAGGGCATGTGTCAATTTGAAAAAATAACATAGATGACCTTCATTGTTTGCCCCCGAAAGAAGCAGCTTCATGGTTTGTTTTCTAGCGAGGAACAAAGAGAGAAGTTTGGTTCTCTAGAATCTGACCAGGCTCTATGGGATGACGCATCTCAGTACTTACATCTGCTGTGTTCCTGTCCCTCTGACTTTCACAGACTCGTCTTATTCCTTTGAGCTACAGATGCTCGTGGCGCTTACGCCTTGGGATCCTTCGTGTTTTTTACGGCCAGTTTCTAAAGATCATGCTGGCCTTTCTTTAGTGGTCCAGGAACTCACAGGGTTAATCCTTGGGGCAATGTTCCCCTCTGGGCACCTGCATGACCTGCTCCATCTTCACCTGTGATCACCTGGGGTGCACCCCTCCTCTCTGGGGGCCCCTCTTCTGTGGGGTGACGGAATGCATCCCCTCTGGGGTGGATCGCTTTATGTCTGTCTGCTTTTCCTGGGACACATCAGTGGCCAGCCTGTGGATCCCATTCTGGCTTTCTGAAGGTGTGCCCTGACGTAGACCACCTTTTTCTAGCAAGGACGGGACACCAGGGATTCCCTCCCGGCCTCTCGTTCCATGTAACCACAGCTTTGTGCCGGAACAGAGGTGCAGACAGCAAGTTTGTTAAAGAAGGACAGGGACAGAGTCTATAGACTGATTTTTTGGAGAACGGAGGTGGGGACCTTTAAAAAGTATTGAGATGTAATTTGTGTAACAGAAAATCAACCCATTTTAAGAGCACCCTTAATGAATGTTGGTGATTATACATAGTTGTCTAACTACCGCCACAATCGAGATACAGAACCCTCCTTTGCCCCAAGAGGTCCCCTTTAACCTCTTTGGAGTCATCCCCACCTTGGCCCCGGCAACAAGTGACCTGTTTTTTTATCACTATGGTTTTGCCTTTTCTAGAATTTCCGATAAATGGAATCAAGCAGTGTGTAGTCTTTGCACGTGGCTTCTTTCCCTCAGCGGAATCTGTCTGAGGCTTGTCCTCTCGGGTATCCGTGGTTGTTCCTCTTTTTTGCTGAGTGGCTTTGCACTGTCTGGACGCACCACCATTTGACTTTACTCGATGGACATTCAAGGTGTTTCTGGTTTTGGGTGATGAGGAATAAAGTGGTTGTGACCATTCATGTACAGGTCTTTGTGTGGACTTGTGTTTTCATTTATCTTCGGTCTACCGGGTCGTGGGGTAGACGTATATTCAACTTTGTAAGGTACTGCCCAACAGTTTTTCAAGGTGACTGTAGCAATTTGTTTCCCAAATGGGTACTTTTAGTCTGGGACATATAACTGGTCTTCCTGACGTCCACGGGTCCCTATCTGTACAATGATTTTCGAGAAGTTTATTGGATCCACATGTAATTAAGGTATGTGGCTTTTAGGCAAAAGATGATTACATATCTCTGGATGGGATGACCCCAGTGTTGAACTCTCAGCACTGTGCAAAGGTCTGTGTTGTCCTCCCGAGAAAACCAAATACATCTCGCCACAGTCCGTGCGAGAGTCAGGCCTTCTGAGCGTCCTTCCAGCTCTCGTGTGTCAGCTTTGCGTGTGTACCTCACATGCAAGTTTCAAGTTCACCCTGTGTTGAGATCATGCCTGAGGGCAAGAGGGAAAAATATCTGTGGCTGTCAAATCGGGTGGGAAGTGATTAACCGTGGAGATTCTGAGCCTCGCGGAACTCTTTTGTTCCCTGACCTTTATCTCACCTGCGGCAGGGGCAGGCTGGGTCAAGTTTAAATCCGAGATGACAAGTGTCTGAGGCTAAGCAAGGTTTCTGCTGAGTGCTTGCTTGGGGTCAATGGCTCTGTGTCTCCCACCTGGTGAAAACTGACTCCCAGTGAAAAAAGGAGCTCTGGGGCTGAACCACTTGCCTTGGCTTGGGGCTAGAACTCCCTACATGGTTTTCAGAGCTCTTTGGGTGTGTTGAGGGCCTCCCGGTTTCCGCAGCACCTGAGTCACTGCTGTATGTTGGAAGCCCCTTGCTCGCGGCGCCCCTGGACCTTGCAAAGTGCAAAACGGTTGCTTCTCTAGAAGTTCGGCCAATTTTTCTTTTAAGACTTAAACAAAAATGTATGGGACTTCCCCGGCAGTCCAGTGCTTAAGACTCTGTGCCTAAACTGCAGGGGACGCGGGTTCCATCCCTGGTCGGGGAACTGAGATCCCACATGAGGCGTGGGGCGGCCAAAATAAATAAATAAACTTATTGGCTCAAGTAACTGAAAAGTCGAAGGGAGATTTGACCCAACCTGATCCAGGCGTTTGAGTGGATATTTCCTCCTCTTCTTTGCCAGCTCTGTGCTAGCTTTTTTTTTTTTTTTAATCTTAGAAATGTTTTATTATTTTCATTATTGTAATAAAATATACATAAGTCAAATTTGCCATTTGAACCGTTGTTAAGTGTACAGTTCAGCGACATTAAGTACCTTCACATCGTTGGGCAGCATCACTTTCTCCTTCCCAAACTGAGATCCTACCCACTAAACAATAACTTGTATATTTTGTGGCAGGTGCGTACCATGTCCGTGGTCCCGTTGCGTCTCGAATCACGTGATTTGTGGCATTTAGACAGTGTCACTTATTCATCACTAGGTAAAATTTGGCCTCTGAAGAAAAGCCTTCTTCACACTGTCCTCAATTCTCAGGATGCCACCTCACTTTTTCACCATTTTTGAGACCGTGGTAGCTGTAGAACCCCTGGTTTATTTATGGCTCAATAGTGGGAATCCAAGCATCTTCTGGGGACACACGTGGAGGTTAAGGCCCAGGGTCAAGTTTAGGTGGGGTTCACTCCATCTAAACCCTTGTTTGGGGGCAGGGGGATTACCTCTATTTTTCCACTGAGAACAGTGACCAGACACCAGGAAATGTCACGCCATGAACCTCTGGATTATAGCTCATTTTTGTAAAGGTATGTGGGTCCTGTCCCAATGTTGGAAGGCCCTGGTAGGCACACCCATCGGTCCCATGGCCGATGGCAGGCCCTCACTGGCACACAGTCCTCCAGCCTCCAGGTGCCAAGTCTTTCCTGGGGTCAGCTTCTCTTGTCACCTCCGCGGGTCTCAAGGTCCCTGACTGCCCTGGTGTGTGCTTTGATGTGCCCCTGCTTCCCTTAAAACCCGGCTTTCAGAATCTCTCTGAAAGAGAACAGCGTACAATATTACCTAATTTGTCTTTAATCCAGTAGTCCTAGGATAATCCCGGAGAGGCAAGTGGTCGCCTGTACACACCCAGGCTTACTCTATAAAGACCATGTTGGGAAACGACAATATTTTTCTGTTTTAAAATCAGTAGGTTTGGAAGGAGCTGGGAAACTGCGGGGTTTAGTTACAAAATGACTGTAATTGTGGGAGAAGTATTTTCTTTCAATTTTGAAACTCATTGAACAAGATATACAGTTTAGAAATAATTTACAGTTGGAGGAAGGCTCTTTCATCCAAGGCGGGCGGCCAGGGGACACTTCTCCCGGTTGGAAGGGTGGTTGAGGGGGTGATGGAGGGGGCCCCAGGGGAACCTCATCTTGTTCTCACCCAACTTCGACGCAGCCAGGCGAAGTGGAAAGTCATGGTGTGGGAAGAGAAAGCCCCAGTTTTTTTCTCTCCCGAGGACGCTGGGCTGAGCACAGGTTATCAGGTGGGCGCTGCAGTGGGCCACCAAGGGGCATGGGTCACCGAGGGCGCCATGACGGGTGGTCCTTCCCTTTGCCCACACGGCTCTCATCGGCGTTATGAACGAATGTCTACTGAAGGCCACGTGGCGCTGAACACCATGGAAGCAGGACACAGAGATGCAGGCCTCACCCTCGCTAGGAGAGAGGGAGGCCCCTGTCACAGGATGATATACAACTGGTGCCTGGTCAGTGGTCAAGGTCACAGGTCTAGGCCTGGCCAGGGGAGGGGATATCATGGGGGGCTCCGTGGGGCAAGGGTTACAGCAGCTCTTATGGGACGGACGGGGCTTGGACAGTATTGGATGGTTTAGTAGGAATGAGTCAAGCAGAACAGAGGGGCTGCCTCTCCTAGAGAGACAAACGGCGTGAACCAGCCACTGGTGTGGGTGGGGCGTGGTGTGTGTGTGTTCGGGGTGTGCGGGAGGGCTGGGACTGGCCCTGATGGAGGCTACCCGGGGGAGGAGGGACGTGGGCTTGCGGGGACTGGAGGATGACCAGACTCTGAGAGCCAAGCGTTTGGACAACGGGGTGTCTTGGATGGTTCCGGAAGGTGAATATTGAAGCCTTGTTTTAGACAAACATGCTAGAGGCGCCCAGGCCGATTCGAAGGGCTTTCCCCGCTTTCTCTGCTCCCCCTCTAAGTGGGCAGTGGAGCCTGCCTTTAGATTCCTTCTAAATGCTGTCGGCTTCCATCTGTCCACCAGCAAACATCTGTGTTCCGTCAACGATCTGAGTATCAGACACATACACAGCTGAGTCTTGAACGACAAGGGGATTGGGGTGCCTCGTGTAACTTTACAGTCTGGCCCCCAGTCTCCTTGGATTCAGCCAGTTGTGTAGGACTGTAGCATGTATATATTGAAAAACATCTGTGTATGAGTGAACCCGTCCCGTTCAAATCCTTGTTGTTCAAGGGTCAACTGTACTACAACATGCGGCGTGTGTTTGTGTGCGCGTGCGCCTGCCTGCATGCAAGTACCTCAAATACCAGCTACATGCTCTGTGCTGTCCTGTGTAAGCCTCTAGTCCGGAGTCTCCCCTGAACTCAAGACACATATAGCCTGCTTCACATCTCCACCTGGACCTCTCAGTCATCGTGAACTTGACACACCCCTTAACGAGCTCCCTGCCTGCTCCCCCCCCCCCCCACCCCAGCCTGCTCTTCCTCCAGGCCGCCCTCCCAGCACTCCATTCTCCCAGCTACTCAGGGTGAAAACTCTGAGTCATCTCTGACACTTCTTTCTTTCACACCTGACACCTGATTCATCAGTGATCCTGTTGGCTCCCCCTGTGAAATATATCCAGAATCCATCCACTTCTCCCCACCTGGCACTCAAAGCCACCCTCACGCCCCATCTGGACCACTGCAAGTGATGGCCAGCTGGACTCCCTGCTTCTCCCCACTGCAGGCCGTCCTCACCATCCTCTAAAAACAAGTCAGGTCATTTCACTCCTCTGCTCAAAACCATCAAATGGTTGCCCTTTCCCCTCAGTGTAATATTCCAGGTGCTTACAAAGCTCTCCATGGTCTGGTCTGTGTAGCTTCACCTCTGACCCAGATCACTCTGCTCACTTTCTCCTCATTTACCAGACAGCTGGACATCCCTTAATCAGCGAGCACACACCCGCCCCAGGGCCTTTGCACCAGCTGTTTTCTCTACCTGGAACACTTGCCTTCTGATATCTGCATGGCTAGCTCTTTCATCCCCTTCAGTTCCCTCACCACAGAGTGGGAGGAACTCTCTATAAAATAATAGCTCTGTCTCCATCATTCTTTTTTTTTTTTTTTTAATAACCAAGAAATAAGCTTCATATCATGGGGTCTTTATTAAAATACCAAAACACAGGAGAACTTTTAATGAAACATTTCTATTCCAGGGACTTGCCCAAGTATTTAAAATAAATTTCTAGTTCTCCTGAGTTTACAGAAGGATTTCATCTACTTTTGCAGTAATGAGGATAAGAAACCAGCTCTTATCTAAGAAATTTTGTGAGCATTTGCAATAAAATAACCCTCTATCATTCTTTTATTCCTTAACTAACCCTGCCTGTTTCTGTTTTACTTATCACCACTTGACATTATTCTTGTGAATTGTTTGTCTCCCTGCTCTTAAGGAAATATGTGAGAGCAAAGAACTTTGTCTTATTTTCTGATGATCACCAGAACTTTGAACAGTTCTGGCATTTGGAAGCTGCTCAGTAAGTGTTTGCTGGATGAATTAATTTGTTAGCGGTATTGGGGGGTCTGGACTGGGAAGACATTGTGTACTATTGTGGTAATCTCCACGTGGTATGGTAAAGGCATAGACTGGGGGGGGGCTCAGGGGTGTAAAGGAAGGAATAAATGGAGAAAGGGTATTTATTTATTCATTTTTCTTTTCCATTATGGTTTATCACAGGATACTGAATATAGTTCCCTGTGCTCTGCAGTCGGACCCTGTTGTTTATCCATTCTGTATATAATAGTTTGCATCTGCTAACCCCAAACTCCCAACCCATCCCTCCCTGACCCGCTTACCTCCTTGGCACCTGCAAGTCTGTTCTCTGTATCTGTGAGTCTGTTTCTGTTTCGTAGATAAGTTCATTTGTGTCCTATTTTAGATTCCACATATAAGTGATATCGTGTGGTATTTGTCTTTCTGACTTACTTCACTTCGTATGATAATCTCTAGGTCCATCCATATTGCTGCAAATGGCATTATTTCATTCATCTTTATGGCTGAGTAATATTCCATTGTATATATGTGCCACATCTTTATCCATTCACCTGCCGATGGACACTTAGGTTGCTTCCATGTCTTGGCTATTGTAAATAGTGCTGCTATGAACATTTTCTTTTGGATGTATCTTTTCGAATTACAGTTTTGTTTGGATATATGCCCAGGAGTAGGATTGAAGGGTCATATGGTAGCTCTGTTTTTAGTTTTTTGAAGAAAAAACCTAAAACTTACAATAAAACTCCGATGTTACAGTTTTATTGTACCATAGAATATTAACCAGTTTTGTATGTAATTTAGTGCAATGAACTGAGTTTGTGTCCCCCGCGAATTCACGTTGAAATCCTAACCCCCAAGATGAGAGTATTAGGATGCGAGGCCTTTAGGAGGTGATTAGGTCATGGAGATGGAGACTTGTGCTCTTATAAAAGAGACCCCAGAGAGCTCCCTCACCCCTTCTGCCATGTGAGACAAAGTGAGAAGACAGCTGTCTATGAATCAGGATGGGGTCCTCACCAGACGCTGTATCCGCTGGTGTCATCATTTTGGACTTCCCAGCTTCCAGAAGTGGAAGAAATAAATTTTTGTTGTTTATAACCTCCTTAGTCTACGGTATTTTGTTATAGCAGCTGAACAGACTAAGACACTTAACTTATCTCAGCATTTTCTTTCCAACTGACTCTACATCTCTGCTCTTCAAATGCTCTGAGAAGCAGCTTTCCCATCCCGTTGATTCCCTCATTAACGGGTTGAATAAATGTGCTTAGTATATATATGAGGGTATGAGAGCCACGTTTCTAATATTTTGAAAAGGATGCTTTGCTAGAGGAGATAAAAAGTGCTAGTTATATAAACCCAAAGCTACAAAATGTCAATGTTGCAGAATATGTGTAAAAGACATAAACCACTTTTCCCCCGTATTTCTATGTTTAGCATATATTTCTCATGGAGGACTGTTCAAAAGGTGGGGAGAGAACATTGCTGTCAATTCAAGACCAGCCATTTTCCTCTGCTCACTCACTTCCTGTTTTCTTTTAATAAATTGTCTTTAAAAACATGAAGAATTTACTCTCCTACACTGTTGGTGGGAATGTAAACTGGAGCAACCGCTATGGAGAACAGTATGGAGGCTGCTTAAAAAACTAAAAATAGAGCTACCATGTGATTCAGCAAGCCTACTCCTGGGCATATATCCAGACAAAAGTCTAATTTGGAAAGATACATGGGCCCCAATATTCACGGCAGCACTGCTTACAGCAGCCAAGACATGGAAGCAACCTAAGTGTCCACTGACAGAGGAATGGATAAAGAAGATGTGGTACATATATACAATGGAATATTACTCGGCCATAAAAAAGAATGAAATAATGCCATCTGTAGCAATGTGGATGGACCTAGAGATGGTCATACTAAGTGAAGTAAGTCAGAAAGAGAGAGACATATCATATGGTATCACTCATACGTGGAACCTAATTTTTAAAAAATGATATAAATGAACATGTTTACAAAACAGAAACAGACTCACAAACATAGAAAACAAACGTATGGTTACCAAAGGCGAAAGGAGGGGAGGAGGGATAAATTGGGACATTGGGGTTGACATATGCACACTATTATATATAAAATAGATAATCAACAAGCACATACTGTATAGCACAGGGAACTATATGCAATATCTTGTAATAACCTATAATGGAAAAGGATCTGAAAAAGAATAGATATATAACTGAATCACTTTGCTGTACACCTGCAACTAACACAACATTGTAAATCAACTATATGTCAATAAAAAACCAAACAAAAACAAAAAAACATGAAGAACGTGACCCAGCTGTGAGTCCTGGCTGGGCCCTGCCAAGGCCGTAGTTGAGATGGGGGTGCGCTCTGCCAGGACACCTCCTCCACCACCTTCTGGGGTCCCAAACCAGATCTTGCGGTTTGCTTGTGGGGCAGGGGCGCCGGGCTGGGAGTGAGGAGGTGTGAGTCCTTCCATCTTGCATCAGTTAGGAGATGGAAGATCTTAGCAGAGCTGCCGTGTGCAGCAATGCAGAGGTTGAGGCTCCCCAGTATTCTACACGTCCCTCTTCTCTGGGGTCGGTGCCCCCTGGAGGCGCCCCCGTTCTGCCCCAGATCTAGCTCTGTCTGCAATTCACACCAAGGTTGCGCATAACTTCTTTTTATCACTGTGGGCCTTCGTTTCCCCCTAAGGGCCAAAATGGAAAGCTTACCTCCTTTATCTACCTCCTGGAGATGTGGAGACAAATGAGAGAAAGAAAACTTATGTGGAAAAAACTGAAAAATGTTACCCAGAAGTTGGAAATAAGGATAAAGGATGACTCCGTGTCCTTTCAATGTCCTACCAGAAAAACCTGCTTTGTAAGTATCGTTACTCCAGATGGGAGAAATCCATGGGGGCTTCAGTTGTGGGGTCCTCATCACCGAGACCATCCTTTTATCTTTAGGGGGGTGGTGGCAGGAGGATAGGGGCTATAGCGATCTAGAATCGGTCTCCTTTTGCATTTCCTCGGGCCCAAAGTTGAAACAGGGTTCCGTTCTACGAACCTCTGAAAGTGGTTCTTCTTTGTCTAAAACCATTTACCGAACATTAAAAAAAATCACCTGTGAGGAAAATAAAACTGAGGGGGCCTGGCTATACTCTCGGTCCTTGAGCTTAAGTTTCTGAAGCTGTCCAGATGGCGGGGGCTCTGGTAGAAGTTGGTTCCCCCAGGGGAGTTCGTTTGAGGCATGGATCCACTTTCCTGGCGGGGAAGGGCTGCAGCCCAGAGCCGACAGGACTGGACCAGGTGCGGGGTTACTCCGTGAGTCCATGACAGACTCTGGCCTGAGAGCCGTCCGTCCTAAGGTTCAGGGGAATCGTGGAACATGCTGTTTTGTGGAGACACCTTCTCTTTCTCAGTGTTGCAACTTTTAAGGGTATTTGTGTCCTGGGTCTCATTTAAAATGCTCCTTTTTACAAGGTGCTTTTGTTCGGAGCAAAATCCACGGATGGTGTGTTTCTAACCTGCTGTGTTGTTCACCTCCTGGAAAAATGGGCTTGTTTTGCATTATTGACTCAGTGGAAAATATTACCTTGGTGGGGATGGAGACGGGGTTACCATTTTAAGAAATGTTTTTTTAATTAAAAAAAATTTTTTGGGGCCGTGCCACAGGCCACGTGGGATCTTAGTTCCCCAACCAGGGATCGAACCTGCGTCCCCTGCCTTGGAAGGGTGGAGTCTTAACCACTGGACCGCCAGGGAAGTCCCGGGGCTACCATTTTTGAAATAACTACCTAGGTTTACCTGTGCAGGTAGAATGCAGCATCTCCTATTAACCACAAATGGATTTTGAAAATTTACACAGAATGTGATAAATGCAATGGGGATGACTTCTCTCCCCTTCCCCATTCCTTCCTGGGACCTATATGTATGTAGCTACCCTCCCACACCCCAACACACACAAGAGGACATTTTTGAAATATGACGCGATACTACAAAGAGGCTCTTTTAGCATAAAAGCAGAGAGGAACCCTGCTCTGGTGAGTTTAATTTTGCAGTCTGATTGTCTTGTGGTTACTCTACCCTGAAGCTAGACCACAGTGAGGGCCTCCATCTCCCCACCCGACCACACCAAAGTAGGGGAAGGGGCCACGGGGAACAAAAGAAGAGCTCCCCCCCCCAGCGCCCACGAGAGGGTGACCACAGGAGCCTGGCTTGGGGTGGGCAATGACTGCTTCCAACGCCCCCGTCCCTGTGGGTGCTGTAAGGGTTGGAACGTATGGCCTGATGTGAAGTAAAGGGCGGTCCTGTGCATCCATCTGGGCTCTGAGTGTGCTTGAATAGTTACCAGCAAAGTAAACCGTTGGAGATGGACGATTACCCTCTCCCGGCCAATTGGTGGCAGCGTGCTTGGTGACATGGCTGGCCAGTCAGACATATTTCCACCGAATAGCCCTGCGAGGAGGGAATGTTGCTTTGACCTCGTT
This sequence comes from Stenella coeruleoalba, assembly GCF_951394435.1. Classification (NCBI taxonomy): domain Eukaryota; kingdom Metazoa; phylum Chordata; class Mammalia; order Artiodactyla; family Delphinidae; genus Stenella; species Stenella coeruleoalba. The sequence continues at coordinate 11,558,099 of NC_137159.1, read as the reverse complement.
GTAGCTCACTTCTCTCCCCCCGTGCCCTTCACCACCTATCTATCCCGCTAGTAATCTTCTAAGTTAAATTTTAAAAGTGAGTTCCCTGGGGCTTCCCCGGTGGCGCAGTGGTTGAGAGTCCGCCTGCCGATGTAGGGGACGCGGGTTCGTGCCCCGATCCGGGAGGATCCCACATGCCGCGGAGCGGCTGGGCCCGTGAGCCATGGCCGCTGAGCTTGCGCGTCCGGAGCCTGTGCTCTGCAACGGGAGAGGCCACAGCAGTGAGAGGCCCGCGTACCGCAAAAAAAAAAAAAAAAAAAAAAAAAGTGAGTCCCTTGAGGCCGTGTTTTGGAAACTGTGGATTCAGTGAAAAAGGCAGCTCCCTGGGTTTTGATGGTCTTTCTCTCTTGTTTTTCAGAAGGAATGAAATAATTCATTATAGGCTGAGAACTGGCTGGCCATATAGGTTCTGTGGTTGGAGGGTCTGGCTTGGATGTCAGGCCGGCGTGGGCTGGGATGCTAGCTATGCCTGGGGCCCTCAGGTGCTTCCTATGGTAGTTGAAAACCATCCTTTTGTGTCTGCTCCCCAAGTAAAGCACCGAGCTCTGGGTCTGGCTCCTGGGGAGGGAGTTCTAGTCCCGGAGGTCATGATTCCCATTTTGCTGGGCAACGTGATACACTAGTCGCGCTAAGTCAGTACCGCAGGCCTTGGAGGAAGACCAGGATGGAGCCTTGATGGAGAGAAGAATGTTCTCAACCTTGGCTCTAACAGGCAGGAGCACAGAGCTCCCCAAGGCCTCAATCAGGAAGACCGTGGGGCGGGACACCCTGGGGCCCCGGGCTCTCTGGAAGCTCCGCCTCCTTGGTCCAAATTGGTTACCTACCCAGACTGAGCAGGGGCTCGTGGCAGAGGGTGACTCAGGGGGAGCAGCTTGGGGTAGAGGTGCACAACCACTGCCAGGAATGAAAGAGGGCGTGGGAGGGAAACACAGGCCCTGATGCCTTGGAGTGGGTTTTGAAATTGGTGGGTGAATTACTTGTTCGTCTTTTGAGGTGCGTCAGCTGACTCAAGTGGTCTTACAAAGCCAGCCCTGCCTCTTTCACTTCAACGGGCTCTTGGATTTTGTGGATGACCAGATCACAGTCTTCTAGGAGAATACTTCTGAGGTGGACTCAGTAAGACTCGAGTAGTATTCGGGGCGGGTGAGATGCGAGGGAGGAGGACTTGCCCTCTGGAAGCGCTCTGACCGCAGCAGTGCGCCCTGTCTGCCCATCCCGGTGTCTCCGTGGCATCCTCGAGGCCAAGGCCCCTGGGGGAATGTTTGAGCTCTAACTGGAAGCATTTGCCTTTAACTCAGCCCTGAAGGTACTTAGAGAGAATCTAATTTTTTACCCTTTTTTCCCCAGAAATTTCAGATATTCTTGAAAACATGGCATCATATACTATATATAATATGTACTTTCCTTGCCATATGAGATATCTCAGAAAACACAAAACCAATCCTACGCTAAAAACTTCCGTTGACTCTGACATGATGAAAACACATCTTCTGAAAACCTCAAGCTTTCTCTATAGCCTTCCAGTCCCAATAGCTGTAATTCCTTATTCTTCTCATCACTATTTTCTAATTTCCTTCATCATCATGGGCTTTATCATCGGCAATTTTTCTTAATCAAGCTTCAAATTTACAAAACTTTCCTTTACGCTTCAGCGGAGCAATTTGGAAGACATTGTCCGCAACGCGAGGAAAAGAATCTAGGCCAATCCAAACTCAAAGAATGTTAGAGGAGTCTTAGATGCTTTTGATTTTTTTCCCCAATTTTTTCCGATGCTTTTTCATGATAAGCTTCCTTTGTTTTCATCAGTGCTTTGCCTTATTCTCACATATTTTGATTTTTTTTTTTTAAATCAAGCTACCAGATTGATATGACTGTCCTGAATGCAGAGGTTCTCTTGAAGCAGTTTCATCACTTGCTATTGATAAACTTATCACAACCAAGTCCTTCTATCAGAGGACCGGTAACTTCAGATGCAGTCAGAGCTGTTGTCAATGTTAAAACATCAAAATCCATCCTCTGAGGGTTCTCCTGATGTTTGGCGTCAAATGCTACTTCCCTCGCTCTGCAGGCCTCCGCAGATTGCCTGCAGCCTCCTCCAGGCTCCTGGATTCTGCCTGGAGCAATCGGATAATGAATTCCTAAGACACTAAGTGGGTGATGGAGGCTGAGATTCTGCAAAGCGGCCAGGCCTGGGCGGTTCAGGGACCCGGGCCTGGGTGTGTCCTCAGCGCCCGCTGCCTCTGCCGTCAGGCCTTCCCTGGCATCCTCAGGGTGCCTTGTGCAGGCTCTCGCCTGCTTCTGCCTCCTGGTACTTGCGGGATATTGCTGCTGCAGGCAGCTGGGCTCTCGGGGTCAGCTTGTCCCTTCCCAGAATACCTGGAATAAGAGGACAGCACGACTGTGGGTGTGCACATGCCCTAGCGCATCTCTGTAGACTTCTGTAATGTTTGCATGAGTGAGGACTTATCTATTACTTGAATATTTAATAAGTACATAAAAAGAAAACACTTGTATAAGAATAAAGGGAGAGAGAGTATGTAGCGGGCCCAGCAGAGGGTCGAGTTGCCCTTGGTGAGTCCCCTTCCAGAGCGGGCCTTGTGCGTCTGGGAAGGCTGCTCTACCTTGACTCAATGCTGGAAACACCGGCCTCCTAGCTGCCGAGAATCTGATGCTCATTTTAAAAAAAAGGTTTTTACATTTTTTTGGTCACACCACGTGGCATATGGGATTTTAGTTCCCTGACCAGGGATCGAACCCACACCCCCTGCATTGGAAGCACAGAGTCTTAACCACTGGACCGCCAGGGAAGTCCCCGATGCTCATTTTTTTGCTGTAGCTGGTGCTGTCCTGGATCTGTCAGAGCCTGACTGCGGAGCTGGAGGAGGGTTATTCCTTAAGGCATCTCTGCCTCTCCTCCCGGACTCACCCACCTAACCAGGGTGGCCTCTCTGAGAACCCAAGGCAAGCGCCGGACCAGCTCCCATTGAAGAGGCAGTGCGTCTGCACAGCCGGCCTGACAGCTTGGACCCATGGGTCTGGGTTAAGAGCTTGTGTCTCAGGGAAGTGCCTGTTCCTTGAGCAATGAGATCTGCCCTCCGTCCTCCTTCACCCAGGCGTGTGGAGCCGGGAACCCCCAGCAACAGAAAGCAGGCTGGTGACGCTCAGGGTGAACATAGGACGGCCCTGGGCCACCAAAGGTGGCTGGAGCTGCAGGATGGCTGCTGCCGGCAGGACTCCAGGCAACTGCAGAGTCACAGGGAGCCAAGAGCACAGGTGGGGGCCCTGAATGCCCAGCCGAGCGGGCTGAGGGACGCAAGGCATTTCCTGCACACGCTAGTCGCTTCTGCTAAACCTGCCAGCCTGCCGACGGCAACTCGTCAGCGTGCAGAGGGCACGTTACGGTTGGGTCCAGACTCTGGGAGACAGTGTCTGCCCATCCTCGCCTCCCTTTCTCCCTCTCCTCCGCTCTCTCTCTCCAGCCTAAGTTGCTGTTGCATCACAAGAGTCGTGGACACACTCGACTTTGTACTTAAGAAAGTCTTGAGGGGCTCTGTTGATGTCTTGCCACACCGCTGGTGACTGGAGGGCCAGGACCCTTTGGTGAGCTGCCACTCCAGCTTGGACTTGGCTCTGTGTTGATCCTGGGCATCTGGCCGGTTCCCGTGTTGACTTGACCAGGATGAGGCAGTCTGCTGCCACATTTCAGGGCGATGGGGTGGCCAAGAGCCTAGGATTTGGAGTCAGCCTGGCCTGTGCTCAAATTCTAGCTCTGCCGTTTACCTGCCAGGTGACCATGGGCACTCAGGCTCTTTGTCGGTAAAAGGGGGGAATAGTAGAAGCCACGGTACGAGGTCACTGAGCACGGAAGGAGATCACTGTCGCAGAGCCTAGCTCAGTGCCAGACACGCAAGTACCCGGAGTCATCAGCTGTGCTGAAGGTTTAGCGCGTTTAGGGACGGGGCGGGTGTATTTCTGACTCACTCCTCTGGGGCAAAATTCCCTCTCAGTTTGCCCCCTTCCCTCCCATCCCTAGACATGGACTTTTCCTTGAAAACTTTGAAGGGTGTTTTTTTACTATTAGGGAATTGAGTCCGATGCACCCACAAACTTCTTTATTAAACCCAGCAAAGACAGATGTCATGGTGGCTGCCCCGTCATTCTGGGATCACTTCCCCGCCTCCACAGGGGTGGGCGTGCAGGGGACCGGGAGTTAGAAGAGCCCTCTGGGGACTTCCCTGGCAGTGCAGCGGTTAGGACTCTGTGCTTCCACTGCAGGGGGCCCGGGTTCGATCCCTGCTCGGGGAACTAAGATCCCTCGTGGCGTGGCAGAAGAGTCCTTAGGCCGCTCAGGCCAGGAGGAGAGCTTCACTTGACCTTGTCAACCCGGGCAGGGGGTGGCAGGAGGCAGGAGGACTGTGTTAGGACCCATGTGACCTGAGCCTGCTGCCACCTCACTTGGTGGGGGGTGGGGGGAGGCTTCCTTTTCCCTGGAAAGTTCTTTTCAAGTCTTAAGAGTGGAATGAAGACTCTCCACATGGTTCCCCTGTGCTGACTCACCTGTGGTTTTCATTCCCAAAACCTCCTCTGCGGTGTTTTGGTTCGGGGAGGGGGGGGCGGGGAGCCGTGTGGGCCCCGCTTCTCCCACGGCTGAGCTGGGCCCGCCTCGCCCTTCACCTGACCTTGCAGGGTAACATCCTGGCGTGTGGTGTGCTGTTTCCTAGTGGCCGAGAAAAGAAATGGAGAGTGATGTGCTCTTTTGCATCATTTCGAACATTTTTAATTCAACAAAAACAACCACAGCAGAACCAACCTTCTGTGGAACACACCTTCTAGAAACACCTCGTGCTCTCCTGAACTCATCGTACCCAGATCCCATCTCTGGGCACTGCTCTCACTCAGCTCTGGGACAGGCCTTCCCTGCACCATGAATCCTCCCCAAGCCGCTGGCCACAGGGCTTCCTCCCCCACTGGTCAGGGCGGGTGTCCTACATCTTCCTTTTTTGTCTTTTTTAATTGAAGTATAGTTGATTTAGATTGTGTTAGTTTCAGGTGTACAGCAAAGTGATTCAGTTACACATATACACATATTCTTTTTCAGCTTTTCCATTCTTATTACAGGATATTGAATATAGTTCCCTGTGCTCTACAGTAGGTCCTCATTGTTTATTTTGTATATAGTATTGTGTATATGTTAATCCCAAACTCCTAATTTTTTCCTCCCTCCCCATTTTCCCCTTTGGTGACCATAAATTTGTTTTCTCCGTCTGTGAGTCTTTTTCTGTTTCTTAAATAAGTTCATTTGTATCAAATTTCAGATTCCACATATAAATGATACCATATAATATTTGTCTTTGTCTGACTTACTTCACTTAGTATGATAATTTCTAGGTCCATCTATGTTGCTACGAATAGCATTATTTCATTCTTTTTCATGGCTGAGTAGTATTCCATTGTATATATGTACCACGTTTTCTTTATCCATTCCTCTGCCGATGGACACTTATGTTGCTTCCACATCTTGGCTATTGTAAATAGTGCTGCTGTGAACATTGGGGTGCATTACATCTTCCTTTTTATTAGTTTATAGTAGATTGCCCCAATCAGATGGTGAACACCACGGGCAGGGATTAAACCGTGAACTTTTCAAAAGATCTCTGTAAAAGCAAATAATACTCACTATAAATGAAAACCATTCAAACAGGAAAATGCAAGGAAGAACGTCCATTTTGGTTGAGATCCAGCCCCAGAGACAAGCACTGGCCATGCTCGTGCTGACACCCCCCTGCTCACCTGTGCCAGGTGATGTCTGCACAGTCGTTGCCCAGATGGGATCACACTAGCCATCACTGTGTGGGAACTGACCAGCACCACTCTTCTTTATTTCTTTCCTACTTTCCTGTCTTGACTCTGGGGCAACACGTCTAGTGTAATATTTTGCGTGAAGTCGGTTTCTAAAGAACCTTGATTGATGGCCTCGACCATCAGTGATTCCACACACATTCCTTGAGAGTCAGAATGACAAGTGGTTAAGAACACAGCCTTGGTAACCAAACTGCCAGGGTTTGGAGCCTGACTATACCTGTCTGACCTGGGCAAGTAATATAAACTCTCTCTGACTCAGTTTCTTCATCTCTAAAATGGGGATTAATCATAGTGCCTACACCCCACATCTATGCTAGTGCTCAGTTGTGTTTTAAACAGTGCCTGGCACATGGCAAACGTTTGGTGAGAATGATACCGACTACCTATTAACGTGTAAGCCCTGGGCACATGGGGAGCAGAGGCTCCGGCAGCTGTCACTCATGCAAACCCACAGAACAAGATTTCTAATCATGGTGTTACTGAGGAAGGGCGCTTAATCCAATCCCAGAGAGGCCGGAGAGCATCCTCTGCAAGGGTCCACATAGGGAATACATTTGTACCGCACACTGGGACACAGGTGGGATAAGACTGTCTGTGGCTGAAGGAGACCAGCTGGGTGGCCTCCTCCAGGCATCCTAGTCTCGGCCTTTGAGGTCTCCACTGGGGGGGCCTGGGGGTGGGCACAGTGGGTGGGTAGCTCTGACGGCAGAGGCCGCACCCCAGCACCTTGGGCTGTGAGCTCTTTTAGGCCCTGACTTTCCTCTTCTCTTATTTTTGCATCCTTGACCTTAGTCCAGCAGCCCCACCGAGCCTTTCCTCTCTCCTCCTGTGCTCCGCATCTCAGTGGCTGGTGACTCTGAGTCCGAGGGCCACCATGAAAGCAACAAGGAGCTCAGCAGTTTATTTCTGTCCAACAAGGAAAGATCATGATTCCTTTTGTTTTCTGGTCCAGATACAAGAAAGGAGAGATGGGGAGAGGCCAGGCTATATGGTACTTTAATTATACCCAGACAAGGTTTTTAAAAAAGCTCACACCAGCCAGCCTTCCTGTGAGGCTGTTAAACAAATCACTCTCTTTCGGGGCTTGCCCTTGGTCCTGGACACGATGAGGGGGTGTCTCTTTGCTCTGTTCCTACTGTGAGCCATCGAGGGTGAGTGACAGAGGGCCTCCTGAGGAGGGAGTGAGCCGGGATTCCATCTGTTTTTTTTTTTTTTTTACATCTTTATTAGAGTATAATTGCTTTACAATGGCGTGTTAGTTTCTGCTTTATAACAAAGTGAATCAGTTATATATATACATATGTTCCCATATCTCTTCCCTCTTGCGTCTCCCTCCCTCCATCTGGTTTTAAAAGCCCACCGTTTCGGTTACATACTCTTGTTCTGTTGGCTCCTAATGGATGGAACCATCACATACATCCATGCTTAAGTGAGCTGCAGTGTAATTCCAAGCAGCACACGATCAATGTGTATATTTAGCCGTGGGACACATGGTTTAAGGTTCTACAAAATTCGCCTTCATAGTATTGCTTCTGGGGTGATAGGGAGGGAGGTTGCATGAAGGGAAGACGGTGGAATTCAATGTAAGCAGGTTACCTGAGGGGAGCGGGAGACCTGGGCCAGATATACCTGAGGGAGTAAACAAGGGAAGGGGTAGCTTCTGAATCCACGGTGAACTGGTCAAATGGCCTCAGCTAAGTCCTTCAACCTCCTTAGCTTCTCCTTCTTCTTCTTTTAAATGAGCAACAGTGAAAGGTGTTCCAGATGCTTGCAGGTGTCTCTCCTTGGTCAAGTGCACCTGGAAAACAATGACTTTTCCATCTTTTCTCTCTTTTTTTTTTTAAGAAGATGTTGGGGGTAGGAGTTTATTAATTAATTTATTTATTTTGGCTGTGTTGGGTCTTCGTTTCTGTGCGAGGGCTTTCTCTAGTTGTGACAAGCGGGGGCCGCTCTTCATCGCGCTGCGCGGGCCTCTCACTATCGCGGCCTCCCTTGTTGCGGAGCACAGGCTCCAGCCTCAGTAGTTGTGGCTCACGGGTCCAGTTGCTCCGCGGCATGTGGGATCCTCCCGGACCAGGGCTCGAACCCGTGTCCCCTGCATTGGCAGGCAGATTTTCAACCACTGTGCCACCAGGGAAGCCCCATCTTTTCTCTTACGAAACTTGTTAGCATATTACAGGCCGTGCAAATACCTGCAGGAAGAGGACTCCTCAGGGTGTTCAGTGAGCATTTCCCTCGACTTTTGACCACAAAACCCTCTTTGTGTGGTGCTGGTGGTGATGAGGAGAAATATTGGGAAATGCTGGTCCAGGGGTCCTTCCTGCTCTCAAACTCGATGTGAAAATCGTTGCCTGCACAGTGCACATTAGTGGTACGGCCGAGTGTGCCTCTGCTCACATCTGCTTTAGGAAGGAAAGCCTTGGGCAGCATCTTGTAGCTCAGCGCCCCTACCAGCCTCCCGGAGCGTGGCATCCGGAGACGCTCCAGTCCCAAACCCAGCACCTGAAGTCCTTCCAGGTCCCTGGTGAGGGCCTACTATCATCTCCTCCGTCCCCAAGACTTGCACGCCCAGCGACCCTTGGGCCTCTACCTCTGCTCCCCACACCCCTGTGTCCTCCCTGCCCAGCTCCCCAGAGCTGTCCTTGCAGGCCCCGCCCTCCTCTGCCCTCCCCCTGTAGCTGTCACTGGCTGACCCCAGTCTCTCCCTGCCCTCCGCCCCGCCCCCTGCTCCGCCCCCAGCCCTGCTCTGAGCGCCCGTCCTTCCTTCTTCTCCATCCCGCTTCCTCAGCCTGAAGCAGAAACTCTTACCTGAAATCATTAATGACTACATCTTTAGGCTTATTGTTACTTTGCCTTAAAAAAAGGTTTTTCAAAAAAAATCAAAATAACTTGCATTTACATAGGATTTTCACCATTTTATCATAGGTACCAAGCCTTCACCATGATCTCATGTCATTGTCTCAAATCCTCAAGTTAGGAAGGACAGTGATTAGAGATGCAACCCACAGAGCAGAAGAGCTCTAGGGCGTATGTCACCTTGTCCTGGCGGCGGCAGAAGTCCCGAGGGCCCCTCCTTCAGGCCCCCTGCACCTCGGTGGCCTGGCCGACTCCGTAGACCTGAGCGCCAGGCCAGCTGGAAGGCTACCCCTGCCCGTGGGCTCCCCTGTATATTGGGGGCCGATTCCTAGGCTGGCCACACGGAGCCACGTCCTCTGTTCCAGAGGCTGGGGAGTGCGGATGTGAAACATCCTTCCGGGGGGTGATGGCCACCTCATCAGGAGCACGGGTGTTGGCAGGATGTTTGGAGTGTGCAGGATTCTGAAACCAAGTTTTCTGGCCTATATTGGAGAAGCAAATTTTATGATCTAAACATTTGCAGGGGGAGTGAAGGAAGCCAGATGGGAGATGCCCAGGGGCATGTGGGTGATTACGCAGGGTCACGTGCAGCCACATCAGAGACTGGCCTTCAGTGCTGCTTCCGTCCTAAGCAGGGAACTCGCACTGGCCAGTCCTGCTGGCTGCACCCCGGGGGTGGAGGGGGGGCCATCCGCGTGGCCTCCTCTCCGTTGCAGCCGGTACAGCCTTGGAAAGCACCCCTTCCCGCCCACCGCACAGCGCTCCAGGTGGAACTGCCCCTTGGTCAGAGCTGTCGTGGGACAGGGAAGCTGTGGCCATGGTCACGCTCCACGCTGGGGTCCATGAGTGTCTTCAGCACCTTCACGTATCCTGTGGCTTATACCTGACACCTTTCTTAAAAAAAAAAAAAGCCCCCAATGTAAACAATTATATAACCTTCTCCTGCATCTCATTACAGCATCAAAAACATCCTGAAAGACACAGAAAACACTGGATGCTTTAAGTCAGACGTACTGAGACACTTTGTTGTCAGTTTCAAGCGTTGCTCCCCATCCTTTGCTGCCCGGCCTGAGCCCCGTCTGCTTCCTTCTTGGAAACAGGGACAAGAGGCCGGCGCCGCAGGTCAAGCCCATCTCTGCAGGGCCGAGGCAGACCAGGGCAGTATCTAACTGAAGTGTCGTGTAGAAAATTTTCCTCTTATTCCAAACTTGCACTGTTAACGATGGAAAATGGTTTTCTTGTCATTTTTGGTGGAAATTTCAATAGCTTTTTTAAATTCGAAAGACAACGTATAGAAAATAATGAAGGGACGTAGGAGGAAATAGAAGTGAACTCCAATCTCACCATGCAGAGATAGCCACTCTTGACATTTTGTTATATTTCTTTCCAGCTACATGTTTATACACATATATGTATGATTTATTGTAGTTTCGGTATTCATTGTGTATATAATTGTGTGTAACTATAGCTTTCCACTTAACATTAGAGCATAACCAAGTTTCCACAGTGTTAAACAGCCTTGAAAAACACCATCTTGGACTTGTTGCTGTTTTTTCCATCTTATGGATGTACCATAATTTATTTAACCATTCCCATATGATGGGACAAATACACCAGTGCCAACTTTTTACAACTATATATAAAACTTCGGTGAACATCTTTGCAAATCAGTCCAAGTTTGTAAAGAGACATCAAGATTTGACTGGTTACTTAAAGAGCCCTAGGCCCAAAAGGAGGAAGAAAATGCATGAATGCTAAGAATTGACCTTGTGTCCCAACCTGTGGAAACAACAGTTAAGAGTACGATGCCGGGGAAGGAGCTCTTTTCTAGAACATGCCACACACTTTCTTGGCTTCCTTACGTCTTCACTGAAAGCTTTATTATTTTCACCTGTAGGGCAACCAGGTTTTAAAGATTTTGTATATCCAGGTAAAAGTCATAAAAGTCACCCAAGTTGTGATAAGCCATCATGGCCAGTGGGCATGCAGCCCCCGGACAGCAGCTGTTGCGCCTCCTGGCTTTTCCTTGTTTCTGGTCACCAACCAGCATGTCCTAGGAACTCTGGGGCCAGGCTAGATACTCCCCTCTGTGGAGTGTCAAAGTTGTCACTTTACACATCATTTTAAGTCTGTCGACTCCGAAGGAGGCAGTCTTGAGGGTGTCTAGAGAAGGGGTTTTGGCCTTCTGAAGTGATTTGTGTCTTTCCTTGAGGTTCAGAGGACTCTTTTTCCTGCTAACGGCTGGGTTCGGAGCCTCAGGGGTGACATAGATTCTGAGTGCTGCAGAAGCGGAACATTATGACTCTCAAATTCAAGGTTGTTTCTTTTCAATACCCATAAAAAAGATTTGTAGAAATGTCCTAGCTAAAACGATGAGGCGTGCAGCCAGCCGTACACCAGCCAGCGCCCGTGATGCTGACGTGAGGTGCCGGAGGGCGCCCAGAGAGGCTGTCCAAAGACGCCCTCCGGGGCAAAAGACCCTTAGAATACCCCACCCCACCTTCTCCCCGAGATGCCCGGCGCCGAGGACCGCTCTGTGGCAGAGGGTCAAGCGTTAGACCCTCCAGATTCTTTTTCTCTAGGGCACTGGCCTCGGCCAGGTGTGGCTGGCAGGTGAGACACTGTGCGTGTGTCAGTGACTGCAGAACAACGGGCTGCAGTGCCTGATGTTCACGGTGGAACAGGGCCTCCAACCGCCCACCCGGCCCTGCACACGTTACACAACCTCACTCTGCTTCAGCCCCTTCATCCATAAAATGGGCCAAACCTCCAACCTCTTAAGCTGGTTGTGATCCTATGTTGAAATATAGGAAATGTAGTGGAAAAGCTTAGAAGGTCCTGGCTGAATGTCACCTTCCTTGTGCCTCATCCCACAGAGCAGTCAGCAGAGGTGCAGAGGCAACAAGCTAGGACCAGCCGGGCGTGGGGGAGGTTCGAATGGCGGGGGGTTCCCAGTTTGCGGCGAGACCTCTGGGGGAGATACGTTTCCCTGAGCAGAGTCACATTTCCTTGTGCCCTGAGCTGATGCTCCCATGACAGGCGTGAGCGGGGCAGCTCCTGCAGGTGCGGGTTTGGACGCCCAGCCCCTCTTCACCCCGGGGCCCCCAGGCAGCCCGTTCATATTCCTGCCCTTCGTGTCTTCTCTGAGTTTCAGCTGCTGCCTTGTCCGCGAGGTCCTGAACACCGTGCTTATGGGTCATCTTTCAGGGAGTGGGGGGTGGTCCCCAGGGCCTGGGCAGGCTGGGGAAGCGCAGGGAACCCAGGCAGATACAGCACAGCAGGGCAGGAGGGTGGAGGGTCTAGGGGCCCAAGGCGCTGGGCCGAGGGCAGGTGGAGGTGGGGCTGTCCCCTCATCTGTCCCTACTGTGACCTCCAGGCTCTTGCCAACCCCGAGCGGGAGACTCTGATGGGTCGGATGGTCCCAGTTCCCCGCCACCTCCCCGGGGAAGCTCTGGGGAACAGGCAACCTCACAGCCCACCGAGCTTACCGTCCAGCCCAAGCAAGGCAGTCTTTGGCTTGGGGCCTAGGCCCAGTTCCCTCCAGGTGCGACCACGTGCCCTGAGCTGCGTGACACAGAGCGTGACAACTTCCACACTGGCCGCCTCTTCCTGGAGGGCTCTGGGGCCTGGCTGGCCCGCTGCTCTCACGGGCAGCCGGGCTCGTGGCACATACCTAGCCCAGCGAGCCAGGAAAGGGCCCTGGCTGTGCCTGGTATGTACCAGACCCTCTGCTCGTGGGAGCTCCGAGTCCCAGACTGAGAGCTTCCCGACCTGGCTTTCCAGAATGGGGTGCATGTTGTGCTGAATTATATTTTTAAAGACCAAAAAAAAAAAAAAAAAGAAAAGCAAAGATCTTTCTCAGGGTGTAAGTCAATCTTCACAGCTATTCCTGGTGCGTAGGAGAGTGAACTTTCTTAACGTTTTCTTGAAGTTTCTTAAAGGAAATCTCTCACCAGTCCTCTCGGGTGTGGCACTTAGCTGCTGGGAACAGACACGGTTTATCTTGCAGAGAAACTGTTTTGCAAGAGGTTTCCCACAATTATGGTCTGAGGGAGGGTCCTTGCTAGCTTTTCTTAGTCACTTGGGCTTAAGGGAAAGGTGGGTGTTTTTTTTTTTGGCTGTTCTTTTTTTCTTTTTCTTTTTTTTAAATCTGAAAGCAAGAGCGATCTGGGAGCAGGCCACATGGGTAATTACCCTGAGTTAGGGAGACAAAAGGACCGCTGATCGGCATTTCTGTGCCCCTGCAGGTGGGTGATGGCTTTGGGTGGAATGTCACAAACTACTCAGACTAGGGGGTGAGTCAGAAATCCTTGGGTCACTTGTGGTTTTCTTCATGGTTTTGGTGTGACTATTAACTTGTTTTTACTTAACAAGAAAAACAGGTGTTTGGGTGTCTGTTTGAAATACTGCTGCCCCACTCTTAGCAGCTTACTGTAGTCCCATGGCTACCCCAGGTTGGTTGACACCAAATAGATAAGTGAGAACCAGGGCCGGCCTCCCTGGGCACCAACACGGAACCTTAAACCCCGGATCCTGTGATGTTCGTGAAGAGGGAAGGGGAGCTTGGAGCAACCAGTCATTCTGAGGCAGGAGATAGATGGGCCTCAGGCTGAACTGCTGGAGTTTCTCCCCTGTGGACAGATACTCCAAGATAGCAGGAGCAGGAGAGGAGCTGAGCCCCACCCAGATGAGAGAGAAAAGACCGCATATTCCTCATTCTTGAGATCAAGGAGACCTTCCCGACTACACATGCGCAGAAAGGCTCCTTGAAGGTCAAAAACGGAGGAGCCGCCACCCCATAGTAGGTGATGTCAACCTACCCATAGGCCTCTTCGCTAGAATCCATCTTGGCTGAGAGATGTGCACGCACACAGGGGAGGACCCTGAGATAAACCAAATACGGACTCAGAACCAGGCAAAGCAAGATAATTGGCCAAAGGAAACCGGAAGAAATGCCCCATAATAGTGATTCAAACTACCACGGAGGCGAGACTCTCTCTCTGAGCCCGCCTGTGTGTCTATCCACACGTACCTTTTCCCCTCCTAATAAACACTTTGCTTGTTTCACTACTTTCTGTCTCTCTGTGGAAATTCATTTCTACACAGCGGACGGGCCAGGGCCTTGTCACTGGCCACTGGTCCCTGGTGGTCTAGAGGCGAGGATTCAGTGCTCTCACTGCCGCGGCCTGACCTCAATCTCTGGCGGGAACCGAAATCCTGCCTCAAGCCGCTGCAGGCCGAGGCCACCTGAGGTCAGTTTGAGGAGCTTAAAGTGCTCACTGTTGGGCACTCACAGACCACTCTGGAGCGAACGCCCCCTTTGGAAGTGAGCGTGTGTGCTCTGATCTGGCTTTGATGCTCTACCTGCCGCCTGCATGAGCTAACGGCTCTCACCTTGACCTCTGTTGCTTTTTGGATGGAAATAATAGTAGCACATTTGTCCAAATGCTGCTTTGGGCTTTCTTTCCACCTGGCCAGACGCTGTGGCTTTTCCATGCCCACTAATGTCCACACGCATGTGCTCTGTGTCACGGGTACCAGGAGACTCCCCACAAGCCCTCACGCCCTGCCCCGTTCCCTGGCTACAGAAGCCGACAGTTTCCCTCAGGTCCTCAGGCCTGAAAGGATGAGTTTCAGGCTTTCCTGCTGAGACCTTTAGAAATGAGAACATTTGGCTCCTATCAAGTCTGTTGTGTTCACAGGGATGAAGGGGGAGGGAGACACCAGCTTGGACCCTCTGCCTCGGGACTGGAGGTGGCTGGAATCTGCCAGAAAAACAGACCAGGAGTCTTTTTCACCAGGAGCTAAAGGTGGCCCCATCCTCATGCCCCTGTCTTATAGCTGTGTCTGTGACCCTTAGACGTGGAGTTCTGCAGGGTTGGGGTTTTAATCTGCAGCTTGGAGCAGGGGGGTTTGGCTGCCAAATTGTCACAGCCCAGTGTGTACCTTCCCACAAAGCCGGGCCCCAAGGTTTGGGGACCCCTCGAAATCATGGACTTTCCTGTCGATGGCTGGGAGCTCCAAAGATTTGCTGTCTCGCCACGTCCCTGCAGCTGGCAGGAAGAATCAGGGCAGCTGGTGAGTCAGAGACTTGGGGTGTTAGAAATGAACGTCATTTCCGAGGGAGATGGTCGGTGCAGCATCGGACCTGCTGCTCTCGGGGACGTGCCGGTGGTGCAGCCGCGAGAAACAGCTGCGGCCAGTCACCTTTGTGCTCTTTCCTGCTGTGTCCCCAGTCCTTGAACATGCGTGGTGTGTAGCAGTTGGGTGACTCCATTCTCTTCTCTTGGGGAGGTGAGAGGAGGTACAGGGTGGGACGCTAAGCGCATCACCGGTCACTGTCAAGCCCACCTTTTACCTTCTCTTCCCATATGTAATTACTGGGGGGACATGGGGTGCTGTAAGCAAGAGGGCTCTTGCCAATGAATGAGCACAGCAGATAGGGGTTCCTGGGCCCTCTTCCTGCCCTTGCCGGGGATGGAATTCCTGTGGGAAGCGGAGAGGGAGCTGGGCGATGGTGGGGGGAATCTGGCTTGTGGATAAAGTGATGTTGTCTCCAGCTCCTCCTTGCCAGAAGGTAGAACTCCATCAGGATGAAGCCCAGGACCAGCCGGAAGCAGCAAATGAGAGATTCCTTCCATCTCTGAAATTCCCACACTGAGGGAACCACTGTCCCCACAAAGCCTGTGGTCAAGAGGCCTGGGGGGTGGCTCATCCCCCCAGCCAATGAAGCCAGAATGAGCTACTGTGCAAAAGGCTTTGGGAAAGATCTGAGATTTCCCAGGTGCCGGGAACCCCGTAGACTTGAAGCTGTGTACGAGGCTGGTGGGTGAGACATCTGCCCCGCCGGCCACGCTGATCTAGTGCAGAGATGGCTCTCAGCTCTTGCAACGTGCAGCTAACATTCGTCCTCTTGTCATTTTGTGCTAAAAATACTTCCATGAAGGGGTGGTGATAGGTTTCTATCAAAGTGCTTTGTGCAGAGCCTGCAACTTAGTACATGTTCAATAAACAAGGCTGTGATTACCATCGCCTGACTTTCTCATAATCTTTACTGAGGGTCCCACACAGGGGACTAATGTGTCCTTTCTCTTCTTCAGAGCTATCAAGATGGTCTATGTACAGGAAGAAGGTTTCTACCTGACTACCGCACTAAGGGTTTAAAAAGTCGACCCTCACCCTTTCCAACTCAAGTTCCTATGAGACAAGGAGGTTTGGGATAATAACTTGGATATTATAGCATTTGTTCAAGTAGATAGGAAACTGCCTTATTATATATTGAAGTATAGTTGATTTACAATGCTGTAAATCACTGTACAGCAAAGTGATTCAGTTATAGATATATATTATATATATATATTTTCAGATCTTTTCCATTATAGTTTATTACAAGATATTGAGTATAGTTTCCTGTGCTGCACAGTAGGACCTTGTCGTTTATCTAGTTTATATATAGTATTGTGTATCTGCTAATCCCATACCCCTAATTTATCTCTCCCCTCCTTTCCCCTTCAGTAGCCATAAATTTGTTTTCTCTGTCTGCCAGCTTGAATGCCAACATCAAATAAGCAGATGGTCCCAGCAATGTTTGCAGCCATTAAAAATCATGTTTTCCAAGAATATGTAATGACAGAGGGAAATATGATCTAACGTGAAGTGAATTGCTTCAATATTCAAAACTGTGTACCCAGGATGGTCTGGTGAGTCAGCTGTAATAACCACAGGCAGGAGGAAGGGTCAGCCAAACCCTGCTTATTCATTCTCACGGATGGGGAGACGGGGGGGAGGCCCCAGCAGAAGGCGCAGAGCCCTGGGGGGGGGGGGTCAGTTAACACCTGGTTGACAGGGTCAGAGGGGAAGGAGGATCTTGCTAAGCAAGAAGGAGTCAAGGCTGCTGGAAAGGGGGGCAGCACCGTAGACAAGCCTCCTCACTGTGGACCATGTTCCCATGAGCCAGTCCGGTTGTGTCATCCCAAACCTGTCCTACCCCTTTGACTGGAGGCCATCGGTTGCTGCCCTCTTTTTTTGGCAGGTTCTTTAGGCTCCTCTAAGATCCTGTCTACATGGTTCTTATTTTTATTTTATTTAAAAATTATTATTATTATTATTATTTGGGCCTCTCCGTGAGGCTCACAGGATCTTAGTTTCCCAACCAGGGATGGAACCCAGGCCCACGGCAGTGAAAGTGCTGAGTCCTAACCACTGGACCTCCAGGGAATTCCCTTATTTTGAGTTTAGAGGTAATGTTTGAAAGGTAATGTGAATGCAGTCTAGTCCCATAACTAGAGGATCAGCTTCAATGAATCTCTGTGGCTTCAGAAATAAATTGCACATGTACTTTTCAATTGTCACCACTGATAGTTATAAATAACTTGCCTTGGGAAAGGTTGATCATATCTGTGGGCTTATTATGGTCATATGAATGGAATCTATGAACACAGATTTGGGTGGCCTTTGCAGACAGTGGTGTTGCTTTATTTATAGCTGTTGGTTTAGACAGAAATGGAAAGAAAGGAAATTGTCTTAAAAAGGTGAGGAAATGGAAAAGAACAAATTCTGGTTCAGAGGGACTGCTGCAAACCCAGGATCACTTAAGGAGAGAATAAGGAAGAGAGTGAGGGGTTCAGGCTTCAGAAGCCTGCCAACTGGGGGTTTGGTCACCTCAGTGGCTTCTTGGTATTCAGGCAGGGGACATCCTAACCTTTGCTTCCCTTTCCTGCTTCCTTTCTTAGGTATTATCAAGCATCACTGCATTCATTGGTGCCTGTGTAAATTCCTTCTGAGCGAAAAGTTTTGGACATTCTTATAAAAACAGCAACAACAACAACAACAGGAAAAAGATTAAAAAAAAAACTTGTGTTATTTCAGAGGAATACGTGCTTACTTTTGAAAGTATGCATGTTGACTCTTTGCTATAAATCCTTGTTTTAATAATTTTTTATTCTTAAATTGTTGTAGATTCATGGGAAGTTGCAAAGATGGTGCAGAGAAATCCTGTGTGTTCTCCATTAGTTAACCCCACCGGTTACAACTTAAATAATTATGGAAAAATATCCAACGCAGGAAACTGGCCTTGGCACAATGTGTGTGTATAGTTTTATGCCGCATTGTTACATGTGTAGATTCCTGAAACCACAACAGCAATCAAGGTACAGAACTGCTCCATCACCAAAAATCCCCCTCGTGTTTCCCGATAGTGACACCCTTCTCTCCCCACAAACACTGATCTGTTTTCCATGTCTGTATTTTGGTTATTTTGAAAATGCTATGTAAATTGAATCATACAGTATGTGACCTTTTGAGACTGCAATTTTTCATTCGGCAGAATTCCCCCGAGTTTCAACCTGCTATTCCTTTTTATCGCTGAGTAGTACTCCATTGTGACGTTAATTTTATGCGTTAACTTGGCTAGGTCATTGTTCCCAGATATTTGGTCAAACATTATTCTATTTGTTTCTGTGAAGATATTTTTAAAGATGAGAGTAACATTTAAATCAGTAGAATTTGAATACAGCAGAGGCCCATAATGTGAGTGGGCCTCATCCAATTCATTGAAGGACTTAATAGAAAAAAGATTGACTTCTCCAAGGAAGGAGGAAACTGCCAACAGACTGTCTTCAGATTTGAGCTACAGCATCAGCTCTTCTCTGGGTCTCCAGCCTGCCAGGCTATTGTGCAGATTCTAGGCTTGACAGTCTCCACAATTATACAAGCCAATTCCTTAAAATCTATCTATCTATCTATCTATCTATCTATCTATCTATCTATCATCTATCTATCTATCTATCTATCTATCTATCATCTATCTATCTATCTATCTATCTATCTATCTATCATCTATCTATCTACCTATCATCTATCTATCTATCTATCTATCTATCTATCTATCATCTTTCTATCTATCATCTATCATCTATCTATCATCTATCTATCTATCTATCATCTATCATCTTTCTATCTATCATCTATCTATCATCTATTTATCTATCATCTATCTATCATCTATCTATCTATCTATCATCTACCTATCATCTATCTATCCATCTATCTTTCTATCTATCATCTATCTATCATCTATCTATCTATCTATCTATCTATCATCTATCTATCCATCTATCGTCTATCTATCATCTATCTATCATCTATCTAGCTCTAGAGAATGCTTACTAATACATTCATAGTATGGTTGTACCAGTACATTTAACCATTCACCCATTCATTGAAGGACATTTTGGTTATTTCCAGTTTCGGGCTATTATAAAAGAAATAAGATAACAATATAAATTTGTGTAAAAGTTTTTGTGTGGACATAAGTTTTTACTTCTCTGGGATAAACACCCAGGACTGCAGTGGCTGTACTATTTTACATTCCCGCCAACAATGGATGAGAGATCCAGTTCCTCCAAATCCTCATCAGCATTTGGTTTTGTCACTATTTTCATTTTAGCAATTCTGATAGGTGTGTAGTGATATCTCATTGTAATCTTAATTTGCATTTCTCTGATGACTAGTGTTGTTGAACATCTTTTTATGTGCTTATTTGCCATTTGTATATCCTCTTCAGTGAAATGCTTTTCATCTCTTTGCCCATTTTCTAGATATGAGTCAGATATAATTGCAAATAATTTCTCCAAGTCTGTAGTAAGCAAAATCTCAAAGATTTCCCTCCAAGATTCCTGTTCCCTGATCATTCAGTCAAACATTAATCTAGGTGCTTCTGTGAAGGGAGTTTTCAGATGCAATTAAAATTAGTAAATGAGGGACTTCCCTGGTGTTCCAGTGGTCCAGAGCTCCCAATACAGGGGGCCCGGGTTTGATCCATGGTCAGGGAACTAGATCCTGCATGCATGCTGCAACAAGAGTTCACATGCCACAACTAAGACTTGGTGAAGCCTAAATAAATAAATATTTAAAAAATGATTAGTAAGTGAGTGATTTTGAAATAGGGAAATTATGAATTATCTGGCTCAGTGTAAGTACATGAGACCTTAAAAGTAGAAGAGGAAGCAAGAAGGGGACAGAGAGAGAGGGAAAGAAGAAGAAGAAGAAAAGAAGAAGGAGAAGGAGAAGGAGAAGGAGAAGAAAAGAAGAAGAAGAAGAAAAGAAGAAGAAGAAAAGAAGAAGAAGATGAAGAAGAAGAAGAAGAAGAAGAAGGAAAGAAGAAGAAGAAGAAGAAGGAGGAGGAGGAGGAGGGGAAGAAGGAGGAGGAGGAGGAGGAGGGGGAGGGGGAGGGGGAAGGGGGAGGACGTCAGAATGATTTGAAGTGTGAGAAGGATTCAACTCACCATTGCTGACTTTGAAGATGGAGGAAGTGGATCACTAGCAAAGGAATGCAGAAGATGTCTAGAAGCTAAGAACGACCCCAGCAAGGTAATGGCAACATTAGTCCTACAAATGAGTGAAACTGAACTCTGCCACCAACCAGAATGAGTTTGGAAGATTAATCACCTGGGTCTCTAAAGGAACACAGCCCTCCTGCTAAAGGAGACCTAGAGCAGAGAAACTAGCCTAGCCTACCAGACTTCTGACCTACATAACTGTAAGAGAATGAATGGGTGTTGTTTTAAGCTGTTAAATTTGTGGTAATTTGCTATGGAAGCAATAGAGAACTAATATCCAGTCTGTAGTTTTTCTTTTCATTCTCTTAACAGGATCTTCTGAAGAGCAATAGTTTTTAATTTTGATGAAGTCCACTTTATCTATTGTTTTCTTTCATGAGTTGTGCTTTTGGTGTCAAGTTTAAAAACTCTTTACCAAGCCCTAGATGCTGAAGATTTCTCCCTACGTATTCGTACAAATATTTTATAGTTTACATTTGAAAGTTAAATATATGACCTATTTACAGTTAATTTTGTACAAGATTTGAGATGTGGTTGAGGTTCTTTTTTTTTTTTTGCCTTTGGATATCCAGTCACTCCAGCACCATTTGTTGAAAACTCTCCCCTTCCTCCATAGAACTGCTTTTACACGTTTGTCAAAAATCAGTTGGCTGTTCTTGTGTGGAGCCATGTTTTGGTTTTCTATTCTGCTCCATTGGTCTATTCTTCTGACAATACCTCACAGTCTTGATTACCATAGTTACATAATGTCTTAAAATTTGGTTGAGTGACTCCTATTTTATTCTTCTTCCTTGAAATTATTTTACCTATTCTAATTCCTTTGTCTCTTCACACAAATTTTTGAATAATCTTGCTTATATTTACAAATATTTTGCTGAGATTTTGATAGGAATTACTTTAAACCTGTACATCAATTTAGGGAGAATTGACATCTTTACTA
Source organism: Stenella coeruleoalba (assembly GCF_951394435.1). NCBI lineage: Eukaryota > Metazoa > Chordata > Mammalia > Artiodactyla > Delphinidae > Stenella > Stenella coeruleoalba. The sequence continues at coordinate 11,537,063 of NC_137159.1, read as the reverse complement.
TGTTGAGTATTACAGTCCATGAACATAGGGTGTCTCTCTATTTGTTTAGGTTTCTTAATTTCTTTCATCAGCAGTTTCTAGATCTTAGTATACAAGTCTTGTACTTATTTTGTTAGATTTATACCTAAATATTTAATTTTTTAAAGGGATTGTAAATGGTATTTTATGTTTAGTTTTGGTTTCCAGGTATTCATGTGAAGATATAGAAATACAATTAATTTTTGTATGTTAATTTTTTACCTTGAGACCTTGATGAACTCCCTTATTAGTTCTAGGAGGTTTTTTTCTTGGTAGATTCCATAGAATTTTCTATGGAGACCGTCACGTCATTTGCAAAGAGCAACACTTTACTTCCCTTCTGATCTGTAAGCCTTTTATTTACTTTTCTTGCCTTATTGCCTTAGCTAGAACTTCCAATACTATGTTGTTAATAGTGGTGTGAGCAGACATCCTTATCTTGTTCTTGATCTTAGGTGGAAAGCAGTCAGTCTTTCATCATTAAGTTTGATGCTAGCTACAGTAAGTCCCCTACATACAAACCTTCAAGTTGTGAACTTTTGAAGATGCAAACATGCGTTCACATGTCCAGTCACGTAAGTTAGTTCACTTGTCTGGTGTACATTGTCACATGCATGCATCCTCTACAAGTGGTTGTACTTTTGCGTACTTTACTGTACAGTACTGTATAGCGTACAGTAGTACACTATCTTTATTTCAAGCCCAGGATGTCTGGAAGCAAGCGTAAACGCAGCGGTGATGTAGCTGGTACCGCTAAGAAGTGCCAAGCAATAAAGATGGAAACAAAAGTGAAAATAATTGAGAGAGTGGAGCAACAAGAGGAAGAAGAAGTAACTGAAGAGTCAAAGAGATTCGCAATGAAGGAAATGACAAGGGGATTTTCTTTATTTGAGGATGCACTGTTAGTTTTTGAGACACAGGACCCGAACCTAGAACGGTACACGAAGATTGCAGCAGCCATTCAGAACGCAATCCAGTGCTACCGTGTCATCTATGATGAGAAAAAAAGAGCTACTACCCAGACATCACTGGATCATTTTTTTCAAGTGGGTAAATATAATTGAATGCAGCAAGGAACCAGAACCTGTGCCACTGAAGTCGGGCATGAGTGAAATTGCAGCTTGTCCTCCGCCTCCTATTGCTGACAATTCTTCAGCTCTGCTGTCTCCCACCTCCTCTCCCTCCTCCAGTCAGTAACTCTTCTTGCCTGTTCACTCGATGCCAGCCCCGGTATGCCAGCTGTTGTACTGTACTACTGTACTTTTCAAGGGACTGTACTCTAAGATTCAAAATGTTTTCTTTATTTTTTGTGTTTGTTTTTCATATATGATTTGTGTGAAAAGTATTATAAACTGATTACAGTACAGTACTATATAGCCGATTGTGTTAGTTGGGTACATAGACTAAATTTGTTGAACTTACGAACAAATTGGATTTACGAACACATTCTTGGAGTGGAACTAGTTCATATGTAAGGGACTTAAAGTATAGTTTTTGATAGATGTTGCTTGTCAAGTTGAGGAAACTCTCCTCTATTCCTAGTTTTCTGAGAGCTTTTGTCTCGAACGGGTACTGAATTTTGTCAAATGCTTTGTTCTGCATTAATTGATATGATCTTGTAATTCGTCTCCTTTCACCTGTTGATGGTGAACTACACTGATTGATTTTCAAGTATTGAACCAACCTTGCATCTCTGAAATAAACCCCACTTACCATGTGGTATTCTTTTTATATACTGCTAAATTTTATTTATTAATATTTTGTTAAGGATTTTAGCATCCATAGTCGTGAGATACATCTGTCTTGTCTGTAGTTTTCTTTTTTCTACTGTCTTTGTCTGGTTTGATATCAAGGAATACTAGGTTCATAAAATAAGTTTCTATTTTCTGGAAGAAACTGTGTAAAATTTGTGTTAAAAAACTTCCTTTCAGTGAAATCATCTGGGCCTGGAGATTTCTGTTTAGGAAGTTTTAAAATTATGAGTTAAATTTCTTTATTAGTTATAGGGCTGTTCATAGTATCTCTTTCATCTTGGATAAATTGTGGTGTTTACTAATTTTCAAGGAATTTGTTCATTTCATCTAAATTGTCAAACTTATGCATGTAGTGTAGTTTGTAATATTTCCTTATTATCCATGTGATATCTGTTATATCTCTTGTTTATCCCATTTCATTGATGATACTGGTAATTTGCATTTTCTCTTTTTTGCCGGTCTTGCTAGAGGTTTGTCAGTTTTATCGATCTTTTCAAAGAATCAATTTTTTGTTTCATTGATTTTCTCTATTGACTTCCTCTTTTCAATTTTATTGACTTCCGCTTTTTCTGATTTCTGATTTTCTGATTTCTGGTGTACCCCCTCACCCCCCGCAGGAAAGATCTGAACTGTGTCATGGAGGTGAAAGTGAAGAAGTGGTTGGGGGTGAGGAAGATATTTCCATCCCTACATTTGGACAGTTGCTGATGGGAGGAGGGGAGAGGTGGTAGGGAACAGCCCATGGAATGGAGAAGGGGTTTCCAGACGATCCTGTGCATTTGCTTTCCTTCTGTCTCCAGGCTGCATTGTAGAGTGAGTTGGAGGCTGTGAGGAGATCAGACCACTCCAGACACTTCCCGGACTCTCTCGACGGGGATCCTGAATGTAGCAGGTCTCTGGGCACTGGAGGACACAATCCCTCTTAAACCTTTAAACCAGTCAGGAAGAAATGGAAGAGGAAGCTGAGACTCTTTTAGCCTCCTTGTCTTGGATATGTCCCTCCCACTTTCAGCACCCATCTGGAGAATTCTGGAGACTCCTCATTTGCATTTAAAGGAATGTTTGCATAGGAGGATTCTTTCTGAAAATGTTTACATTTGGGGACTCAAATCTCCTAACTGGGTCCAAGAGTTCTTTCTTGTTTGTGGAGGTAAGGTGACCTGGACAGTGCGCAGCCTGACCTCCTTCCCTGAAGTGGGATTTGTCTGTTCTTAAGCCTGCCCAGGTTATCAAGGGGGCGGGGGATGGGGGTGAACACTGCCCACAGCACAGCCGGGCACTCCATCTACTGAGGAAGACCCAGGCTGCCTTTCACATACAACCACGCGAAGGGAAATTTCCCAGACCTTATGGAGTTCACACAGCCCTTATAAAATGGCATTTTGATGAGCTGAGCATAAATGAATTGGAAACATTCAGATAATATTTCCCCAGGGTTTAAAAACCAAGGAGAAACGTGCTTGGCAAAGGGTCCAAGGGACTGGGCCAAGAGTTTGAAAAATGATTTGAGATTTGTGATGAACTCAAACTACCACCAGTTTCTCTCGTCTCTGCTTCTGCAGAGAGCCCTGGAGAGGGGGCCTCAGGCAGGAGGGGAGAGCTCCTTTCTCTCCCAGGGAGGAGAGAGAGCCACTTTGAAACAATTGTCATCTAATGTGGGGCTTTCTATCTGGGCTGAGTTTGCTATCAGATCTGTCCATCCATCCATCCATCCTTCATTCCATCCTTCTATCCATCCATCCATCCATCATTCCACCCACCCATCCATCCATCCACCTCTCTATCCATCCATCCAGTGAGTAGTTACTTAGCACTCACTGTGTCCATTGCTCTGGAAAGACAGAAGTTCGTGAGCCTCAGCACGTGACCTTTCAGATCTCAGCGTCATGGTAGGAGAAGCTTGAAGACAGGCAGGGTCTACAGGAGTCAGGGGAAGAATGGTACCCCTTTGAGACTGTCAGGATGATAAGCTTGCCAAAGTTTCCAGTGTCACCCTGGTGGGGAGTCAGGATGCCTCCAAGTTGGACTAAGGACCCACAAGATGAGATGCCATTTGGGATGGAAAGTTAAGGAAGGGGTTCACCCTACACTTGAGCCCAAAGCTGTACTAAACCTGCTCCAGGCCAGCGGAATCTAGACATGACAGCAGGGGGAGGGTCATCTTTGCTAGGGGAGAGCCCCTCCCTCTAAACACTGCCCTAGGACCATTGTTCGTTACCCCATGCAGCCTCCACCACAACCCTATGAGGAGATACTCTTGTCCTCCCTTAGAAAAAAGAGGCTTAGGGTGAGGAGTCAGCCCAGGGTCACCTGGCTGGAACGAGGGGAGCTGGGACCTCAATCTGGGCTCACTGGCGCCTGCACTAAGTGATGGGGCGCCTCTGTAGCGGGTGAGAGCAGAACCAGGGCACCGGTTGCTACAAAATCCAGGCTCTGCCATCAGGCTGGGGATGTAGTGTTTGACCTTAGCCAGGAAGGGCAATGGCTGAGAACGGCATGTCTGTAAGCTGCAAGGATTTGCCAACACAGGGAGGTCTCTTGGTGCACCTAAATCCTTGTTGGTGCGGAAGACAGAATCCTGGAAGGGACTTGGAGGCCATGGGATCTGATTTCTAATTACACTGACCCATCCTGTCCCCAAAGGGAACTTTTCATACATGGACTTTTTTTTTCTTTCTTAGACACGATTATGTTTTGGGTCTGTGGTATAAACTTAAATACTGGGGAAGCTAAGATGAATATTTCAGCCTTTTTTTCCCCTTGCCTATCCCTTCCTCTCGCCATCGTGCCCTGCTGGGCGAAAGGATTCTCTGAGTGACGTCTGCACACTGGCCTGCTTCTAAATATACAATCACCACGAGTGCAACAGCTACAAATGCGGACCAGAGCAGGGGTGTGGTTCCGGCGATGGAAACACCTGGAAAGCAGTGGTGTTTGTGCCCTAATTGTCCAGACTGAAGAATGGCTCTTGGAAAAATTCCAAACAAATCAAAGTACTGTGTAGATTTCTCTTGATATGTGCAGTGGTGGCATTACTGGGAGAGTCAGTGTATTTTAAGCCATGTTAAAAAAAAAAACCACAACACAATGTTTACATGTAATACGGGGTTCAGTTCAGGCTCAGATAATAATGAATGGATTTTTCACCTACACAGATGTCCAGAATGACGTTCGAAAATCACGGGGGATGTGGCGTGATTCTTTGTTGAGAAGGACTCTCCCGGAATTCCTGATTTGTATCTGACAAATGCTGTCAGAGTCCCTCCCCCATCATGGTGACAACAGAAAAGGCCCCATCGACTTCCTGAATGTCCCCAAGGAGGCCTTGCCTCCCTTGATGAAGCCCACTAGCGTGAATGAGACATTTTGGAAAGTATTCTCAGGTGGGCTGCAGATACCACAGCCTCTGTTTGGTAAAGGGATGCTTCTCTCTTTCCACCTGAGAACACAGGACTGTTTTAGAAATCTAGAAACTTCTGAGGCACATCCAAAATTAGCCCCTTTGAAACACAACATGTCACAATGGTTTTCCTGGACAGGTGATGTTTTTCTTCGTGTATTGCTCGAAATGAGAAAATGACGGTCACATTCCCAAACAGCAACCAACAAAAACACCTTGTAAAACAAACTGGTGCTTTAGAAGGCCAGCTGCTCTTAGCGCCCAAACTTATACAAGGGTTGCCAGTTTCTAAATATGGGGGTGTGAAAAATCCTGTGTTTCACCAGCCCCAATCACCATGGGGATAAAGGCAAAATTCTGTTTTCAGAATCCTTGGCGTGTCCTCTGATGTCAGCATGCTCCTCGGGCACAGCGTCTGGGTGAAGAGACAACAGTATGAAAAAGTGCTTGGGCTCTTTTGGGGGCAGCAGTTTTGGGGATTCTGAGGTACCTCCAAGCACAGGTGGGATCTGAGTATGAAGGGATCAGGGGACCCTGTCCTTGGCCAGGCTGGGACAACCACTCGTCCCTGGTGTCCCCAGCAGGGATTGGGGGCAAAGCTGGGAGACAGTCAGTGTGCTCTGTTCTGGGCTCGGTTCCATCCCGGTTAAGAATCCAAACCTCTTTGGGAGCTGGCCCTTCCCCATCAGGACGTTTGTCTGCATAATACAAGGTTAGAGCTCCTGCTTCTGCACCTGGCCTGGTGACAGGGCCCAAGAGAACAGGAAAGAAAGGGAAGCTGGTTCCTCACAGGAAGAACCCCTGAAAGTGACCCACCAGTTCTCCAAGCCTCTGTGCACCACAAGCTGTGCTTCTGAGGTCCCCCAATGGTCAGAGCTACACATGGTTGGAGCTGGCGCGCTGGGCCCTTCACGGATGCAGGTAGCCCCAGATGCAAGGCCGCTCTCTTCCTGATTCGCAGAGCAGGTTGTGAAGTTTGGACCAAGAAGGACACCAGCTCTATGTTGGAACCACACCCAATCAATTCACTCTCAGAGGTGTGACAGCAAGTCTGTAGCCTGAGGGTTTGGGTGGTGAAGTTTGGACCTTTTGTCCCTACAACACTCAATTCTCTTCCTCTTTTAATCCTTATCCCGCCACGCAGTCCTAGGAGGGAGATGCTATGAAGCCCTTGTTACACACCAGGAAACAAGGCCCAGGAAGGTTAAGTGAGTTGTTGGAAACCCGCCTGCAGCAGAGCTTCGCTTTCTGGAACCTGGCAGAATCAGCCTGTTCTGATGATGACAAATCTGGAGACGCAGGTTCTGGGACCTGCTGGCCGGGGGAAACGCTTCATGCAGCCGCAGGCCTTCCCTGAATGGTTGCAGCTCTCCACTGCCAGGTGTGGCCGGCTGGCGCTTCCTGCCTGGTGGCTGGATGGGGCACGTGACCAGTGCTGGCCAATGAGCTGCGAGCCAGTGATGCTGTTCACTCAAGTGCTGTGTGAGCCCCTCCAACACAGAGGTGGGCAACATTTGGGGTGGAGGTCTCTCTATCTGTGGGGTCCCTGAGGGACCCCAGCGAGCACCTAGTGGTGGGGCTACAGTTGAAAAAAATCAAGGCCCTCCCAGCCGTGGGTACCTGTGGGGTTATCTGGTGGAAAAAGCCACAGCCAGAGAATTGGGCATCCAGAGAAAGTGTTACTCAGAGAGACGGGAGCAATTCTAGGGAAACACTGCCTGAGTTGAGAGATTACCCTCACGTAGCTGGATGCAGCGTGGATCTAGGTCATTATTGAGGCTCTGCCGGTGCAGGGACCAATGTGGACTTGAGCGGGGGAGGGGTAACATGTTCAGTCTTCACCACGTCTTCAGTGCATTTTGCAGGATGAGTTAACGTGTGGTCCTTGGCCGTGTGGTTTACACCAGGGCTCTTCAAACTCTGCTGTGCACATAAATTCTCCGGAATCTTGTTGAAAGGCTGATTCTGCTTCAGCAGATCTGGGGTGGGACCTGAGATTTCCACATTTCCTCTGGTCTCTCAGGTGGTCCCGATGCTGTCGGTCAGGACTGCACTTTGAGGAGTGAGGGTTTAGACACCAGAGCGCCTTCTAAGAGCAGTGAGTGTGGGTGAGATGATGGGGTCAGATCCACCTGTGCAGGCCCCGGTGGTCCCCGGAGCACCACCTGGTGGCTCGGGGTGCCTGGGGTGTTCTGATGATGCTAATAGCTGGTGGGGGACTCTACTGCTGGGCCTGCACAAACAGGTTTCAGAGTAGGCTGGGTTTTATTTTGGTCTCTGAAATTTGGCCACAGAATAGATTGTCAGCTCCAAAATAAGTTTCATTTTCTGGCATATCGAAATAATTAGAAGTAAGAGATCTTTTCCTGCTCTTTTTGAATCAAGAAAATAGTGAGGCCCAGTGAACCAAAGCCAAGGCACTGAGGTAGGTGGAATCCTAAGACGGCTCCCAAGATCCCTGCCCCTGTGCACACACACCTTCTCCCAGCTATTCAATAAAACACTAACCTAGGTGCTTCTGTGAAGGGATTCTGCAGATGTAATTAAGGTCCCCAGTCAGTTGAATTTAGGGAAAGGAGATTACCCTGGGTGAACCTGGCCTAATCAGGCGAGGTCTTAGAAGAGAGATGTGAAGTGTGAGAGGGATTTGAGAAGGAGATTTCCTTGGCTGGTTTTGAAGATGGAGGAGGGTGTGTGTCAGGGAATTCACTTAGCCTCTTGGAGCTGAAAGTGACCCCTGGCTGACAGCCAGCAAAGAAACAGAGATGTCAGTCCTACAACTCAGGCATCCAACCACCTGAATGAGCTCGCAGGTTGAATCTTCCCTAGAACATACAGAAAAGAATGCACCCATCTGACGCTTTGATTTCAATCTTGTAAGATCCTAGGCAGAGAACCCCTCCATGCCAGCCATGGACGTCTCACCTAAGGAGCTGTAGGCTGACAAATGAGTGTTATTTTAAGCTGTTAGGTTTGGGATAATTTGATATCCCCAACGATCTGAAATAGGAAACCAATACAGCCACAAGAGGAGATCTTTATGACCTTAAGGACTTTATGGTGGCCCCGTGCACATGCGAAAGCTGTGTTCATCTTTTTATACGGACCTCATGGGTCAGAATTGTCACAGATCAAGTGACTGGAATTTGAAAGGCATCGTTTTTCTACCTTATGTATGTAAAATTTGGTTTCTTCTTTTTTTCTTGTAGGAGAAAACGTAAGACCATATATAAAGGGAAGAACTGTTATTTCCTTAAAGTGATTTGCCTGGTAAAGACAATTGCAGTATTTTAAGTACGGTATTTATGTTTTTCTGTTCAGTCCAGTAAGGAAAATATGGTTTAAAAAGACTTGGTAAGCACTTACGCTCACAAAGGGAGATGGGGGCGGGGAGTGGAGGCGGGGGGCCGAACCTAGGTCAGAATGTTGTCATACGTTCTGTTGACTTTTTCTGGTTAAATGTTATTCAGTTTCTAAAGGAGGTCTCAGTTGCTTTCTTAGTCAGTCAGGGCTGCCATAACAAAATACCATAGATGGGCGGCTTAGACAGCATACACTTATTTCTCATGCTTCTGGAGACTGACAAGTCAAGATCGAGGTACCAGCAGATTCCGTGCCTGGTGAGGACTCTCTTCCTTGCTTGCAGACGGCTGCCTTCCTGTTGTGTCTTCACCTGGCCTTTCCTTGGTAGGTGCTAGTGGGGAGGGGAGGGTTGATGGGGAAGGGAGGGAGAGAGAGAGAGAGAGAGAGAGAGAGAAAGGAGAAGAAGAAGAAGGAGGAGGGGAAGAAGAAGGAGAAGAAAGAGAAGAGGGAGAAGAAGAAGGAGAGGAAGAAGAATGGGAAGGATGAGAAGGGGAAAGGGAAGAAGATGAAGAAAGAGGAGGAGCAAAAGGAGGAGAGGGGGAGGGGAAGAGTGAGAGGAAAATGGAGGAAGAGGAGAAGAGGCGTCAGCAGAGGGGGAGGGGGGAGGGAGACAAAGATACAGAGCTCTCCTGTCTCTTCCTCTTCTTATAAGGGACCATCACGAGAGCACCACCTGATGACCTGCTCAAAACTTAATCACCTCCCAAAGACCCCCACCTCCAAAAACCATGACACTGGGGGTTGGAACTTCAAGGTCTTAAACTGGGGGGGGGGGGTGGGTCACAAACATTCAGTCTATAACAGTGGTTTGGATAAGAAGTATACAGCAGTCAGTCTGATTACCCAGATGTGTTGGGGTAGCATTTTGCATGAGAGCCACCAAGAAAGACTCCTTGGAGGTACATCTTATTCCTCTGGGCCCCTAACTGCAGTCAACAGGGAACTCTGACTTGGTTGGTATCAGACTTGAAAGATTCTGAAGAGATTTCAAAGACGGGACTTTTCATGGATGATCTTACGAACTCTGCAGACTCAACACAGTTTCCAAATAGCGCAACATCATTTATTATTATTACTATTTCATAATTGCCACGAAGATTTGTGTTTTAATGGGGGTACGGATGGCTGATTTGGGGGAGAGTCCATGTTTTTTATTGTTTAATTCTAAGTTCAAGTTTTTCAACAGAACTGCCTTACTTTGGGGGAGCACTGCAGCCCCCTCTGCTGTCTTTCCTCCATCTCAGCTCTCTTGACTATCAGAGGAGGTAATGGCTGGACCTAAGTTTGGGGTGTTGCGAGGGGTCATTTGGGTAAAACCCATGTTGAGCGCTGTCGGGTGTCATTGACGGATCTGTCTAGACCCATGTCATCAGCAGAAGCTTGGGGGAAGTTGGGGAAGGGATGATGTGGCCCGATTTGAGGTGTAACAAGCTCTGTCTGTGGTGGAGTGCAGGAGCATTACCCAGAGAAGGGACCACATAGGCTGGGGAGCACCAGGTTGCCTTCAGGGCAGGGGACCTGGGAGGCAGAGGTGAGGGACCAGGTGGTAGATTCGACGTGGGTGGTGCAGAGGACAGAGGAGGCAGGCGAGACTGCAAGGCTCGCAGCCAGGACACGTGGGCAGATGGAGGGGGGAGCAGGGGGAGGGCACAGCAGAGAGGGGAGGCGTGGCTTAGGCTCCAGACTTGATGTACTGGATGCTCCTAAGTACCGTTAGCTGCAGAAGTTTAGATTCTGTTGGGAAAATTGTCCAGAGCTAAGGAGAGAGGCAGGGATGGGCTACGGAGAGCCACTGATAACTACACTTTTTTTTTTTTTTGGTATGCGGGCCTCTCACTGTTGTGGCCTCTGCCGTTGCGCAGCACAGGCTCCGGACGTGCAGGCTCAGCGGCCATGGCTCACGGGCCCAACCGCTCCGCGGCATGTGGGATCTTCCCGGGCCGGGGCACGAACCCGTGTCCCCTGCATCGGCAGGCGGACTCTCAACCACTACACCACCAGAGAAGCCCACTGTGGCCACTTTTGAACGGAATAGTGCTTTAGTATATTTTATAAGGCATCAGTTATTTTGACAATTTCATTCACTGATTCATTTATTCAAGTATTTAATGAGCAGATATTTTATACCAGGAACTGTTAGAGGCCCAAGGATCTAACAGGAAACAACCCCCAAGTGTTATTTTTTCACTTTGTAATTAATTAAGTTTACACTATTTCTTCTTACCTTCAGGTTTGCATTCTGCAGCTGTGTTTGATGCTGGGAGAAGGTGACTTCTTCTGAACCTGACAGACAGGGCCTGGAATTGTCCTTCTGCCCCTGAGTTTTCCCTGAGTGGTGAGGGCCATGGGGCTGCTGCCTGCCGGTCTGTGTATGCAGGACGCTTAATCAGAGACAACCAGTCAGTGAATTACTTACTTTGCATGAATCATGCATTACTGTTTTGCATTTTACAAATCAACTCATGTTAGTGCAAATTTATCACACTCATTTTGGTTTATCAAATACCTAAAAAAAAGAAAAAAAAATCGCTCCGTTTCCTGAGGCAACGGCGTCCTGGTCCCTCCACCCCTGAGCTTGCTTCCTCCTTCTTGGGCTCACCAACCACTTCCCCAACACAGCACCATCACATAACAGAAAAGCACAAGCTTGGGGCACTTCTAAAGGAGCCCTGACTGCTTAGGAGAAGGCAAGCAGAGGAGGGGATTCGGGGGGAAGGTGGGCAGTGCAGGGCCAGCAGTTAAGCCTCCCACAAAGGCCAAAGGCAAAGCTCTATTCGTCTCCATTTAAGCACAGAACCACTTTCATGGATTTTGTTGAGGTCCGTCCTTACTCTTATAGGGCTGAGATGTGGACACTTTCACATTTGCATTTGCTGATTTAAAATTGGGAAAGCGGGGTGGGGTGTGTGTGATGAACTGGGAGATTGGGATTGACATATATACACTAATATGTATAAAATAGATAACTAATGAGAACCTGCTGTATAGCACAGGGAACTCCACTTCGCTGAACAGTAGAAACTAACACAACATTGTAAAACAGCTATATCCCAATTAAAAAACAAAAATCGGAAAAGATGGCTATTTCGAAAGCAATCAGAACATGGTTATTCTATCTGTGATTCTCCGCACAGCTGAAAATATTTCTCCCATCTGTCTGGATGCCCCCAGTGGGTGGGAAATGCTAGCATAAACTTGAACTGGCTTGACTTAATTTGCTGCCCGGGGTGATATCCATCCCCCAAATGCAATTTTGCAAGCATCTGATTCTATGTGCGTAATCAGGGTTACAATCCCCGTTCTATGTCAAAATGTTATGAATGAAAAATAAGGGAAAGTCTTATTGCCACAAAAGTTGCTATGCTAACTTTGAATAGGTAGGTCTTTAAAAATTCTTTTAGACTTACATTTTCTGATGATAAAACTGGTATATACCCACCTTCCAAATGTGGAAATCAACAAAGCACTAAGAAAGAGGTCAACATCTCATATGAGCCCAGGTAGGATTTGCTTTCTCACCAGTTTTATTTTGGGCATCCTTAATTCACTAAGACATTTCCCACCTTCTTCTCCCTCTATGTCTTTAGAGCAATAATTCTCCCCTGTTTCCTTCTTGGAATCTCCTGGATGCATCTGTCATCTCTCTGAGGATGCTCTTGCTGAGAGAAGGGTGTTTCCCAGGTAGATGAGCTTTGGGACAAAGCTATGTGGAATCCACCCCAGACCCCCAGGGAAGGCAGACCTTCTTAAAAAAGGACATTCAAGGCAGTTCCCAAGGGTGAAAGAAGGGGATGGACAAGGACCTTGGAAGGCACACCTGTAATAAAATTAAGACCTCCACCTGGTAAGCATGGGTCCCAGTGCTTGATGAGAACGAACGGGGTCCCCCGCTGGTGCAGTGATGCCCCATTGCCGATACCACAGGAGGGGTGAGGATGGCTGAGCGCCCAGGGGGGTTTCCTGTGTCAGGTTTGGCCGGCCGGGGTGCTGCCCAGCCTGGGTACCCTGGCATCAATCACTCCTGTGTGGCACCTGAGTGCCTGGCAGACAGTAGGGACCTGATGGTTTTTTATAGCCTAAATATATGGTACTTTAAAATACCAACCAATAATTAATAGTATTGTAGGAAATGATGTTGTTTCTGAAGAGGAAAGTCCCCATGCTCCCCCAGCTCCAGAGGTCTGACTGCAAAATCCCTTCTCTGGGTTCCTCCATTCATGTCCAGGCAGGATGGCCAACTGTCTGGGTTTCTCTGGGTTTGTCATACCCGTATGTAAATCACATACCTGTGTGAGATTTGCCACCCACAGTGTGCTCCCAGGGCCGCGGTGCTCTGCTGGTCAGTGCAGCCAAAGCCCACGTCCCCTGCAAGGCCAGGTACCAGGGCTCCTGCACGTGGCTCCATGAGCTGGGCTGGGCCCCCGTCCTCAGCTCGCTTCTCAGGTCTCAGGGCTATTTCTTTCCATGACTTCCACAAGCTCTTGTTTTATCTTCCTTTGACTTATATCTTAAAACCATTTGAGGACTAAAATACTGCCTACCACATCAGTAAACAAAAGATGTTGCGGCCATCAAGCCATCACATTACAGCCTCCTGGACTCTGAGCCCTGAGGAAACTCAGGATGAGAAAGCACAGGTTGCTGGCCCCAGAGAGCTGAGGTGCACATCAAAGGAATGATTTCAGTGAGCCCAGACTCTTGCATCTTCCCATGCATAGAAAAGCGCTCCATTTCTTGACATGAGATATCTGGTTTTCTTTTATTAACAGTAATCTTTCGATGTTCCAGCTACCTGGTCTTTCGTTGCAAAAACTCGTACATACCCTGGCTTCCCCACCTCCACCATAGACGTGGCACACACAGCCTCCACCACCATCGCTGCCATCACCACTAACGCTGCTGTCGTAACACCCACTACTACTGAGGCAGGAACTAGATGGGCTCCAGGTTAGACATTTACAGCCAGCCTCCTGTTTACACCTCCAGATAGAAGTGACAACAGGAACAGGGTAGATAGCTGGACTCTGTCTCCGGTGGACACTTTAAGATAACAGTAATGGCAGGGGCACAGAGGAGCTGAGTCCTGCCCAGACAAAAGATAAAGAGACCACATATATCTCATTCTCTCAACTACACACGCACAGAAAGGCTCCTTGGGAGTCAGTAAGGGAGGGGGCGTCATCCCACAATAGGTGGTATCAACCTTCTCATGGGCGTCTGTGCTGGAATCCATCTCGGAAAAAAGTTGCACGGCGCATGTCGGGGAGGGCCCTCGGGCAGGGAAGGTGTGGAAAAAGAAACCGGATAAGTGGCCAAAGGTAAACAAAGACCCGGAAGAACTGCCCCACATAAATGACTTAACCGACCGGTCACTGCTCTCCTCCTCATTAGGGAGGATGCCCACAGCCTTTCTCTCCGGCTGTGTGTCTCTGCCCTGCTTCTGTCTTAAATAAGCAAACTGTTTCTCTGTGCGCTCTCCCACTTGTTGTGCTGGGTCTCTGATATGAAGCTCTGTACCTGTGTTTATAGTTTTTGCCTGCTTGAAACATTCTTGATTCCAAAAGGCGCAAGAGCCAGGGAAACTTTTCTTCTAGCCTCTAGTCCCTAGTGGTCTAGTGGCTAGGATTCTTGGTTTTCACCCAGGCTACCCAGGTTCAGTTCCTGGGCAGGGAACTAAGATCGCGCTTCAAGCCACTGCTCACTGCTGTCTCCTTGAGCTCACTTCCACAATCACTACAGTTGCCACCGCTGACGCTAATACCACCACCATGATCACCATCATTACCACCGTCCCCCAACCCACTCCCCCCACCACCATTACAACTACACCATCATTCCAGTGATCACCACCACTAACGCCATCACCACCGCCAATTACATCACCTTCACACAGTTACACCACCACAGTCGTCATGAGCGCCTCTATTGCCGTTGCTACCATTACCGTCACCACCACTGGGCACCACGCTCACCCCACGTATGGGCAAGACTTCATAGCAGAGGTTTGCAAATCACACTCGAGAAACCCCCAGGCTCTGATGAACCTCCGAGGGGTGGAGTGGAAGTGGGGACGCGGAGGTCACTAAGCAGATGGGGGTCCAGGCTCACCCTCTTCCGCGTATGGTTCAATCTGAGAAACCCACATTAGTTGCGTTTCCTATTGGAGATCCTAAACAAATTCCATCAAGGTTCTCAGATCCTAAAAACCGTTTAAACCACAGCACGCACGGGGCTTCAGTATATACTTTGGCACATTAATGAGTTTCTTCCAAGAAGCGTTTATGAAAAGGCACATGTAAATGCCCAAGGAGGGCACACAATCAAAGGAGAAATATAGTGGGTCTGTTTGTCACTGGGGAGTGGGGTGGATGTGAGCGGTGATGGGGAGAGGCCTGGACCCTACACTCCTGGGCTGGTACCACGGAAGGCGGCTGGAAGGAAGTAAGAGGGGAGAAGAAAACTTGAAGGCAGCAAAGTCAAAAACTGTTTTGTTTCTGATGTGTATTCAGGATGCGATAGGTTAATCTAAGCTTGGAACAGCTGGGAGGCTGTGCAGTTTCCTGCAGGACTCGGCGTGATGACAGGCTTTCCCTTCCAGCCCTGCCGTCCACCGCCTGGCCACTCTGCCCCCATGCCAGGATAGGCGGGATTTTCTGGGAGGGTTTCTCCCTCTGCATTCATTCTGAACATCTTATCCTTGGAGTTGAGGGAGTCTTATCTCTTTGGGATGACAAGTGCTGGACAGCTTTACTGGATAATTCTCTCCCTTGAAATTTTACTCTCTGGGGAAAAATACATACTCTCCTTAGATATGAAACACATCATGTTTTATGAAAATCCAGGCTGGAAACAGATCTGAGACTTCCAAGCAGGTCCAGCACTGATGACAAATCCTTCATTAATCTACTCAACAATTGTCTCCTTGCCCTGCTGTGTCAGACACGGTCACACCATGAGGCCAGTGTGAAATCGCCCACGTTCCAGATGCTAGCCGAAGTTTTCTTTCTTTTTCTGCTCCGAGGAGCAACTAGATGGGCATAGGGGTGAGGATGGGGGTGTTGAGGCCGGAGAGGGATGTGTAATGAGGGAACCAGACCCCAAGGTCTACTTCTGGGGTGTGAGCTCACAGGCCTACAGGCGGCAGGTGGTGGGTGCAGAGGGCAGCTGTCGGATGGCGGTGGGGAGCTCTGGGGGACGTAGAGCTCGTGACCCCTCTCAAAGGAACGAAGCCACTCCGCTCCGGCCGGTCCTCGCCATGGGAAAATGAGAGCCTCTGTTGCTCTCATCTCAGACGGTCTGATTCTGCCCGCCCCTGCCCCTGCCCGAAAGAAACTACAATCTGAATTTTTTTAATGCAAAAATGCCTGATTTTTAAGCGTTGACAACGTATTACTTTTTAAAAATGATAATACTGTGCAGGTCAAATGTACACATTTGGGAATGGTATCTGGCCTCCAGATAGCTGGTGAGCTTTCTCTCTGTGTTTTAACCAATAAAGGACTTCTGGTCTCCAGGTGAACGTACAGGGGAAAATGTCAGACTATCTATGTCTAAAGAGGTGGTTGGTGAACATCCGTTTTCCCCGACACTGGCAAACCTTTGAGAATCCGTCGGGGAGCAGCCCTGACCTAAGATGCTTCTGGTAGGTCAGGACGCTCTAGATCCTTTCTCAACGCAACAAAGTGTTGTGCTCAGAGCATTGGTCATGGGTTTGGGGGCTGGTATTTTAACTGTCACCAAAGCTAATTGCCCCTGCCCCGCTCACCTGTTTATTACCTGTAAAATGAGAGACCGGGTGGGGTGCAGGGATTTTAAAACGTGTGTGTGTGTTTAACACTCTTATTGAAAACTCGGGGATTCCCTGGTGGTCCAGTAGTTAGGACTTGGTGATTTCACTGCCAGGGAATTACGATCCTGCAAGCCGAGGGGCATGGCTGAAACAAGCAGACAAACTCAAAACCCAGCAAATGATGCAGATGCATTAAGAGCTTCTGCAGAGAAGGCAGGGGGAGGGGCTGCAGCCTCAAACTCCGCTCCTGCACCCCAGGCCATATCTCTTCCGGAATCTTCACTCTGAGTCTATGTTCCCTCACGCTCCTCTAAGAGCAAAGCTTTTGGGGACACACATTTGGACGGATGCCTTTAAAGAGGAGGGCTTGGCCAGGGCCACTTCTCACTTAGAGAGGAGAGTGGAAAGTCCAGAACTTAAGGCAAGTCACCTTCAGAGGTAAAACCTATTTTCCTGGTGAGTTAGAACTCCCACTTCCACTGAGCAAAGAAATACAGCCTAAAGAAACTTCAGGAACAGGAGACGTGGTCTTGGAGGAGGCATGGGTCCAGGTACTGTTTGGCTATCATTCATTAGTGAAAAAATCACAAATTCAGTCCTTAGGACTTTGATGGAAAAAATTACATGGATTATGTCCTGCTGGCAAACCGGGCCCTGGCAGTGCCAGTTTTGTGCCAGTCCAGCTCCTCCTGTGGTGCATTTGGCCTTCAGAAAAGCAGGGAACACAGATGTTCATGTGAAATGTTGAGGATGAGCTTCGGTAGAACCAGCAGAGGGAGACAGCATTTGGAGTGAACTCTGTGCTCAGACATTTGTCACAGGTGCCCGGGGTTGTTACCAATGAACCTGCACATTTGTGGAATTAAAACTGAGGCTAAGAGCTTCTGATCAGTTGTCATGGCAATGATGATAACAGCTATGTTGAACACTGTAAGTGGATCTGCTCATTGGATCTGCACAACGACGCTCTGAGCAAATACTCTGACAAATTTCACGGAGGAAGACCCCTGGGATGACAAAGCAACAGAGGTGGGAGGAGGGGGTCGGAGTCCCCACCTTGACCTGTTGCCAGGCCCACGCTCAGAGCCGTTGTTGCTCCTATGAAGACAATTCCTGCTTATCCTACTGGCCTATAGTACTTGCGAGGGGCTCTTGGCATCCTTGTCTGTAGTGCCACCGACAGAATCCCTGCTTCCTGGGGGATGAACACAGAGATAAAATGTGATACAGGTGGCCTCCCAGATGGCTGCCAGCCCGCAGTTCCCTGAGGCCTTTCTGCTGGCCCAGCCAGTTCCAGGAGGGTCTGCAGTTCACTCCCATCAGGGCTAGATCTGCAGAGACTTCTGGTTTGTCCCATCTGTTCCACCTTCTCTGGCAGATTCTGGGTTGACTCAGAAGCTGAGTGTCAAGGTGGCGACTCACAGTGCCTGGTTGCCCTGAGTTATGGACTGAATGTCTCTGCTCCAAATGCATACTTCCAAGTCTAAACCCCCTATGCCATGGTATTAGGAGGTGGGCCTTTGGGAAGTGATTAGATCATGAGGGTGGAGCCCTCATGAACGGGATTAGTGTCCTTGAATGAAGAGACACAAGAGAGATGGTCTTTCTCTCTCTCCACCATGTGAGGCGGTGATGCTACAGCAAGACAGCAAACCAGGGAGGGACTCTCACCAGATCCTGGATCTGCTGTACCTTGATCTTAGGTTTCCAGCCTCCAGAAATGTGAGAAATAACTTTTTGTTGTTTAAGCCGCCCAGTTTATGGGATTCTTGCAGAGCAGCCCAAACAGACTAAGACAACTGGCCTCCATTCTGCAGGAGAGAAATGCAAAGCCGGGTCCATCTTTTGCCTTCCACTGGCTCTCAGGGACCTTGTCACACCTCGGAACTGCAGGAGGCGGTCACGTGGGCAGTGTGGCTTCTCCAGGTGCTGGGTGAGAGGGCCTGGGTCCTCCTGGGGGCTCCCAGGAATGGCAGGCTGGCTGGGAACTCAGGGAAGGAAGAAGCTCCAGACAGAGCAAGAAGGGGCAGGTGTTACCTGAGAACGGAAGCGAGGCCACAGCAGGGCTGGTGGTTTGAGGCCTCGGCCCAGCCTGGAGTTGGGAGCAGATGGGACACTGCGAGAGGCTGCCAGCAGCTGGCGTCTGCAGTTCAAAGCTGGTCCCAGAGTAAACATCGGAAGTTGCCCTTGGGCCAGCAACACATGTTTTCACAAATGAAACAAAGCGAGGCTTAGAAATGATTATCCCCTGTCCTTCTCTCTCCCACCCTGTTAGTCCCCCTCCCCAAATTACAGTGAAAGTGGCTGTGGTCAGGGCTGCGTGGATGCTTCGTGTACTGGCAGGAAGTACAGTGTGAGTCACACGCACTGATGTGATCTAAGTCCCCTGCTCCGTGATTTCCTTCGGCAGAGCCAACGTCACAAATGGGAGAGCTCTGGAGAGACCCTTGGCGTTTTCGTGTTGAGATGGGCTTTGGGAAGCACCTGCTTCATGCCCTTCATTTCAGAGACAAGGCCTTGAGGACCAGGGGCCCTGACCAGGGCCACACAGTGAGCTACGGGGCATAGGCGCCAAGGAGTTGGAGCCAGAGGCCTGGCTGAGGTCACGGCTGTGCCGTCTACTAGTTATGTCATCTTGTGGACACCTGCTCTCTCAGAACCTCATTTTCTCGGCTGCAAAATGGGAATAATAACGGCACCTATTCTAGCGTTTTGGTGTAGCTTGAATAGGTAAAAGCAAGTTCAATGCTCAGCACACTGCCTGGGATGTTAATCATTTTTATTCTGCTATTATTAGTGATTTCAATGCCTTCTTCATTGAAATGATTAGTTACTCCTCCTTAAGGCTTTATGATTCAATTTAACAAAGATTTCCTGGATCCATACAATGTAGCCAGTAATGAGGCCAAACGTATGGCAACTCGAAGGCTTTAGCCTGGTCCCCTGGAAACCTGCAGTTTCCACCTGGAGGCAGGAGGTGAAGAGATGGCAGTGGGTGTGGCTTTGAGTGTGGACTGGAGGGGAAGGGGCGGGACCTCTGAGCACAGGAGGAGCCAGGGAAGGAGGCCAGGAAGGGTGATGCTTGCGGAAGGAAAGCCAGGAGATGGAGCCAAGCAAGGAGAGAGATTTGAGGGAGAATATTAGTAGGAAGAGGGCTGAGGCAGGGAAGAAGCTGACAGAGAGAGAGCTGGTGTCTCTTTATGCCATTGAGTCGAGACCTGTTGTGTTCTCCCGAGGGAAGAAGGCAGGGTGGGGCTCGCCTTCAAAGCTTACATCCTAGGGCTTCCCTGGTGGCGCAGTGGTTGGGAGTCCGCCTGCCCATGCAGGGGACGCGGGTTCGTGCCCCGGTCCGGGAAGATCCCACATGCCGCGGAGTGGCTGGGCCTGTGAGCCATGGCCACTGAGCCTGCGCGTCCGGAGCCTGTGCTCCACAACGGGAGAGGCCACAGCAGTGACGGGCCTGCGTACCGCAAAAAAAAAAAAAAAAAAGCTTACATCCTAGAAGGGCACCCAAGGATAAGAAGTCTTGGGCAGGGAGCCCATGGAGACGGTTTTGTGCTCTTGGGGGTGAGATTATAGCCATTCCCTCACTATAATCTCTTTGGCTTCTTTAAGCCTCAGTGTCCTCATCTGTAAAGTGGGTCACTAATAGCACTGGCTTTATAGGCTGTTGAAAGGACCGAATGGGGAAATACACAGAAATGACTTAGGCCCATGCCGAATACATGTTTAATACACGCTTGCCCTTCTGTTTAGGCTTCGGTTTTCTCAGATTTAAAAAGGAAGATTACAACAGCCTTTCTGTTCTGGAAAGAAAGCGAAAAGGGCCATGTGTGGGAAAGTCATTTGGGAATGTAAACTTGCAATGTACTATTTATTGTTGGAGGAGACTTCAGTTCAGTTTTGTGGGGGGGATGGGAGGGGGGCACATCAGGGACACGGGGAACTTTATGCGTTGAGTTAGGAGAACAAGATACAGACTCACACGCCGGGTTTTGAAAGAAAAAAAAATGGTCTGAAAGAAAGCTGTATGTTTTCCCAACGGATTTGTGGAAGGAACGTAAACTCCCCCATCACTGGCCTCTAGTTTAATAAAAGAAAGGGAAACTTGACTTATGGGTCTGCCGACTGTGTCAGCAACGTGCAGTAACATCAGTGAGGTGGGAGACGTCATTCTGGGCAAACCAACCTTTCAAAGTGGGAGTGGGCAGCTTGGTAATTACCAGTGCCTGCTAATCTTGAAGGTAAGCCAGGGAACATTTGTGAAACTACTTTTCTAGCCGTGATAGTCGGGTGCACATACTGCTAACAGAGGTTCACGTGTGTTCTGCCCGTCACATTATTGATGGTGAGTCTTTCAAAATTGTGTTTCCAAATGTTCCAGTTTGAGCATGATGCTTTATGCCAGCTGAGAACTCTTTTTATTTGGGGAGAGGGTAGATAACTCCTTTTTGAGTTTCCCACTGTGAATTTCAGCCAGCCATGGGCTAGGCTGTCTGCCCCTCAGTGATGAAATTACCCGTGAACCCGCTCCTCAGTGCTCCCTCAACGATCTGGTACCATGTTGACCACGATGAGGACGTCCCAGAGCTGGAGAAGGTATGTGGTGGTTGTGACCACATCGAAAGGCGGACGTTCGATCAGAGAGAGGCTGGTGAGAAAGAGGCTAGGGAGGGAGTTAGTTCCCTGGTGGTCCAGTGGTTAGGACTTGGCGCTTTCGCTGCTGGTGATCACTCCTCAGGGAACTAAGATCCCGCAAGCCGGGCAACGTGGCCAAAATCAAACCAAAACAAAACATAACAAAACAACAACCAAAAAATCCTTAAAAGAAAAAAGAGGCTAGGGAATGGGATGGCGGCCCTTCATCCAGGGGCTGGGAGGGATGGAGGGTGCCTCCATTCCAATGCAAATTCTCTGCCACCAACTGCGTATCCTACAATTCCCATCAATTCTGCATTACCCAGGTCTAGTGCAGACCCCACAGGTTCGGGGGCTCAGTTCCACAAGCCCACCCACCACTTCAGACACCAGTTGCAAGTCCTGGGTCCCCAGGCTACTCCCACTTCAGTCTGACAACAATTTGGGTGTCCCGTGACCCTCTGTTCAGGTTCCAAAATTTGCTAGAATAACTCACGTTGTTCAGGAAAGGGCTATACTTAAACAATCACCACTTTCTTTTTTTTATTTTAAAGAAGATGTTGGGGATAGGAGTTTATTAATTTATTTTATTTATTTTTGCTGTGTTGGGCCTTCGTTTCTGTGCGAGGGCTTTCTCTATTTGCGGCAAGCGGGGGCCACTCTTCATCGCGGTGCGCGGGCCTCTCACTGTCACGGCCTCTCTTGTTGTGGAGCACAGGCTCCAGACGTGCAGGCTCAGCAGTTGTGGCTCACGGGCCCAGCCGCTCCGCGGCATGTGGGATCCTCCCAGACCAGGGCTCGAACCTGTGTCCCCTGCATTAGCAGGCAGACTCTCAACCACTGCGCCACCAGGGAAGCCCAATCACCACTTCCTTATAAAGAATACAAAGGAGCAGCCAGATGAAGAGGTTCGTAGGGCAGCAAGGTCTGGGCTGGGGGCGGGGTGGGAGGGTAGGGTGGCAGGTGCAGAAGTTTCTGTCCTGGTGGAATCAGGGCATGCCACCCTCCTGGGACATCAATATGCTCACCAACTAGGAAGCCCCTCAGCCTCGTTGTTTCAGGTTTCATCTGGGGTTACATCACGTAGGCGGGCTTGAGTTAACCATTGGCCACGTGATTGAACTCCATCTCCGGCCCCTCCCTGGAGATTGGGGGTGGGGCTGAGAGTTCCAACTCCAATCAGGTGCTGGGCAAGGCTCTGCCCTCTCAGAACCTGGTGGTCTCTCTTGGTGAACTGAGGATGGTGACAGGACCTGTCCTTGAGGGTGGTCATCCAGATTCGATAGAAAAGGCCGTGAAGGCTGGGTGGCCTGGCACGGCGGGAGCTCTGAAAGGGCAGGATTCCGGGTGATGCTGAGAGCTCGAAGGGTATGGACAGCAGAAACACCATACTCTTAACACATCCCCCCAAAGCCCTTAAAGCTCTAAAAAGGTAAAGTTAGGACACATAACTTTGTCAATATTTGGAATTTGTTGTCTTGAGAGAAGGTCTTGGTTGAAAATCTAAATAGCTTGGACATCGATGAGAATGATCGTCATTTGTACCCAGTCTGAGCCTTGATGGGTCGTCAGGGGAACAAGGCATTTTCGGGGCCATTTCCCTAATGGACTGGTTCTGGGAGGAAAGGCCAGGTCCTTCTACAAACATCTTGTGTCCAGGGCTGTGAGGGACATATCCCAATCTCGATAGCCCTTAGACTTGACCTTTCTTAAGTTATTATGATTCTCTTTATTACCCTCATTGATTCTTAGAAGGAGAAATGAACTCTGCAAACACTTTGCCATACACTTAGGAAGCTGCGTTGATAACTGTGATCAGAAGTATCCTTTGGATATAAAACACGCGTCAAGCGAAACCCAGTTTCTCCCTCACTTCATCCTCACCTGGGCAACGTCACTGCGAAGGCGCTTGGCATGGGAGCCCCGGGGCTGTGCAAAGGAAGCAGAGCTCCAGGCCTTTGAGCAGCTTAGTCAACAGAGACAGGATTTAGGAGATGGGACTCCTAACTCCAGCTGTGCCCGTACATGCCTGAGCACCCTCGGAAAACGAAGTTCCAATTTCTGGACGTTGGTTCCTCAATGCAAATGAGGAGGATTCGACCAGATGGCATTTTTCGTTAGTTTTCCAGTTCTCACCGCCCGTGACATGGATGAGACATGTCATCCATGTCATGGTGTGACATGGTGTGACATGGTGTGACATCTCACCACCGTGAGTGATGCTGCTTCCTGAGCATGTAGCACATGCCAGGCCTGGAGTCATCACTTCCCACCCGCAGCCTCATTCTCCCCGCCGGTGACTTCAGGAAGCCACACCTTATCCTCCTTTGCTGATGAGGAGTTTGAGGCTCAGAGGCTGAGTCCACTGGGCGAGAGAGAAGCAGCTAAGAAAGAGATAAGGGGAGGGCTTCCCTGGTGGCACAGTGGTTGAGAGTCCGCCTGCCGATGCAGGCGACGCGGGTTCGTGCCCCGGTCCGGGAGGATCCCACATGCCGCGGAGCGGCTGGGCCCGTGAGTCATGGCCGCTGAGCCTGCGCATCCGGAGCCTGTGCTCCACAACGGGAGAGGCCACAACAGTGAGAGGCCCGCGTACCGCTAAAAAAAAAAAAAAAAGAGAGAGAGAGATAAGGGGAAACTGGCTTCATTAAAAACTGAAGACCAGTGAAAGCTCTACAAAAAAAGGAGGAGAGAGAGAGAGAGAGACCCCCAACTTCCTGCGTAAGAGACTCTGCCTGGCTCAGGGCTGGCCCTGGCATCCGCATCACTTTCTGCCCAGGAGTAAGGGATGGTCCCCGGGTAACTCGGGAGCCTTGGTGATGGCCCTCCGTAAAGAAACGGTTGGACCTTTGGCCCGTGGCTGATAACAAAACAAAGAAACATTCAAATAAGGTGACATGGAACAGAAGTGAGAGCCATGGCAAGGTTATCTGAAGAAAAACAGAGCAGGTTTTTCTGTGGGCCGTGGGAGAATTGAGCACTGAAGCTTTCTAACCTGCTCTCTGCACAGCCCGTTCCCCCTAGGATTATCTTGAAGGCAGGAGTGGGGAGAGGGAGCAGGGAATTGAAACCATTTGGTCTCCGGGCTGAGAGTGTGTTTTGCAGATTTGGCAAAGAAATGTTCAGTCATTACTTTTATTAACCCTTGCTTGGAGAACAGAGGGCACACGCTTTGGATAGGCAGAAAGGCAAGGTGGACAGCAAGGAACCAGGCCTGGGAGGCTTGCAGCCTGGTGGAAGAGAGCCATGCGTCTCCTTGCCTTTTTAGTAGATGACAGTATTGTGTCACTTCCACTGGGGGATGGTGGATTAAACATACAGGTGGTTGCCAAAGTAACAGATGGTTCCTTTCCATTCTGCCTCTTGAGTGACTTACTTTCCTATCTCATGATTCCCCAACACAGCGCCCCTCACCTCTGTCCCCTGCCTTACCCACCTCCTCGCCAAACAACAACACGATCCAGCCAGAAATCGTGGTACTTTCGGGCTCCGTAGGAAGGTTTGGGTCAGAACTGGCCCACGCCATGCAGAAGGCTGAGTGTCTTCTTGCGGGTGGCGGGTCTCTGCACTGTGGAGGGTCCCAGCCCATTGCTGGAGAGCTGGTAACCCAGCAGCACCTGCCGTGGTGCTTAAAAAACTAATAAAGGGAATAATAAGTTTCCAGAGCAAGACTGTCGGGGGAGCGATTTACCCATAGCATTACAAATAAGCATTAGAGGAAGAGGGGGAGAAGCTCAGGCTTTTTTTTTTTTTAAGAAATCTGGTCTTTAATAACATTTGTAAATCTTCACCAACTGAAGACCCTTGCGGGGAGAGAGGCTTGAAAAACTCTTTTATGAGTCTTGCCAGTTGCATTCTTAGAAGTTCTTTTTTCTCTTCCGGTAGAAAGGCTTAACGATCTTTATGTTTTGCAGCATCTATTGATCGGATTTGGGTAAAAAAAACCTCAAGCCTGTTCCCTGAGGTTGGCTGACTTCTCTTTTCTTTCTAAAAAAAAAAGGAACTTTTGCTTATCTAAAGTTGGGGCAAAACAGAATCTAAGACGAACGATGATGGTTCAAAGAGAAACCCAGCGACAAAGGAAAAGTCCAAGATTGACAGAACCAATGTCTGCTTAGGAAGAAACAGAGCGAAACACTATGAAGTGACACTTCAGGATGACAGCTGCTCTAGAAATCCAGCAGAGTCTGAGGTTATTACCAAGTGTCAGCAGAGAGCACATTGGTGTGAGATCTGAGCGTTATTTTTTTTTTAACATCTTTATTGGAGTATAATTGCTTTACAATGGTGTGTTAGTTTCTGCTTTATAACAAATTGAATCAGCTATACATATACATATATCCCCATATCTCCTCCCTGTTGCGTTATTATTACTATTATTATTATTATTCACGAAGCTTAAGAATTAGCTGTGCCTGTATTGACAAAGAATCACTGAAACATCTGTTTTTTTTTTTTTTTTTTTCCGGTACGCGGGCCTCTCACTGCTGGGGCCCCTCCCCTTGCGGAGCACAGGCTCCGGACGCGCAGGCTCAGCGGCTATGGCTCACGGGCCCAGCCGCTCCGTGGCATGTGGGATCTTCCCGGACCGGGGCACGAACCCGTGTCCCCTGCATCAGTAGGCGGACTCTCAACCACTGCGCCACCAGGGAAGCCCTAAAACATCATTTTTTGAACAAAAATAAATACCAGAGCTCTGGTTTCCCTTTTGAAAGACTGTGGGCGTGGTGCATGGGAGGGGGTCAGGGGCGAGTTGGTGTCGGGTTGTCAACAGTTAGAAGCGTCCCTGGGCAAGTTCCCCCCTCCCAGGGCAGAACCATCAGATGCCGTTTCTGGCTGTAACCGCCTAACACGAAAGAGTGGTGTCTGTGTTGGTCACTGAGCTGGGCTCAGTATGCTAATTTATTTAAATCTCACAGCAAGCCGGTCAGTAGGTTTAACTGGCTGGGTTTACGGATGAGGAAAGTGAGGTTCAGAAAGGCTGAGCCACCTCTTTGAGGTCACCCAACTGTGAGCAGTGAAGCTGGCAATAGGTTCAAGGCCATCTCTGCTCCCTGTGCTGCTGGGTACCCTGCACAGAGCCCCCTAGCCCCCGCTTCCCTGCTTTTAAGGCAGGGCCTTCGATGCCAAGCTGTTGGAATTTGGGCAGCTATGCAGATGTTGGGGCCATGTTTCCACATCTGACCCAAGAACTTGATGCACGTCTGGGTCATCAGTACGAGAGCAGGGAGTTTGGGGAGGAAAGACCAAAGATGGGACTATGAACCTTTTCATGATTCAGGACTCAAGGTTGCTAGAGTTTTCCCCATGTGAGAGGCAGGCGTCTGGTTTTAACTAGATGATGAGCATGGAACCTCCAGTAGAGTGTGCGTCCATGAGGATGAAATACTGCGATGGGTGGAATTGTTAGAAATCAGAGCAATCATTTTCTGTCTTGCACTGCTTGGGGCAACATTTTCCATTTACGCAGGACTTTGCATTGTAACGTTTTGAGACGTGACATTTTGTAGATGCCATCTGGAAAAGAATACGGATGTTCCCCAACAATGAAGACCCATGTTCCCTTCCCTGGGAAGGTGATCCTTGAGGCAACAGTGTCCTTCCATTTAAGGCACAATGTCACAATTTAGCTACAGTATTATCCCCTTTTATTTCCTTTTTGTCCCCGTGGAATCAGGGGTCTTCAGGCTTTATGGTAAAAAGGAGCAGTTCCCTCTGTGGCCATGCTTCTTTGAAGGAGTCGATTCCATCAGCTGTAAACAAAAAAGGGTGACGTGAGTGACTTAAGTGGCTTTCACAGCCTGTACGCAACAAAACAACGGGCTTATTAACCTCGGCACAAATGATCTGTAACACATTCCAAACACATTCCAAATCGTGCACACATTCCAAAACAACAGGCTTATTAACCTCGGCACAAATGATCTGTAACACATTCCAAACACATTCCAAATCGTGCATTCACTTCTTTACCACGATTGAAAGCTGATATCTTAGAAATCTCCATGAATGATAAAGACAAGGTCCCTTTTGGAAAAGAAGCTGGTATCCCTCAATACGGACCTTCCCAGTTTGGAATAGTTCAGGCTCCATTGATTTAAGCCAATTTACATCCCCGGGCTAGTTTACATCTGTGTTACATCCCACCTTCTAGCCCTTAGAAGGTGCAAGGGATACTCATGTGAACACCCCCCCCCCCAAGTCTATATGCTTTGGAATGCTCCAGAAAGAGAGGAGGGAGGAAGGGGTCTCAACAGTATCAGCTAGGGGGCCAGTTCTGCCAGGACACTGATGAACAGCTTCTGAGGCCAACGCAGAGCTGCTTCAAGTGGTGTGGCATCAAAGCTTACGGAGCCCCCGTCCCATAGAGTAGCGGTTAGAAACACAAAAGCAAGCTATTCTCATTACCTACTGAGCATAGTCTGTGCTTGAAAAAGTTCTTCCTGGGGGAAGACCCTTTTCTAGAGGTGGTAATCATTCAGGTTTTTTTTTTTAAGTTATTTATTTATTTATTTATGGCTGTGTTGGGTCTTCGTTGCTGCGTGTGGGCTTTCTCTAGTTGAGGCAAGCAGGGGCTACTCCTCGTTGCAGTGCACGGGCTTCTCATTGCGGTGGCTTCTCTTGTTGTGGAGCACGGGCTCTAGGCGCGTGGGCTTCAGTAGTTGTGGAACGTGGGCTCAGTAGTTGTGGCTCACGGGCTTAGATGCTCCGCAGCATGTGGGATCTTCCTGGAGCAGGGCTCGAACCCACGTCCCCTGCATTGGCAGGCGGATTCTTAACCACTGAGCCACCAGGGAAGCCCAGTAATTCAGTTTTATAGAACAAAGAGCAGGATTTGGTGCTGAGATTGAATAAAACTTTTAAAGTACATGTGAACCTCTTGAAAAGAGCATCATTTATAGGTGATGAACTTTTTTTGTTTGTAGGCATTTCCATAAGAAGCTTGATATTAGTCTTTCTGTTAGCAATGTGATGTCTTTAGGGGGAATCAGACTTAGAACTGCAGCCTCTTTCTCTGGAACATACATTTTACCCTCTGTGCGTGTATTCCGTGCTTTGGATTTGAAGTCCTTAAGAGTATTTCTCCAGAAATGAACCCAGTCTTGCAGAAGCCGACCTTGGGAGTCTGTAGGGGTGACTTGGACTTGGATCATCAGGAGGTGGTAGCGTGGAGAGGTGAAGCCTGTGGGGCAAATCCCAGCTTCACTATTAACTAGGAGTGGCAACTTGGCAAGATGCCTACCTTTTTGTACCTCAGTGTTCTCATCTGTGAATTGGGGATGATGATGGTAAGATAGGCTTCATAGGTCTATTGGGAGGATTCAACAAGTTCATAATGCATATAAAGTGTGACGAACACTGCTTGACACGTGGTGTACGCTCAACTGGGCTAGTTAGTGATGCCATCGAAGTGGTTGTGGCAGTTCCAAGTAGCAGTAGAACTGTGTATTGGAGTTTCGGTGTCACACAGTCACCTTCCAAAAGCTGCCTAACATTTCCCCCGGTCATCTTCAGAGACACTTTTAAAGTTAATTGCATGTATGCACGTTCCTTCCTTTTGTGCTGTCAGAAGGAAAGGAGTTGGATATGGTTCAAAACGATGGGGAGGAGCCCAATGAGATAAAGTGTTCTATGTGGACCAAGTCAGCTCTTCTAAATTGTCTGTCTTGGATACTCAGAGAAGCAGCTGCTCCATCTCAGCAGGACCAGCCCTTGATCCCGCCTGGCACAGTTGACAAGAGGGGGGAATCCTGGTGGTGCTTTTCGACTTTGCTTGCAGGTTCTGCTCAGCCTCACTCTCACCTGCCCTGCTGTCCCCTCACACTCCTCCTGGTGCACTCTGGATGGCCTTTCCAATGCTTTTTTTTTTGGTGAACCATTTAATTTAAGTGTCACGTACATGGAGAACAATGTGTGCATCGTGCTGAATTATTACAGAGTCAGCACACGCCACCTAGACAAAGACTTTGAGCATTAACAGCACCCAATATGCTCCCTTCCTGTCTCCCTCCAAGCATCACCTCCTCCAGAGGTAACTAGTCTCACTTCCCTCACAATAGATTGATTTTGCTGGTTTTATTACACTTTGGATAAGTGGAACCATACAGTATGTGGCCTTTTGAGCTTGGCTTCTTTTGCTTAACATTCCACCTGTGAGAACCCTCTGGGTTGTAGTTCTTTCTCTTCCACTGCTGTATAGAGCTCTATTGTATAAATGTATTCATGAATTCTATTTATTCATCCCTTCTCCCTTTATGGACATTTGAGTTGTTTTCAGTTTTGGACCATTATGAATAATGGTGCCATGAACATGTCTTTTGACAAATATATGTTGGTATACCTGTTGAGTCTGCATCTAGGAACAGGATGATGGGTCATAGATGTGTTTACGTTCAGCTTCAGTGAACGTTGCCTAACAATTGCCCAAAATGGTTGAACCAATTGATAGCCCCACTAGCAGTGTATGTGTGTTCCTTTGCTGAATACCTTTATAGATACTTGATACTATTAATTTATTTTCTGGAGTGTGTGTAGTAGTGTCTCATTGTGGCTTTGATTTGCATTTCCCTGACGATCAGTGAAGCTGAGCATCTTTGCATGGGCTTGTGTCCCTCTGTATGTCTCTTTTGGAAAAATGTCTGTTCCAGTCCTCTGCCCATTTTTTTAACCTTTTTTTTTTAATGTTGATTTGTATGAGTTCTTTGTATATTTTGGATATTAACCCCTTATCAGCTATACCATTAGCAAATATCTTCTCCCATTCAGTAGGCAGCCTTTTTGTTTTGTTGGTAGTTTCCTTTGCTGTGCAGAAGCTTTTTAGTTTGGTGTAGTCCCATTTGTTTATTTTTGCTTTTGTTTCTCTTGCCTGACATATCCAAAAAATATTGCTAAAAGTGATGTCAAAGACTGTACTGTCTATGTTTTCTTCTAGGAAGTTTATGGTTTCAGGTCTTAAATTTAAGTCTTTAATCCGTTTTGAGTTTATTTTTGTATATGGTGTGAGAAAGTGGTCCAGTTCGGTTCTTTTGCATGTAGCTGTTCAGTTTCCCCAACACAACTTATTGAAGAGACTGTATTTTTCCATTGTATATTCTTGTCTCCTTTGTCAAAGATTAATTGGCCATGTAAGTGTGGATTCATTTCTTTGCTCTCTATTCTGTTCCATTGATATGTATGTCTGTTTGGGGGCCAGTACCACACTGTTTTGATTACTGTAGCTTTGTAGTATAGTTTGAAATCAGGGCATGTGATGCCTCTAGCTTTGTCCTTCCTTCTCAAGATTGTTTTGGCTATTTGGGGTCTTTTACGTTTCCATACAAATTTTAGAATTATTTGTTATAGTTCTGTGAGAAATGCCATTGGTGTTTTGATAGGGGGTATGTTCCCTCTATACCTGTGTTGTTGAGAGTTTTTATCATAAGTCAATGTTGAGGTTTGTCAAAAGCTTTTTCTGCATCTATTGAGATGATCATATGCTTTTTATTCTTCAGGTTGTTAATGTGGTGTATCACATTGATTAATTTGCAGATATCGAATCATCCTTGCATCCTTGGGATAAATCCCACTTGATCATGATGTATGATACTTTTAATGTATTGTTGAATTCAATTTGCTAATATTTTGTTGAGGATTTTTGCATCTATGTTTATCAGTTATATTGGCCTGTAATTTTCTTTTTATGTGGTGTCTTTGTCTGCTTTTGGTATCAGAGTGATGCTGGCCTTGTAGAATGAACTTGGAAGTGTTCCTCCCTCTAAAATTTTTTGGAATAGCTTGAGAATAATAGGCATTAACTCTTTAAATGTTTAGTAGAAGTCACCTGTGAAGGTGAATTACTATTACTTCAAATAAGTTCTCTACCTCTTTCTCTTTCTCTTCTCTTTCTGGGATTCCTAAGGTTAGTATGCTTGATGTGGTCCCAGAGGACTCTTAAACTGTCACCATTTTTTAAAATTCTTTTTTTCTTTTTTCTGTTCAGCTTGAGTGATTTCCACTACTCTGTCTTCCAGTTCACTGATCTGTTGCTCTGTGTCATCTAATCCACTGTTGAGTCCTACCAGTGTATTTTGATTTAGTTATTGTATTTTTCAGCTCTATTTTGTTTCTTTTTTACATTTTCTGTCTCTTTTTTAAACTTCTCATTGTGTTCATCATTCTCCCAAATTCATGGAGCATATTTATAATCATTAGATTGCTTATCTCCACTTTGATTAGTTCTTCTTCTGGGGTTTTACCTTGTTCCTTTGTTTGGAACATATTCCTTTGTTGCCTCATTTTTCCTAATTCTCTGTGTTTATTTGTATGTATTAGGTTGGTCAGTTATGTTTCCTGATCTTGGAGAAGAAGTCATAGGAGATGTCCTATGGGGCTCAGCAGCACACTCCCCTCTGTTCATCAGAGCTACGTAATATAGGGGTGCCCTATATGTGGGCTGAGTGGGCACTTCTGTTGATGCATGTCTGACTACTGTGGGTGTGCTGGTAGGTGGGGCTGGCCCCTGGCCTAACTGCCTGCCAGGAGCTGCCTCATATGAAGGCTGCCAGCCACTGGTGGTCATGGCTGGGTCCCAGTGCAGCTGGCTGCAGGTCCTGGGGGTCCCAGAGCTGGTGCCGACCAGTGTGTGGGTGGGGCTGGTCCTGCGGTGGCTGGCTGCAGATGCTGGGGTGTCTGGGGCTAGTATCATCCCACTTGTGGGTGGGTATCAACTCAGTCGTGTGGCTGCTGTGGGGCTCAGGGCCCTGGAGATGGTGCCAGCTTGTTGGTGGTGGGGGGGACCAGATCCCAGGGCTGCTGGATGTGGGGCCAGGGGTTCTGGGGCTGGTACTGGGCTGCTGGTAGGTAGGGCCAGGGCCTGTGGGATCTCGGGGCTTGTGTCAGTCCACTGGTGGGTGGGCTGGGTCCTGGGTCTGCTTGTGGGAGACGCCGGGTCCTTGTTCAGCTGGCTGCTTGGCCTGAGGGTTCTGGGACTTATGCCAACTGGCTGGTGGGCAGGTAAGCCCATGACCTTAATAGACTAGAGGAAGGAATCCAAGGTGGCACTGGCCAGCACCAGTGCCTTTGTGGTAGAACGAGCTCCCCAAATGGCTGCCACCAGCATCTAGGTCCCCAAGGTGAGTCTCAGTTGCCTTCTGCGTCTCTGGGAGGCTCTCCAAGATCAGCAAGTAGGTCTGACCCAGGTTCCTTTCAAATGACTGCCTCCGTGCTGGGTCTTGGAATGTGTGAATTTTTTGTGTGCCCTGTATGAGCAGAGGCTCTGTTTCCTACATCCCTCAGGCTCTCCATATGCAAGCCTCACTGGCCTTCAAACCAGATGATCTGGGGGCTCATCTTCCTGGTGCAGGACCCTGAGGCTGATGAGCCTGATGTGGGGCTCAGACCCCTTGTTCTTTGGGAAGAAACTCTGCAATTATGATATCCTCCCAGTTGTGGGTCACTTACCCAAGGGTGTGCTATCCAAGGGTTTGAGTCTTGACTATACTGTGTGTTCACTCCTCCTACCCATCTCATTGTGCTTCCTTCCTTATACCTTTAGTTGTGGAAAATATTTTCTGCTATTCTTCAAGTTGTTCTCATCAATAGTTGCTCTGTAAATAGTTGTAATTTTGGTGTGCCCACGGGAGGAGGTGAGCTCAGGGTCTTCCTACTCTACCATCTTGGCCACTCCCCTGAAATACCACTGATTTTTGAATATGGATTGTGTATCTCGTAACCTTGCTGAGCTTGTTTATTAGTTTTAATAGATTTTGTTGTTGTGGATTCTTTAGGATTATATATATAATCATATATATCTATATCCATATATGTGTATATATATATATATATATATATGACTATAGATACAGTTTTACTTCTTTTCCAATTAGATACATTTTATTTCTTTTCTTCCTGAGATTTAGTTGATTTTTATTTCCCTGGACTGCTGCAAGCCTTTGATTAATTTCCAGAGTTCTGAAAAAGTTGATTTTGAGAAATTTTGCCAGTTTTTATATTGCTTTTCTGGAGAGGCAAACTTTTGGAGGTCTTTACTCCTCCACTTTTGCTGATGTCACATCAGTCTTTTAATTGGAACATTTGTTTTATTTCCATTTTATATAATTATGTCCATCTTGTAATTTGTTTTCTATTTGTAATTTGTTTTATGTTTCTTTTTCTCTCCCTAATTGCTTACTTTTGTATTAATAAAATATTTTTATTGTCCGATTTCCCCTTTTCCATTAGATAGTTATTTTTATATTCTTGGCCTTTTATACTTGAATATAAATAAATATTTTTTTCATCATTTCTCAGGCAATATTATTACCTTGAAACAGTTTAACTTTGTTTACTCCTCTCATGCCTTTTGTGCTGTTGTAGTAATCATGAATTTTAATCCTACATATATTTTAGTTTCCGTAAGACATCATTATTGTTTTGTACAATTAGTATTTGTTTACATTTACCCACATGTATGCCTTTTTCCTTGCTTTTCTTTGGTTTTGTGGTTTTCTTTTCTTTTCTGGTGGTGGGGGGGGAACATTTTCCTTTTGCTAAAGAGTATTTCATTCAGTGTGGGTTTTCTTCTGATGAATACTCTCAGGTTATTGTTGGAGGGACTTGAGGTCTGAAAGTGCATTTATTGTGCCTTCAATTTTGAAAAGATATTTCACTGGGTGTAGAATTCTCAGTGGTAAGTTTTCTTTTTTTCTTTCAGCATTGCTGTTGATCAACTGTAAGCTGTTTTATTAACAGTAAGTTTTCTGTTTTTAATTAACTGTAAGGTGTTTTTGTTAACTGTAAGTCTCACTGCTGCTCCTTTGAAGGTCATATGTCTTCCCCACTCTGGCTGCTTTCAGGATTCTTCTGTTTTTGAGTTTTTGGTTTTCTGTAGTTTTACTATAGTATACCATAGAAGATGCTGTCAATGCTCCCCATGCCTGGAAGTCTTTCACCAGTAGGTGGTTAGACTGAGATTGAAGCGGGGACATACTGAATGACACAGCAATTACAACACTTCTAATATTAATAAATTTGAAATAGCCATAATGAAGTTTATTTTCGTGTGAATCTTAGATTCTTTTGTCCTAGAGAGATGATGGGCCAAGGCCAGTTCTTGGCATATAATTAGCACTCTGTAAATATGTCAATGAAATGTTTTAGTAAATCTTTGAATGAATGAATGAATGGGCAGATGGTGGATGGATGGATGAATCAGAGCAAATTGATGATCAGGCCAAATTGAAGAAAAGTGGGCTTCAGCTTTTGATCAGACAGTTACCTAGTTTTCTTGAACAGGTCCCTGAAACTCTCTTGGGGCCACTTTCTTTAGGTCACTTTCTTCACTTGTAACAGGAGGGCATTGGCGTGGAACATCTTAGGGTCCTCTTCTAACTCTACTGGTCTATGAAACGCCTGGCAACAAAGTATCTCTGTGCACAGAGCTCTGAAGTCAACTGCCTTGGTGGCTTCTCATCTCACCTCAAGGATTCCAGACAGAACAGACTTGAATAATTTGTAAGTTTTTCTGCCCTATTTCCTCACATCTGGGAGTAAGGCATTGACACTGGTTGCCCTGCTCCACCCCAGATCAGACGTTTCCTGTGCTCCCACAGCTCCGGGTCAACGTCTTTGCCTTCCTGCCCAGCTGTCCAGTCATGAAGCTTCCTGTGTGCTGCCTTCTTCACCTGTGCTCAACTCCCAAGTGCCTGGTATAACATCTGACACATGGTGGGAACTCAGCGAGTCATGAATAAAAGAATTATGTTCCTATATTTTTTTCCTGGGACAGAAGGAGCTCCGTGGCATAATCTTCTTATTAGGTGGAAACTTCTTTCTCTCCTCAAGATGTGGTTTATATGTAGTGGTGGGAAAGAGATCTTTTTTTAAAATTAGTTAATTAATTAATTTTTGGCTGCATTGGGTCTTCGTTGCTGTGCATGGGCTTTCTCTAGTTGCAGTGAGTGGGGGCTGCTCTTTGCTGCAGTGCGTGGGCTCTAGGCGTGCAGGCTTCAGTAGTTGTGGCACATGGGCTCAGTAGTTATGGTTCGCAGGCTCTAGAGCGCAAGCTCAGCAGCTGTGGCGCACAGCCTTAGTTGCTCCGCGGCATGTGGGATCTTCCTGGACCAGGGCTCAAACTTGTGTCCCCTGCATTGGCAGGGGGATTCTTAACCACTGCACCGCCAGGGAATCCCAAGAGATTGTTTTTTAGAAGGAAGGGAACCAGACTCCTTCAAAGCTCTTCCTTGCATGTTAGCTGCTAACTTATGGGGAAAGGGAGGAAGGACATTGGCTCAGCTTCCTCCTTCAATTACACCCCTCCCCATGTCCCTGTGTTCTGCATTCCTGGTCTGGATGCCACATCTCTCAGACTCAGAAGGCAAATAAGTTCCCATGCAAGAGGAAGATCTCTTTGTTCGGGAGAGTGTTGTGTGCAGGTGTGATTTGGTGCTTGCTTGAGTTCTTGAAATCTCACCCAGCAGAGCTCACTCAGCCCCTTATACATAGCTCTCAGCAGCAGCAGTTCTACTTTTGGCTTCTTTTATTTTCTTTGTTCCAGTCCACTGAAAGCCTGTGAGACCCTGAGTGCCTCATATGTTCAGCCTACCGCAAGGGGAACCCGTCACTGTCCATTGCTTACTTTTCCTGTATAGGTTATTACAGAATATTGAGTAGAGTTCCCTATGCTATATAGTAGGTCCTTGTTGTTTATTTGATATATAGTAGTGTGTCTGTATTAATCCCAACCTCCCAATTTATCCCTCCCCCCACCTTTCCCCTTTGGTAACCATAAATTTGTTTTCTAAGTCTGTGGGTCTCTTTCTGTTTTGTAAATAAGTTCATTTGTATCCCTTTTTTTAAGATTCCATGTATAAATGATATCATACGATATTTGTCTTTCTCTGTCTGGCTTACTTAACTTAGTATGATACTTTCTAGGTCCATCCATGTTGCTGCAAATGGCATTATTTCATCCTTTCTATGGCTGAGTAATATTCCATTGTGTGTGTATATATATATCTATATCTATATCTATATATATATATATATATATATATATCACATCTTCTTTATCCATTCATCTGTTGATGGACACCTAGGTTGATTCCATGTCTTGGGTATCATAAATAGTGCTGCAATGAAAAATGGGGTGCATGTATCTTTTCAAAGTATGATTTTCTACAGATATATGCCCAGGAGTGGGATTGCTGGATCCTATGGTAGCTCTATTTTTAGTTTTTTAAAGAACCCCCATACTGTTCTCCATAGTGGCTGCACCAACTTACATTCCCACCAGCAGTGTGGGATGGTTCCCTTTTCTCTACACCCTTTCCAGCATTTATTATTTGTAGACATTTTAATGATGGCCATTCTGACCAAAGTGAGGTGATACCTCATTGTAGTTTTGATTTGCATTTCTCTAATTAGCGATGGTGAGCATCTTTTCATGTGCTTTTGGGACATCTGTACGTCTTCTTTGGAGAAATGTCTATTTAGATCTTCATTTACTTACTTTTCAAGTACAAAGTCCTTTCTGTGGCAGCCTTTACCTACACTGTGGGAACTTAACCTTCCTTAAACCTGTTTTATTTGAGGAAAAGATGTTGTGGTTTTCAACCTTGTCTCCATCTGCTCCGGATGGGCGACCTCTGATGGACTCCTCAGAAAGTCAATGACAAAGATTCCTCACCTGTACCAATGACAGCAGTGGACGTGAATGAAAGCTCTGGCCCCTGGCTCCAAATCTAGACCTCGTGGTCCACTAACTGAGACATCTTGGGACAGAATCTTGTCTCAGGCTCTGTTTCTCCATCTACATATTGGGGACTTAACGCTGCGAATAATAAATGAGACGGTACACGTAACAGGCACAGCAGAGTACCCAACTCGATACATGTTAATGGTTGGCATTGCTGCAGCCACTGAGACTTGGTAAATATTTAATACCCATTTCTTCCTCTCTTCTTGGCCTAGAGGAGTTTGGATAACAAGTCAGATTGTGATTTCGCTCTTCACTTCAGCAATCACAGGAAGAATCTAAGCCCAAAAGTCATCTCTTCTGACGCCCCCGTGGTTCCCAGCAGAAGTTGCCAGCATGGGCCTCATGGAAAAACCATTACAAGCATCCCCTACTTTTCAAAAATTCCACTTATGCCATTCCACTTTTACAAAAGACCTACATTAGTACCTGTTTTTGCTCATTGAAAGAAATCCCAAAAGGGTTTTTACTTTTTTGGAAAAAGGCAGAAAGTTGAAGTAGTGATCAGCCTGTGTTTTGCTTTGAGCCGTTAGAGGCAGCGCGCACCCCAGCAGCTAAAGTAGCACCACCAAGTGCCTTCGCCTGGAACTACACTCAGCATCTCAGCATCAAGCCGCCATGGCTCTGAACTGTGTCTGCCAGCCTCTGTGCTTGATCTCGATTTATTTTAAGCGTCTGTTAGCAAGATGGGTCCTAAGGTAATTGATTATTTGCTTTATGCTACTTCTGCGTAAGAAAGACTTCCTAGGGACGCTCCGCTTTTGGATAGTGGGGAGGGGGGCAGTTTGGGAGGGGAAGTACCCTTTTAGGAGCTCTTTCCTTATTTGTTATTTGCTGAACTGAAAGTTCTTCATTCCAAGGACTGCCTACATTTCACAAAATTGCAGATTTCCTTCTTTAAAATAAAATGAGGAATTTTCTTTGGAGACTTTAGCAAAGTCCTGTGGAAAGACAGCGATCTGGTGGGGCTAACACTCCGTCTTCATAGAAAATCAAGGTTCCTCCGTGGGTCACAGTTGCTGTGTCACGGCCGCTCTTTGCAAAAGGAGGAAATACCATCAATTATGAAAAACGAAAAGTCATTGAGGGATTAACGTTGGGTGAAACCCCTTTTGCAATTCGGTAGATCGCATTCTGCAAAACCATGGTGTATTACGATGATTGTTATTTCATTTTAGAATTCTGAGAATTAGTGACAGGAAAGTCAGAGGCTGTGACTGTTTCGTGTCCATTTGTGATGTTTGTCATCTTAATCTTCCTCAGATAGTAAAAGAAACCACACCACTCATTAGGGATTCTTTTTTAGCCCCTCTGTTAACCAAAGACTTTTTATTGTAGTTTTATATATGGTATGCCTGACTTTCTTTTAAAAAAAAGTCTTCTAAGATGATTAGTTTTGTTGAAGCCAATGGGTTTGATCTCCCATGGCAGGGAGTGCCTGGGAGTGTGGACTTTGGTTCTAACCCTTTCTTAAGTGGCAACCTTTCCCTATTGGAGGAGCGGCTGCTGAATTTGGAGACCCTTTTTTCCCAGGAATGGGAGTCTAGAACCTAACTCCCAGGGGGCTTAAGTGATCCTTCCCCAGACTGGGTCTCGTAGCACGGCCCTGATTCTCAGCCCTGAGCCATTCTGCAGAAGGATGTGTGGATAGCTCAGTGGGCATCTCTGTACGTGTGAGCTGACCGAGTGGACACAAGGGGACTTGATTAGGAAACATGCGTCATCTCAAGGAGTTAAAAAAAGCTGAGAAAATGGACAATTCCTAAATCTACAAAGCATGCTTATTTCAGAGTGATACCAGCATTGCACTCTTACCATGTGTCAGGCTCAGGGCCCACTGTTCTCTGTGCATTAGCTCCTTTAGTTTTCCCCAAAGCCCTGCAGAGATTCCCCCCTTTACCAATGAGAAAATGAGGTGTAGAAAGGTGAAGGGTGAAGGGCATTGCTAAAAGTCCTAAAACTTGTAAGTGGTGGAGCAGAGGCAGAGTCTTCAGTGAGCACGAGGGAGAGATGACCTTAAGATGTAGCACAAAGGATTTAGGTTAGACACGAGACTCATTTGGGGAAAATAAAGCTCACTGCAAGGCTTTGCAGTGAGTTACTGTGCCATCTTCTGGATGCCTTTAAAAAAGGCATAGGATGATTTTTGCAAAAGCCAAAAGATGGAAGCAACCCAAGGGCCCATGGACGGATGAATGGATAAACAAAATGTGGTCTGTACATAGAATGGAATAGTATTCAGTCTTGAAAAGCAAGGAAATTCTGACACACGCTGTAACATGGATGAGCCTTGAGGACATTATGCTAAGTGAAACAAGCCAATCATGAAAGGACAAACACTGTATGATTCTGCTTATATAAGAGATACTTAGAGCAGTCAATTTCATAGAGACAGAAAGTAGAATGGTGGCTGACGGGGGCTGGGAAGAGGGGATATGGGGTTTGTTGCTTAATGGGTATGGAGTTTCAGTTGGGATGATGACAAGAGTTCCGTGGAGGGTTAGTGAGACGTTCGCACAACATGGTGAATGTGCTTAATGCTACTGAACAATACACGCGAAATGGTTAAGATGGTAAATTTTACGTTATGTGTTGACTACAATTAAAAACAAATAGGATGGCTGGGCTTCCCTGCTGGCACAGCGATTGAGAGTCTGCCTGCCGACGCAGGGGACACGGGTTCATGCCCCAGTCCGGGAGGATCCCACATGCCGCGGAGCGGCTGGGCCCGTGAGCCATGGCCGCTGAGGCTGCGCGTCTGGAGCCTGTGTTCCGCAGTGGGAGAGGCCACAACAGTGAGAGGCCAGCATACTGCAAAAAAAAAAAAAAAAAAAAAAAACCCAAATAGGATGGCTAAACGCAGTACTTCCTGAGGGTGAGGGCTGGTCTCTAGGACAGGTTGTCGTGCCCTCAGATGCTGTGTCACATGTGCCGGGAGAACTGATATAACTGTCCTGTCTTCCCTGGGCCTGGCCCATGTCCCCCGATGTTCTCTTAATTGTTAACTATTAATTCTGCCTCATATGCTTTGCTCTTAATGTCTCACATGGCTAAGCCTCCTCCACCAGGGCTCATCACGCTTGCGCCCCTGGGAGTGGTGTTTTTGTGGGCAAGCCTGGCTCTGTGGTTTCTAAGACGTTGACTAGGTTTCGTGTTGCAACCCTGGGAAGAAGGATTAGGTGCTTTTTGCATGAAAAAAACGTTGTGGCCTGATTTACATGTGGGTAAGTTTTCAAGAATAATTACACACTAGACTCACTGCGGAATGTGTGCTCCAAAAAGGAAAACAAAGTGTGATGGTAGTTATGAGGCAGATGGAAACATCAAAGAGCTTGTACTTCTGTCAAAGTTCCAGAAATTCTGAGGCACAACTTGTGATGAATCAAAGAGACCCCTTAGGTCAGGATTCAAGTTTTGGTGGGAGACATCCTCGGTGAATGCCTCCTGCTGGCACACTGAACTTTTCCTCCATTGCTACTTTGCAAATCTGCAAGGGTTCAAGTGCAAGGGTTTGTGCTTTTCTCTGCCTTCCCTCTTCTCCACAGCCCTTAGTGCAGACACTAGTGAGGCTGGTGTCTTTTTATATACGTAGTGCCTGTTTGTCTTTCTCTTTGTGTAAATTGCCTGTCCACACTGTCCTGTTAAAAAAAAAGGTTTGTAATATATATCTGCTGTAATACAGAGTTGTTAAGAGAGTATAGATCCAGAG
Organism: Stenella coeruleoalba; assembly: GCF_951394435.1. Classification (NCBI taxonomy): domain Eukaryota; kingdom Metazoa; phylum Chordata; class Mammalia; order Artiodactyla; family Delphinidae; genus Stenella; species Stenella coeruleoalba. The sequence goes on along the minus strand of NC_137159.1, from coordinate 11,496,662 downwards.
CATTCTCATCACATTCTTCTTTCTTTTAAATTTTTTTTAATTAAAAAAATTTTTAACATTTTTATTGGAGTATAATTGCTTTACAATGGTGTGTTAGTTTCTGCTTTATAACAAAGTGAATCAGCTATACATATGGAATCTAAAAAAATTTTTTTTAATTAAAAAAAATTTTTTATTGGAGTATAATTGCTTTACAATGTTGTGTTAGTTTCTGCTGCACAGTGAAGTGAATCTGCTATGTGTATACATATATCCCCTCCCTCTTGGACCTCCCTCCCACCCCCCATCCCACCCATCTAGGTCACCACAGAGCACCGAGCTGAGCTCCCTGTGAGCTGAGCTCCCTGCGCTATATAGCAAGTTCCCACTTCTATCTATTTTACTTATGGTAATGCATTTATGTCAAACCTAATCTCCCAATTCGTCCCACCCTCCCCTTCGCCCCTGTGTCCACATGTCTGTTCTCTATGTCTACATCTCTATTCCGGCCCTACAAATATGTTCATCTGTACCATTTTTCTAGATTCCACACATATGCGTTAATATACGATATTTGTTTTTATAGCTGATTTACAATGCTGTGTTAGTCTTAGGTGTACAATAAAGTGATTCAGTTATGGATGTGTGTGTGTGTGTGTATTCTTTTTCAGATTCTTTTCCATTACAGGTTCATTTGTTCTTTTTGTATCTATATGAGAAGGTAGATGTTAATTAAACTCACTGTGGTAATCATTTCACAGTATGTGTAGGTCAAACCACTACGCTGTACATCTTAAACTTATACAGTGCTATCTGTCAATTATATCTCAATAAAACTGGGAAAAAAAGAAAAGAGAAAAAAATTTTAAGGAGTTTGTTAAAATAGAATGATTATTATGCTTTACTAAGAGTGATAGAAAGCAATTTAGGACAGATTTTCTTTTTACAATAGTAATAGCAAAACAGCAATAAGATGTTCTAGCTAAACTTTACCTGCTCTGCTTGAACGTGGATGATCAATTTTACGTAGAAACTGTTTCTATAAGTAAAAACAGAGCAGTATAACACTTCTGGATCTATGTCATATGGACAGGAGGCTGTGTTAATATATATATATATATATACACACACACACATATATATTCTTTATCGGATTCTTTTCCCTTATAGATTATTACAAAATATTGAGTCTAGTTCCCTGTGCTATACTGTAGGTCCTTGTTGATTATCTATTTTATATACAATAGTGTGTTATCTGTTCATCCCAAACTCCGAAGTTATCCCTCTTCCCCACTTTCCCCTTTGGTGATCGTAAATTTGTTTTCTATGTCTGTGGATCTGTTTCTGTTTTGTAATAAGTTCATTTGTATCAAGTTTAAAATAATTTATTTATTTTATTTTTATTTATTTTTGGCTGTATTGGGTCTTCGTTGCTTCGCGTGGACTTTCTCTAGTTGCGGCGAGCGGGGGCTAATTATCATTGCGGTGCGCAGGCTTCTCATTGCAGTGGCTTCTCTTGTTGTGGAGCACTGGCTCTAGGTGCTCGGGCTTCAGCAGTTGTGGCACGCAGGTTCAGTAGTTGTGGTTCGCAGGCTCTAGAGTGCAGGCTCAGTAGTTGTGGTACACAGGCTTCGTTGCTCTGCGGCATGTGGGATCTTCCCGGACCAGGGCTCGAACCCGTGTCCCCTACATTGGCAGGTGGATTCTTAACCACCGTGCCACTAGGGAAGTCCCTTGTATCAATTTTTTTTAAATTCCACCTATAAGCGATATTTGATATTTGTCTTTGTCTGGCTTATTTAACTTACTATGATAATCTCTAGGTCCATCTGTGTTCCTGCAAATGTCTTTATTTCATTCTTTTTGATGGCTGAGTAGTATTCTGTTGAATATATGTACCACATCTTCTTTATCCATTCATCTGTCAATGGACATTTAGGTTGCTTCCATGTCTTGGCCATTGTAAATAATGTTGCTATGAACACAGAGGTGCATGTATCTTTTCAAATTATGGTTTTCTCCAGATATATGCCCAGGAGTGGGATTGCATGTTCCTATGGTAACTTTATTTTTAGTTTTTTAAGGAACCTCCATACTGTTCTCCATAGTGGCTGCACCAATTTACATTCCCACCAACAGTGTAGGAGGGTTCCCTTTTCTCCATACCCTCTCCAGCATTTATTATTTGTAGACTTTTTGATGGTAGCCATTCTGACCCGTGTGAGGTGGTACCTCATTGTAGTTTTGATTTTCATTTCTCTAATAATTAGTGATGTTGAGCATCCAGTATGGTTTCTTATATGGGATGCTAATTTCATGTAGCTGTAGAGTAAAAACAGTCTGCAGAAGCTGTGCTCTGATCAAGCCGTCGGCACCTGGAACGCCATGACAACATCATTTTAGAAGAGGTTATGCATGGTGAGTTCTACATCTCTATCTAGACAGCTACTCATGTGGCTTTCTATCAACATAATACAGTCAGGTTACTTATGCTGTGGGTTTTGGAAGGTTGTATTTCACTGGTGTACACCAAGTCTGGGCAGAAAACTAAGGAGAATGAGTGCTGAAATCACGGACCTCTTTATTGACTTTCTTAGGGTAGAAAGAAAAGGGGAGGGGTTCTTACTTTTTTCTGATTAAATCATTTATAATTCTGGATGCTAATTCTTTATCTGTAATGCATGTTGCAAATATTTTCATCCATTCTGTGCTTTTAAACTTTATTTTTGTTCTTGCTGTACACAATAGAAAAATGTATGTAGTCCTTTTCTTTATAGTCTTTGCAATTTATTTCTACTCTACCCTAAATTTACAAAAACGTTTATCTTATATTTTTCTTAATGCTTTTATAGTGTTTTATGTTTGTTCTTTGATTCATTTGGAGGTCAACTTTGTGTGTATGGTGTGAGGTAGGGATCTACCTTAATTCTGTTGCAGTAAACTTTATTGATTGTTCCAATTGAATTTATTTAATCTCCACTAACTTGAGATCCTATTACTTTTGTATTCACTTGCTTACACACACACACACACACACAACTAAATTCTAAATTCTTGACTCATTTTAAAGGAGTCAGTTATTTAGCTATTGATCTAGCTTTCAAGAAACGAATCTTTGGTTTCATTTAGCAACTCATTTATTTATGCTTTTATATTTATTAGTTCTGCACTTTTTTGATATTTGTGGGTTTTGCTTCTTGAGTTGAATGCTTAGTGCATTCATTTTCATTACATTTTTTCTAATATTTGCATTAAAGGCTGTAAATCTTTTTCAGAATATCTCTCTGGCTGCAATTTACAGGTTTTACTTTTTTTTTTTTTTTTGGCGATACGCGGGCCTCCCACTGCTGTGGCCTCTCCTGTTGTGGAGCACAGGCTCCGGATGTGCAGGCCCAGCGGCCATGGCTCACGGGCCCAGCCGCTTTGTGGCACGTGGAATCTTCCTGGACCGTGGCACGAACCCGTGTCCCCTGCATCGGCAGGTGGACTCTCAACCACTGCACCACCAGGGAAGCCCAATTTACAGGTTTTGATATGCAATGCTCTGTATTTGTTTTAAAATAGATCACAATTCTGTCTGTTTTCGTTTTTGATGTTAATTTATTAATTTTTATCATGTAAGTGCATGTGTTTGAACTAACACTTTGCTACCAGATTACATCACTTTTAAGAGTTAGAGTAATATTGTGATCTTGACCGCTCTAGCAAACAGCTTGACAAAGCAAGACTAAATTAAGTCTTACATATATACATATATATATTTTATATTTCAGTGACCACCTCTCCTTGTTTTAGGTGTAAAATTAGAAAATTTATTGTACACGTAGCTTACTTGGCCTATTGTATCTTAAGTTCTGGGCACACTCTCTCCTCAAAAGTATCATATTCAATAGCATTTTAAATCTAAAGAGAGTTTGATGGTACAGGCTTTAAAACAAATAAGCTTAACTTGAACCAAGTATTTTAGGACAAAATATGTCAATTGTTTACAGATTGGGTGTGAGAGAGGAGATGCAAATTCAAGGTACATTTTTTTGTCTACCTAAAATGTACATCTTTTACTCACTTGAAGACCCCTTTATAAAACTAGCATAAATTTGATGTAATCAAAATATTCTTAAAGGTACAAAAAAGGATCATGTAGAAAGAATAATGTAAAAGATACTTATTTTAAGAATAAAAGACTATGAAAATCTTTTATTATGTTCTGTACAGCCAGTGACTTCCACAAATTTTCAGCGATATAAAGAAGAAAAGCAAAGGGTATTTATATCTAAATACCCTCTAACTACAGTTCTTGATTAAGAGGTGGGTGTTCTAGGAGGGAAAAAGATACGCTGAAAAAAACAACATACAGCAGTGGAAAATTTCAAGAGCAACAATCTGGGAGGCATGAGTAAATGACTTGACTATGTCTGTTTTCTTAGAAGGTTATTTTAAAGTTCTCAGATGAATTGGGTTTTTGGTTCTTTTTTTGCTATTAATTTATAATTTATGGAATTGAGTTCAGTGAAGGCGCCTGGTGAGATTTCTGCTTTGAGAAACCTGTTGAAGTTTTCTATGAAGTCTGATAGTGGCCAATTTTTGGGAGGGTTTTTTGTGTTTGAAATTAATGTGTATTTTCTGCTTGTTGGGTATGCATTTCTCTATTCAGTTATTCCTGTTAATTATATTATTGAAATCTTCTAGATCCTCACTTTTTGGGGGTCTATTGTTGAGTTTCAGAAGAGGTGCATTAAAGCCTCTGTTGTGAGGTAGGTTGACCACTCCTTGCCTTTCTATCAGTTTTTAAATGAAATATTTCAAAATTAGTTGTCAGGAGCATCAAGGTTGCTGACTGTTATATAAAAGTTACTTTTGTATTAGATATATTTTCCTTTGTCCTTTATGATGCTCTGTATTTGAATTCTATTGTCTGGAAGTAATATTGTTCCAGTGTCTATTTGTTAGTATTTTCCTGCTATGTTGTTCTCTTTTTAATCTTTTCTTTGTATCCTTTTTGCATCATTTTGTTTCAGGAGTGTCCCCTAATCCCAGAATTTCTGCCTTTATAGAAGAATTTAACCTTGACTTTTTACTGATGTGTTTGAATTCATTCCTGCAATGTTGGTCTATGTTTTGTCTCTAAAAAGCTGCCTGTTCGTCTCTTTTTTAATTAAAAAAAACTTTCTTGCCTTCTATGGATTGATTGTTTTCTTCATGTTAATCTGTTCTTTTTTATTCTAATAGATTGAAAGTAATACCTCTCAATTCTATATTTTTCTGGTGATTACCATTAAAACTTTGATTTAGGGACTTCCCTGGTGATACAGTGGTTGAGACTCCACGCTCCCAGTGCAGGGGGCCCAGGTTCGATCCCTCGTCCAGAAACTAGATCCCACATGCATACCGCAACTATAAGGAGCCTGCCTGCCACAACTAAGAAGCTGGCAAACCACAACTAAGGAGCCCACCTTCCACAACTAAGACCCGACGCAACCAAGTAAATAAATAAGTAATAAAAAACTTTGATTTACACGTTGACAGTTATTTTCCCCTATTGATGTTGACTTAATTACATCTATATTCCTCATTCCCTCCTGTCCCATCTGAACAAGACATGAACCTTTTTACTTTCCCTGCTATCACCACTTCTCATTTTGAGACCATCTGAGATAAACTTCAAGATTATTGTTAATTTTTTCCTACAGTCAATACCTATTTAGATATAACTCTACATTTTATGCTTTTCCTATCATTTTTTTTTGTTCCCTGACCATCTCTTAGATTATACTGCATTTTGCTGAAGGATATTTTCTAGTAATTCTTTCACAGAAGGGACCTGAATAGTAAGCTTTCTGTGTCTGTCTATTAATCAGGTGGTGCTGCATTAATGCTATATAGCAATTAGCCCATGGTTCTGAGACTTATAATGACAAACATGTATTTTGCTTACTTGTGGGTCAGCTGGAGTTTGGCTGCTTCTGGATAGGCTTGGCTGGGCTTGGTTCCAACTGAAAGTCAGATTTGGATCTGCTCCATGTATCTCATTATGGGAGAGCAGCTCCTGGAGGCATACTCTTCTCATGGCAAATGAAAGGAGTCCGAGAGGCTAAGCCAAACCACATTCCAAGGTTTTGCTCACATATGATTGGCCAAAGCAAGTCATATGGTCAAATCCAAAGCCAATAGAGTGGGGGTATAAACCTCACCTTCTCTGCTGAGATGCACTTCAAGGTACCATAGCCAAGGGAGGGAGTAAAGAACTGAGAACCACGACATAACTGGAATTTTACCCCCTGATACTTGAATGATAGTTTGGTTGGGTATAGAATTTTCTGTTCCCCTCTCCTCTTCCCATTCCTCCTCCTTATTCTTCTCCTCATTTTCCCCCTTCTCCTCCCTCTGTCGTCTTTTTCTTCTTCATAAAACCTATCCTCTCTTATACCTAGAAGATTTTACTTGTAAGTGCACAGCAGGCTCTTTCACTGCACACTTTCCTGATGTGGAAAGTCCCCTCGGGCTCACTTTTCTTTTTAATGTATGCTTTATCCCAGGAAGGGCCTGGAATCCTTTGTCAGCTGAAAGATGCATTCGTGTACTTGTTAAACATTGGTTGAGTGCTATATGCCAGGTGCTCAGGTGAGAAGCTGGGCATCTGAAGATCATTTGTAGAGGTCCTGCCTGGCAGGAACCTTTCATCCAGTAGAGTGAGACCTTTGTGTAGGGTTATGGTACTTACAAAATATACAATATGATGTCATTTCTGCTTACTGAAGTGGGGAGATGGATGGACTGGTTGGGAGAGAGTTTATAGTGGCTATGAGTCTTAAATGAATCTTGAAAAGTGAGTAGGCTTTTTCTGAGCAGTGGAAAGGGAGGCTGTGAAGGAGACGGTGGCTCTAGACCCCATTCCAGGCAGTGAGGCAGTGAGTCTCCAGAAAGTACTGAACAGGGGAGATATGCAGCTCCATGTGGTTTGGGGTTTCAGAAAGACTCATCTGGTAGCTGTGAGGAGGAGGGATTGGATGGGGCAGGTCAGATGAAGAGCAGTGTCAAGAGGCTGTTTGGAGTCCTGGAAGTTGGTCAAGAAACTAGTGCCCATGAGGGTCTTCCTGAGTTGGAACCTCTGTACGCACTCATGTACATGCATACACACAGACACTCACACACACTCACGTACACTCACACACTGCCAGATGCAGAAGCTGCTGGACCAAAGTCACTGCTCAAGCTGGTGCCAGGTCGCAGTTACCATGGAAGGAGAGTCCACGGAAACAACAGCTCCTGAGAGCCAGTTTCCTTAAAAAACCATCCCTTCTCGGAGCCCCTGGGGACAGGAACAGGGCTGAGCCTGAGGGGGGGAGTAGACCCCTAGGGTCTACTAGGGGTAGACAAGGGGATATAATTGCCTATGTCATTCGGCTGCAAAGTAGGCTTCAGCACAGTTAAATAATCATCTGACAGTTCAAGATGAAGTGATCAGTGTGTTTGGGGGAGGGTGGGGGGAAATATACATCCAAATAACACTTTCTATTGTGCATCAGAGGAGGCGAGAAAGAGAAGGCGTGTGTTTTGTCTAGTCCTAACGTGTGTGCTATTAGTAAAGTTTTTATAGTCTTGGCAAAAGTTTACTAGGAAATCAGGGCATTTGATTATTTCAGGGACCCATTTGAATCCAAATAAGTGAGTTTAGAAGTATTTGGCAGTCTGTTATTTTTGTTCAGTGAAGTCACACATGTCCATTTACCAGTGAGACCTAATTCCAGGGCCTGGTTTTGGGCGTCCAGGTTTCCTTCTCAGTGACTGGAGGTCCCGGGCATGGGGCCTCCTCGTTAAAATCTGGGTCCAGGATAGGAGTGTTCTACATTTTGGAAATGGTTTTATCCAGTATCTAGTTAATGCTAACTATAATTGGATTTAATTTCCAACAAAACTCAACTGAAACCCCCTTTCACTTTCATACTAGTTTCTTCCAGAAGAGTTACAATTAAGTTACCCACAGTATTGTCGATTTTATTTTGGGTTGAAATGTCTCATGTTTGACTTTGGCACAGAAACAATTTCTTTTGGAGAGGGTCATAAAATATCCTTTCAGCTCTTCTCTTGTAACAGAAAAGTAGAAAAAAAGTATCTTCACTTTTGTCTATTTTACCCAACAAGGACTTATTGAGTCCATGTCACAGAGCTTAAAACTGTTAGGTGTCGTGTGGGATGGGGTCTGTTTACTAAATACATGCCAAAATGCTTCGTTTTTCTAGAGGCCACTTTTCTTGCAGCCTTGATTATCTGGAACACAGCCAATAACAAGAATGTAGTGAAAACAGCCACCGAACTGCCAAAATATTATCAAAACACCAAGTACCCAAGCTCTGGTTCATAACACACACGTATGTTAGTTGCCCCTGCCCAGTCAGTTTTAGTCTTCATTTAGAAACAATAGAAACAGTCTTGGCTAGATGACTTCCTTGACCTTCAGCAAATTAGAACTAAGGATTGAAATGAGGAGCCTTCCAAAAGTAGGTACCCGGAAGTCAGAGTGACAACTGACAGGCTGACAGTAAGGCAGGAGAGAGGGGAGCTACAAAAGCAGGTAGAAGCAGATGGCAGGTAGGTGCACTTGCTGAGCTGGACCACGGGCAGGAGACATAGTACAGCAAGGGGTGGAGGGCACCAGGAAGAATTCAGATTTTGATCCATTTCGGGACTGTACAACACATTGAGAAAAACGTTCATCCCATATGATTAAAATAAAGGCAACTTTGGGACTTCCCTGGTAGTCTAGTGGTTAAGACTCCACGCTTTCACAGCAGGGGGCATGGGTTCGATCCCTGGTGGGGGAACTAGGATCCTGCCTGTGGCATGGTGTGGCCTAAATAAATAATAGAAATAAAATAAAAGCAACTTTGAAACTTTGGATTAAAGGAAGATTCGCTCTTGTGAGACTTTATCTCAGGCTACCACTGAGAAAACTGTAGCCTTGTAGCAGAGGTACCCCATCAGCATGGTCCAGGCAGTTGGCAAGTCCCTGAGGGTTTGCTTCTGTCTGGGTAGCTGTGGAAGCTGAGTGCAGAGCCCTGCACAGAGTGGGCGGCAAACATACCTGTTAGCTCTTCTGGTTCCAAAACAGGATGGAGTATACTCACTCTCCTCTGTTCCCCTCTCCCCCAAAGTATAACCAAATACCCTGGAAATTATTGAAAAGACAATTATAGAAGGACTCAGAGCTGCAAAGGAGGAGGAGGATGGGATAGGGACCTCAGGACTTGAGAACCAACTATGCGGTGAGTTCCTTGGGTTTTCATTTTATCTCTTAGACTGTGTGCAGGAGAGGTCTGCAACCTGGAACTGCCAACACAAATAGGCAACAAACAGACAAACAAGAAAAGCCTGCTGTCTCTGGCCACAGGTCTAAGGAAGGAAGTCCAACAGAGATCTAGTGGGGACCCCCAGCCTCAACTCTACAACCACAGCCCCTGCAGGAGGTCTGATCTGTTTACAGCAGAAGCAGCAAAGCCTTGGCCATTCCAACCCCTGATCACAAGCTGACCAAGTGGGTGATCTCATACACTCACAGCTGCAACAATGAAGCCCTGTGTCTGCCTGTGCTCTACCCAGAAATGTAAGGAGATCTAGGCCCGATGGCTTCTGCCCCTTCCTCCCTAGATGGTCACCCACAGACAGTAAACAACCCAGAGAGGCACTTCTGCCCCTGCAGAAAACATCACCATAGGTTGAGCAGGAGAATTAGCAGCACCAGAAGAACAAAACTGACCAGATAGCACTGTAAGTGCTCAAAAAACTAAATTGTCATTGGAACGAAAGCCCAAAAAAGGTAGCACCAAACCTGTACTCTAAAACTAAACAGAGCAACTGCCTACTAAAATAGAAGACTTAAATAGGTCAATATCAAATGATTAAAATTTCCAGGATACAGGGGGAAAAAAAACCTTCATCATACCAGGAAAACCACAATTTGAATGAAAAAAGATAATTTTAACTGGTGCAGTTCCAAGATGACTCAAATGTTGGAATTATTGGACAAGGATTTTAAAGCAGCCATCATAGAAATGCTTCGACAATCAGTGACAAATCAAATTCTCCTGAAACAAAAGAAAGAACAGAAAATTTCAGCAAAGAAATAAATGATAAAAAAGAAGTAAATGAAAATGATAGAATTGAAAAATACAACAACCAAAATAAAAAACTTACTGGGTGGACTTAACAGTAGAGTGGAGATGACAGAGGATAGAAGCAGTGAACTTGAAGAGAGATCAATAGAATTTACTTAGTCTGAACAACAGAGAGATAATAGGCTGAGAAAACATTGGAGAGCCTCAGGGATCTTTGGGACAATAATAAAAAAGATTGAACAGTGCTGACATTAAAGTTCTAGAGAGTAAAGCCTGAAAATGTATCAGAAGAGATAATAGCCGAAAACTCCCCAAATTGCAAAAGATATAAGTCTACAGATTCATGAAGAGGAGCAAATCCCAAATAGGAAAAGCTCAAAGAAATCCACACCAAGACACATCATAGTCAAACTTGTAAAAACTAAAGACAGAGAAATATTCTTCAAAATAGCCAGAGAAAAATGACACATTACCTATAAAGGAACACTGACTTGAATGATGGTGGATTTCTCTTCTGAAACCATGGAGGTCAGAAGGAAGTAGCACAGTATTTTTCAAGTGCTGCAAGGAAAGAACCATTAGCTCCAAATCACATAGTCAGTGAAGCTATCCTTCAGGGTTGAAGGAGAAAAATGTTCTCAGATGAAGACAATTTGTTGCTAGCACACTTATCCTTAAAGAATGCCTAAGACATGGATATATATACACTGCCACATGTAAAATAGATAGCTAGTGGGAATCAGCCACATAGCACAGGGAGATCCGCTCGGTGCTTTGTGACCACCTAGAGGGGTGGGATAGGGAGGGTGGGAGGGAGATGCAAGAGGGAGGAGATGTGGGGCTATATGTATACATATAGCTGATTCACTTTGTTATAAAGCAGAAACTAACACACCATTGTAAAGCAATTATACTCCAATAAAGATGTTTAAAAAAAAAAAAGTCATCCTATCCAGGATATATCCCAGATCAGTTAAATCATGACCTCTGTGGGTAGAACCCAGGCATCAGTATTTTTTCAAAATGAAAATTTAAGCTAACTATTTTTTAAAAACCACAACAATAAATTCCAGTGTCTATATAATAAAAAAAACCAACAACAGAAAAAGAATGCCTAAGAAAGCTTTCCAGACAGAAGGAAAATAATAGAAAAAAGGCTAGAACCATCAGAAAGGAAAGGAATGGAATGGATAAAAAGAAATAAACATAATAGGCTATCCTTCATCCTTCATCTCATGAGTTTCTTTAATCACATTTTATGGTTTCATAGTCGAAGAAAAAGTTATCATACTGTTTGATGTGTTCAATATTTGTAGAGGGAATACTTTAAAGGTGATTATATTTATTAAATTGAGGTAATAAAGGGACCTAAATGAAAGTGAGATTTCTATACTTCTCTTGAAATGGTAAAGAATCAACATCAATAGGCAGTGATAAATTATATGCATGTATAATAATACCCAGAGCAACCACTAAGGAATCTATATAAAGAAATACTCTCAAAAACGTTATAATTTAATAAAAATGAAGCATCAAAAATGTTCAAGTAATGCAGAAGAAGCCAAGAAAAAACAAACAGGGGGCTTCCCTGGTGGCACAGTGGTTGAGAGTCCGCCTGCCGATTCAGGGGACGCGGGTTCGTGCCCCGGTCCGGGAAGATCCCACATGCTGCGGAGCGGCTGGGCCCGTGAGCCATGGCCGCTGAGCCTGCGCGTCCGGAGCCTGTGCTCCGCAACGGGAGAGGCCACAACAGTGAGAGGCCCGCGTACCGCAAAAAAAAAAAAAAAAAAAAAAAGAAAGAAAAAACAAACAGGAACAAGAAATAGAGGGAACAAAACAGAAAACAAATAACAGATTTCTTGGATTTTCTACATAGACTATCATGTCATCTCAAATAGGGACAGTTTTATTTCTTACTTTCTGATCTGTATGACTTTTACTTCCTTTTCTTGCATTATTGCACTGACTGAAACTTCAGTACCATGTTGAGTAAGAGTGATGAGAGCAGATATCCTTGTCTTGTTCCTGGTCTTAACATCTGAAAGCAGTCTTTCATCTTTAAGTATAGTGTTAAATGTAGCTTGTTTTGTTGTTGCTGTTAAACATTAGCTGTAAGTTTTTTGTAGATGCTTTTTATTAAATTGAGGAAGTACTTCTCTATTTCTAGTTTTCTCAGTTTTCATCACGAATGGTGCTCAATTTTGTCAAATGCTTTTTATTCATGTATTGATATAATCATATGATTTTTCACTTGATATGTTGACACGATGGATTACACTGATTAATCTTCAAATAGTAAAAAGCCTCAAATTCCTGGAATAACCCCACTTGGTTATGGTGTATAACTCTTTTTACATATTCTGCATTATGATTGCAAATATTTATTTTATATTTTTTTGAAACCTTTATTGGAGTATAATTGCTTTACAATGGTATGTTAGTTTCTGCTTTATAACAAAGTGAATCAGCTATACATATACATAAATCCCCATATCTCCTCCCTCTTGTGTCTCCCTCCCACCCTCCCTATCCCACCCCTCTAGGTGGTCACAAAGCACCGAGCTGATCTCCCTGTGCCATGCGGCTGCTTCCAACTAGCTATCTATTTTACATTTGGTAGTGTATATATGTCCATGCCACTCTCTCACTTCGTCCCAGCTAACCCTTCCCCCTCCCTGTGTCCTCAAGTCCATTCTCTATGTCTGCATCTTTATTCCTGTCCTGCCCCTAGGTTCTTCAGAACCATTTTTTTTCTTTTTTTTTTTTTAGACTCCATATATGTGTGTTAGCATATGGTTTGTTTTTCTCTTTCTGACTTACTTCACTCTGTATGACAGACTCTAGGTCCATCCACCTCACTACAAATAGCTCAATTTCGTTTCTTTTTATGGCTGAGTAATATTCCATTGTATATATGTGCCACATCTTCTTTATCCATTCATCTGTTGATGGACACTTAGGTTGCTTCCATGTCCTGGCTATTGTAAATAGAGCTGCAGTGAACATTGTGGTACAGGACTCGTTTTGAATTATGGTTTTCTCAGGGTATATGCCCAGTAGCGGGATTGCTGGGTCGTATGGTAGTTCTATTTTTAGTTTTTTCAGGAATGTCCATACTGTTCTACATAGTGGCTGTATCAATTTACATTCCCACCAACAGTGCAAGGGGGTTCCCTTTTCTCCATACCCTCTTCAGCATTTATTGTTTGTAGATTTTTTGATGATGCCCATTCTGACTGGTGTGAGGTGGTACCTCATTGTACTTTTGATTTGCATTTATCTAGTGATTAGTGATGTTGAGCATCCTTTCACCTGTTTGTTGGCAATCTATATATCTTCTTTGGAGAAATGTCTATTTAGGCCTTCTGCCCATTTTTGGATTGGGTTGTTTGTTTTTTTGATATTGAGCTGCATGAGCTACTTATAAATTTTGGAGAGTAATCCTTTGTCAGTTGCTTCATTTGCAAATATTTTCTTCCATTCTGAGGGCTGTCTTTTCGTCTTGTTTATGTTTTCCTTTGCTGGGCAAAAGCTTTTAAGTTTCATTAGATCCCATTTGTTTATTTTTATTTCCATTTTTCTAGGATGTGGGTCAAAAAGGATCTTGCTGTGATTTATGTCATAGAGTGTTCTGCCTATGTTTTCTTCTAAGAGTTTGATAGTGTCTGGCCTTACATTTAGGTCTTTAATCCATTTTGAGTTTATTTTTGTGTATGGTGTTAGGGAGTGTTCTAATTTCATTCTTTTCCATGTAGCTGTCCAGTTTTCCCAGCACCACTTATTGAAGAGACTGTCTTTTCTCCATTGTATATTCTGATTGCAAATATTTATAAAGGATTTTTACATCTATTTTCATGAGTGATGTGAGCTTGTACTTTTCTTTTTTAAAAATACTCTCCTTGTTTTGGTATCAGGGCAATACTTGCTTTATAAAATAAATTGAGAAATGTTCTCTCTTATGTTCTGGAAGAGAATATATGAAATTGCTATTAAAACTTCTTTAAAGAAGCTTTTCTCCATTTATATAAAACCATGTAGGCTTGGAAATATCTTTTGGGGGAGCTCCTAAATTTGACTTCAATCTTCTTAATAGTTGTAGGACTATTCAAATTGTCTGTTTCATTTAGGGTAGATTGTGGTGGTTTGTGCTTTTCAATGAATTGGTCCATTTTGTTGCCAAATTTATGCACGCAGAGTTGTTTGTAGTTTTAACCTTATAGACTTTTGAAGTTAGCATATCTAGTGATGACTCTTCTTTCATTTGTAAAATTGGTAATTTGTATTTATTCTCTTTTTTCTTTGCTAGAATTGCTAAAGGTTGCCAATTTTATTGATCTTTTAAACAATCAGCTCAGTTTCACTGATTTTCTCAGTTGTTTTTCTCTTTTAATTTCATTGATTTCTGCTCTTATATTTACTATTTCTTTCTGCTTGCTTTGAATGTATTTTGCTCTTTTATTTCTTAGGTTCTTGAGGTGAAAGCTTGGATTGATTTGAGACATTTTTCTTCCTAATATATGTATTTAGTATTATAAATTTCCCTCTTTGCACTGCTTTACCTGTGGCTCACAAATTTTCATACGTTGTATTTTCATTTTCATTCAGTTGAATGAGTTTTTAAAAAGTCCTTTGGGACTCCCTCTTTGATCTGTAGATTATTTAGAAGTGTGTTGTTTAATTTCCAAGTGTTTTGAGATTTTCTTTATTGATTTATAGTTTCATCCCATTGTGGCTGGAGAACACATTGTATGATTACCATTCTTTCAAATTTGTTGAAGTGGCTCATTTATTGAAGTGAATTTGTTTTATGGCTCAGAATATGGTTTGTCTTGGCATATGTGGGCAATGGTAAAGAATGCGTATTCTGTTTTTGTTGGGTGGAGTGTTCTATAAATGTCAATTATATCTTATTTGTTGATAGCGTTTTCCTGTTATCTTTGCTGATTTTCTGAAGAGTTGTTCTATCAACTGTTAAGAGGAGGATGTGGAAGTCTCCAAAAATAATTGTAGATTGGTCTATTTCTCCTTTCATTTCTATCAATTTTTGTTTCACATATTTTATAGCTCTGTTGTATACACATTTATGATTGCTAAATCTTCTTGGTAGATTGATCCTTTTGTTATTATACAATGTATCTCTCTGCTTCTGGTAATTTTCTTTGCTTTGAATTCTATATGCTGATATTAATATAGCTATTCCTTCTCTCTTTCAATTGAAGTTTGAATAGGTACATATATACAAACTTCAATTGAAGTTTGTAATATATACATATATCTCCACTGCTTTTTTTTTCAACCCTGCCTATATCATTATATTTTAAGTGAGTTTCTTATGGACATCATATAATTAGGTCATGTTTTCTGATCCACTCTGTCAGTCTTTGCATTTTAATTGGTATAACCATTTACAGTTGATCCTTGAACAAATTGGGTTTGAACTGTGTGGGTCCACTTATATATGGATTTTTTCCCCCAATAAATAAATACTATAATGCTAAATGATCCAAGGTTGGTTGAATCCACAGATGTGGAACGACAGATATGGAGGACTGACTGTAGAGTTATACACTGATTTTTGACTGCACAAGGGTCAGTGGCCCTAGCTCCTGCATTGTTCAAGGGTCAACTGTATATTTAATGTAATTATTGATTTGTTATGGCTTAAATCTGGCTTTCTTTTTTGGTTTTCTGTTTGTTCTTTCTGCATTTCTCTCTTTTCCCCTGCTTTTCTGTGGGTTATTTGAACAGTTTTTAGAATTTTATAGCTATAGAGTTTTAACTTTAGAGTTTTTGAGTGTATCTGTGTGACATTTTAATGATTGCTCTAATAATACATTATATGTACATAACTTATCACAGTCATCATTTTACCGGTTCAAGTGAAGTGTAGAAATCTTATCTGCCTTTATGTCTATTCACTCTCCCCACTTGTATTAAATAATTGTCTTAATATTTCTGCTAAATATTTAGAACCACATTAAACAGTGCCATATTTTTTGCTTCAGATGTCAAACATAATTTAGAAAACTCATGAAGAGAAGGAAAAGCTATTATATTTACCCATATTTTTGTTTGCAAACTTTCTTCCTGATTTTCTAAGATTCCTTTTATCATTTCTTTTTTTATTTATAGAACTTCCTTTAGCCTTTCTTTTGTGGTAGGTCTTCTGGCTACAAATTTGTAGTTTTCTTTCATTTGAGAATGTCTTGATTTCCCCTTCATTTCTGATATTTTTGCTACATACAGGATTTTTCTGATATTTTTTCTGGATTCTAAGTTGACAATTCTTTTCTTTCAGCACTTGAAGAATATTCCTCTTCCTCCTGGCCTCCATGGATTCTGATGAGAAATCTGCTGTCATCTGAATTGATTTTCATCTATAGGTAAGGTGTCACTTTTCCCTTACTGCATCAAGGTTTTTAAAATTTTGTTTTAATTTTCAGAAGTTTGAATATATTCAGAAGTTTGATAGCTATTTGCATGGTTTCTTTGGTTTTATTCTGTTTTGGGTTTGCTCAGTTTCCTGAATCTGTAGTTTATGAGTTTTGCCAAATTTAGGAAGTTTTCAGTTATTATTTCTTTGAACAGCTTGTGATCCCTGTCCCTTTTCTTCTCTCTTTCCAGAACTCTGATGACACGAAAGACATACCTTTTGTTACAGTCCCACAGATCCCCATGGCTCTGCTTATCTTTTTATTTTTATTCTAACTTTTCTCCATTAGTCAGACTGAGTAATTTCTATTGTTCTACTTTACAGCTCATTGATTGTTTTCTTCTGTCTCCTTCATTCTGCTGTTGAGCTCATCCACTGAGCTTTTAATTTCAGTTACTGTATTTTTCAGTTCTAAAATTTCTATTTGATTTTTTTTATATCTTCTCTTTCTTTGCTGACACTTTCAACTTATTTGCTGAGTGTTTTTTTTTTTTCATTAATTTAAAGTGTGTTTATAATGGCTTGCTGAAGCATTTTTTTATGATGGCTACTGTAAAATCTTTGTCTGGTAATTCTAACATCTCTGTTACTTCGATGTTGGTATCTACAGATACCTCCCTGACAGAGAGGGGTAGGAGTGGCTCATTACTACTCGTCGTGTGGCCTCAAAGGACATCATCAGTGGGGGAGGGGAGGCATTGGCTTCGTTACTGCTGGGCTCTGGTGAAAATCGTGACCTTCCACTCTCCATTGAGACTACTCCAGCAGGGAAGAAATAGAAACTTCCCAGGTGGTTTCCATCAACACCATGTGGTGGTGGAGGGTGCTCCTTATTGCTTGGTGTGGGTGAATGCCTCAGCTCTATACTCAACCTTATCTGACACCACACTGACAGGGAGTTGGGGCACCTTAAACTTGCTGAAGATGGAAGTCTAGGCTCTCCATTTGGCTTCTGCTTGGTAGGAATGCAGCCGTAGTTTTTTCTATGGTGTTTGATTGGAGTAGGATGTTTACCATCTAAACGTTTTCTGTCTTGCTAGAATGTCCCTTCCTTCCCCTGTCCTTTGGTTAGAGAGAGCAGGCTTTTGCTGGGGCTATTTTTGTCTGTAGTCGTTGGTGTTTTCAGTTTGCTTGGCTTCTTCAGCTCCAAGTCTGGGATATATGAGGCAAAAAGTTGATTCAGAGAATGCATTACTGTTTTGTTACTTGGGTTCTGAGTTCCCTAGTTTGTTTGCCTTCCCCCACCTTTCAGAGTCTCTCTTTCTCTCTCTATATATTATACTAAATGTCCAGGGTTTTTAGTTGGACTTAGCAGAAGGAACAGGAAGAAGTACATGGACTTCACCTTCCTGTAAGCTGAAATTCTGGCATTACATTTTTAACTATAAGAAATGTTCTCATTTTAACTAACTTGTGATCGGTGTCAGCCTGGTGGATTATTAATTTTTAAATGTGATCAAAATCCAAATAAAATAAAAGCATCACTAAAGGGGCTGTATTGAATATACCACCTATTAATTATACTGATTTTTTGAACAGTGACTAGCTTCTGTGAGCAAATCTTGTAATTGGAACCCTCACTGTAGCTTTCTTCTCAGAAATCTGTGTTGAGAAATGCTCTACTCCACTGGGCTTAAGTAGGATTAACATCTAAACATGTTGCTTAAGAAAGCTACACTTTCTATGCAAACTGATTTATAACGGGGAAATCTACTTTTGACCTCTCTTTTTAAACATTTTTAATTAATTAATTTTTGGCTGTGTTGGGTTTTTATTGCTGCGCGTGGGCTTTCTCTAGTTGCCGTGAGTGGGGGCTACTCTTCGTTGCAGTGCGTGGGCTTCTCATCGCAGCGACTTCTCTTGTTGCGGAGCACAGGCTCTAGGCACGTGGGCTTCAGTAGTTGTGACGTGTGGGCTCAGCAGTTGTGGCTCATGGGCTTTACAGTGCAGGCTCAGAAGTTGTGGTGCACGGACTTAGTTGCTCCACAGCATGCAGAATCTTCCTGGACCAGGGATTGAACCCATGTCCCCTGCATTGGCAGGCAGATTCTTAACCACTGCACCACCAGGGAAGTCCTTGACATCTCTTAAAGGAACACATCCAAGTAATTCATAACAAGCACATACTTAGCAGAGCTGGATTAGCAGGGGGAAAGGAAGTCATTCAGTAAAAACAGTAGATCTGCCATCTGTGAGAAGGATGGTAGGTCCTGGAAGATGGAAAAGGAGAAGTGGTTCCTGATCCAGCAGTTCACTGTCTAGTGGGAGAGAGATAGTGCAAAGAGATGATTTCAGTGCAGTGGGATAGGTGCTAAAATAGAGGGAAGAAAAGTCTTAGAGGTACCATGATGGAGAAGCTAACTGTCAGGGAGGATGATTGGTACAGATGCTGGAAGGTATAACGGAGAGGCAAGAAGCAACATGTGGGCTGAGATTCTGGGGACAATGATGGTGTGGAGGGAACAGTCGTGGGGGAGAACCCATTACTGCTGAAGGACAAAGTGGATGTGGGGCCATGTCAGAAGACATGACTGGAAATACAGACAGGGACAGATTACAAACAGTCTGGATGCCCTGGATTAGTGAAAATTCTTTTTAAGTAGTTTCTTTAAAGAACAAATGGTTTTGAGGAGCTAATGCTCTTTAAGTTTTGATTTGTAGATTTGTAATAGTTAAGAATATGGAAGCAAGACTAGGAAGATGCAGAAAATGGGAAACCCTGTTAGATGTGGAAGAAATGGAGGTGAGACCCTCCAAAGGCATTGTTGAGTCAAGAGAATAGAAGAGTAGGGCAGGGTGGAACGCGTCTGCACACATGACGGGAAACGTTCAGTGGAAGAGGCATCTTTCTAATGGTGGGTGGCCCTAAGGCATAGAGCCGGGCTCAGTGGGGAGCCACAGTCAGGCTGCTTTCTCTTTGGTGCAGTAATGTTTTCACAGGGTGATGCACAGATGCCACGGGCTGCCTCATCATGGGGTGGGTTCCCTGTGACTGGAAGCATGCAAATGTTGGAAAGGTTGACCAGCCACCCATTGGGTTAGTTATTTGAAAATATCAGTATCCAGTGGGGTAATTGGATGAGATGAGCTCCTGGGCCCTTTTTAAAAAAAATTTTTATTGGAGTATAGTTGATTTACAATGTTGTCTTAGTTTCTGCCGTACAGCAAGGTGAATCAGTTATACGTATACATATATCCACTCTTTTTTAGATTCTTTTCCTACATAGGTCATTATAGAGTATTGAGTAGAGTTCTTTGTGCTATACAGTAGTTCCTTATTAGTTATCTATTTTATATATAGTAGTGTGTATATGTTAATCCCAACCTCCCAATTTATCCCCTCCCCTTCCCCCCCGGTAACCATAAGTTTATTTTATACATCTGTGACTCTATTTCTGTTTTGTAAATAAGTTCATTTGTACCTTTTTTTTGAGGATCTATGATTCTCTCCGAACTCCAAGTAGAGTTTCATGTAGAACAAAGTGGATTATGGGTAAATGTTTACTGATAGGCCAGGTAAAGATCACGTTGGGATCAAAGCATGAAACACTCTATCACTGTCCATTCGGAGGGAAATGGACACTTCATAGTTTTCAGTATTTATGTTTCCTCCACATCTCTTCCTTTTTAAAACCTTCACTGGAATTTTCCGCCCTTGCACGATTGGTCTGACTCCTTTAGCTATACGTTGGGAACTTACTATGTGTTTAGCTAGGTGAACTCCTCCACGTGAATCTAGGTTAGACCATGTCCCCAGGCATGCCAGCCCCAGAATCAAACTTGTTCCAAGTTGGGTTTATTTTGACCCAGGGCCCTTCTAACCCATTTCAGATTCAGTATTTTCAGGGTTAGGAGGGAGCTTAGCCAGCCATGGGGAGAAGACAGAGGCAAAACACACCCTTTGCAGGGAGTGGCGGGCTTTCCTCCACTGACTGTTTTCTCAACTATTAATTCTCCCTCTTCTTTTTCCCTTATCTCCTATCCATCCCTGGGACTGATTAATAATAAAAACGAAAATAAACAATAACCAGTGTATTGGATATTTACAGTGTTTGAAGCAATGTAATGCATATTTAATATTCTCAACAACTCTAGAAGTAGGTTTTAGTATTTTCATTTAACAGATGGGGAAACTGAGGCCCAAAGTGCCTAGGGAACTTGCCCGAGCTTGGAGCGCGGGAGCCTCTGACTCCTGAGCCTGAATTATGGAGCGTCTCTCTTGTGAAGCCTTAAAGGTTCAAAGATCATTTGCTTCTGCAAAATGGAGTGGAGGGTCTCCCTCTTCTTCCTCCCCACCCAGATATATGGGACTGTTACGGGACCACGTCTGTGAAAAATGCTCCATCATAAGTGTTAGAGTCGATGAATTTTCACACACTGAATACGCCCATGTGACCACCACCAAGATCAAGACACGGAACGTGACCAGCTCTCCCGATGCAGGGTGACCACTGCTCTGACTGCCATCAACATAGATTAGCTTTGCCTGTTGTAGAACTCCTTACAATAGGATCAGTGTGCCCTCTTTTTGTCTGGTTACTTCTGCTCAGAATCTGTAAAACCCAGTGGTGTGCTGGTAAATTGGCTTTCAAAAACTAATTTATTTATTATTATAAATAAAGAAAAGAAAAAAGAAGGAAAGGAATAAAAGAAAAAAGAATAAAAAATTTTTTTAAAAAGCAATGCAATAAAAAGAAAGAAAGAAAGAAAAAGTTCCTGTTTGTAGTGTTTGCCTATTTCAGTGCTGTGAATGCTCCCACCTTGGTGGATTTCAAGCCACCAATGATTTAACAATCAGTTTGCAAGATTCCAGAATATTCCACAGTCAGCTCTTACGAGCTGGTGCAAGTCAAACCCACCATGTTATAGGAGTCGTTCACATGGTGGTGTATAGTTTATCATTCTTTCTCTTTGCTGTTTAGTATTACTGTGTGAACACACGTGGGGCCTTTTCATTATGGCTTTTTGGCAAAAGTCACTGGTTTTCGGAAAGAGCCTCTTTGGTGGATTCATTGCTGCTGGATGAATCCGGTCCTGTCTCCACCGTGCCGGCACCTTTCCTGACCACCGGCTTCGGCTTCAGCTTTATTTCCATGTTTTTGTTTTTTTAATTAAAAAAAATCTATATTAGAGTATAGTTGATTTACGTTGTGTTAGCTTCAGGTGTACAGCAAAGCGAATGTATACATATACATATAGCTAATCTTTTTCAAATTCTTTTCTCATTTAGGTTATTACAGAATATTGAGTAGAGTTCCCTGTGCTATATAGTGGGTCCTTGTTGGTTATCTATTTTATATATAGTAGTGTGCACACGTTAATGCCAAACTCCCAATGTATCTCTCCCCCTCACCTTTCCCCTTTGGTAGCCATAAATCTGTTCTCTTAATCTGTGAGTCTGTTTCTGTTTTGTAAGTAAGTTCATCTGTATCATTTTTTTAGATTTCCATGTGATCTCTTTGAAGAGAAGGAAAAGAAGGAAGAAGGGAGGGGAGGAAAGAAAAGGAGGGAGGAGGGAAAGTAGGAAGGAAGAAAGGGAAAGAAAGAGGGAAGGAGAGAAAGCAGCTGTCAGACTTGTCTGCGGGCCTGGCCTGAAAGAAGACTTTTCTGTTACCAATAGATCACTTGCTCCAGCTGCTGTGATGGGCCCAGGAAACCTGTTCATACATGAAAGTGATGTTTGCTTTGTTCAGTGCTGCCTTCTTGCCTCTAAATAGATCATCACAACCCAGGCATCCTCCGGAGAGATACCATCTGCAGGGGAACATGAAAAGGAAACCCTGGGAAAGGCAGTCAAAAGAGTGACACAAATGTGACAAATGAAGGTCACAGAGTGACAATCTGTGAATAGGCACATTTTTCTGGGTCAAGGGGAAGGGAAGACTTGACTGTGGAGGGGAAGCTGGGCCTTTTCCAAGGCCAAGTGCCTGGGGGGGCTCTGCAGCGCCAGGAGAGCCGCTGACTCTGAGCCCGCTGCTCACCAGGGCCAGGTCCACTGCCCTGAGGTCCTGGGGAAGGAACCTCTTCCAGGCAGTTGGCACCAGCGTCCTTTCTGTCTGAAGCAGGCAGGAAAGTCATCTCCCGGCTCCCTCATCAACTGGAAAAACACACCGGTTGCGGCCAAGTGAAACAAAATGCCCCTTCCTGCCTGGGAGTTCAACCCGCATCCCTCTGACAGCTGGCCGTGACGGAGGACCGCATCTCCTTCCAAACCCAGAACTGTTGTCTTTGGATCTCCCTCCAGCACCCCAATTCCAGGACTTGGGGCCTCCCAATGAAAGCGGCTGGTTACCGTGACCTCTTGAATCAATTCCTTGTGTCTCAAGAGCAAAGACCATGTTCAGGTCCCCAGCTGGAGCCCCGCTTCTTGGCCGTCTGTTTGTCGTTCATGCCACTGCTGCTTCCCTGGGGATTTGGAGAGGGTAATCTAGAAGAGGCAGCAGGGTATAAGGAACAGAAACAGTAATAATCCTGGAACGAGCTGGATCTAATTTTAAATCTGGGCTCTGCAATGTGCTGGTTGGGTGACCTGGGCAAATGCTAGCTCCCCTGGGTCAGGCCCGGTATAATTTCTTCAAGAGCCCTGCAGGTTCAGGATTTCAACCTACTTTCCACGGGGGGAGGTGGAAGGACTGCCAAGACCATCTGGCCAAGGTGAGACAGAGCAGGATTTGAACCTGGGCTGGTCTGGCCCCAGGGTCACCCTCTGTCCCCTACTCCACACTCCCTGCCACAGGCTGGGAATGCATCTGGGCCCCTGGCGTTCCCATAGGTCTCATAACTCTTCTTGTGGGTGAGGGTGAGGGGGGCTGAGGAGCCCTTCCCGCCCAGAGGAGCACGCATACTCCTTCTGTTCACGGTGTGGCATGTTTACTTCACCCTTCTCTTACAGTTAGATACCAAGATTGCTCCCAAGTTTTACTATCATAAATGAGACTGTGTAAAACATTTGGGGGTCATAAGTCTTTTCTACGTCTGTATTTCCTTATGAGCCATACCTAAAAGCTGAATTACTAGGTCACAGGGTATGAAAAACTTCGGGCTTTAGTACCTGATGTCAAATTGCTCTCAATAAGGGCTTTGGTGGTTTACACTCCCCTCACTCAGAGACTTTTTCCTTGTTACTGGAGGCTCTTTCTGAGTTAAGGTCAAGGCTGGTGTTTTGATATTTCGTTAATACCCAAAATACCCAGTGTGTGTGTGTGTGTGCGTGTGCGCGTGCGTGTGCGCGTGCGTGTGTGTGCGTGCGTGTGTGTGTGCGCGTGTGTGCGCGTGTGTGTGTTTGGGGGAGGAAGGGCTGCCAAATCATTGTCTATTAAAAAAGTAAGTCCTCAAAGTCACCCCTTCTGTCTTCCTGACCTGTTATTTAAATCCCTTAGTATACCGGCAATGCACAGAGAATATAAGGACATTAAAAAAAAAAAAAGAATCTTGTCTAGGATGGTGGGTTATGGGAGGTTTTCTCTTTCAGTCAAAATGCTTTTACAATGAAAATGGGAGGAGAGAGGAATCTCATCCTTAACCAGAATGTGAACCCAGCTCTCTTAGACGTTAGGCATATCAGGATAGACTATGCCTGTCGTTAGACATTTTAGGTGGAACATATGGAAGGAACGCCCTTTGTCCCACTTGGAATCCAAAGTCCAAACCTGGTCTGCCTGTCCTCTGGCACAGGCGGAGGGTGATTTATTTGCTCTAGCCCTCTGCCTTGAGCAGGTGCCTCTCAGCTGTCATGCCTCAGAGTGGCGTGGCCTGGAGCCAGCCCTCTGGAGCTGACCTGGGATTTACCCGAGAGGAAAGAGCAGGGCTCTCAGGCTGCTCAGGTGGGCTCCCCGAGGAGCACCATTGATCAAGCTCTGGCTGACCCTGCTGACTAGATGTGGGAAACAGCGGCGGCGTCTTTGAATGGAAAGATGAAGGATGACCGGTGAGGTCCTGTTACTCAAAGCCCTAGGGACGGGAGGCAATGGATTCCACCTGATCACCTTCAGATTCTGCGCTGCATTTATGCCATTACAAGGGGAGGGCGTCTACCACCTTCCACTTACTTCTTGTCTCCTCGGTTACTGGGAATGGTGATGCCAGGAGTCGACTCGGGAGGACTGGTCCCGAGACAGGGGCCCAGAGGCAAGCCCTTCTGGTGCTTGGGCCCGTACTCTATCTAACATGTGATCTGTGCACAGAGGACTTTCATGGTGTCCTAGTTTTCCTTTTAAAATCCATTTTATAGTAATAGAAATCTATTACTACTATACTATAATATATAACATTATATCCTATAATATGTAGTATATATTATATAATTATATATTATACTATATTATACTTATGTATTATAATATATAATACTTATATATAAGTATATATAATACTTAAAATATACATAATGTAATATATTATATAGTATAATATATATAAGTATATTATACTATATAATATATATAAAATACAATATCTTATATGTTATAGTATTATTAGTACAATACTATAATATACAACTAATATAATATAATAAGAGAAATAGCAATAGAAAAGAGTAAATGAGAATGAAAAGATCGTAATCTCTTCAATCAGAACAATACCATTAACATCTGTTACAGGTTGAATCATGTCCCCCACAAATTCATATGTTGAAGTCCTGGCCTCTAGTACTTCAGAATGTAACCCTATTTGGAGATAAAGTCTTTAAAGAGGTGATTAAGTTAAAATGAGACCCCTTAGGGTGAGCCCTAATCCAATCCGACTGCTGTCCTTCTAAGAAGAGGAAATTTGGACACACCAAGAGGCACCAGCGTGCACGCACAGAGGGATGGCCGGGTGAGGACACAGCAAGAAGATGGTCGTCTGCAAGCCAAGGAGAGGAGCCTCGGAGGAAACCAGTCGTGCTTACTCCCTGATCTCCGAAGTCCAGCCTCCGGAAACTGTGAGGAATAAATGTCTGCTGTTTAAGCCACCCTGTCCATGGCATTTTGTTACGGTGGCCACAACATCCCTCTCCATCTCACACACAGTTTAATAAAATTGGAGGCATTCTGCACATACAGTTTTAGACCACGCACTTAACCTCGCATTGTGGGCGTTTTCCAGTGTCCGCCGCTCCCTGTTCCCAGGAAGATAAGGTTCCATCCTTGGGTCTGGACATTCGAGATCGTGCGCAGATGGCCCTTCTGCGTAGCCACGTGACTTGCTGGCTGTTTCCCAGACTTGCTCCGCCTCTTCTGCTCTTGCCAACCCCACCCTCCCTACAAGTGCTTTCGCCTACAAGTCATTCTAGGCCTAGATCATACCTAGAGCTGTTTCACCATGCAGCCTGCTGGCCACACGAGGGCAGGGCACAAGTAAACCTACCTGTGTCCCTAGCACTTACCGTGGTCCCTCTAACATATATTGTTTTCCACCAACCTCAGATGAGAATACCTTTTTAAAAGGGAGGATTGAGAATTACGGGCAGAATTAAATTACTCATGGGTCCCTGTCTCCTGTTTCCATGGATGTTAGAGAAAGGATATATATTATGAACAAGTTGGGTTTATAATATAAATAGGAATGCAAGCTTGGTTATGCATGAGGAACAAAATCAATGTAATTCACTGTACTAACAGCATGAAAGGTTAAATTAACCAGATCATTTCAACAGATGCGAAAAGCATTGAACAAAATCTGATACCCATTCATGATAAAAAGACTCAGCAAACCAGGAACGGTAGGGAATTTCTTCAAAATGGTAAAAAGCATTTACAAAATTCCTACAGGCAGCATCAGACTTGGAGGTGAAAACCTGAATTAGTTCCTAGACCCACTTCTCCTCCGAGAAACCTTTCCTGACTCCCAACTAGGTCGAATGCCAGTTCCCTCCGGGCCACCCCCTCCTCCAAAGCAGTGATCACAATTGCAATTGAAAATGTTTGTGCCCCAGGGAGGTCCGTGTCTGTTTCCTGATCGAGGCACTAAGTTCTGTGTGTGAAAGCCTTCTGCTGGGTGCTGCCCCGTGTTGACGCGGGGCTGAATGAACCGCACA
Organism: Stenella coeruleoalba; assembly: GCF_951394435.1. Lineage (NCBI taxonomy): Eukaryota > Metazoa > Chordata > Mammalia > Artiodactyla > Delphinidae > Stenella > Stenella coeruleoalba. The sequence continues at coordinate 11,470,120 of NC_137159.1, read as the reverse complement.
GTGAGGGATGGGCCGTCTGCTTGCACAGCGCTTCAGGTCTGGTGAGGGGGGAGGTTTCTCACAGAAGCACATTCGTACACATATAAACTCCACAGGAAAGACCAGTGTTTCTAGTTCATTCTGGGCCACTGCCCCATAGGGAATAGATGCTAGTGCTTTGTTCTTCTGACTTGCGAGAGTTTTAGGGCTGGAAGGGCTATGGAGGGTCAACCCCGACCCAAATGGTTAGAGGAGGTCACTAGGGTCGCGATCTGAAGTGTGCGCACCAAATGCACCTTGAACCCTAGTTTGGAGCTGACAGTAGTGAAAACTGCATAGGAATGAGGTCTGGGGGCTGCAGCCAGTTCCCATGTGGTGGCTCTTTGTAATCCTTGCCCCTGGGGAGACTAACACCTGCACACTTTGAAACGGCAGGAGGAGCATCGCAGCTCCCAGCATCCTGGGGCAAAACCCCTGCCCTGCAGGCTGCTGGCAGGCCTGCCTTTGCTCTGGTCATCAGAAGGCTGGCTTTGCTCTCTGGGGTCACCCGACCAGGAGGTAGGTCCTGGCCTAACCCCTTCTCCTGCCTGGAAGTGGACTTTCCCCTTCTTTCCAAGGACAGGTAGGCAGCTCCTTATGGATTAAGGCCTGTGGCGACAACTCCAGAATTCCTCCACCTGATGGCTGTTGGGAGGAGGAATGGCAGGTCTGGGAAGCTCTGCTGGCAAAGACTTTGTATGAGATTCCCAAGATAGCAGGGGTGGAGGGTCAAGGAGGAGAGCTGGGAGTGGCTGGGGAGAAGCCAAAGCCTGTGCACCCCAGCCTTTTGGAGACATGTGTCTCCCCCACTGGATAGGCTGGTTTCTGCACTGTTCCTCCTGAACTGTGTCTCATCCAACTGCTCCATATGGTCAAGGGAATGGAAGTGAGGAAAGAACAGGTGCATTTGATCCACCCAGCAATTGCGGATTTTCTAAAGGATACATAGTCCTCGTGTTTGTGGATTCAGCTGCCTCTTTCCTGAGCTCTGTAAAAGGATTATTATTTTGTTTAAAGGAACAATCGTGACTCTTATACAAATGGAAAAACACACCTCAAAGTTTGATTTAATTCATTAATTGGTGAGGAAACCGGTAAGATGTTACAACCAATCCAAAGGAGAAATGAAAATACCATCCATCGATAGGCAAGTGAGAATGCTGAAACGAATTCACAAATAGATGCAAAATTGATAATAACCACCACTGGATGGAGTTCATTTACGTGTATATAAACAAAAATGGTGTGCATTCCTACAATTTGCAGAGCTATAAAATAGGTTCAAGATGAGGACAAGCAGAGAGAGCCAGGAAGGGTACTCTAGATGGAACATGCAGTAATTTTTTCCACCCAATTTTAAAGCCTTCACAGATCTGGGCATGGATAGCAGCAGGAGACTTGGACATTTATTTCACCAAAACAAGGCAACTGAGGCAGGAGATGGGCTTCAGACAAATGATGACAAATCAAGGTACTAGACTCCCTGCCTGATATGTGCAGGTGAGGAAGAAGCAGAAGCTGGGAAGGAGAGAGGGAAATGGAATAAACAAACAAACAAACAAACAAAAAAGAGTCAAAAGAAAGCCTAAGAGAGGTGGGAGGGGAGCTCTGTTTGCTCATTCACTCCAACACTCATGTCCTCATCCTTCACTGGCAGGAGTACAAGCTCAGCCAGCTTCACATGACCCCCATCATGCAAATCTTAGTGGGAAAGACACAGTAAGGACGGGTTGAGTAATGGCCCCCCAACATTGTCCATGTCCTCAACTCCTGGAATATGTGACTTTTGCCATATATGTCAAAAGGGACTTGGCATGTGATTAAAAATTTTGAGATGGAGAGATTATTCTGGATGATCTGAATAGGCCTGATGTATCACAGGGGTCCTTATAAAAAGGAGGTAGGTGATCAGGATAGGAAAAGGCAAAGAAGTAGAGATTAGATGGATGCAGCTGCAAGCCAAGGGATGCTGGCAGCCTCTAGAAGCAGGAAGAGGCAAGAAAGGGATTCTCCTCTGGAGCCTCCAGAAGGAACTGTTAGGGAACCGTTGACCGAAACTGCCGCTTTGGCCAGGCATGATAATAACCACTTGCATGAGTTGTCTCACAACAGGATGTCCTGATGAGGAACATGGTGCAGCTGCTGAAAACTACCTGGGAGAATTTGGGAGGGGCCGAAAGGAGGGAGGAGATGCCAGCCCATAATATGTCCTGCCAACCTCCCAGAAACCATTGCTCTGGAAACCATCTTGACTGAGAGATGTGCACACCGCCAGGAAGGTCCTTGAATGGGACCAGATATGGGCACAAGCAAGATGATTGGCCAGAGACAACCTGTAAAGCTAACGCCACCACCATAAACCCTGAGACTGTGATCCACGTGGCAGAGCAGTTCCGGGTGCTCTCCGCCTGGGTCTCCCTTCCCAATAAAGTCTTTTGCTTTGTTAGTACGTGTGTCTCCTCAGGCAATTCATTTCTGAGTATTAGACAGGAGCCCACTCTCAGGCCCTGGAAGGGGTCCCCCTTCTGGTAAGAGAACCAGCCCTTCCAACACCTTGATTATAGCCCTGAAAGACCCGTTTTGGATTTCTGACCTCTAGAACTGTAAGAGGATAAATCTGTGTTGTTTTAAGTCCTTAAATTTATAGTAATTTGTTCCAACAGCAGCAGGAAACTAATTCACACTCTGAACAATTGCACTGTAGCATGATTGCAATGCAGAGTGTTTTGATGGGGAAACTGAGAGTCAGGGGAGCCAATGACAGGTGTCCTGGAGGAAGAGGTTTCCTGCTGAGACCTGGGGGCTTTGGAGGAAGTGGCTCACAGAGTGTCAGGCTTCTGGTGCTTCTGCGGGTACGGGGATGGTGTCGCACAGTGGACAAGATGAGGGAGGAATCCCGCAGGGGCCCTGTAGCAATGCTTTCTTACATATCACTCAGGGGTAGAGGGAGGTTGGTGGCAGGAGCCATTGAGGTGTGCTTGTGGTGTTTGTAAGGGGAGGTGCAGGCCTGAACCCGTGATGGGGTGACAGTGCAAAGGAGATGAATTCCTCCCAGGATGGAGCAGAGAGAGCTGTGAAGGCCAGGTTTTGAATCTGGTCACTCAGGATAGGCTCCCTGCCCCAGAGCAGGAACAAACCAACTATGCCTAAAAGAGGGTGTTTTCCAGCCTCGTTACATGCATTTAGAAACCCCAATACACGTGAATTCTCATCAGCCCAGAGAATTAAGCTAGCTTCACTCATTTGGAGAGAACCAGTCTGCTGCCTGCCCTACGCAGGCACTTTCTAAGCTCTTGTTATGCACCAGGGAGTCCTGGGACCTCAAAGATGTATAACCACCGAGACGCAGCCAACAAGAAGCCGGCCGTCTTGTATGTGAGCGTGTGTTACAGGAAAGAGGAACACAAAAGGTATGGGCCCAAGGCACAAGCAAGGGAGCTGTCACACACTTCTAGACGTGACAGCTCTTCTGCAGATGTTACCAGATGTTTCCTCATTGGTAGCTCATCCCCAGACCTTCAGTGAAGGTGGACACCATAGTGACTTAAAAAAATTAACATGTATTAACCCTCCACAGAATTCCACAAAGTGAGTTTATATCAATTTTGTTGAAATATTTTATTTCTGCTGATGTATTTAGTTCTGTTCAAAATCTGTCTACTCAGTACCCACTCTTTGGGCTAGATTCCAGGGAGGAGAGCTGTGTGTGGGACAGGGTACCCACCCTCGGGTGTTCAATCTTGGGAGGGAACAATGTCACGCATGGAACAAGTACACGCAGTGTGGGGCTGAACGTCCAGCACGAGTTACAGAGGATGGAGTGGGGAGGCCGGCTGCCCGGTCTCATCCAGCCAGGACTGGGTGTGCCGCTGCGTCTTGACAGGTGCGCAGCCTTTAGAGAGGCTTGGAGGCTTTCTGGTTGTGCGGCCGTTGTCAGTGACGTTTGGAGGCAGCTGTGCATTTGGGTTCGCTGGGCTGTTCGAAACAGACATCTCATTAAGGGGTGTAAGACTGGAGACATATACAGACAGAGATGACTTCTGCCTTGGAGACAGACAGCTGTCACCTTTGTCATCGGGGTCCAGGCAATGAATACCTACAACATATCTGAGCCTACAGGTGACATCACAAAACCAAGTCTAACGGAGGTCGAGGGCGTGGCAAAGCGCGCAGAGCTAAAGGATGAGAGAGAGAAAAGAGAAATGAACGAGGCAGGACCCAGGACTCAGGGGCTGGCTGGACGCGCAGCCTGCGCCTCTGCGTTCTTAGTCAAATTCAACATGGATCAGTGTAGAACACAACGTTTGATGCCTGCAAACGCTTGTCCTTTTTCTATAAAGGTTGGTATCTTTAAAACCATGTCTTGCTTTTCTAAAGAACAAAGCCTGAATTCCATGCACAGTGATGACTGTTTTGTCCATACTCCCTTCATGGTTAACAGCATTAAACGGCATTGTAAAAGAAACCGACACTTCCTTTTGCATGTATCAGTAATAAATTTTTCTTTGGCAAGTGGAGATGCAATTGAATACTATTTTCTTAACTCTCGGGCTGGAACAGACGCTCACATCAGGGAGAATCTCTGTTTGGCAGAGGCAGCCTTTCTTTTTATTCCCATATGGAAAGAGATGTAAACTGGGGGGAGCGTTTGCTTCTTCCTAGGTTTCTGTGGTCCACGGTTAACAGTCTCCTCAAGAGAATTTCAAATTCTCTTTCCAGTGAGCTGCAAAAGAACTTAAACCATTTATTTGTTCTGGTCCTGAAATCAGAGTTACTCGGTGAACTCCCAAAGAGTCCTAAACCACGAGAAGAAGTCAGTCTAAGGTAAAGTGACATGTTTAAAAGTTGCCGTAAATGCTGGCGACTGGACAGGTTGATAAATTTGAGCCGTTTCACAAGATCGGTTGGGTCAGTAATAAAAGACATGAACTTGAAGTATATTTCCTCTTGCCTTTCATGGCTATAAAGATCAATAAATTTTGTAAAATTTAAAGGTAAAGGGCGAAACATTTTGGATTTTATGTGAACGGCTTGCCTGGTGACAGTAACCGTGTTGTGGCCCTTAGAGGCGGAGATAATTTACGGTGGATGGTTTCTTGGCGTTTTCTATATGCATTTGAGGGGTAGTATTTAAAAATCACCCAGCACGTGGTTTCTGATAAGACGCATAACTCAGGGACTCAGAGTTGTTTTATAGGAAAAAGATGAACGCATATCATGTAGTCAGGATCTGGGCACGTCTCTCCTCCCTCGGGAATGACAGGGATGGAAAACTGGCTCCCGACAGGGAGTCATAAAGCGTGCCCGTGAAAGCTGAGTCCTGGACCCCAGCTCAGTGCTCCGAAATTCAGGGCTCTCCCAGGACTTCGGTGGCTTGAAGATGCCGGGACGGACGGGGCCAGGCTGGGGCAGGGAAGAGGCCCTTGCCTGAGAAAAGGGTGGTGGACCATGGGCTGCCACTGTTCCAGTGGGTGTGCTCTGTTCCCAATTCTGCCCCAGCCTGAAGCCTTGCTCTCTGATGCTTGGTTGGAGAAGACCACGGAGGGCCATGAAGATTTGCCCTTCATATGGAGGACCGTGTGTCCTGTTCGTGCGGGAAGCTCACTCTCTTGCTGAACGGGAGGGAGGGGCAGTGATCAGACCCAAACACTCTGGGTTTGCTCCCCACCTGGTTCTCAGGGGCTGGGTGAGCCTGGAGGCTGCTGTGTGCGGCACGTGACAGGGAGAGGGGCCTGCAGACCTCTGCAGCCTCTCTCACCAGGGGCTCATCCAGCACTTCCTGCGTGCCCGCTGGGTGCCAGGAGCTGGGGGTACTGCAGGGAGCAAGCCCGCCCCCTGCGGGAGCTCACTTCCTTGAGAAGTCAGCTATCCAATTAATTATGCAACTTTAAGTGGTATTTAATTCCAACGATGAAAGTATGAGAGTCGACAATGGAGAGACCCACCTGGTTAGACGGGGTTGGGGGTGACAGTCAGCGAGGACCTTCGGGAGGGAATGACATTTGATGTCTGGAGGAAGCTGCGGGAAACAGAGGAGGAGAAGGAATTGCAGGCAGAGTTAACAGTGCCCTGATGGGCCAGGGGAAGGAAGGGGTTTGGCACGCGGGGGAAGCTGAGGCAGGTGGGGATGGGCATGGTGCGGCAGCCGAGGGCTGTGGTATGAGGAACGCCAGGCCGCCAGCCAAGTATTTCAGCAGGACGGTGATGTGAATAGACTTGTGCTGTAAAACGGTCGCTTGGCTTCTGGATGGGGAAGAGATCGGGGTGGGGGGATGCCGAGTGGGGTGGCAGTAGTGAGACCAGTTGGGGCTACTGCAGTAGACCAGATGGGGGCGGTCACAGGGGCCCGGACTCAGAAGTCAGGCTTGCAGACGGAGAGGAGGGGACCAGTTCAAGGTGACTTCTGGTGACAGATGTGGTTAGTTCTTGATTGGTCAGTATCTCTATTCATTGCCTCCTCGTATCTTCCTTGCCCCCTGACCATCCCTTCTAATTTGTTCGGCTTCTGATTGTAACAAGGGAAATGGTCACACATCCCCAAGGGTGCGTGCCCTTTCACCTTCTCACATAGACCTGCACGATGACCCCATACATAGCACATCCTTGTGAGACCCGAGGTTGCCAATGAAGGTTTATTCCCTCTTGGGTTCCTGTATTAGTCAGGATGGACTAAGTGTTGCAGCAGTAAGCAATTTCCCCATAATCTCAGTAGCTTAACAGAACCAAGGCTGGTTGACTGGGAATGCTGTCTGTCCAACAGGTGGAGGGCTTTGATCCACACAATCACAGGGACCAAGGCTGGTAAGAGTGCCTCTGTCTTCAGGCTGAAAAACCTGGAACATGCAGCCTCCTTAGCCTCTGCAGCAAAGGAGGGAGACTGGAGGCTCACTTATGAGCTTCTCCCCCATGTGTCACTGCCACTCATATTTCATTGGCCTGAACTAGTCATCATGGCCCTGTCGTACAGCAAGGATGCCAGGAGATGCACGAAAGCCAACTGAAATAGTTGATGATCAGATGAGACATTCGGGGAGTATTTCTGTTTCTGTGACAAGCCCAGATTCAAGGCAGACGAGACCCAACCAGTGGGAATCGAGAGAGCTGGTGAAAAGACTCACAGCTTTACACATCACAGGAAAGGTTGTTCTATTACAGGGGGGCTAGTTTCCCACAGCCTGGAGAAAAATGCCCAGAACTCAAGTAAAGACCCCAAAGCTATTTCTCCTCTTGTATTTCTCCCCCTCCTCTTCCCCTCCTTCTCTTTTTTTGTTTCCTCCTTTTCCTTCTCCTTCTCTTTCTCCTTCTCCTTCTCCTTCTCTTTCTCCTTCTCCTTCTCCTTCTCCTCCTCCTCCCCCTCCCCTCCCCTCCCCCTCCTCCTCCTCCTTCTTCTCCTTCTCCTCCTTCTCCTTCTCCTTCTTCTTCTTCTTCTCCTCCTCCTCCTTTTTTTTCCTTAAAATCAACTCACAGTACTTAGTAATAGTTTAATCTGCTTAAGGCAGTATGTGATTTTTCCCCACACCAAAGCCATGTCTGATGGGGCCACAGCAGGTCTCTGCAGCCCAGGGTCTCCCTGGACCACTACCCACCCTTTCCCAAGCGTGGCACAGCCTGGTGTAGCCCTGCCCTTTGCCCTTCGCCATTGTGATCATCAGCCTTCAGATGGCCTCCAGCGATTCTTGACTCTGTTCTATTCCCTCTTGGGACTGACCTGTGTAACTAATCTTGTGGAACAGACAGAGTGTGACTCACAAGGCTAGGTCATACAAGACACAGTCCCTTCTGCCACATTCTCTTATGGGTGACTTGCTCTGGGGAAGCTGACCTCAGTCTTGTGACGCTTGGGCACTCGGGCAGCCCCCCATGGAGACGTCCACATGTGGAGAACTGAGGCCTTCCGCCCACAGCCAACACTAACTTGCTAGTCACATGCAGGAACCATGTTGCAAGTGGACCCACCGCCCTAGTCAAGCCTTCACATGACTGCAGCCCCTGCTGACGTCCACCTGCAATCTTAAGAGAGACCCTGAGCCATAAACATGCAGCTGAGCCACTCCTGCATTCCTGACTCACCAAAGCCACGTGAGAGAGTAAATGTTTGTTGCGGGAATTTATTATGCAGCAATAGAGAGCTAATAGACGGAGAATTCATCAGACCTCCCTTTATCCCCCTGAGCCCTTCTGCCACAGGGCACTCCCAGATTCACCAGCAGGGTGAACTGCTCCAGCCGTTGTGTTCCCATAGTTCAAGGCTTTTCCCTTGAGTTCTTAACTGTATTAAAGTTGTTTTTTTCCTTGCCATCCCTTTTCACTTGAGGATAAGCTCCTTGAGGCCAACGATTCGGTCTGGCTCAGCCTTGGAACCCTCAGGATCTGTGGCATATAATAGCATACACACACGACAGTAGTATGTAGTTTTACTTCAAGCAACATGGTTTTAAGAGCTTTACATATGTCAACACGTTTCATCCTCACATAACCTTACGATAGAAGCACTGTTGTCAGCCTCAGTTTTATACCTGAGGAAACCGAGGCACAGAGAGGTTAAGGGACATGCCCAGGGTTGCACAGCGTGTAAGTAGCAGAATCAGGATTGTGAACCCCAGTGGTCGGGCTCCAAACCCCTGCTCTTATCTTGCTCTTCCATCCAGTTTGGACAGTGTTTCTTGGAAGGGAATAAAAACATGTCAGGCAGGCCAAGGGCTTAAGGAACTAGGGCAAAAAAGATTTATTAGAGGGAGAGCAGTAAGCACAGTAAGTCAGGGAATGACAGGAAAAGACAAATGGACAAAGGTTAGACGGTCTGAGAAATAAAAAGAATGTTCCTGCCTGGCAGAATACTTCTTCCAAATTCTAGATTAGAAGCTCGATTTCAGTTTGGGATTAAATCTATGTAACTGCAGACAAGGGGTGAATCTTGTGGACTGTTAAGTCAGGGAAGTCTGAAATAAAACTAGCTCAGAGGAAGTCTTTAGTATTTCTGTTTGTTTTTATATCTATCTGGGACGAAAGCCTAGGTCATCCTAGCTCACGGCTTCCTTTAGGGCCCTTTCCAACTCCGTGTACCTGAGGAAGTGTGGAGAACAGACCAGCAGACATGGGACATCTCTGTGCTTCCTGCTAGGGGGTGCCGCAGGCCGTCGCTTTCTGGTGCATGGCTGCAACAGAGGGCAGGAAGGCAGCGCTAAGCAGGCACCAGGCGGGAGTTGAGGACGGCAGCGTCAGCAGGAGAACAGAAAACACCCGTCAGAAAAGCTGCCACGGGCCAAATAAGGTCCAAGACAGCCATGTGTGCATAGGCTAAATTCCTCCTGGCTTTGGTCCAGGCTATTAAAACAGAGCATGTGTTTGAAATATTTAGGAAGAAGCCTAATTGTCTTCACAGCCTATGAAGTGTGCTCTTGGGTAGAAGATCATTCTCATGGCAGGACGCTCTGTGGGGAAGCTTGTACAAGGGGAGGAATGTGTTTGTCTGCAGACGTCACCTGCTCCGGTGATGTCTGATGCACGGGAACATCCACGGAGGCCGTACCTGCCGCATCTGTCGCCTATGCATTGAACCACTCGCGCTAGGCTCTCAGTTTTTAAGCCATTAGTAGCAGCAAGGTTGGCCTGGACCACGTCGATGGTGGAGTAGGGGAGAGTGACCGGCTGACGACAGTGGGCAGAGGGAAGAAGAAGGCCTGTTTCCGGGCTGAGAGGGGAGCTGCTTGCTAAAGGGTACCCTGAGCAGGGGCTGCCTGCCTGCGTCTGCTGCGGCTCTGGTAGTCAACCCAAGCTTTGAACTGCCTCCAGGGACTGCTGTCCTCGTCTTTCACGTCATGACCCTCTTCAGCACGGTGTCATTAACAGCATCATCTCAGACTTTAGCAGAGGGTGGTTTACACTATGAGAGTACAAGGTACATAGAAAATGACAGGTGCACAGAGCACTTCATCAACCTCACTGCTTTTTTGCCCTTAGAACAGCACGTCCTGCCTTGGGCCACAGGCAATGTAGGCTGGCCTTGAGGAGCTGGGAAAGAAGAGCTGCCCCAGGCCTTTCTCGTGCCTTTCTTAAGGATACTGGTCATGACTCATCCACCACAGGGGGACCGATGGGGATTCCACCACGGGTCAGCGCTAGTCAGAGGTGCTTTTTCCAAAGAATGCTCTCTTTGTGTCCAACGGACAGTCTGAATTGTAGAGCTGACTGGGCTACCTCCTTTGTTTGTTTGTTTGTTTATTTGTTTGCTTTGGTTTTGGGTTTTTTTGGCCACACTGCGCGGCCTGTGGGATCTCAGTTCCCCGACCAGGGATTGAAGCCAGGCCCTTGGCTGTGAGAGCACGGAGTTTTAACCACTGGAATTCCCCTCCTTTGTGATGGCTGGAGGGACACCAGAGCCAGAGTGCGGCCTGGCCCTGCAAGCATCCATGGTGTGCGGGGTGTCATCTAAGTGGCTAGGAGCAGGTATGGGATGAGGAATTTGGAGGGTCTGGCCTGAGCCAGCACCCAGAGGCTCCGAGACAGGAGGTGATGGGGGGAGAAGAGGCTGAAAGGAGACAGCGGTAGAAAGGAGGTGTGTGTAGAGGGAAGGAGCGTGTGAGCGGGTTGAAAGGTCAGCACTCCAGGAACGTGAGGCACGAGAGCCCTGCCTTGGACCTGGTGACCTTGGGAAGCACAAGGTCTTCCTTGTGCTCCTCCCAAGCTCTTATCCCTGATACACGCTGTCTGAATCCCTAGGGTGCATATACACAGAGGGTTCCGGAAGGCAGAGTTTGCGGGTGTGGCCACAGTGTGTGGACGGGTCCCCTAGAAAGACGGGCTGCTGTCTGCGCTGCTGGACGCAGCAGCTGTTGGAGCCCCTTTAACTTTACGGGGGGAAGGGTGGGGACCTGGTCATAGGACCTGGGGAAGAGCTTGTGGCCTCTCAAAGCCTTTATTCCATGTCTTTGGCTTCTTATGAAACAGGCCTAATACCACCAGACTAAGGAGGTAAGGGGGTGGACGTAAGGAGGTAAGCAATCAGTCTGAAATTTGTAAACGTGGGTCAGGGCCGCAAAATGGAAATTCTTGTGTGAATATTTTTTTTGAGCCAGCACTTGAGGGACCTGATTTTCTTAGTAGAGTAATAACAAACATTTCCTTCATTAATGATGTGATGTAAATATTTTCTTCATGTGAAAGTCACTGAATTTACAATAAAATAAATACATTTAAATACCAACTTGTATTTTAGTAACTGACATTAGAAGGAAAAAGACCAAAGATCATGGCGGGACCCCTGTATTTGTTGTAGACTAGCTAAATCATCACCTGGGTGTTTCTGCTGTTGCTTGCAAACTGCTCCATGCACAAAGACACTATTTTAAAAATTCTCTCCATGGCTTTAAAATTCACAATTTTATCAACTTATTCTTATCAGTTACTGTAATACAATTTTTTGTCTAACCTCTACTTGTAGCATAAGTTTTGGAAACAAGATTGTTCTTAAATTTTACTCCCAAACTTGACAGTGTGACCTTGGGAAGCCTTGCTTTCTTCTTGAAGTTTTTGATGTTCTGTGTGCAAAGTGGGTATAACTGAGTCTTTCTCAGATCTGTCTTGAGGAATTAAAGAAATAACACATGCAGAAGCACTCAGATCAATTAAAAAGTCTCTATCTACCTTTGCTTCCACTTTATCTGATTACCTAGGTCAAAAGTTTACCTGACTCATGGAAAAAAAGAGACCCAGCTTTTCCAAGTGGGACAGATTACCTAGCTGTGCTTTGTATCTTGGGTCTATTCCTCATCATTTGGCTGTGTTCTGGGTGAGCACTGAAAGGGGTAGATAAATTAATGCAGGAGGGAAAAGAAAAAAGACTCACGCTTGGCAGGCACAAGGGCAGTGAGAGAATCCTGTGATTCTGGCCATACACTGGCTTAAAGACTACATTTCCCAGCTGCCTTTGCAGCTGGATGTGGCGAATGAGACATAAGAGGAAGTGTTGTATGGGGATTCTGGGTAGGTCCCTTAAGGGATTATAGTTTAGCTGGGTGGTACAATTTCCCTTTTGCCTTTCCTCTTTCCCCTTTCCCCTTTCTGGAATGTGGATAGGGTGACTGGAAACACAGGTGACTTTGGCTGACGAGGTCATGCACTGAGGATGGTAGAGCAGAAAGATGGAAGGAACTCATGTGCTCCTCCAGGTGAATCCAGGTATCCTGAGCCACAGGTGCCTCCACTTATTTTAGGCACAAAATAAGCATTGGTATCACACCATCTCCCAGGGGCTTCTCTAAGATGAGATAATGTGTATAAAATATTTAGGGTAACGGCAGGCCCACAGAAGTAGGTTTCAAGTGTTATTAAGGTGCTGTTCCCCAGCTGGGAAGAAGTTCAGTTTGGCTGGTTAGTCTCTGATGACCTTGTGGAGCTACTGTACTAGTCCTGGACCACCCACTTTCTGTCTTTGATGTGTGAGAATAAACCCTCCTCTCTTTGAGTTGCCATTATTTTGTGATCCTTCTTACCTATAGGCTGAATTTAATTCTTCATGAACATATCTGCCAAACTATTCTATCAGAGGTGACCACAGGAGCAAAGCAGACCTATTTACTACATTTCCCTTCCTCTCAGAGTCCCACCTAGGATGAACAAGGAATGTTGCTTTCCTTGTCTGTCATGGTTTAAGCGTTTTCATAGAGTTTGTGTGTTCCTAGTCCCAGAGTTTGTGTGTTCCTTCTCTGTTATTATAGGCAGAAACTACCTGGTTATCAGTGGCCGGAGTTGGAATGGCTGCTAACTCATATGGAGTCTTTGCACAAATCAGAAAAAGGTACCCCTTTCCTAAGACACCTCTCTGTCACTTGCAATAAAAATGTCTTCATGCAAATCGACGTTGCTTGTGATGAGAAGTAGTGTTGCACATGATGCTGCCTGTATCACCATTTGTAGGCCCCTTGAGCCTACAAATGGTGGATTTCTGCCCACCATGGGGTCAATGTTCAGGACAGCATGTGACCTTGAACTTCTTCTCCTAGGCCTTCCACCCATACCTAACACAGACCTTAGAACAGCCCAGCCAGGGGGCCAGGAGCAGAAAGGGGCCATGACTGTGTTGCATGGGGCAGAAGACAGGTTCTAGCAAGTCCTTGCTGATTAATGACTTTTTACATGAGCAGCTAATTTCTGTCCTAATCACTTGGACCAGTGAATTGGCAGAAGCACTGCTGTTACTCACATTCTGGCCCGTGTTTCAAGCTGCCTGGCAGGCTGAGGCTGTTGCTTGGCAGGCTGTGTGTGCACGGTTGGCTCCTGCAATCACCCCCTACCTTGGAGCTCTCTGGGAGTCCTGAGCTCCCTGCGTTCCCCATGTTGCTTTTGTTGTGAACAAGATAGATGGGGCTTACATAAATATAATCTCTGCAATGGAAAGAGAAAACCCAGGACTTGATTTTGTGCTTTTCAAATGATACGCAGTCCAGGTTTCCAGTGCTGGCTTTAGAATAATCCCCCTTTCCCTCTTTAGCAATTTCCCACACCTCTGCCTGCCCACCCACAGGGGATTGAAGGAAATGGGGGAAAATGGCCAAAGCCCCAGAAGGAAAGGTGCCAGAGCTGTGAGATAGCTGCTGTCGACTTTATAGGCTGGCCAATGTGGGTCTGAAGAAATATGATCTGACACAGAAAGGACTCATGTGACTTCAGAAATCACCAAGTTTGTTGCGAGAAAGTCACTTGCCCTAAAAAAATGTTGCGTTCCTTGTCTGTCATGGTTTAAGCGTTTTCATTTTATTCTCTGTTTTATTTTAAAAATATGTTTTTAGTAGTTTCAACTTGTTTTGCGAACAAAGAATATGACAGGACAACATAAGTTCTTTTGAAATTGCACAATGAATCTTGGTAGCAAGTTGCCCATTCTGAAGGATATATGTCTTAGGTTGCTACTACACGGAACTGTCCCCTGGTGAATTTATTTAGATCCTTTATTCTTGTTTTTCCTGGTCCCATCTTATTGGTAGATTATTTGAAAGCTGTGGTTTGTCTGTTAGGTTTTTTAAAAGGCAGCAGCCAGTAGGCCAAAGGTAAATCTTCTTTATAACTTGATGCATCTAAGATATTATTATAAAGTAAGGGAATTAAAACATTATTTACAACACAACTGTATACAATAAAATAAATGCTGTTTTTTTCAAAGCAGCTTCCTAGGGGACGTAGACTTATTCTAACCAAGCCCCCAACGGGCCTAGTTCAGAATTGATCTGGAACTTTCTTCCCTAAATTCCCCCAGAACCCCAGGATGGCTCACAAGAACACCAACTGGCCGGGGTAGAGATGCATCTTATTTCTGGTGCCCTTTTGGCTCTCCACTTGACTTCAAATGACTTCAGACTGTTTCCAGAAAGCTAACCTGCCCTCAGAGGACAATTTGCAACAATTTAGAATTCTCATCAGAGAGGCCACAGTTCTGAGGGACCTCCCAAAGTGTAGTTTGAAGAGTGTTTTGAGTGAGGAAGCTTCATTTGGTTGAGCATGTGACCTTCCATGGAGAGGACGTTGATGGGAAATAGTCACTGATAATACGAATTCAGATGTCTTTTCAAAGAGCAGTTTTGAACAGTGCATCTGATCTGATTCTAACCATGGTCTGTCCTCCCATCGCAAGTGGGAAGAACAGAATTGACCCTCCCTGACCGTAAGAATTAGACTGAAAAAGGGAGCTTTCATTCCCATCCATTTAATCTAAGTGAAAGTTGAGTCATAGCTGAAAAAGGAATGTCAAACTTTGGTCAATACTAAAGCCTTCTTATGAATCACATGCTTTTAAATATTTTGATTAATAGAGGGAAAATGAATCACATAGTGAAAGAATTGTATTTTCATTAAAATGCACACATGTAAAAATTAAAGGACAGGGGAGAGGAAATAGCCCAAGACTTTCCGAGTTGATCCAATCAAAACAATGGAGTCAAAAGATGCTCAACACTGCTAATTATTAGAGAAATGCAAATCAAAACTACAATGAGGTACCACCTCACATCAGTCAGAATGGAGAAAAGGGAACTCTCTGACACTGTTGGTGGGAATGTAAATTGGTACAGCCACCATGGAGAATGGTATGGAGGTTCCTCAAAAAACTAAAAATAGAGCTACCACATGATCCTGCAATCCCACTCCTGGGCATATATCCAGACAAAACTGTAATTCCAAAAGATGCATGGACCCCAGTGTTCATTGCAGCACTATTCACAATAGCCAAGACAACCTAAATGTCCATCAAGAGATGAATGGATAAAGATGTGGTACATATATACAATGGAATACTACTCAGCCATAAAAAAGAATGAAATAATGCCATTTGCAGCAACATGGATGGACCTAGAGATTATCATACTAAGTGAAGTAAGTCAGAAAGAGAAAGACAAATACCATATGATATCACTTATATGTGGAATCTAAAATATGACACAAATGAACATACATAGGAAGCAGAAACTGACTCACAGAGATAGAGAACAGATTTGTGGTGGCCAAGGTGAGGAGGAGGGAAGAATTAGGAGTTTAGAATTAGCAGATGCAAACTATTATATATAGAATGGATAAACAGAAAGGTCCTACTCTATAACACAGGGAACTATCCTGGGATAAACTGTAATGGAAAAGAATATGAAAAAGAATGTATATATATATGTATATATGTATAACTGAATCATTTTGCTGTACAGTAGAAATTAACACAACACTGTAAATTGACTATACTTCAATGAAATAAAAAAACAGAAAAAAACCAAAAAAAACAATGCAGTAGTTTGAGGCCCTTCTGGCAATCGGCGTGTGCTGTGGTGTCTCAGCTGAGGTCCATGGACTTAGGGGTCTCTATTTGTAAGAACAAGCAAAGACAAGAAATCGGGAATCAGTCAAATGCTCGGGCCTACCAGAGACCCGGAGCAAGAGGGATGGGTGCCTTAGCCACGTCCATCTGTCCATCCATCCGATGGTCATGACGCTTTCAGGAGCCCTCTCTCTGTTCTGTTGGCTGGGGGCTACAGTGAGCAGCCCAGTTTCACCTGTTTTCAGTGCCCCTCTTAGATCCGTGGGTAGGACTCAGAGAAATGCCTCCTGAGAGAATGAGTCCAGGTGATGCAAATATTAAGAAAGGCAACAAAACCTCTTTACCCTTCACCTCTGGAGTCCTGGGGTGCAGCCTGCACAGTTGCTCATGTCCTGGGCTCAGAAGAGCCCATGCGCGGTTCAACGCTCTGCTCTCGCTGTCTTGAACTCCTGAGTCCAGGCATATCTCATTTGAAACCAATTGAAGGTTTGTGGCAACCCTGTGTTGAGCAAATCTATGGGCTCAATTTTTCCAACAGCCTTTGCTCGCTTTGTGTCTCTGTGTCATACTTCAGTCATTCCCACAATATTTCAAACCTTTTCATTAGTATACTATTTGCGATGGTGACTGTGATCAGTGACCTCTGATGTTACTAGTACAAAAAGATGATGATCTGCCGAAGTCACAGGTGATGGTCAGCATTTTTTAGCAAAAAAGTACTTTTTATTGTTATGTATATGTATTTTTAACATAATGCTATTGCACAGTTAATAAACTACAGTAAAGTGTAAACATAACTTTTATATGCATTAGGAAACCAAAAAAAATTTGTGTGACTCGCTTTATTGCAATATCCAACTTATCGCGGTGGTCTGGAAGCGAGCCCACAATATCTCCAAGGCGTGTCTGTGGTTTTTGAAGAAGGGGCCCCGGTTTTCATCTGCACTGCAAATTATGTAATTTATCCTGGTCATCAGTCACCTCCCAAATAACAATTTGCTGGTGCCTGCTTGGTCTAAAAGAGATCACGTGCCTTCAGAAAAGCTGTTCTAGTCTGTCATAGTTAAACATTCAGTTCAAGGGTTATTTACAGTATGTTTCAGCCACGTGAGGACTCTTGGTAGATAAACTTGAGAAGGCGTGTTACAGATACCAGCAAGCGTGGGGAGGCCGTGCAGGTCACCCTCAGATAATGGAAATGGCAGGAGGACCATCTTTTTGTCAACCTCTCATTTCTACCAGGAGCTAATGACACGACTACAGACAGGCCAGCTGTCCCCAGATGGTCATTTACAAACCTGCTGTGAGTCTGAAAGTCAAGAAGCCGCCCTCGAACCGTGGACACATTGACGGTTGTCAGTGATCTGTTGAGCTGAGTGCCGTCTCTCTGATCATTGAACTCAACTGCCTTGCAGCGCTCAAGGTTGTAGGTTTTCATTTCCCCTCTTTTCTTTTTCTTTCTTTTTTTTTTTTTGTGGTATGCAGGCCTCTCACTGTTGTGGTCTCTCCCGTTGCGGAGCGCAGGCTCCGGACGTGCAGGCCCAGAGGCCATGGCTCACGGGCCCAGCCGCTCTGCAGCATGTGGGATCTTCCCAGACCGGGGCACGAGCCCATGTCCCCTACATCGGCAGGCGGACTCTCAACCACTGCGCCACCAGGGAAGCCCTCCCCTCTTTTCTTAAAATTAAAATATGCCACCACCTGGTGACAGGGGAGCCTTGCTCAGGTGGCCTCTTCTGAAGTCGAAGGCCAGCCTTTTCCCTCCATCCACTGAGACAGCATCCAGGGGGTGTGGGCTTGGCTGACAGCCCCCCAGGGTTCCTCCTCACTCACCTCAGCTTCCTCATGGGTCCCCAGGCACCCCAGGCCTGGTCTGTACCAGCACAGTGACCGCTGAACACCGTCCCAGGCTTTCCTGGGTATCTTTCTTATTTTTAATTAAAAAAAAAAATATAGCAGCTTTGTTTGTTTGTTTATTTATTTATTGGCCGCACACATGTGGGATCTTAGTTCCCTGACCAGGGATGGAACCCGTGCCCCCTGCAGTGGAAGCGTGGAGTCTTAACCACTAGATGGCCAGGGAAGTCCCCTACTCGGTATCTTTCTAACTCTCCTCACCAGGCTCCCCAGTTCTGTCGTCTCTCTTTCTGCCTCTGCTGTGATCCCCCTGGTTCCTGCGGTCAGCATGGGGCAGAGATTTGGAACTGGAGCCTTTAGACCCGTTCGAGACCAAGCTCTGCTGTTCAAAAGCTGTGTGATACTGGGCAAGTAACTTAACTTCTCTGTGTCTCTCTTTCCCAACTTATAAATAGGGAGGATAACTGTGTTGACCTCACTGAGCTGGTTAATCTCTGTGAAGTGCTTTAGGGCAGTGCCTGGCCCGTGGCAGGTTTAGAGGATGGGTGTCGTCTCTGACTTTCCCATGTAGAAACCAGGCCCAAGTCGGGTACCCAGTAGGGTAGCACGGTGCCCAGCCCAGCCACAGGCAGCCCACATTTCAACAGAAGGCATCCTGAGACGGCCCAGGGTGGACCTGAGTGCTCCTGCCAACGGCTTTTGTCCCTCGGGTGGTCTGCAGACGCCTTTGCTGTGGACGTGGAGCTGAGGAAACAAAGCCTGGATCCTTATCAGCAGCTTGGAATGAGCAGAGGTGTGAATGGAGCGAGGCCCTGTGTTTACAGAATGTGTAAGTAGAGAGAGAGCATTTGGGGTGTTTGAGGAAAGGGCCGATTGGGTTGTCAAAAAGGTTTCTGAAACTTAGAATATTTTTGAAGAAATCAATTGTAATGCTCTTTAATTTATATGCAGCTCATCTCAGAAATAATTATTAAATTATAATAACAACAATGATAATATGACTACTACTAATAGTAACAAAGCACGTTTATTAGATGTTGGCAAAGTGCCAGGCCCTGGACACACAATTTCTCATTTGACCCTCAAAAAACCTCCGTGGAAATCAATTAATATGTTGTAGAATTAGAAGTCCTAAAATAACTGTACGTTTTATTTAATAGCAGCAGTAATATGATCAGTGTATATACTTTTCTGAATAATGAAATACACAGTTATAAACGGTACACAAACATAAATGTGTTAGGGAAACTCATCGGAGCTTGTTGGCATGATAGTGTGTGTTACAGTATCCTATGTTGACATCCCTGACTGACACAGGAGGACATGGGATCCTGGGAGCTGCGTGTCATTTCCCAGATCACTGCCCCTGAAAGGAGGCTGCCTGACTCCAGGCTCCCAGCCTTTCCGAGACCTCCTGCCTCTCTCTCTGCTCACCGATTCTATGAGAAGCTAAAGTGACTTAATAGCAGCTGTTCATCACCTCTCAAGTGCTTGAAAATAGTTCTCATAAGCAAGGAATGCTTTTTCCCCCAAACTATAGTGTGAAAAAAAAAACCTCCCCTGATTTCCCCACGTCTTTGGATGGGGTCCGTGGTCATGCACACACATCATTTCACGCATGTTGAAAGGAAAAGCAGTTGTCAGTGTTGGTTGTTCTTGGAGATTAAAATCATAGAAAAAGAGGACTTTGCATTTAGACAGCAAGAGTTCCAGAAATGATTTAGCATTGTGTCACCTTACAGATGGCGACCAGTTCCCCGGGGCAGCTGGTGAGTCTCTCCACAGTCTTCTGCCCACGTCCCCCCCCCCAAGCTGCTGTGTCCTTGCTGGGTTCTCATCAATCCTAGGTCTGGCTGGTGCAATGCCGGGAAGGGCACGTCGGTGGCATAGAGGCTATGTAGGCTGAGTTGGACGGAATAGCAGCCTCACAACCCCCTCTCAGGCTCCATCCAACCTGCTTCAGGTCAAACCTGCCTGAACTTTCTGAATCACCTGGAAAAGTGCTATCCAGGCCCGGACAGCTCACTTTACACCCAGCAAATGGGAGGAGTCAGGAGAAGAGCTGTCTCCTTTGAGGCTCCTGCCCTCCAAACACACCCTTGTCTTCTACGTCCTTCAGAGCTCCAATGCTGCTTCTTCCAGGGAGCATCTCCTGATTCCCCATCACCACCACAGGGCTGGATACCTCTCTGTGCCCCTTTGGTCCCACTGCACAACTGACCCCTGTTCTCACCGTATTGGATTGAAATTCCTGGTCCTGTGGCTGGCCCCTCGTTTCTCCTAGTTGGGGAGAACAGGGTCTTAACTGCCTTTGCATTTCTAGCTCATAAGAGGGGCAGTTATTCATCATTGCTTTCTTACCCTGCTTAGCTTAGTCTTCCTTAGTAGACGGAACTCTGTCCTGCTAGTTCCCTAGTCTGGAAGTCATGGGCAATGGAGTCAGTCTTTGGCATTTTGACAAGAGATGACCTTTGTGACTTCATGCCCTAGCCACGGTCCCCTTCTGGATCTGTCCCAGTGGGCGTCATGACACCGTGTCATCTCAGGAAAAAGTTATTGTACCTTACTGAATCTGTAACCCACATGACTCAATTTCTCCCTCTTCCTCTCCTCCCTTCTTCCTATTCATGTTTTCTTTTCTTACTATAACCTTAAAAAAACCCTCCTCATTATTTGTTATTAATTGCATTTATATCCTAGTTTGTCCATGTTATTATTATTTTTTGCCATGAAAAAGTTGTTGTTATCGTTTTGAAATGTAGTTGAACTGTTAACTTTTTTACAGTTTCTGAATTTTGAATCATAATTAGAAGCAACAGGATTGTAGAATTAATTTTTTTCTACAAGATACATATGGAAATCAGTTTCTTACACGCTAAGCAATCTGTACAAGTCCTCTTGGAATTCATTAGGTTGGATTTTGACCTTTTCTTTTGAGTCAGGTCATTATTTGCAAACCCTCTGCATTCAACGACATCACAAATGTGCATGATACGTTAAAGATGGGTCTAGCGCCCTTCAGCTAAGAGGAAGTGCACCGAGAGATCATAAGACATTTATCAAGTGTTATATCACTAGTTGAGTGGCGGTTAACCCCACCACTTTTCTCTGACTAGTATGATTTCCCACATAGGGAGTTTCTTCACTTGCGTTTGACTTCCTATGTGGGCTTGTACTGCATAGTCTGTCTCTCTGCATCAGACCCAGGGGATCCAAAGCTCCAAGTAGGGTGCTGGCTCATGCTTTGTGTTTAAGAAACATTAGTTGAATCTCCAACTGCAAAGGTATGGACCTTCCAGGTGCCTTTCCATCTGCATCCCTGATGACATACTTTATCATTGAGTCGGCATCCATACGTTTCCAGGGTCCCTTGAAAAGCTGCACATGTGGTTTATAGGGTGTCAACTTAGAACGCAGTTGTGTGGAAAGTTCTACTGCAGCGTATTGGAGAGCCACTTGACGGTTCACGATGACTTTTTATTTTCAGCACCTCATGTTTTGGTCCTGACTTTAGAAATGAGGAAGCTGAGCCTCATATATAATAAGTGACTTGTCCAAGATGACCCTATTGCTATTCTAGCTTCTATAGTGTATCTGGCACATGCTGTGTCCTCAATGAAGAGCGTCTGAGGTGACATGACTTTCCCAACTCCCATTCCAGTGCCCACATCACTATCCCATGACAGGCATGATCTGAGACGGTGGTTACTGGCTGGTTTTCCTTCCAAGGTCCTCTATATCAGAGGTCCGCGGCCTCTTAGGAACCGGGCTGCACAGTAGGAGGTGAGCAGCGGGCGAGTGAGCGAAGCTTCATCTGATTTGCAGCCGCTCCCCATCACTCGCATTACTGCCTGAGCTCTACCTCTTGTCAGATCAGCGGCGGCATTGGATTCTCATAGGAGCGCGAACCCTACCGTGAACTGCGCATGCGAGGGATCTAGGTTGCGCGCTCCTTATGAGAATCTAATGCCTGGCGATCTGCGGTGGAGCTGAGGCGGTGATGCTAGCGCCGGGGAGCGGCTGCAAATACAGGTTATCATTAGCAGAGAGGTTTGACTGCACAGAGACCATGATAAATCAACTGCTTGCAGACTCACATCAAAACCCTATCAGTGAGTGGCAAGTGGAAACAAGCTCGGGGCTCCCACCAATTCTGCATCATGGTGAGTTGTATAATTATTTCGTTATATATTACAATGTAATAATAATAGAAATAAAGTGCACAATAAATGTAATGCGAGTGAATCATCCAGAAACCATCTCCCTACCGTGGTCCGTGGAAAAATTGTCTTCCATGAAACCGGTCCCTGGTGCCAGAAAGGTTGGGAACTGCCGCTCTACATGGGCAGTCAGGAAGGCAGGTATCATTCATGCTAACCCCTGCCCTTGTGTCCCACTCTCCCCTGGTGAGAAAGCCTCATTTTCCCAACATTCACCATTGGAAAAGTGTATGATAATAATAATAACCACCAAACATTGAGGGCATACAATATGCCAGTTAATGTGCTATGTATTTAATTCTCACCCAAGCCTTCTTTTTTTTCTCCTTTTCTTTTTTTTTAATTATTAATTTTTATTGGAGTACAGCTGCTTTACAATGTTGTGTTAGTTTCTGCTATACAGCAAAGTGAATCAGCTATACGTATACCTATATCTCCTCTTTTTTGGATTTCCTTCCCATTTAGGTCATCACAGAGCACTGAGCAGAGTTCCCTGTGCTATACAACGGGTTCTCATTAGTTACCTATTTTATACATAGTATCAATAGTGTATATATGACAATCCCAATCTCCCAATTCATCCCGCCCACCCCTCCCCCCTTTCACCCAACCCTGCTTAGGTTAGTATTATTACCCTTACTTTATAGAGATGGAAATTGCGCTCAGAGAGGTGATAGAACTAGTTCAAGGCCAGACAAAGGAAAGGCTTGAGCCAGGTGGAGACATAGGTCTGTAACGGCCCCAACACTTTACCCATCGGACTTGGAATTTCCAAACACATTTTTGTTTTTCGATCTTCAGGCACGGAAGTCCTCATTTGACAGGAGGCCGTGTTCCTTTACATTGTGGGAAATGCAATGACCATGAATCACCGTTGGCGGAGAGGGGGGCTCTGATCCCTCCCTCCCGGCCATCCCTGCTCTCAGGCTGGGCCACCCACTTCTCATGGAACCTTCAAATTCTCGGTGTCTGTGGGAAGGAAAGAGAGGGAGTTTGTTTTTCACTTTTGCTGCCATCATTAATTTTATTTAGGAAAGCACTCTGTCTTGAGAGAGAACTGTAAACACTGGGAGAATGAGAGGACCTTGGAGCGAGCTTGTGTGTGCTCCAGACTTCCGCCCGCTGACCCTCGGCTTCCTGACCCAGCAGACTGGCAGCCCCTGGGCTCATGGGACAGACATTGGCTGGAGGCCAGTGTCCGAGTTGAATGGCTCAGGCCGGACAGGCCTTCTTTCCAGCCAGGGTGGCAACGAGCCCACTCCTGAGAAGGCGCCTTGGCTTGGAAAACAAACTGTTAGACATTGGCGTCCACAGCAGGGATCTGAGGCCAGAGACATGGCCAGGCACCTTTGGGAGGCCTGGCGTTGCTGCTGGGCTGCTGCAGCTTCTCAGGAGAACCAGGCCCAGCTTAGGAAATGTCCTATCGCCCGAGAGAGCCCAGTGTCTAAGAACTGATATAATTGGGAGACCATTAAAAATTAGAATGTGATTCCAGGGCAGTGTCCCCCGTTTTGCCATCCAAGCCGGAATCAAGCTGTAACCCTTTATTGTGCTGCGCGGCTCTCATCTCCCAGGGGACAGTGAGGGCAGCCCCGGCAGACCTCTGCGTTATGACCCGGCTGCTGGGCTACGTGGACCCCTCAGAACCCCACTTTGTGGCTGCAGTCCTCACCATCGCTTTCAATCCGCTCTTCTGGAATGTGGTCGCGAGATGGGAACCTAAGACCCGAGAGCCGAGTGGGGCCTTCGGGTCCCCCCCCGTGGCCTGCTGCACGCTGGGCGGCACCATCCTGCTTCTCAACATGCTTCGCTCCACGCAGGCCATGCTGAGCCAGAGCCTGGACAACCCCTTGGCCTACCGCGTGGGCCTGGCACTCCTGGGAGTGGGCGGCGTGTTTGTCCTTTCCAGTTTCCTGGCTCTGGGCTTCACGGGGACCTGCCTAGGCGACTATTTCGGGATCCTGAAGGAGGCCGGAGTGACCACGTTCCCGTTCAGCGTCCTGGACAACCCCATGTACTGGGGCAGCACAGCCGACTACCTGGGCTGGGCCCTCATGTAAGTCCCGGGCTCCCTCTGTGCCGCCTGGGCGATGGGTCAGCTCTCGTGCCACCGTGGAGCCCAGGGCACTGGTCAGGGTCCCCTTCCTAGAACAGGGGTCGGTAAACTCCCTATTACAAGAGTGGGAGGTCCCCGGGCTGCAGGCAGGTGAAGGAATGGCCGTGGCTGGGGGGCCCCACTGCCTTGTTCATGGACACTGAAATTAGAATTTCACGTAATTTTCACGAGTCACAAAATATTCTTTTGATTTTTTAAAACAATTAAAATTGTAAAAGCTGTTCTTGGCAAAAAAAAAAAAAAATTAGAATGTGAAGTAGATGGCCTGAGTAGCTATGATGTTTACTTTTCTTTTAAAATACCCTCTTCCTGTCTCTCTACGGTTATGAATCTACTGCACACTCCTCCAAGAAAAGTTTGAAAACAAATAAAAATCTCCCATAATCCTTCTACCCAGAGATTTAACTTCTATCTTTTAAAAATGTACCTACCAATCATTTTATTTTGTAATTCAGACATCAGGTGTCAGACATCTCATCATAAAATGCTTTATTTTGTTTGTTTGTTTTTCATAATGAGCATTTCTACCCAATATGAACACTAGGTCTTTGACAATGACCTATGAAACCTTTGGGCTCAATGGTTTTCCTACAACATACTCATCTATTTCCATTTTTTTTTCTTAC
The DNA here is from genome assembly GCF_951394435.1 of Stenella coeruleoalba. Classification (NCBI taxonomy): domain Eukaryota; kingdom Metazoa; phylum Chordata; class Mammalia; order Artiodactyla; family Delphinidae; genus Stenella; species Stenella coeruleoalba. Next base: position 11,445,490 of record NC_137159.1, on the reverse strand, counting down.
TTGAGCATGTGCTATCCGCTCCTCCCTGTGCCTCTCAGGGGTTTTCTGTGGTGGAATTCCATCACATAGGTTGCTTTCCTCTGCATTGCCCTTTGGATCTCAAAATGGACGGCCCATTTATCTCTCTCTGCACAAGGGCACTTGGAGTTAGGAGTGTCCCTGCTTTCGCTCCCTCGTTTATCTCTGGGGCTTCAGCAAAACCACCGCCAAGCCCAGCCAGGTGTCAGCTCAGCTCTCCCTCGAGGGTCCTCCGTAAAGGAGAGGCTCCGGTGTCCTCTGTGGCCTCGTAAACTGCTGTGGTCCAGTGCGTATCTTGTCATCTGAACCACTACCATCTGAGTTGTGAAATTCACATGTTTAAAAAATTATTTGCTAGAAATCGGAAAAGTTGTTTTTCACCGTCATGTACTTGCAAACCCTTCTCGGCCTTCTGCAGAATTCACTTTTGTTTCTATCTTGCCTTTTGTCACTTGGTTTCATCCGTTGGCCACTCTTTTGTAGCCCTTCTCTATATTCCCAAATTCCTCTTGCTTCAGACCAGGATTTGGGTCTGACTTTCCACACTCTGGTTTTCGCGAGGGGGGCAACTCAGGCTCTTTTGAGAGCATACAGAGCTGGTTCACAGGTACGGGAGGAGATCTTTCCCTGTCTTTCCCACTCCCTGTCCTCTTGTGGCCTCTGTTATTGATTTTCCCAGCTCTTCACTCTATGTCCCTATGCCTCTCCTTCCATCCGGAGTCTGCAGTAGAGAAGTTTCCAGTCGTGGGGGTCACATGCCTTATCTAGTGAAAGTCTTGTCTTACGGATGCCAGAGGCCACTCACAAGCATCTAAACAATTTTTGATGTTTCTTTGAGATTCACAGATAGTAGGCGATAGTATATGTTTCACAGCATTGCTACAAATAAATGATTTAAAAAACAAAATAAGGGAACTCCCTGGCGGTCCAGTGGTTAAGACTTGGTGCTTTCGATCTCTGGTCGGGGAACTAAGATCCCACAAGCTGTGTGGCACGGTCAAAACAACCCCAAACAAACAAAGACAAAAACAAACAAAAAACAAACAAAAAGCAACAAAAGCAAAAAAAAAAACCCAAAAAACACAAAGCCAAAAAACCCAACCAACAAACCCCCCAAACCAAACCCTCTTCTCCTGTGCTTAGCATTTCTACCACGCTCAATCCGGGCTTTTGGGTTTCCAGGCGCTCCGCCTATCCAGTTTTCCTTCTCTTTGATTGTGTGCTCTCCCTGTCCCCATCTTTCTTTCATGTGCTGTTCTCACCCGAAACCAGTCCAGAGCTCCCTATGCAGTTATGTCAATGTCAGGCCAGGCCGGGCCTGGGCCCAGAGACAGGGGCTGATGTGGGAGAGCCCGAGGGCAGTGTTGGTGGATCTGTGAGCTGGCTGAGTGGTCCAGGCCCTCTGACACACCCCGAGAAGACAGACCTGAGCTCTGGCCCAGCCCTGCCACTTAGCCCTGTAACCTCGGGAAAGCCAGCCACGCTGACAAAGCTGTCGTTCCACACAGATCCAGTAGAGAGAATAATAGTCCCCACATCGTCACATGGCTGTGACAGATTAAACATACGTAATGTGTCACCAAGGCAACTGACAAAAGTAAGCATTCACTAAATGCTGACTGTTCTTCTTACGAACGATGACAACAACTCTACAGGGAAGGGCTGGCCCCCCCCGGGGCTGACAGGCACTGTGTAGGTCGCACAGGCCACCCACCCCCTCTGGATGCTGGGCTCCTGGTCCCCTGCTTCCTGGCCGGTTTTCTCCTTGCCTGGATCTTTGCACATGAACTCTGCCGCTGCTTGTGCCTTTCCTTCAAATTTGGTCCCTGGATGCCTACCTGTAGCTCGTACCGTCCAGTCACCTCATGATACCTCTGTGGAGCTCGGTCTCTGGTGACCTGTTCCGCTCTTTGCTCCAAAGGCCCTCAGGTGCGTATTCTTGCCTTTGCACTTACCACGGGTTCAGATGGCAAGTGTCTTGGAAACGGGAATAGGGGGTCCCCCTCATCCCATTCCTGGCCCCTGGCAGGCAGCTGGCCTCAGGGCATCTTCCAGTGCTTTTCGGCCAAATGCATGAGGCGCTGAGTGAAGGCAAGGAGAGGAGGTAGATGGATCCCTCCACTTCCTTTGTCGAATCCAGCTTTAGTAGAAAGTTCCTTTCTAGCTGCAAATCCAGAGCAATTCATGTCAAGCACTTAATTTTAACATCTTCGTTTCTCTTGAACGATCCCTCAGGTCAAGCCAAAATATATCCACCTTTTAATAGTTTCATGAATTTCCTTTCAAGTCATTTCAATTGGATTCAGTACAATTCGTTCGAACAAATATTTGCACAAGGATCATTAGGTGTTGGGCACTGTTATCATCGCATGGCTGAAAAGGGGATGGTCAAGGTTCCTGCCAGGACAGAATTTACATTCTACAAGGGAGCAAGATGCTGAGTTGCTAACCCAAAAATACACAGGGTAAGTTAATTTTGATAAGAGCTACCAAAACAATCACCAACACCACAAAGGAAGCTGAGTGGAATAATGGGCTGTGACTGACGGTGATGTGTGTGCGTGGGGGTGAGGCCCGAGTGGTGAGGGGCAGCTGCCTTGTGGAGACCCAGGGAGGAGCACATAGCAGAGCAATGGACGTGCAAAGGTCCTGGGGTAGCAGAGAGTCAATGTATTTCAAGGACAGAAAGGAGGCTGGAGTGCCAGAGCACTGAGGGAAGGAGGCCAGGGTGAAGAGGTATGCAGGCATCTCGATTGGAAACAGTGCTGTGTTTTCTCAGGGGCCTGGTACAGAGGAGCCTCTCTGGATTCAGTATGTGGGTGCCGACGGCTGCCATGAATCCTAGAGCCACAGAAAAGGGCATTTCTGAGAGGAATCTAAGTATAAACCCAAATAACAAAAAGATGTTATGTTCAAAATCTGCGAAAATGGATAACAAATTGGAAAAATTTTTAAGTGAGCACTTTAGGAAGTATGTTTCCTTCATTTGCCTTCTGTCATGATCTCTGAAAAGATGAAAAATGGTGATTAAAGCTCTGGGAGGAAGAGTTGAAGAACTCAGGTATCAGTTACCAGGCTTCCCTGGTGGCACAGTGGTTAAAGAACCTGCCTGCCAATGCAGGGGACACGGGTTCGAGCCCTAGTCCGGGAAGATCCCACATGCTGTGCAGCAACTAAGCCCATGCACCACAACTACTGAGCCTGCACTCTAGAGCTGGAGAGCCACAACTGCTGAGCCCATGTGCTGCAACTACTGAAGCCTGCACATCTAGAGCCCATGCTCCACAACAAGAGAAGTCACCGCAATGAGAAGCCCATGCACTGCAACGAAGAGTAGCCCCCGCTCGTCACAACTAGAGAAAGCCTGCGCACAGCAACCGACCCAATGCAACCAAAAATAAATAATACATTAATTTTAAAAAATCATAAAAAAATGATATCAGTTACCTTATTACATAAAGAAGATGTGGTATATATACACAATGGAATACTACTCAGCCATAAAAAAGTATGAAATAATGCCATTTGCAGCAACATGGATGGACCTAGAGATTATCATACTACATGAAGTCAGACAGAGAAAGACAAACATCCTATGATATCGCTTATATGTGGAACCTAAAACATGATACTAATAAACTTATTTACAAAACAAAAATAGACTCACAGACATAGAGAACAAATTTCTGGTTACCAAAGGGGAAAGGGGAGGGATAGATTAGGAACTTGGGAGTAACAGATACACATTACTATATATAAAATAGATAACCAATGAGGACCTACTGTATAGCACAGTGAACTATACTCAATATTTTGTAATAACCTATATGGGAAAAGAATCTGAAAGAGAATATATATATATATATATATATATATATATATGTCACTTTGCTGCACACCTGAAACAAATAAAGTGTTGTAAATCAACTATACTCCAATTTAAAAAAAGGTATCGGTGATCTTTTTAAATAATAAATTTATTTATTTTATTTTATTATTTATTTTTGGCCACATTGGGTGTTTGTTGCTGCAAGCGGGCTTTCTCTAGTTGCAGAGAGCGGGGGCTACTCTTTGTTGTGGTGCGCAGGCTTCTCATTGCGGTGGCTTCTCTTTTTATGGAGCACAGGCTCTAGGCTCGCGGGTTTCAGTAGTTGTGGCTCACGGGCTATACAGCACAGGCTCGGTAGCTGTGGCTCACGGGCTTAGTTGCTCCGCAGCATGTGGGATCGAACAGGGCTCGAACCTGTGTCCCCTGCGTTGGCAGGCGGATTCGTAACCACTGCGCCACCAGGGAAGCCCAGTATCGGTGATCTTATTTCAAATAAAAAAGAGGCGAAATTGGCATAAACCTTGGGCCAGATTTCTCTTGTACCAAGTCCAGAATCAGCATGTACAACTGAAGCCAATGTACCTCTCATCTCAGACTTGCGGGACATTCATTTAAGGCTCCAGACCCAGCTGTGTGCAAACAGAGGAACATTTCTAGTTGAAAAAGCTCTCAAGGACCACAGATTAGATACCCTCTCGAACAACAATAGCAACAACCACAGAGGGTTGTATTTACTGAAGAAGTCAAACCGTTCGAGAAGAGCTGTGGGGAACAGAGTCAGTGCACAGAAAACACGCTGTAAACTCAAAACGTCTTTTGGAAAAGGAGCCGGCATGGGCCAGCTTCAGAGGCACCGCAGCGTCCGCTGAGTAAGTGCTTGTTATAAGTTCTTCTCTTCTGGCGCTCTGTACTTTTTCTGATCCACACCAGCAATGATCCAGCACCCAGAGCAGACTCAACTTAAGCCAAACAAATGGTGATAAAGATGGCAGTACCATAAATTCAACCCCATGTGAAAGAAGAGAACAAAAGGAAATGGTTGCTCTTGCTTTCAGGAACACGATTTTTTTTTTTTTACTGTAGTTCATTTACTATGTTGTGTTAATTTCTGCTGTACAGCAAAGGGATTCAGTTATACATATATACATTCTTTTTCATATTCTTTTCCGTTATGGCTCATCACAAGATATCAAATGTAGCTCCCTGTGCTATACATTAGGACCTTGTGGTTCATTCTATATGTAATAGTGTGTATCTGTTAAATCCCAAACTCCTCATTTATCCCCTCCCCTTCCCCTCTGGTAACCACAAGTTTGTTTTCTATGTCTGTGGGTCTATTTCTGTTTTGGATATACGTTCATTTGTATCACGTTTGTACGTTTCTATTTCTGTTTTGGATATACGTTCATTTGTATCACGTTTGTACGTTTCTATTTCTGTTTTGGATATACGTTCATTTGTATCACGTTTGTACGTTTTCTTTTTAAGGTTCCACGTTAAGCCGCGACCCCCTCAAATGGCAACAGTGACACTTAGAATGGAGCAGCTTATCATAATCAAGTCATTCCACCTTGTGGAATAAGAAAGAAATGCACATAAGAAAAATGAATAAATGCAGCATAAGGTATTTTCTGTCCATTATTGGAGAACATTTTTTTTTTTTTCAAGAGAGATTGAACCACAGGAACAGCTACAATTATGACACGCTTCTCAGAAGGCATTCGGGGAAAATCACGTAGTGTGGTGACAGAGCAAGTCTTTCAACATAAAAAAACCCAGAAACTGAGCAAAAGCCTGTGTTTATTTCAGAATCACTGCATACCTTCGAGTAATAAGTGTCGCATGTTGAATCCAGCTGAAATAAACGGTACAAAGGAGAAGAGCACACAGTTATCTCCACAAACTGATAAACAGGATCCATTCTTGATGTTTCTGAGTACAAAATATAAACAAAAGTGACTTAGAAAAACAACAGACAGCGATGCAAGTTTCTAATTTCAGTCAGGAGATAGTGCATCTCACCTCCAACAAAAGGCAGATACTGTGCTTCTTCCAGAAAAGGAGCTGAAGAAAAACGACCATTATTCCACACTTACTTGTGGTTCTGATCTAACAGCAGAACCAGGTCACAGAAGACCACCTAGAAATTCAGAGCCCCTGCCCCATATTCCTCCTGAGAATCCCAGTGAATGGGCACTGAAGGGAACTTCCACGAGGTCGCACTGGGAGGAGGAAATATTACAGAGAAACGAAAAGGAAAGTCTGTAACCAAATGCGAAATTAGTCACGAACAAGAGAACTTCTTACCACAGAAGAAGAAAAGAGATTAGTGGCTCACCCGTGCATTCCTGGATGGAATGATTTCAAACTCGTTATGAGAATTCAGAATTTGGAGATGTCACAAGCTATGCTGAAACTGATTCTACCTATGATATTTTAGATATAAGAAAATTAGTCTGTGGGCAATATTTTTTTCCTTTTCAACTTCAACATTTGCTGGCTTTTAAGAAACGTATATTTGGGTTCTTAGTTCCGGTCAAAACGGAGTAGCTGCATTCTTTCTAGGTCCTTCCACTTACAACTAAAAAAAACCTCTGGACATAACACAGCAAACATAGGAAGGCTCTGAAAGGGGGAAAGAAGAAGATGAACTGTCTAGGGACATCAAGACTTGAGTAATAACATGGTGGGGAATTGTCTGTTTGAGTTTTGAATTTAATTTCTTTTGCCTCCTAAATAGCACAAACTGTTGGAAAAGTTTGTAACTCAGAACCACAAATAGATACAAACAAAAAAAGCTAAGTAAAACCTGCTTCTTCGAGTCAAAAGACTGGGAAGACGGCAGCCTAGCAGAATAGAAAACCTTTTCATATTACCAGCTCTGTATCAGTCAAACACCAACAAAAAAACTGTCTCCCGTTCCAGGATAAGAGGGGAGATAATCTTCTACACATTCCCACGTCCTGTAGGTGGAAGCATGTGATGACGCTCTGATTCCCCTGCTGGGGGATTGACCTTCTACCCAATCCCCCACCTGGTAGAAGCAGGTAGTGAGACAGGTCTGGGACCTGGGACCTTTTGCGGCAGTGCTGCAAAACTTGCACCTGGACACACCTCTCCTCGAGCTACAAAATACAAAGAAACTATGTGGGATTAAAAATAACTGTGTGCAGGCACAATTGGGGCAAATTCTGGACCAAAAGACACAAAAGACAAAAACAACAACAAACAAAACCTCAGCTACCACTTCTGAAGAGCAGGAGCAAAAACATGGCGTTGGGAGCTAAAGCAGGGTACTGCGCATGCCCCCTGCACTCGACACCACCTAAGGGGTGGGCAAAACACCTAAGCCACCCCTCCGGCCCAACCCCTGGACACACCCCTACCCTCACCCCATACAAGGGGTGAGGGACACACCCCAAGGACACACCCCACCTCAGCCAGCGAACAAGCAAGGGAACCTGTTGTTTGTTCTCGCTTCCCCACCCCCCACCCCCACCCAACACCCGGTGCTGCATCAGGGGCCCCAGTAAAGCCTTGCTTGAATTTTTTGTCTGGCCTCTAGTCCATTTCTATTGATTGGGGATTTCTCCCCACTCCCCCCACTGGCAAAGCAATCGGGGAGCAGATCTTTCACTCTCCCACCGCAGAAGCCAGTGATGCTCTGATTTTCCCACGAGGTAGTGTCAGTAGAGACCAGTGGGACCTGAGCCCCACCCTCACATGGAAGCAAAGAGACTGAGTGAGGTTATGAGAGTGGGGAGTCAGGACTCTGTTCCCCACTGCCTGGTGTCAGTGAGAAGCACCAGTGATGCAGAACTGGGCTCTGCAAAATGGCATGATCTGGTCCTTCATTTCCACCCCCTTGACGGGCAACAATCCACGGAGGTAACATTAAATGATCCCCGGCCATGATGTGAGCCCTGGGTTTCATCTTCCTTTTCACCGTCGGCGGACTGACAGGCATTGTCCTAGCTAATTCATCACTAGACATTGTCCTTCGTGATACCTATTATGTAGTTGCACATTTTCACTATGTACTGTCAAGGAGGGCATGTTTCCACCCCATGACAGCGGAGCCCAGCAGAACTCACAGCCCACTCGGTGAGTCAGGGCTCATAGGAGCCCGGCTGGAAAGCCATTTTTCGGCTTCTTGTAACTTACTTGTACTTTCCACATGCGACAGCATGAGCATGGGATTCTCTGATCACACGAGAGTAAAGTGATGCAAAAAAGAATTTCAAATCTTGTAAATCTCCTCTTGGTTTGGCCCTTGGAGCCCAGTTTTCTGGTCTGTAAAATGGGGATGATGGCAATCATTCCAGACTCACAGGCTGAGGGACAGTTGAACGTAGGCCTCTGGCACGGGTGCAGAAACTTGTGCCACAACTTCACATTGACGTTGGTCGTCCCGGTCACCTGTCCTGAGCCACGAAATGAACTGTGGGTCTAGGGACGTGTGGGGTGTCACACAGCCCACGAGGCCGACTGCGTGTGAAAGCTTTGTCTTGCCTTTGAGGGGAGGGTATGGTTACGGCCCCTGTAAGGGGATGCATTAGACCTGTTTCTTGGGTTGCCGGATTTAGCAAGAGACAAACTGGACATCCAGTGAAATGTAAATACCGGATAAGCAATGAATAATTTGGGGTATAAATATGTCCTGTGCAGTATTTGGGATAGCTTATACTAAGAATCATTTGTTGTTTATCTGGAATTCACATTGAACTGGGCATTGTGTATTTCATCTGGCAAGCCTCCCATTTCTCAAGGCCACGCATTTGCTCGTCTTAGTCACTGCCCTCACCTTCTCTGCTGGTTGCAGCTGTGAGCATTTGAGGTTCGCTGATTCTCCGAGATAATCTGGACCGGGTCCCCGCTCCTGGGTCCATGAGTCTCACAGTGGCCCAAGGCCAAGGCCAGGCTAGAATCAGCCCCCACCTCTCTGGAGTCATCTTTCCCTGACGCTTCTGTCAGTCTTGTCGTGGGGATATTGGCCTGAGACCTGGGCAACTTACGGCCCGGCTTGCCAGCAGGTGCGGGAGGAACGGTGCTGGGCAGTGCGGAGCTGGGGGGGGTCCCAGTGTTCCTGCTTCACCAAGGTGGAGAGTTCCGGGGCACAGTTCAGAGCCACGAAAGTGGGGAGTCAGGGTCCACTGCGGCCACCTTTCTTCCGTACCTCCCTCTCCACGACCCAACATTTCCAGCCTTTAGAAATTCCACGTGAGTCCCTTGCTCAGGGCTAGGAATCCAGTCGGTGGCTCTGGGAGGTGGTGGGACCAGCGTTACCGCCTCTTTCCGGGTCTTTCCAGGAGGTTCTACGGTCCCCCCTCCCCCCCGCTCCTGTGCTCCGGCTGCTGCCCTTCTAGCACATTCCCACAGTCGGTTTCTTTCGTGGCCCGTTGTAGCAACATCCCTGAAACTCCCGAGGAGCCCCAGCTGGCCAGTGTGTTTCCCTTCCCCCAGCGTACGTGGGAACGGCAGCCATCCGCTGGGATGCACAGCGCACGCGATTCCCGCCCCTCTCTCGGCGCCGGCTTGCTGCTGGGAGCCCCTGAGCGCTGAGCCCTGTGGGACCCACGTGCCGGAAGTGTGGGCGTGGCAGAGCCCCCGGCGGCCCCCCTGGGCCCCAGCTCCTCCTCCGTCCTCAGCAGACAGATGTGTGCAGCTGCCAGCTAGCTCACCAGAGCCAACTGGGAGATCTTCAGGAATTTGGTGAGCTGGTTGTTACCCACAGCCATTATTAAAAATTATTTAAGTCTTCAATTAAATAAATTATACCCAAAGCAAAGGTAGTAGATGGTCATGAACTCAAAACTTACCACTTCTAATGATTTTCCTATAGTTTACTATCATCTGTCTCGAGGTTATTTCCATCACTTATATCCATACAGTGAGGATGCTCTACTATATGATGGTATATGGCTGCCCGTCTCTTCCCAGTTCCGGTCCCTAGAGCTGGGTGGTCCCCGGAGCCGGGGGGTGTTCGGCTGCTGGCTGCCCAGCTCAGGCCCCACTCCGGCCCCACTCCCTCTGGGCGGCTGCTAACAGCGAGCAGGGTCCTCCCTCGAGGAGAAGCAGCGGGGCTGTAAAACCACACGACAGCCCTGGGCGTGCCTCCCAGCTCTGCTTTTTTTTTTTTTTTTTTTTTGCAATACGCGGGCCTCTCACTGTTGTGGCCTCTCCCGTTGCGGAGCACAGGCTCCGGACGCGCAGGCTCAGCGGCCATGGCTCACGGGCCCAGCCGCCCCACTGCATGTGGGATCCTCCCGGACCAGGGCACGAACCCGTGTCCCCCGCATCGGCAGGTGGACTCTCAACCACTGTGCCACCAGGGAAGCCCCCAGCTCTGCTTTTTCTTTTTGTGTGTGTGTCTCAGCTTCCTCCTCCGTAAAGCCAGCACAATCACATATACCCACAGGTTTCCCAGGACGGTTAAATGATGGCCATGGTGATGAATAATGCGGTGTTTGTCTGCATGAGTGTATAAAACTCTGCCGCCACAGAACTTAGATTCTAGTAGTGGAAACAGATAAGAAATGAATAATCATGAAATACTATCAGATGGCAAGAAGGAAAAGATACTCCCAGGCAAGGGAGCAGACAGAGGCGGGGTGGTCAGGCCAGGCATCTCTGAGGGTCCCTCTGGTGTTGTGAGTCGCCTTGTACTGTGTCCAGAGCCCCAAGGGGGGGGCTTGTCCACTGGTCCCTTGACGCCTGCTGTGCTGTCACCGGAGCTCCTCCCTTTCCCACAGCCCCTTCTGTCCTCCCTCCCTCCCTCTCCAGCTGGTCCCATTCCTATTTCTCCCCCCACACCCCCCCTTCTCCGGAGCATCTCCTGCAGCACTGCTCACTGCAACTTCCTGGCAGGAAGTTAAATGTCCTGGGCAGGTCGCGAGGCCCAGGCACTGAGCTCCTGGAGAGACAGTTCTCTTGAAGGCAGTGCCTCCAGCTGGGCAGGGCTCGCTAGGGAGCATTTCCCAGGGAAGTCCTCCCTGGGATGCAGAAGATTCCCTGGGGCCCCCAAGAGACACCATCATTTGCAATGATTCCTTCAAAGTTCAGTAACAAAACTTAAAAAAAAGTTTTTTTATTGGAGTATAGTTGATTTACACTGTTGCGTCAGTTTCTGCTGTACAGCAAAGTGAATCAGTTATACATGTACATCTAACCACTCTTGTTTTAGCTGCTTTTCCCATATAGGCCATTACAGAGTATTGAGTAGAGTTCCCCGTGCTCTACAGTAGGTTCTTATTAGATCTATTTTATATACAGTAGTGTATATGTCCATCCCAATCTCCCAGTTTATCCCTTCCCCCCTTATCCCCTGGTAACCATAAATTTCAATAGCAAAACTTTTAAAGGAAGTGTTGATGCATAATATTTCTTTTCATTTATTCATTGGTGCGGAGAGATCATGATGGTATAAAAACTATGTGATAACATGGTACTGCCAGATAAAAGGATACATCGTGCAAGTTTAGGGGGAGGATTGCAGTAGGTTTTCATACACCACGTGAGCCGTATGACGCTGATGCTGTGGTTAGAATAGGTTTTATCAGGATGATTCTAAAGGGTGAAACTTATGCTGTTAAGGGCCTAAGTTGTAGTGGCCGTGATGAAAAAGGAAACGTTCTGGTGTCCACGTCCAGTTTTCAGCACAGGGACAGATCCCCGTGCTGGACGGCTGTGATGGACTGTTCACTGCCCAAACGCAGATCCTGCCAAGGACCTCCCCAGGACGGTATAAATCACCTCACCTGTGGAGTGACCCTTGGCTGCCCACGTCTCCCCCTCAGCAGCTGTTTCCTGGACACCCTGCTGGCTCTAGTTGTCAAGTGTTTTCTTCAGAAACCTCCCACTCCCACCCCCTTCTCTCTGGTCCCCATGCCTACCTCTCTCCTCTCTCCTCTGGCCTCTCCCATGCCCCTCCGCCAGCATAACCATCGCCATCCCACCCCAGGCTTCCGCAACCTAAATCAAAATGCGAGCTCCTGCAGGTCCTGTGCTCCCCCCAGAGCTGTCAACAGGTCTCTGTCATGCAGACGCACCCCTGGCCTCAGCCTGAGGCAGTTTCTCGTGCCTCCTGGGATTTGATCCACACACGTGTCTCACACAGTGGGAGTGGCCGGGCTGCCGCCAGGGGCCTGCTCCCAGCCAGCCTGGTGTGGTGGGCCTGGAGTGCTGTCCCCCGACGTGGTACCCACGGCACACACTTCCTCGTGGTGGGCAGCTGTTTGCAGAAAGTTTTAGTGGAAAGATGCAAACGAAGATGAGAACATTAAACAAAGAGAAAGATTTAAAGCCTCCATAGCATGTAGCACAGGAACCAAGAGAGAGTCCAAAGCGTAGTGCTTTTGGAAAGTGGTGGGGAAGGTGCGAGGAGAGGGAGGGGTCCACCCTGAAGCTTTTGCCCAGCGGGTATAAGGCTAGGCTTGCGAAGCAATGAGGAGAGCTGTGGGCACTGGTTTATCGCCCAGCGTGGTGGTGACAGATCGTCTCTAAACAAAATGCCTTTCGTGTCCAGAGCTAAACTTGTCGGGTGGCAGGTGCAGAGCCAGCAGGGAGCAATGCTCACCCTGCAGAGTGCCTGGGGTGGGCAAGGATGCAGGGATGTGGGGAGCTGAGCCCCGTAGTGAGGGTCAGGCTCCCCAGGGCCACCTGCCTGCAGACAGGAAGGCTTCACGGCTGTGAGCTCCCTGGAGCAGGGCCTCTCTATCAAGCCATATTCCAAATGGGCTGGGTCTGAGGGAGCAGCATGCTGGGGACACTGCTCCACTTCTGGGGGGGGCGCAGCTGTCTCCCTAACACCCCCGCATCCCATTCAAGGCAGTCTCACCACACTGGCCTGAGTGGGTCGGGCGTCCTGGTTTGCCCAGACATGCCGAGGCCTGGCAGCCGGGGCAGCCTTTTGGAGCGAGACTGGGGGACCCCAGTGGACACCTCTTACTTGCTGGCCTTTTGGTTGGTGAGGGGCCACACAGCCGGCTGTTGGAGATCCAGTGGTGCAGCTCCTACCTAACCAGTGTGGTCAACTTGGCCTGAACAGGAATGTGGGGATTTGAAACTTTTGAAATAATACAAAGTTTCCCTAGTTGCAAAACAAAGATTACATTTTAAAGACGTGGGAGTGTGGGTGTGAGTGGATTGTTTTCTGTTTCCGTGGTGGGCAGGCAGGCAGAGATCCCGCTGGCCTCAGCTTTCTGGTGTGAACCACGCTGTTCGTGTGCTTTGTGACCTTTGCGCTTTTGCTAATTATTGTGTCGTTTTCACTCTGGCTGTGTTTTAATCTTTAAAACAAATGGCGTATTCTGAAGCAAGATCATCTAATTATTCAAGGGATGATCTTGGTGCTAGTGTTAAATAAAAATACACCCACAGTCAGTCATTTTGAGATGAAAGTTAGATGAGGTAAGATGCCCTGAAGAAGACCCCTAAACCTCAGGAGATACTGGGCTGCTACCTTCAGAGCAAGCATCCTAAGACATTTCTGAGACGATGCTGAAAATAAAAGTAGCATTAAAGGTCCATAAATAGCCCCAGCGCTTTACCTTGTAGTCAATGTGAAGGAAAATCACTCCAGCACGACACGAGGGCTTCTGCAGCTCCTTCCGCATCTAGGACGTCTCACCCTGCATCCTTAGGGTCAAAGCTCCCAGAGCTCCCAGGGCAGATCATTTCCTGACAGCTGCAGCTAGATGAACACCCCGTGGGGCAGCAGCCTCTCCTCGTCAGTTTCTTCAAGAGAGGGGTCAGTGCATCCGTTCCCAGACCCCATCTCCATGCCTCCAGCCTCAGCTCCACCCACCAGATGCGCACAGAGAAGGACTGGGAGGCTGCGCCAGTACCCCACTGGCCGTGGGCCCACGTGGGACACGGGATTTGAGGAAGGTGAAGGGATTCTGACCTTTCACCTGTACACCTTGGTAGCTGCTGAATATCTACAATTTTTGCAATTTTAAAAAACAGCTAATTAAAAAAAAATAAAGGAAGAAGGACTGAGTTCTGCTGTGGAACTTGGGCTTTCCTAGAAAACAAGGAGGAGGTCAGTGGGAAATCTCAATACAAGGTGGTCAAGCATCTGTCCACTGCCAGCCGCTGGTCCTGTTCTGCAGCACAGTCACCTGGGCAGCGGGCAGCACAGCCACCCTCAATCTGCTCCATATGCCTGAGTGACAGCCATCCGCCAGGGGCCGTGGGGATGCGTTCAACATCTTAATCTGCTTGGGCTGCGCTAACCAAAAAGCATTGACTGGGTGCGTTAAACAGTGGAGGGCATTAATTTCTCACAGTTCTGGAGGCTGGGAAGCTCCAGATCAGGTGGTGGCAGGGTTTGGTGTCTGGTGAGAGCTCTTTTCCTGGTTTGCACACAGCCACCTTCTTGTATTCTCCCAGGGCAGAGAGAGAGGGGGACCTCTTGGTCTCTTCCTGTTTTTATAAGGGCACTAATCCCATCATGGGGGCTCCACCCTCATGACCTCATCTAAACCCAATTCCTTCCAAAGGCTCCACCTCCAAATACCACATTGGGGATTAAGGCTTTAACATATGAACTTTGTGAGGACACACAAGTCCAGTCCACATAATAGAGAGGGGCTCAGGATGTTCAAACGGGAGTAAATGCTCCTAGGAGGATTCCTCCACAAGAGGCTGCTCTCTCTGGGCTGGGGGTCCACCCCACCTCACTTCCCCATAAGGCTCTGGGACAGGACAGCAGTGCCTCCCGCCACCCCCAGCTCCACAGCATGGCCCTCACCTGTGCTGTCCCTGGCTTGGCCACCTGTAGAAACTCAGAGAAAAGGGGCAGCCAGGTCTGCAGGAGAAAGGAGGAGAGAAGGGTGGGGATAAAACCCCTCCTTTGTTCTAAGAAGAAGCTACTGGGAGGAGCCTGGGCAGACCCTTTGGTACAGGAATTGCCTGGGAAGTATCAGGACGGCCCCGGCCATCAGACCACAGCCAGAGAAATGACCATTAGCTGGGAACGTGGGGGCCTTGTGTCCCTGTGGCCAGGGAAGTCTGGGAGAGAGAAAGATGGATATTGAAGTTATTGCAGGGTGATGGGTAAGTCTTCTATTGGGAGAGACGGAGTCCCCTGCTGTGCATAGCCCAGGGAGGGGCCAGCAGACTCCGGAGCCTGCCCCATCATTGTGAGAGGCTCAGGGGTCCCACCTCATGGAAAAGAGAGCTAGGGGCCATGTCCTGGGGCTACAAAATGCACGGCAAGTACTCACTTAGACGAGGAGAGCAGTAAGGAGTTAACTCAACTCTAGCATGACTGCCCCCATCCTCCCCAGTGGAGTCTCCGCATCGTCCTTACACCACCATGTGCTCAGCTGCAGGTCTACAGGGCACTGCCCTCTGGGAAGGACTGGG
The DNA here is from genome assembly GCF_951394435.1 of Stenella coeruleoalba. Lineage (NCBI taxonomy): Eukaryota > Metazoa > Chordata > Mammalia > Artiodactyla > Delphinidae > Stenella > Stenella coeruleoalba. Next base: position 11,430,273 of record NC_137159.1, on the reverse strand, counting down.
AAGGACTCAGTCTACAAGCTGGGGGACCGAGAGCACACGTTAACAGCACTTTCTGACTCTGCCCAGTCCTTCCCAGGACCATGCTGCCTACAGCACATCATAAATCCAGTCACGGCCCAATCTCTTTGAAAATGATTTTGCATATGGAATTGAGCAGCTCAGGGCAATGCAAAGTAACAGTACCTCAATGCAGAGTAGCCAGCCCTGCTCGATTCTGAGATGAGCATTTCCATTGCACAAACATTTCAGACCAGAATGGGATCCTGATAAATTTGCCATCTGTATATGTGGTCCACCCATTTCCACTCATTGCGTCAGCAGACATTGTTAAGAGCTGCAATGTAAAAAGATTATTTGTTGTCTTTTTTTTTTTTTTTTGCAAAAGATATTAGAGAAGAGAGCTCACTCTGAACCTGAAAAGGGTAATTCTGTGTTAGCATGGTTTTACAGGTTTTAGCTTCTGTCTGGGGGAAGTTTGCAAGCATTGCCTCCTTTCTCCCCATTCATTTGTAAAGCAACCTCCTACATGGTGCGATTAAAATAAAAACTTACTCAAATGCTTAGTCAATGCTGAGCGGCCCTTCTTTCATATGTACCCTATGAATGAGTTCTGAAGTAACAGGCCTAGAAAATGAAACTCCTCAAAAAGAATATGAAAATGATTTGAAAAGGTGCCAGAAAATACTTTGAGTGTGTAGGGGGGGCTGGGGGAGGGATATCAGCTCATGGGACTCTTCCAAGACCTCCAGATTGTGATGGCAAATGAACAACCTCTTGAGTTGATGTGGAGATAAATGACCCAGGTTTAAAGTGGGAGGCCCACCCATCATGGACACCATGGGGGCATCTCCTTTTAGTCAACGGTCCACTTAATGCATGGACTCATGGCTGCCTGTTGGTTACGTGGGTGTCATCAATGCTCTGGCTTTGGGTCCCGCTCTGCTACTTCTTAGCTGTGTGGTCTGGGGCAAGTTGTTTAACCAGCCTGAGTTTCCTTGCCTGTAACATGTAGATAATAATAGCACTTACCCCACCGGGTACCCGTTCCCCATCCCTCAGAGCTCACGAATTAGATTAATCACAGTCCTTGGTTATAACAGTTTCCACCTCTGATCTGTGTGTGGCTTTGTCATTTATTTAGCTCTGTAATGAGTTATTTACCATAGTGTGATGAGCACCCATATTTCCATCACCCAGAATGAAAGCTATGACCAGGACGGCAACCTACATCTCACTTTATGGTCCCCAATGTCTCATTAACCCCTTCCCTCCATTCCTGAGGTCACCATCATCTTGAGTCCTGTGTTCCTAATACCCCTGTTTCCCTGTATTTAGTTTTATCCTTCTGTATGTATTTCTAGAAGGTATGGATATTCTTATCTTAATTGTTTTTAACTTTGTCAAGATGGTATGCTACATGTAACTTTGGGGGACTTACCTTTTCCACTTAATATTATACTGTTAATATCCACCCATAGTACTGTGTGTCACTGTAGTTCATTTGTTCTTACTGGTGCATCACAGGGTATACCATAATGTACTCATCCACTCTCCCACTGAGGGGCACTTGGGAAGTAGGGGCCCAGACTTGTGCTAGTTAAAACAGTGCTGTTTTAATCATACTTGTGCACATCTGCTGTTTTACAAGTATAAGAGTTTCTCTTGGCTCTGAATCTTGGAAGGGAATCATGACAGAGAACATATGAAAGTTCAACTTCAGGCGATCATGCCAAACCATTTTCTAAAGAGTTTGCACCAATCTACAAGGCCACAAGATTCATCTTTAACACTCCATCATATTAGACTTGTTAAACTTTTTGCTAATTGAATGGGTATAAAATGCTATTTCATTGTGATCTTGATTTGCATTTTTCCTTGTGAATCTCTTTATAAATTAATTGGGCATATATGTTTCCTCTTCTGCAAAATATCTCTTGGTTTCTTTCCCCCATTATTATCACGGGTTGTTTGTGCTTTTTTTTTTTTAATTGATTTGTAGCAGTTCTACATATCAATATCTTGTTCCAGTTTCCACTCTGACTTTTCACTGTTTAAAATTATCTCTTGGTGAACAAAGGTTCTTGATTTTGATATAGCTAAATTGATCATTTTATGATCAATTTTAAGTGCTTGTTTAAGAAAATCTTTAGCTCTCAGGAGGTATAAAAGATTGTCACCTGTATTATCTACCATGAATTTTAAAACTTATTTTTGACATTTAATTTTTTACCTTATCTGGGGTTATTTTCCAGTTATAGTTGGAGAGAGATAGCCAAGTTCCTTTTTTCTCACACAGTTAACTATTTTTTCCAACTCCATTTAATGATGAGTTTCTCCTCTCCTCACTGAACTTCTTTACCCCTCTCTCAGATACCAAAATTCTTTATATGCACAAGAGTCTTTTTCTTTGATCTCATTTGTATTCCACAGTCAAGTTTTCTATCCATGAACCAATACTACAATGGTTTAATTATTCCAGCTTCATAAAAGTCCAGATGTCTGGTAAGGTAAGCTCTCCCTCACTTCTTTTATAGAAATGTCTGCCTATTTTTGGTCCTTTACTCCTTCAGATAAGTTTAGAATCATCTTTTCAGGTTCAATTAAAAAACCTATTGGGAACTTGATAGGAATTCACTGAATGTATAGATTACATTATAATATTAAATCATATTATCCATGAACATGATTTATCTCTCCATTTATTAATACCTCTGTTTTTTAAAAGATTTTTTTTTTGATGTGGACCATCTTTAAAGTCTTTATTGAATTTGTTACAATATTGCTTCTGTTTTACGTTTTGGTTTTTTGGCTGCAAGGCATGTGGCATGTGGCATCTTAGCTCCCACACCAGGGATCGAACCCGCACCCCCTGCATTGGAAGGTGAAGTCTTAACCACTGGACCACCAGGGAAGGCCCTATTAATACCTCTTAATAAAATTGGATACTTTCCTTTTAGAGGTCTTCCACATGTATTGCTACATTCATTCTCAGGGAATTAATATTTTCTGAAACTATTATAAATGATTTCTCTGTAACTGAACAGGACCCTATGGGGCCTTTATGGGACAGACCTCTCATTTCCTCTGCCTGCTTCTTGTTTGTAGAAAAACTCTAGCCTCCTAGGCCGAGTTCCAAAGAATAATCAGAGAAGTGAGAAAATGCAGAAACAAAGGAAAACAGTCAAACAAGACAAAATAATAAGAGTTTAGCCATTAAACAAAGTCAAGGGCATTTAGTTCCTTCTCCAGGGCTAGAGATAATACTCTGGGCCAAATCCTTCAGCTGTTTTGCAGATACTGAAACCCCCACCAGGGAAGAAGTCAGTTATGTGCTGCCAACAGCATATAGACCCCAGATGGGTTGGTACCTCAACCCCCCTCCCTCATCCTGTCTTTAAAAACATTTCCCTGAAAGCCATCAGGGAGTTTGGGTCTTTTGAGCACTAGCTACCTGGACTCCTCTCTTGGTGCCCTGCAATAAATGCTGTACTTTCCTTCACCACAACCCGGTGTCAGTAGATTGGTTTGACTGCATGTGGACAAGCTGACCCAAGTTTGGTTCTAGAACATCTCTTTAATTGTGCTTCCTAGTTCTTTGATGTGTATACATTTTATCTCTTCACTAAATGTTATTATATCTAACAGTTTATAGATTTTTGGAAATGTCTACGTAGACAATTAAACCTTATGCAAATGGTAACAGTTTTATTTCCTTCATAAAATGATTTTAGGGGTGAATTGGGGTTCTACAAACAAAGCAAATCTCAGTGGTTGGCAGCTAGAAAGCACTCAAGAAATGCTTGTATAACATTTACTGACATTATTGTCATTAGTCATTGGTGGAAGAATTTTAGAAATGGTCTTAACCAATTCCTTCACGTTAAAGGAAGAAACAGAACCCCAGAACAGCTTAATGATTCCACAGGGATCCCACAGCTGCTCCGTGGCAGGACCAGCCCAGAAAACCTAAGCCACTGGACTACACAGTCAGGGGTCCTCTCTTTTAATCCCCAACCACACACCAATGTGTACTTCCGTCCAGCACAAACGCCTGCTAAGAGGAGTGTTTCAGTGAGTGGAGCTTCCCTGCACCTCCATGACAAACATTTATTAAACCAGCAGCGTGAATTAAGCTCCTTCTGTGTGCCGGGCTTCCCATATCACTCATACTTCTGGCAGAGGAAAAATTTAACACTGTAACTCAGATGTTTAGAAAAGGGTAATTTATTTCCTTTAAAAAATTCTCCACAGAAATCTCATTTCCTACTGACGGCGGTCGGGATAGAGGAGAACCTTAAACTTGCCTGCTGAAAGCAACTTGGAGTCTTTGGGTTTAATTCACTTTGGGGTAAATACATAGCTAAATCACATTCATATTTCCTTCTGAGAAGGTGTCTCTTCCCCTGCTTCTGTCCCAGGATGGCAGCTGAAGAGGGAGAAGCTGACGGATTCTTGTCGTATGTGGTGGGGCCACTGCACTCACCTAGCCTTCGGTCCATAGAGGGTGTTGGTTGGGCTGGGGCTGACTGGTCCCGTCTTTAAATATCACCACTGGGCACCACTGGGTCTGGCTGGCCCTCTGTCCTTTGGGACCACCACAGCTCTGATCTCCCTGGCCTTTCAGATCCTCTCAACATCAGCCTTGTCTGTCACTTGTTCCCAGGCTTTGTAATGATGACCTCATGGCAGGTCAGCTCCCAGCTACACCTGTTTCTCCTCTGTGGGCACATAGGAGCACTGGGCCTTTTCAGGCCATGTGGAAGTAGTGGGAGAGGCACGGGCATTTACCTGGATACCTCCCAGCCTTTCTGGTGTGAATGAGGATCTTCTCAGGAATTTAGATTCCAGGATCTTCTCAGACCCTAGCTCAGCCCCTACTTCTCTCAGAGCCCTTCCCATCTCACCCTCTGGTTCTCACCAGGCTGGGGGTTTCTCCTCCCACCTCTGCCAGGAGGGGTTGGAAGCAGCTCTTTGCAGGAAACTGCCCTCAACAGGAAGCCCCTTTCCTTGTCACTTTAGCAAAGCTCTATTGTAACTAACTTTTAACCAGGCACCCCATGCTCTACCCATCTCCGGCCGAGCACATCTTTCAAATCTTTTAATCACACAATACCTTGCCCAACTCAGTTGGTTCTTTCCATAGATCAAAGAAGTAGGAATGAAGAATAAGTAATTAACAGATGACTGGATCTCTTCCCTAGCTTCCCCTTCAGTAATCTCGCGAACAAATGGTGTGACCAAACTGTGTGAACGAGATAACGGGTCCACAAGCATGCATGCAGGAGGGGCTGGCGGCGACTCTGACCCCCTATCTCCATGCTTAAGTGAGATTACTGCTGGTCCTTCTTTTAAAACTTTCACAGCCAAGCAGAATCTTCGGAGGTGGTCCTTGGGGGACACTGTGTCCACCAACTCCCCAGATTGCCGGCATTCTGATTAAAGACAACGTTCCCCTCTACCAGCGTTTATGAACTTGACTCTGTAAGTGGCAAGCAGGAGGACCCCATTCATTCGGTAACAGGATGGGGACGCACCCCTCTTCTCTCTGCATCTGTCCCTCAGCCACTCTCCTCGCTGCCAGAGGGCGTCTCCCCTGCTTCCCGAGGCTTCAGGAAGCCTCCGAACGGAAGTTCTCATCTGCAGTTCATTCAGGCTTACAGCAAACCCCATGGTCAAGTTAGCCAGGTCTTGCTCTTGATCGATCCAGGGAGCTTTTGGAATCTAAAATAACGTGTGTCCTCTCTGGCCAAAGCCTGATTTTAAAGATGTTTCCCTGTGACCTCTGAAAATGTCAGTTTTGACATGCAGGTATCTTGCTAGCAGTCTCCGGATGACCCACAGCCGGCTTTGGGGTCGTGAGTCAGACGCAGCTGTGCAGAGCAAGTCACGCTTCTGCTCTCCCCTTGTGTACAGGTGACCGTCTTTGCGGACGAGGCACCCTGTTCTCCTTTAACCCCTCTCTGAGCTAAAGGAGGCCAGATCTGCCTGTTCTCAGCAGCCTTTCTCTACTTCGTCACCACCCAGGATGCTGTAACTAAACACGTCCTTCAAGAATGGCCTCGAACTCACCCAGCCAATCCTTGTTCATCCACCCACTGGGTCTCCATGCAGCCTTTATTGAGGACTCGCTATGGGTGTGGCTGTGAGAACCCAGAGACTAAGACAGGAGAAAGCCTTCAGGTTGCTTGAAGGGGCACAGAAAGTGCAGACAGGACGAGTAGCCACTGTGCTTAAGTGGCAATTCCCACATAACCGGGAAGAACAGGTCCCAAGAATCAAGGAGAAGCAAGACTGGGGGGTCTAGTTTCTTGGCTCCTACATAGAAGAAGACTGAGCTGTATTTCCCCTTGCGAAGGGCCATGGGCTTTACGCCCAGTACAAGTCTGAGATGTTGCCTCTGGGGACCACTGTTCCACCAGGGCCGGGGCCAGGGTGTGTTTCCAATGCTGGCTGCCTGGCTGCCAACCAGGAAGGCAGGTTGCTGTCCTGCCCCACCCCCTGCTGTGCTTTAGGGAGGGCAAGTGCCTGGGATGAAACCACTCAAGCCGTCGGATGTGGCAGACCTGCTTTCCAATGCCAACAGAAGTTAAGGAAATCACACAGGGCCCCAAAGGAGCTCTTTGAGAGCTGCGTTATTGTGAAACGTGAAGTGGGGTTGCCTCTGGGGGAGGCTAAAAGGAACTCGTTTCAATTTTCTTTGGCCTTTGGAAGCATCAGCCTCGGCAGCGTTCGCTGCTGCCAAGAGGAGCTTTTCCTTGAGAGTCGGGTTCCCCAAATTGTGTTGAAAGGTGACATGGTTTCCCTCACACCAGCAGGGCCTTAGCATGACACCAAGTGTGTGTATGTATGTGTGTGTGTATGAGTGTGTGTGTATGTGTGTATAACTGTGTGTATGAGTGTGTGAGTGTATAAGTATGTATGAGTATGTGTGTGTATGAGTGTGTGTGTGTATGAGTGCATGAGTGTCTGTGTATAACATGCGCACATGGAATTCTTTTTGCACATCTCTTAAACACTCTCCCCGACACAGAAGAGTGTGGTTTTTTTTTTTTTTCCTTTTTTGCTGCTGTTGCCTCTGCTGCTCTTAGCCTAATTTTTCTTAGGTTTTAAAATGTGTGTTAGAGATATCTCAAAACCCTTTCCTCTAAATTCTGAGATGTTCCTCAGTGGGCAACGGGAGGGTGGTGTGGATGTGGGCCATGGTGAAGAGGCACAGAAGTATTTATTAAGGATGTCAATGCTGAACATTGGAAAAGCTGCACATTCTGAAATATGTCTTACCGCATCTATGTCCAAACATGCGTGCTGTATTTTAAACATTTTATGTTATTAAAAATGCAATTAAATATTAAACTAATATTTAATATTAGCATTAAAAATATTTGCTGGGTTGTATCAATAGAACTGACAGTGTCTTACTACCTCATCTTCACCATTAATTTTTTTTAGTAAAACTTAGAGTCTTAATATGGCCAAGGGAAGAACGTCCTAATGAGAGGATTACCTTTTTCTGATGTTCCTGCTTTATAGAACTTGATCCTCTTTCCTGGAGTTTGGTGAGAATAAGGGAGCATGTGTCTGTCCGGTAACAAAGGTCCCTGTGTTTGACAGCCACAGGGCAAGAACGGGAACGGTGTCAATCGGAAAGTGAGATTTGTCCATTTATTCGTACGAATCCCAAGAAGCCAGGTGGTTTTGGTCACCAAATATGAATCAGAGAGAAAAGATCCATCTCATCTTCCAGCCAAAAATAAATAAATACATAAGTAAAAGAATGCATTCAAGTCCTCTGAACAAATAAGAACAGCTAATGTTTTTGACTGCCTGTCTCCATTCTAAGGGCTATGCACAAAGTCACTTGTGTCTTCTCACAATTGCCTTCTGTGGTCCACGGTTGTTTTCACCTCCATTCTACAGATAAAGCCACGAGTGGAAGACCAGCCTGCCCAGAGCTGCACAGCTAATAAGCAGCTACACTGGGACTCTCCCCCAGCAGTGTGGTCCAGGCCTGACTCCCTTCTGGCGACCACCTTCCCAGAGGATGTGAGAGGCAGGTGCATCTGATGTCATATTTTGTCTTGGGCCCGTGTCCATCCATTTCCCCACAGTCTGCCAAGATTAGAGCTGGAGAAAAATTCTCTAGTTCTCTCTTTAGAATTCTAAGAGTGGGCATGGGGGTGTGGTTCTGGGGCCTTCTAAGTGGGCACTCGCCCGCAGCTCCCTGTGGCCCACTCTGCCCCCCTGCACTTGGGCAGACCACACGTGGGTCCGGGGGCAGGGTGGCGGTGGGATGCTTTATCTTTTATGCTCTGGGGCTCTTGATAGGATTCTTTGTTTTACTGCTTTTCAAATCCTTTGCGTTAGGTTGTATAGGAAAGAAGAAAGAAAGCCTTGTAGCTCTGATCCACGTCTGGTGTGGGTCTGTATCTGGAGTCGTGTGGACACCTGCAGAGCGTGCAAGGGCACCCAGGAAGTGGCAACCAGAACAGACCTTGCCTTATAGGGGTCTCCCTCACCCCACTTCCAGGAACAGGCTGGCTGCAGCCTCGGGACATGATGTTTCCAGGAAAGGGGGAAGGCGATGCTTGTGTCTGTGCAGAAACACCTAGCATGGGGAACACTTACCTCGACGGAATCTTCTTAAGTTGAGCAGAGGAGTTCAACTTTGCCAGCCAGTCTTCCTCCCGACACCCATCCCCCAATTTGGCCCATCCTCCCAGCGCTCCCTGGAGGGTTCTTCCTGTGCTCGCGAGGCTAAGATGTGGGCCCCACACTGTGCTGGCAGGGCCCATGGAACAGAGACTGCATGTCACAGCCATCCCAGTCTGGCCCTGATCTGTCCCTACTCGCATCCCTCCCCTTGTGTGGAAGAGGGGCGACCAGTCTGCCCAGAGCTGCTGACAGAGGCAGCAGGGGCAGATGCATGGGAACTTGGCCACAGGTCCTCTGACTCCGGTGGTCAGGACACGTGGGCCACACAGACTCCAGGTCCTCTGGGTCCTACCCCCACGAGTGATGACCACAGAAGCAAGGTGCTCGCTATAGCTGCAGGAAGAAGAATGCTCTTCACCACCTCAAATGATTCAAGAATAGAATTCACTGGCTCTCCTGCTGTTTCTCAGCGATGATGCCACTTTCCACACCCCTCCTCTCACCAGAGCCCCTCCCGCGGCCCCCCCAGCCCACGTGTAAGCAAGGGCGCCCACAGCTGATGGACGGCACAGATTCTGCCAGGCCTCCGAAGTGGACGCCCCTGAAGCAGCTCTGCCAGAAGCAGATTTTATAGAAAAGGAAAGAAATGCAGAGGATCTGGGGGCAATGGAACTACTCTGTATGATACTGTAGTGATGGATATATGTCGTTTTACAGTTGTCAAACCTATGGAATGTACGACACAAAGAGTGAGCCCTGATGTAAACTATGGACTTTAGTTAATAATAATGGTAAGGCTCATCGTTGTAACAAACGTGCCACATTAATGCAAGATGGTAATAATAGGGAAGACTGGGGAGGGTGGAGGAGGGCGTATATGGGAACTCTTTGTACTTCTGGTTATTTTTCTGTAAACCTAAAACTGCTCAAAAAAAGTCTATCAATAAAAAACCACCTAGAGGGAAAACAATCAATGAGTCATAAAAAATGAGAAAGGAAAGGGGAAGGGTGCAGGGCACTGTCCGTTCCCAGAGGACTGCTCATGCGGTGTAGACACAGCCAGGCCTCGTCAGGAAGCAAGCGTCTCCGTGAGCTCTGACAGCTCGTGAGATTGGGGCTGAGGCCTGGCGACAGGACACTAGGCTGATGACAGTTTCTCTCTGGCCCTTGGCCGCCAGTGGGATTCCATACAAAGCCCTGATGTGGATGGAGATGAGACCTGCCTGAAGGGAAATATGTTGCCTTCATAAGGAGAGGTCCTCTTCAGGTCCGACTGGCCCATGCGGTGGGGGGGGGGGGGGGGCACGGGGGCACACCCAGCCTTTGGTTACCTCACCGCCCGGGCACCCCAGTGCAGCCTCCTGCTTCAGAAGGCGGGGATGCTGCATTCCTGGTTTGCACAAAGATGACGCCCTGTGGCTGGCATAGCCTGGTCCAGGTGAGCAGAAAACGGATATGACCAATCCTGGAGTGTTCACTGGACCATTCCAAAGTCAGGAGAGAGACTCTTAGCTGTGTTAAGCTAACTTTCTGGAAATTGAAAGGAAAGATCTTAGGGCAATACGAGTTGTCACATAGAAATAAAATAGCATTAATAGACTGCTATAAAATTAATAGAATAGAAATGTTTATCGAGCACCCACTCTGAATATGGTACTGTGTAAGGTAGCTATTTAATAAAACGTTGGCAGGGATGGCCTTTATTAGTTTGTGTAATATCTGACCCTCGCCGTTAGCATTTGGCCGGCTGTCTTCTAGTGGGCGTTTCACTTCACTTGTTTTTGTTCACTTCAAACGCTCGTTGAGTGACTTCCAGGAGGCAGATGTCATGCTGGGTCCTGAGAATGTGGTGACTCCAGGCTAGAGCTCCCAGAGCAGGGGAGGAGCTGCCCTGGGCACCTGTGCTGATACTATTGGTAACTGCTCTGGGGGCCGGTGGGGTGGTACCAGGTGGGGGAAGGACACAGACACTTAGGGAAGAAATGGCTGCCCTGTCAGCTTGACAAGGCTAAGAGGGTGTGTAAACCCGTATCTCTCAAGCATCCCATGACGTCCTGGTGATGCTTGCCTTATCCACGCACTGCCAGCAGACTGTTCACTTGGTCATTTCCTTTATGATGACTCACTCGTGCATAAATAACTGGATTTAGGGTGCATACTTTGTATTGCTATCAGAAATGAAAAGCCAGTATCACTTGTCATTAATAAATATCAGACTGAACCATATGATCAACTTTATATTGATAGAAAAAGACCGCAATGAAACAAAGCAATGTTCTCCATTCTCTGGCCCATTGGAGCCTGAACCTCAGGCTTGTTCTCTCTGTGGAAAAGATAGATCAGCAAGAACACAGACCAGTAAAAGCAGCCACTTTTTCTCCTTGATGAGGTCAGAGTTCAAAGAGAATGGAATAGGACAGACCTGTTTTCCTCAAAGACCCAAGGTCTAGGAACAGCTAAATCTTCCACAGCAAACAGTGCCTATGTATGAAATCATGTGTGTGTGTATTGCTGGTTCATTCATTACTTAATTCCAAGAATGTCCTTAGATCATCTAATACATGCGAAGCATCCTGATAGGTCATTGAGGAGAACACGAAAGAGACGTGACCCTCGCCCCCAAGGGACCAACAACCCTAGTTGGGAGATAGTAACTGTATCCCCCAATGTGGTCCAACACACATGGAATAGGAGCCCTAGCTAGGCCAGCACACACTGCCTGGGAGGGGGCACTGGGAAGAAAGAGGCTTCTTCTGTTGGGCTGAGTGAGCTGGACAGGCTGCTCCAGCAGGTCCTTTGAGCTAAATCCAGAGGTCTAATTGGGATTTGAGCAGAGGCTTCAAATGAGAAGAGGTAGTGAAGAATTCAGAGAAAGCCTTGCTGATTCATTAGATTTTCAGGCCACAGGAATAGGGGCTTCCAGAAGATGTAAAGGGAGTTTGGGTCAGATCCTGGAAGGCCTCGAATATCACTGAGGAGGTTGGGGTTTTGGTAGACAAAGGGGATCCACTGAAAGTATTTGAGCAGAAGGTGACACAGAGCTAGTCTTTTAGGGGTTACTTGGCAGTGCTGTAGAACCATGAGTGGGAGCCAGGAAAATGACACAGGAGGTGTACTGAAGCAGTCAGGGCCAGAGGAGAGAGAGAGCCTGTGCTTGGATGTACACTGGGCGCACATAGGGAGCATGCCCACGAGTGTTGCAATTGGGTTATTACGAATAGCATGGCGTCTGCACATTCTATAACATGTGGCTTCTGTATATTTCATCTACACTCTTGGAAATGAACACACAGAACATGGCAAATTTTATTCATCTTTGAAAACTCGCTGTATTGAACATTTGATATTCCCAATGACAATATAGTTAGGCTTTGTGAGTACTAACTACATCCAAGGTGCTGTCCTCAGCCCTTCAAACGTATTAATCACTTAATCCTTACAACCACCCAATGAAGTAGGCACTATTATTATTCTTGTTTTATCTGTGGGAAACTGATGCATGCAGAAGTTAGGTAACTTGCCTGAGGTCGCACAGATAACCCCAGAATTTCTCTAGGATTACTCATAATGGACTTCCTTTAAATAAAATTCCATTCAGGCATTCACGATGTAATTCTTTCCACAAAGTGGATTTCACAACTTTTTTTGGAACAGAGAACTTGAGCGCAGGGAATAAGCACCCAACAGGTGCAGGTTAGATGTGGAGGGATGCACTGGAGAGTTGGCCCTTAAGCTTACTGGTCAGACATTTCTGAGAAGCTTCTTCACCAAGGTTTACAGTCAGTTTCAGAGGTGAATAAACCTTTTCAGATGATCGGAAAGATGTGCTCTTTTAGTATCCTCTGAAGAATAACCTTCCCTTCTGTAGTTTGCTGATAAAGCAGGAGTCAATCCATGATATTATCATCATGACATGAATGTTTTGCTCAAGTTCAGATGTCTAATAAGAGCCATTTTTTTTCCGAGGGCGTGTTATCAGTTTCACGAATATATGCTCTGTATTTCATTAGTATTCTTCTAGCAAAACACGATTCTGAGTCATTTCTGAAATATCTGCTCTCGCCTGCATGTTGTTTCTCAGTTTTTACAAAAATTGCCTTTTCTACTTACTGGCAGAAAAATTTAATACCACACAAGCCTAAAATGGGTGTGCTGAGAAAAACACAGCACACCTATCGAGTTCTGACCACCCAGCCCATCATTCTTGATCACCCATCTCCAGGGAGGAGCCTTGAGAGGGAAGACTAAGTGGGAGGGATAGAGGAAAAGTTCTATAATATGGTTGGATATTCACCATCATGACTTCCTCAGATATTGAGCCAAAATGAGGTTCAGAGAGCTCGTCAGAGGATGTCGAGTGAAGAGAAATGGAAAATTGGAACCAATATGTGAAGAGCGGCTTTATTCATCACAATCAGATGATGTCTGATTAAATACCACTCACTTGCATTCAGTGGAAAGCAGTTCTGGCCCAGCCTGGTTCCCTGTCCCAGGTGGACACTTTCTCTAGGATGAACAAGAAAAGATGTTCTCTACTGTACTAACTAGTAATGTGTTTCTTTCAGCTGGAGGTACCTAGGTCCCTCACTCTATCTCATTATTGTCACAATGGTCTAGCTCACCCCTTAGAAGCCAACCAAAACATTCTCCTCTGTGCTGTGCCCACTGGCCCCTTCCATAGCAGTGATGCCCTAGTGGGTCTCTGTCCCAAGTGATCACCTGTATTTTAATCACTTGCTTTGGAAGGACCCTGAAGTTCAGGCACTGTTCTGTGACTCTGCCCCTCCCATTTCCATCAGATGCAGATTCTCCATCATTTGAGTTCCATCTGTTTTCCAAAGTGCGTGTCTTTGAGATGGAAGCCCCAGACAGGGCTTCCTCTCCCTCTGCAAGTAGGGTTTTGACAAACTCATCTCATTGCATAGCCACGAAAGACCTCCAAGAAGTTCTAGAAACTTCTGATCATGAAGGCCACCTGAGCAGACCCTCTCTGGGTGTAAATCAAGTTGTTTTCAGTGGGTTTGTCTTTGCACAAGTCTCTGATGGGAGGCTTGGTCTCCTGAGCCCCAGACTGAAGGCAGGATCTAGAGAGTGTGTTACTGGATCATTTCAGTTTCTTTCAGCCCATGAGAGTGGTTCTTGCTTCTTCCTGGACCGTTGCGAGAAACTGAATGTGACGGCTTGGAAGTGTCTCTGGTTGGTCCTCCAGTCCCCATGTTGCTAGCTGACTGGCTCACACCTCTGAGAGCTCAAGGCTGGTAGAGCTGAACACTGAGGACCCCTTTCCCTCTGGTAGGTGGAACTAAGAACGAACTGGGAGGAGGTTGCCGCCTCCAGAAGAGGTACAGGTGCCTCAGGGAGAAGCTCAGTTAAGGAGAAAGCAGAGAGGAACCCCTTCACCCCTCTGTTATCTGTTACCGTGATGAGGCTCTCGACCCAGGGAGTGAAGCCTCAGTCAGCTTGGTCATCGGCCACTCACAGACACATTGTCAGGGGAGAGGGCTTGGGGCCCTCTTGGATGCGTGAGTCAGTGCCAGGAGTGGGAGGGGAGGCTTGTCTGGAGGCCCAGGAGGCTGGAGCTGCATTGCGTCCAGGTACTTCAGATGCACATCTCAGGCCATTTAGGTGACTGTCTCCTGGCTCTTCACCCACAGGCCTGGGACCTCCCCCTGCCTTTCAGGGCAGAGCAAGGGCTGCTCAGTACTGAGGCTAGCAGTCCCGGGTGTGGAGCCTGGGATTCACAGCCCAGAAAAGATCAAGAAGCAAATTTCACGGTCAAGTCATTTCAACACTTTCTTTTGGACATTTACTATAGCTCAGTTGTATGCAAAATACTGTGGAGGATATGATATGACAAATCCTACCTGCCCTCCCCGCCGAGGATACGAAGTTCTAGCAAAAGTGACCAGCCAACAGGCCAGCTCTAACCAAGGTTAAATCAGATGGAGACCATCCTGGACTTTTATATATGCCTTTAGAATACATATACCTTTAAGAATAAATAACCTTGAACAAGTGTGGTCATTAATATATTGGGGCCTATAATAGGGACTAAATTTGTCCTTTCATGAACTGGCTGAGAAACCCTTCATGACAACCTTCCCCCCCAGGCCATCGAAGTCAGTTTCAGGAATGTCCTCCAAGCCATGTTGGTACAGTTTCCAAATGGCCCATTGCATTTTGCTTCTATGATTTTATAAAAATGAACAGGAAACAGAATGAAAGTGTTGTATGCTTGTGATAAGAAGCTTCAACTGTATACATTAAATAGAGGGAAGGCCAAGTTGAAAAATCACTGAAGGCTTTCATTCATTCGTTCACACATGCATGCATTCACCCAGCAGATGTCAACTGACCACCTACTATGTACAGACAACTCTTCCAGGCAGACTGAGGTGCCTGCCCTCAGGGAGCTGACAGTCTAGTGAGGGAACAGGAATAAACAACACGCATAATGTGTAGAGTGTAGACAATGAAGTGGGTCATGGATGAAGAGCAAAGCAGGAAAGGGGTGAAGAACTCACATCGGGAGAATGGTACAATTTGAGAAGGATGCCCGGGAAGGCCTCACCGGGAAAAGGCGACTTTGGGGTAACACCCAAAGGAACAGAGAACATGATGTACTCAGATTCCCAGGGGGAAGCGAGCTCACGGCAGAGAGAGCAGCAGATGCAAACGCCCTGAGGCCGGCGCCGATGGTGAGGCTGTGGCCTTCTTCTGGTGTTGTGTCTGAGTCTGTGTTGGTCAATGGGGAGCACTTCCAACAGCTGCTGGGGCAGAACATCTGGAAAATGGGCTTTTCCTGAAAAGTGTTGGATGAACATAACTCACATGAACTTCAGCGCAAATGACCAGTCTGTGAACATTGGACACCAAACGTGATTTGTTTAGTAATGAAACATTACTGAACGTGATTCCTCTTCCTTTGCTGTTCTTGGTCACTTACTCCCAGTGCCTTGAGTGGTGCTAGGCCCGTAGCCATGACTCAATTAGAGTTTGTTAAGTGGCTATTCCAGAAGACACATGAGGGCCATCAGTGTGGCATTTGTCAGTGGGCATCCGGGGCCTTAGGTGAGTGCCCCATGGGGCCTGTACTGTCTAAGAGCCAAGCATGGGAGCCCACGGGCCAGTCACCTGAGAGGTTCTGAGAAGCCCTGAGCACAGGGGCACGGGAGAGGCTACACTGGCACCTTGCAGGTTCAACCAGCCCAATCGTCAGTAAAAGAGTTTTGCCAGGTCACCTTAAAAATAATTACTCAGGGCTTCCCTGGTGGCGCAGTGGTTGAGAGTCCGCCTGCCGATGCAGGGGACACGGGTTCGTGCCCCGGTCCGGGAAGATCCCACATGCCGCGGAGCGGCTGGGCCCGTGAGCCATGGCCGCTGAGCCTGTGCGTCCGGAGCCTGTGCTCCGCAACGGGAGAGGCCACAGCAGTGAGAGGCCCACGTATTGCAAAAAAAAAAAAAAAAAAAAAATCCCTAATGTCTTGAGTATGCTCAGTATCATGGAGCCTCTGTTTCCAAATTTCCAGGCAAACTGTTTTTTCTTCTCATCAGCCCACTGGAGGGAGGACTGGATTCCCCTTGCTGCCAAAAGTGCCCTTGCTTTCAAATTCAAACCCCAAAGCAGCAGCAGGGCTGTTCTTTAAGCTGATCCGTTCAGAGTAACCGCAAATGCCAGCCCGGGTGATGGTTTCTAATTGAATGTGACTTTCTTTGTTAACGCCTGTCCTTGCCCCCAGCAGCAAACTGACAACCAGGACCTGCCTTTGTGAGCTGAAATGATGTGGCTGATAACCAAAAGCTTGTATTAGTTTTTCCTGATAATCTCACAGTGCTTTTAATGAGATTGGTGGCAAACATGCCGTTTCTGGGGCAAATTAATTTGTCCTTGCAAAACAGAGTGTCAGCGATTTTTATTTCCTTTGTGTCTGACATACAAGTGGTGGTGTTTTCAATGGCAATCGATACAACCTAGTATTTCGGCTGCACTGTGGGAAGGACAAGATTTTGCCAAGGGCCATAAAATCAGCATAACCACAATTAAATGTCAGATGACTGACATTTGGAAAACGGTACGCTGGTATTTTTCTCCCTTCATTCTCTGTTCTGTGACTTAGCAAAGGGCCAAAGAGATAAACAAGGCAGCTCAGGTAGTCGGCCACGGAGGAGCAAAGTGGGCATGAAATGCAACCCTCTGTCCTTTCTGTGGCCTCATCCTCAGTAGATGGGTACTTGCATCCCCTGTATATGTGCTGTTTGGTGACTTGCACTGATGCTGTTTTGCATTGCTGAAGCCATGAAGGTGAAAACTGGCATAAGAGTTGGAAATACAGCACCCAGCTCTTCCAATCTCTCATTTCCAACGTATTGTTGCCCCCATCCCCAAACAAAAATCAACTCGAATTTTCTATCATAGTTGGAAGAGTTTTGGCCCCAGTATCAGTCATGACAGTTTCCATCGTCTCTGCTGCACATCTTTTATACTACCTCCTTGAATCAAAGTTTAGGATAAAGTTTTGATTTGGTTAGATCATGGAATAACAATGAGAATTAGCCGTCTCTTTCTGAAGTTAGGCAGAAAAGAACTTGCATATTGAATCCACCAATGCAGTTTTAAAATTCAGCGCTCCCGGGATGTTAACTGGGGCATTTTCTGCTGTTAAGGGACCGATCACAGAAGAGAAAGGGATGCTAATATCTTCTTTGATGAGCATTGGGGGATATGAAAGGATATGAAAGACCTGCAGGGCAGAGTGGGGTCTCTCCACCGGCACAAGGTAAAGAGTAGGCGGGTGTGGTAGATTTCATTCTACGCTCTATTTAATTTCATCAACAAACCAGTCAAGAACATGAGAGGCTGTTCCCAGAGCTCCTTTGTCCTGTTAGGGGCTGGCCTTGCTGGCATGGCTGGCTGTGGGTTAGATCACACCTGCTAAAAATCAGCAAAGAAAGGTGATATTAGCAACCTGAAACACTATGTAAAACGGGGCCATGGATCAACTCTCTTTCCTTTCTAACTTTTTTTTTTTTTTTTTTTTTTTTTTGCGGTACACGGGCCTCTCACTGTTGTGGCCTCTCCCGTTGCGGAGCACAGGCTCCGGACGCGCAGGCTCAGCGGCCATGGCTCACGGGCCCAGCCGCTCCGCGGCATGTGGGATCTTCCCGGACCGGAGCACGAACCCGCGTCCCCTGCATCGGCAGGCGGACTCTCAACCACTGCGCCACCAGGGAAGCCCCCCCTTTCTAACTTTTGATTGACAACTTGGAGCGGTCAGTGGTGACAGCTGTGCCCAGAAGGTGAACGTTTTCCCTTGCGCTGAGGTCTCAGTTCTATTATTCTTAACTTGGAGTTAAAAGAAGCAAATCATACAGGTGAATAGTTAGGAGTGGCTTAGAATCCTTTATAGCAAACAAAAACTGGGTATTTTTAAACATTTGCAACATTGGCATGGACAACAGAGCTACGTAGAGCTCTGTAGCCCCAGTATGGGCATGACTCTTTCCTGAGCCACACAGTCTGCTTGTCCCCTGCTGACATTCCTGTGTCCTTGATAGAGTCCTTAGAATCTATCTCTGAAGAGAGTTCTCCAGCTCAAAAATCATCATGTTCAGGACCCATACATGGGAGAGCATTTTCAGTCATGTATCTTACCCAAGACTTTTGGTTCAAGTGATTTGGGGGAAAACATGGGTGGGTCCTTCCAGAGTCCACAGGACATGTGGATGTATAATTCAGTTGGTCTTTCAACTGGGCAGGATTAAGGACAAATTAAAACATTTTTCACATCAGCCAGACAGCTCTGTCTGTTTCAAGCAGGCTGGGATTCAGGTACTTGAATCTCACCCTGCCCAAATCTTTATAATATGGGAACTCAGATTCCCTTGGCTGGACCCTTCCCTCAGGCAGCAATATTTTTTTCTTTAATGTAAACCTGCCAAGATCACTGATGATCGCATTTACAGCTTGGAATAAAACGTTGTTTATGATCCTATAAATAGGACAGCATATGGTTTTGCTTTTTACCTAAGACCATTGATTTCATTTGTCTTCATATTCAAGAGAAGGATAAATAAACTGCTTCCCTTGCTCAGTGGCTTGGCCACCTGAAAAGCCAGTATCTGAAGTCAGTTCCCAGCAGGAGAACTGTGCTTCGCCACATCTCTCTAAATCAGTCTCAGATGTTCTGGTTCTGACTCAGGATGCCACCCCGTAAACGCCAGCGTCTTCCATACTAGACGAAGACCGTGTTGCTTTTTGGGTGCTCATGGAGTCACCTCTGTGACCGAAATATTGATCATGCTCAGAGGTAAAGCGAAATGCTTGCTGTTACACACGAATGGTATCATTTAACCTATCCTCCAAATTATCTTCATTTGGTGGTTAGGCCAGGTTCTTTCTGGAATTTCCCCAATTTCACCCAAGCAAATCACATATTTTCATAGGCGCACCAATATAAATGTATTTAATATAATAAATATTGATAAACATATAAATAAGTACAAGTAAATATAATGTATATAGCACAGCTAACAAGTATAAATACAAAATATAAATAAATGTATTGTGAATGTGTACTTACAATACAAATATCAATAAAATATTGTTGAATGAATAAATGGGTCCTTCCCTAAAACAGTCTAAGTGTCTTGAATAGTCGCCATGATTCATTCGTCTCGTATAAGCAGTCTCTCTCTGCGCGTAATTAATATGACAAATTGAAATTTTTTTTTTTTTTGGCCGCGTGGCTTGTGGGATCTTAGTTCCCCGACCAGGGATTGAACCTGTGCCTGTGGCAGTGAAAGCACGGAATCCTAACCACTGGACCGCCAGGGAATTCCCAACAAATTGATTTTTATTTGTCGTCATAAAATGGAAAATTGTTTTCTGCTATTCTGACTCTCCTAAAGTTAAAATAGAACAATGTTGTAATTTTAGGGTTTATCATTTTTTCCACCCAGAAAATCAATACTTTCTATCTTCCCGATTTCTTATTTAAAAACAAAAAAGAAAAAATTATGACAAACACAACCCAATGACTATTCATACTATATTTAAACACCAAATCAATATTTAAAATAATGTTGCTAAAAATTAGTTCCAGATGGCTGACAGGTTTAAATGTGAAAAGCAGAACAAGTCTTGAGAAGAAATCATAGGAGACCGTCTTCACGTTCTTGGCAAAGTCAAAGGTTTCTTAAAGCGGACACCAAAAGCAATATAAAAGAAAAGAATGGATAAAATAATGTCATTGATGTCATGTTGGGTACTGAAATTAATTTCCTCCACTTGGATGACAAAGAAGGCTATGAGAATCAGAAAGAGCCTGTGGGTGGGACATTTTCCTTCTCCTGGAAGAACGGGCTTTGGAGAAGAGTGTTAATTGGCAAACAGGTAAACACTCTTTGGGGGGCAGAAGGGTTCATGGGTGGCAGCAGCAGCCACTACCATGTGGGGCTGGGGAGCTTGCAGTGTGCTGCCCCTTTATGCACGATATCTCTTTCCATCTTAATGGTGAGCCAGTGAAGTAGATAAGATGCTAAGCAAGGTCAAATGACTAGCCCAGGATCAGGCAGCTCTTAAATGGTAACTGGGAAATTTGAGCCCATGTGGGTCCAGGAGGGCACCATGCCATACGCCCCCTGGGTGCAGGCCATGGGGCTGTGCCCTTGACCACAGCCCAGTGATTGATTCCCAAGCTTAGCATGAGTTTCTGTCTGCTCCATCCCTGCTTTCTTCTGATGAGACCTCCTGTTTGGCCACGTGTTCTGTTTTGTTTCATTCTGAGTAGGGAGGAACTGTTTGATTAAAAAAAAAAAAAAATCACAACGTAAATTCTAAACGAAGCATGTATTCAAAGAAACGGTGCTGTTAACTTTCCTTACTTCTAAATTATACTTTCATTGGAAGTTTTTTCAGTTTGAGGATCATATGACACAATTAGATGACAGGGAACAATGAGACCAGCTCCTCCCCATAAGTTCCAAGGTAATTCAAGGTGACAGTTAACTACTGAATGATTAGAGAAAGGCCTGTTGGGACCTGGCCCAGACTCAGTGTCCTTGAATCTCCTTCCCTCCATGGTGTCTGGTACACTTCACGTTGCTGGCAGTCAACAGCTGTAAGATTTACGAAGAACGAGGTGATGACACTCGTTTTGGGGTCTTGGGCTCTGAACACTTGAGTGCCATGTAGCATGTTAATATCAATTAAAAACTCCAACACCCGTCTGCTGAGGTGAATGGTATTAAAAGACTTGGCACATATGCCTGGATATCAGAACGTATTTTAGACTTTTGCTTTTAGGAGTTCCTCCTATGATTTAGACTCAAAAAGAAACTTCAAGAATTAATGTTCAAACTTCCAGATTGAATGTATCACCCATGTGCTGTAGGGTGTGAATAAAAATTTGTAGCATAGGTTTTGAATAGATGCCTTCATGTGTGTGAGCAACAGTGTGTCTGTGTCTGTGTCTGTGTGTATAACCCTTGACAATTTCAGGACGGGGCCAGGCTCTGTTGGTGCCACAGTTTCTCTGCACACCTCAAGTCCCAGATCAGAAGCCGTGTCGCTCATATCCGTAGCTCCTGCTTGGTCTCTGAATTGCTCTAGACCCTTTGCTACTCAAAGCGCAGTCGTGGGGCCAGCAGCAATCGCCTCACCTGGGAGCCTGTAAGACGTGCCGAATCCTGGGCTTCCCGGAGACCTTCAGAGCCAGAATCCTCAGGGCATCTGAATGGGGAAGATCCCACATGCCGCGGAGCGGCTGGGCCCGTGAGCCATGGCCGCTGAGCCTGCGCGTCCGGAGCCTGCGCTCCGCGACGGGAGAGGCCACAACAGTGAGAGGCCCGCGTACCGCAAAAAAAAAAAAAAAAAACAAACAACACTTCTCCCCAGCAAAATCTAGATTAAAAAATATTTTAAAATCCTATTTTGCCACTTTGACTTTTTACATAAATGACTCATGGATTTAAAGGCAACTAGTTCGAAGGATCCATTCTCCATCTTGGATTTACCCACATATCCCCAGCTTGATTGCCTTGAGTTTTCAGAAAATTTGCTGTGTCGCATTAGTGTGACTTCAGTGCAGCTGTCATGCTTGGCCTCCCTTTCCTCCCCTCTTCCCTCTCACCAGCCTCCATCTCTGGCTACACACACCAGCTTCATTCGCATTTACTCCCAGCCTTGACTCCTAGGTTCCCAGCCCCGTGCACACAGGTGCCTTGTGCCCAGACGTTCTTCACTGGGCCCTCAGTCTCACGTGCAGGAAGGAAAAGCCTGAGTCCCTTCCCTGTTTACCACCAAGAAGTGACTCCACTGCAGCTCAAATCCAGGTTTTGCTGTTTCTATGGCATCTCATGGACTTGTCAACCGCGCTATAAGGCTCGGTAAGAGACAGCCTCACGGAGACTCAGCCAGGCTTCAGTTCACGCCGTGCCCCGGGGTGAACAGGTTGTGCAGGAAATCTGGCCCAGCCTCATCAGCTTGGAGACAGGGGACAAGGGAAAGGCCTCTGGGGACTCCAGAGTTAGCCAGGGCCCTCCCTGGCTTCCGTGCAAATCAGCCCACACATTCACGACACGGGCGGTGTGTTCTCAAGCTGTAAGGAAATCAGCATTTTGTAAGCAGAATAAGATTTTAGTTGCACTGGAAGTGGAGGATGGGATTATCTTGCAGCAAATCATTTGTACAATGAGGAGCCCTCCTGTGATGCAAATGCAGTTCACTTAATAAAAGCCTTCGAAAAGCAATGCACAAACCCCACGTGTCCATAGATACATTTATAGACGAGCAGATACATCAGATAGAGTCACACCAGCAGCTATAAACAAAGCCCTGCATCCTGGTGACTTAAGTCTCAGGAACCATCCAACCACGTGGTTCCTAGTCGTCAGGCCCCCTCCTTCCCCTAGTGATTCAGAGACCCTGGCTCCTCCCATCTCACAGCCCCCATTGTCCCGAGCCTCAGAGGAAGGCGTCTGCATCCAGCCAGCAGATGGGAGAGCTGGAGAAACCCCACGTGCCTCTCAACAGCCTTGGCCTGGGTGGGACGCACTTCTCATCACCCCTCATTGGGAAGAACCGGACGCACGGCCCCAGCAGGCTGCAGTGGGGCTGGGTCACGAGTTCTGGGCACAGGTCACAGTGTGCAGAGGGAGTCCCATATTTTGGTTGACAAACACCTTCTGCACCACATCTTATGTGCTTATTCAAGGTCTTAACAAGCAAATCTCCTCTAAGATGTCTGGTACTTCTTATGTGGAAGTTTGAGTGACTGGTGTATCTTTATTTATGGAGAGTAAATCGAAGCCCTAGGGAAATTTATTTGTGTTTTGGCAGCTGTGGGAGGAGAAACAAAGATTCCAGGGACTTCTTGTGCTTTGCAAAGCCTGCTGTTTTCATTGCTATGGTATTGATTTTAATTTTAAAAAAAAGAAAGCAAGCAAATGAGAAAGGAATTAAGTGCACAGAAGCCGCTCTGTGGCCTGCTGTCTT
This sequence comes from Stenella coeruleoalba, assembly GCF_951394435.1. Lineage (NCBI taxonomy): Eukaryota > Metazoa > Chordata > Mammalia > Artiodactyla > Delphinidae > Stenella > Stenella coeruleoalba. The sequence continues at coordinate 11,407,127 of NC_137159.1, read as the reverse complement.
AGACAGGGCTCAGGGCCGTGCGGGCCCCGCCGGTGCACCCACCATCTGGTTTATCTCGAGTCTGTTTCTTGAGAATCAGGGTTGCAGAGGAGTTGCTGAGCCTTTGAAGAACGGGCCCAGGGCTCAAGCCAGCTTGGCACTCTTTACTTCCCTGGATTTCACAACTTTACTGGAACCTGCAAAGAGTTTTGTAGAGCTTTTTTCCCCCGCTAAAACACAGATGTACCAAGTTCTTGTGAGACTAAAAGTCATCCAGTAACCAAATCCCAGCCCCAATCTCCTTTGTTCTGAGTGCAAACATCTCAAAGGGCTGGGAAGGATGCAGCCTTTGCCTGGAGACATAGGGCTCTAGAGGGAAGGACCCAATAGTGGAGTCCCACAGACTTCGGTCTTGACCAAGTTCTGCCACCTGATGGCATCTGACCTTCGGCAAGAATCCTCACTTCTTAGGCCTCAGTTGCCTTATCTATAAAATGGGGCAACATCCCCCACTTTGCCAAGTTCCCAGGTTGGATGGAGGTATGGGGTGGGGAGCGGCTCATGTGTCCAGTAAGCCGTGGGTGGGAAATGGTTTACATGGAGTCCACTCCTTCCCCCTGTCTCCTTCCCACACCCCCTGATGAAAGAGTCCTCCTCAGGCCCCTCCTCCCTGCAGCCCAAACCCCATATCTGGTTCTCTAACCCCAGCTTGCTTGCCCCACCCACCCTTTTGTTCTCCTATCAGGGAGCATCTTCTCTCCAGGGTCTCGGGCTGCAAATACACACGCCACAAACCAGCTGGCCTCCTTCCCAGGCGTCTCGTCCTTCGTCCTCCATTCCTGTTTCATTCCACCATCCCTTCTCAGGCGCCTGCGGGCACCTCTGTGTGAGTTTCAGTCTTCATCTCTGGTGATCTTTTTTCTGCCCGTCCCACCAGCCACTGCTCCATCCCCGGCATCCTCTGTCGCTCCAGTCTGCCTTCCACATCAAGGCCAGATGCACTTTTTTTTTTTTAATTTTTATTTCACATTGGAGTAGAGTTGATTAACAATGCTGTGTTAGTTCGGGTGTACAGCAAAGTGATTCAGTTATACGTATACGCATATCTATTCTTTTTCAAATTCTTTTCCCATTTAGGTTACTACAGGGTATTGAGCAGAGTTCCCTGGGCTGTCCTGCTATATTTAAAATAGATACCCAGCAGATGAGCTTTTCTTACAGCTCTTCTCCCCCGAGCAGCCTGCTGAGGCCACCTGCTTCCCACAAGGTAAGAGACTTGCTAATGACCACCAGGCCCTAAACATCCTGGGTCTGAAATAAATCTTTTTTTTTTTTTTTTTGCGGTACACGGGTCTCTCACTGTTGTGGCCTCTCCCGTTGCGGAGCACAGGCTCCGGACGCGCAGGCTCAGCGGCCATGGCTTACGGGCCCAGCCGCTCCGCGGCAAGTGGGATCTTCCCGGACCAGGGCACGAACCCGCCTCCCCTGCATCGGCAAGCGAACTCTCAACCACTGCGCCACCAGGGAAGCCCTGAAATAAATCTTACTCTGATGGTCAAGGTCCTGCAGTCTAATCCCATCTTGTTCTTCTATCTCCTTCGCCTCTCCTCCCCAGCTGACGATTTCCAGTTCAATCTGATTGAACTAAACAGGAGCCAGTCGAAGCCACTGACATTCATGGAAAGAATGAATGCCTTCCCCCTCCTGCTCTCTGGACCCACCTCCTTCACTCTTGGTCTTCCAGTGCCTCAACTGCATTCTTCATTTCCCCCCTCATTTTTTATTTTATTTGTATCCTTACCCCCACCCCTGCCCCAACACTTACTTACAGAATCACCACCCACTGGTGTTGACAGTACTGGAGAGGCAAGTATGACCAGAGAAGACAGGTGCAATTGAGTGAGGTTTAAAAATGAATGCTAGGATTATTAAACATCCCCAAACCTCGTTTCCTTAGGCTTTAGAGTTCAAATTTATAAATTTGAATAAATTTCATTTATAAATTTCATTACTTTATTTACTAATCCAGTTTCACAACCAATAATTACATCCCCTAAATATTTTAAACTGCATTTAACATCTAATATATTTTATTGTCCTCTTAAGAATTCCCAACGTCCGTAACAAGCAAAACTTTCCAAGCATTTAAAACAATTTCTGTAACTCTGTTGAATTCAACTTGCCATGTATGTTCAATCCACGTACAACCTAAGACAAATCATTTTCTACCTTTGAACTTATATCCTGATTCGAAAATCAAATACCCAATTATATCTTCTACAATCAGTAGGCTAATCTGTTAGATTTGTTAACATTTCCGAAATATTACAAATCTTTTAAAGATGCAGCATGCGCTGATTGCTTACTAAAATTAATGAAATTAATTGCTTACTAAAATTAATAAAATTGCTTACTAAAACCCATAAAATTTATGGGTTTGATTTACTGCCTAATTTCTCTGCTTAATTGTGACCTTGTGTGTTAAGAGACACATGTGCACCGATTTCCCGGAAGGAGCAAGTTGGAGTTTCCGTCTCATGGACCCACCAAAGGGATTTGGTCTCAGACTCAGGATTTGAGTTTTCCCAGCAATGTTTGTATCCATTCTGGCACAGATACCACGACTTACCCAGAGAAGTTCCTCTGACCTCAGCCCTTATATCAAAGGTGTACATTGCCCTGTTCTTGGTCCCTTTGACTCTGTCATTGGCTGAGTGTGCATTTCTGGTTTTCTTCTTCAACCCCACTCATCTGGCTTTAACAACTCTCCACTCACCTCTCTTCAGAAATTCACCTCCTCCTATCAACCGGCAGAGGCTCTAACTTCACACATGGTTTCCATGGAAGGGAGGCTGTGATCCGTTCCCATTTTTCTTCTTGGGTAAGCCCCCAAACTCTTAGAGGTGTTAAAATGACATGGAGAGGATTCTCCATCTCTTGCAGGCTCTGTCTCTGGGTTTACACACTGAAACCCTGCAAGGACAGGGGTCTTGGCAGGGTGGGGTCTGTCTCTTCTCTGGGCCTGTTTAGGACCTACTGCACATGCCAGTCAGACCTCATATACCTTTGAAACTGCAGTGGGTTTTCTGTGATTCACATGCTGTCCTCCCCCGCCCCATGGTACCTACCATGTTACAGGCAGGTAATAAATTACTGTCATCTTGCTGAATGCATTTACCCTGGAGGGAGGGCCAGATGGGAGAGTGATTCGCTCAGGGCCACACAGACCACTGATGGCAGGAGTGGGATGGATGTCTGCTGCTGTCAGCTGCACCATGTTGGCTGTGCTTTGCACCTCTAATTCAGCTGCTCACATAAAACCAATGGATTTGCTCTTATCCCCGTATCCTCAAGGCGGCTTTTAATGATAGAAACACTAATTCACATTCCCCAAATGAGAGAGGCTCTGAGATCGTAAAATGTCATCATAATGTTGGTCCTTGGGGTTAAAACTTTGGTCAGTCACTGCAGCTGTGGAAAATGTTCAGCTCGTGAAGTTGTAAAAATTACATGAAATACTGTCGTTTGGTGTGCTGGGTACCTTGGGCTGCAGAAAGGTGGGGTGGGGGTCAGATATTGTGTTTGTTAGGCTTTTTTGGTAGCAAGAAAGAGAAAACTGGAGGTCACGTAAGAAAGAGAGTTTATGGGAAGATTCAGGAGTATCTCATAGAATCAGAAAGAATTTTGAAGAGTGAGGCCTGGGAAGGGGTGGGGCACAAGTCAGTCCATGTCAGCCCTGGCCCCAGGCGGGCAGAGGGGCTAGCAGAAGCACAGCAGATGGGGACGCAACCCTGTGGATGGTGGCAGGGGTGGGTATGTCATTTTCTAGATTTGTAGACACCCTCCAAGGTACCCGCTCTATCAGTGCAAACTAACTTGGACTTAGAGAAAGCGCTGCTGGAGTGGAGGTTTGGTTACCACGGAAAGGATTGCTAAGTCACAAAGATGTTAGGAGGAGGACCTGGGAGAGACAGAAACAGGTGTGCACGTGGAAACAAGGCTCCTTGGTCCTTGAGCAAAGAGACACAGCCCCTGCCGGGGAGGGCGGCTTTCCCTCAGACCCTGAGTCCACGGCACAAGGTATATACTGAAACACTATATAGATATAGATACAGATATAGATATATAAAACTTTTCCAAGTTCTTTTCCATTATAGGTTATTACAAGATATTGACTATAGTTCCCTGTGCTGTACAGTAAATCCTTGTTGTTCATCTGCATCTTTTTAAAATCTTTTTTGATTAAAATTTTTAAAATCGTGACAAAAATATATATAACATAAAATTTACCACCGTAGTCATTTTTAAGTGTATAGCTCAGTGGTATTAAATACGTCATAATATGGCGCTACCAGAACCACCATCTGTCTCTAGAACTCTTTTCGTCACCCCAAACTGAAACTCTGTACCCATTAAACAGTCACTCCTCCTTCCCTCCTCTCCCAGCCCCTAGAAACCATGGTTCTACATTCTATCTCTATGATTTTTGACTACTCTAGATGCTGCATATAAATGGAATCATACAGGATTTGTCCATTTGTCACTGACTTATTTCACTTAGCATAATGTCCTCAAGGTTCATCCACATGGCAACAGGTGTCAGAATTTTGTTTCCTTTTTGAGGCTGAATAATATTCCCTTGTATATATAGACCACATTTCGTTTATCCATTCATGTCATGGACACAGGTCGCTTCCATCTTTTGCCTACTGTGAGTTAGCTGTAACAAACATGGGAGTACAACCATCACTTTGAATACCCTGCTTTCCATTCTTTTGGGTATACCCAGAAGTGGAAGGTCTGGATCATTTGGTAATTCTATTTTTTTTTTTTTTTTGCGGTTCGCGGGCCTCTCACTGTTGTGGCCGCTCCCGTTGTGGAGCACAGTCTCTGGACGCGCAGGCTCAGCGGCCATGACTCACCGGCCCAGCCGCTCCGCGGCATGTGGGATCTTCCTGGACCGGGGCACGAACCCGTGTCCCCTGTGTCGACAGGCAGACTCTCAACCACTGCGCCACCAGGGAAGTCCTGTGCGTGTTTTCTTTAGCCACATGTGTTTTTTTTTTTTTCTGGCTGGTTCTCTCACAGGCTTTCCCTCGCCTCCCTCTAGCTGTGGGGATGGGCCGTTTTCCCAGGCGCACCATCTCGGCCTGGGGAAGCCGTGAGAACGGATGAGTGCCTTTTGAAGGAGGCGTTTGGCTTTTGCAATGGAAGAACCTTGGTGTTTGGGGAGCATGGGAAGATTTCCTTCTGCGGCTGGGGAATGACGTTGTCATGTGAACAGGCTAATAGACCTGAGGAAAGGGCTATGACTTTAGAACGATGAGGATGGAAATGTACCACGATAAGAGCTGCCGGGAACTAAGCAGCTGTGGGATTGAAGAGTTCCTTTTGTCTCGTGGGCCAGTAAGGGAGCTGGTAGCATGATGACAGAGTTTGCCTTATCCAAGCAAGCCTGAGTCTCCCAGAAAATTTCTGTCTTCCACCAGAAGGTCAGTGTAAGAAATTATTTCCCAATGTTAACTAGTTCCTTGAGTAATTCGGTCAACTTCCTTTCTCTTCTGAGGCCAGTAGCAGAACCCAGTTATGTTTCCAGGATGTTCCTGCTTAGGATCAAATTCTTTCGAAGACATTCAGGGGATGTTTTCGTGCCAGGCATGGGAGCCCTGTGTTACAGACCAATAAGGCCCTGTCCTGGGGTAGGGTGGGAGCGCAGGCGTGGAGAGAATGAGGGGGGCATTGAGGGGGTGGGGGGACTCGACTTGCCGCCAAAATAAATACCAGAGAAAGCCCCCAGGCTCCTTGCTGTGTAGAATTTCCTCTCAGCCAGCTCTCTGCAAGACCCAGTGACAAACATTCATGTACTTGACACATTTTAGCAAATCATATAAAAAGCCTAGACAGATTTTTCTCTGAATTGAAAACCAGATTTAGAGAGCAGATTAAGAAATACTGTCCTTGCCGCGTGAATAGCTTTTGAGGGAATGGTGTCCCCACTGCATAGAAGTGCTGTGGCTCCTGCCCATAGGCATTTAGTGTGTCTTTCTTGGCGAGGGGGGATCAGAGCCAGACACGGAGCCCAGCCACCATGCCCACCCCGCCACGCATCCTCCTTGCCTCTCCTCTCCCCTCCCCAGGGCCCCCAGCAACCAGCATACTTTCTATCTCTATTTCCCCAAATCCTTTCCCCCAACCCCTCTAATATAAAAATAGAATCTGGCAAACCATCACATGTTGGCACAAAGCTTTTACATAGTCTTGCTTTTATTTATTCACTATCGACATATAATTGATTTACAATGTGTTAGTTTCTGCTGTATAGCAAAGTGATTCAGTTATACACATCCACTCTTTTTTAGATTCTTTCCCCATTAGGCCATTACAGAATTTTGGGGTTTGTTTTTTTTATAGATTTATTTATTTATTTTATGTTTTGGCTGCGTTGGATCTTCATTGCTGTGCGCGGGCTTTCTCTAGTTGTGGCGAGCGGGGGCTACTCTTCATTGCGGTGCGCGGGCTTCTCATTGCGGTGGCTTCTCTTGGTTACGGAGCATGGGCTCTAAAGCAAAGCCTCAGTGGTTGTGGGCACGTGGGCTCAGTAGTTGTGGCTCGCATGCTGTAGTTGTGGTGCATGGGCTTCGTTGCTCCACGGCATGTGGGATCTTCCCAAACCAGGGCTCGATCCCATGTCCCCTGCATTGGCAGGCGGATTCTTAACCACTGTACCACCAGGAAAATCCCATTACAGTGTATTGAGTAGAGTTCCCTGTGCTATACAGTAGGTCCTTATTAGTTACCTATTTTGTATATAGTAGTGTGTATATGTCGGTCCAAATACACAGACATGCTTTAGACCAAAGCCCACTCTGGGATTTACAGTTTACCCCAGGCTGCCATTTAAATGTCTTGGATGATGAAATAAAAAACTGGATGAACGAACCTAAGAGCTTTGTCTGCACTGGATGGCAAGGAATGAGCCCTCATTGCCTCTCACACAGCTGACATTGCTGTTTCCACAGCCCTTGAAGCCGATTCTGAAGTCAGCTCTTACCTTCTGCGTCTGTTTTTACATTATTAGGGAAATTGGTGAGTTTTTGCATTTGCTGTCAGTTCGTTCATGGGACTTGCCACTCCCGGCCTTCACACATCATATTAACGCGTTGTTTAGTTGAGCACGGTAATAAATAAAACTTTGGTTTATTCTTAGACCCAAAGATAAACGTTGGGAGCTATTAAATGCTCTTCTAACTTAATAAGGCCTCTCAGGAGGAATTTGCCTTCAGTAAATCTCAGAGTGAAGTCTAGAAGTGCCGACCCAAGTAAAATTACTGACGTTCTAATCATGGTTGGCTGATTTATGCACGTTGTTATTTTCCCCTCATCTTTCCCAGTGTGCTTTGTTCAACATTTATTGAGGCTCCAGGTTCTGTAGAATAGCTCAGCAAGACACAGTCTCTGTCATTCATTCATTTATTCATTCATTCATCTGTCCGTCCATCTGTTGAGCAGAACTCTATGCCAGGAGTTCTATTCAGGTGTCAATAATTTAGTGAGGATGGTTTGGACCAGGGGTCCCCAATCCCCGGGCCTCAGACCACTACTGGTCCATGGCCCATTAGGAACCGGGCTGCACAGCAGGAGATGAGTGGTGGGTGAGCGAGCAAAGCTTCATCTGTATTTACAGCCGCTCCCCATCGTTCTCATTACCGCCTGAACCATTCACCCCCACCCTGATTCATGGAAAAGTTGTCTTCCACGAAACCGGTCCCTGGTGCCAGAAAGGTTGGGGACCGCTGGTTTGGACTAAGACATACAATGGAATACTTAGAGAACAGACACTAAATTGGATATTCACCCAAGAAAACTGTTGTTTGGAGAATGTATTAGTCATCTAAAACAGGCTTTAAGCAATAAACTTTTATTATTTTCCCAGTTTCTGTGGGTTAAGAATCTGGACATGGCTTAGCTGGATGTCTTTGGTTTATGACCTCTCATGAAGTTGCAGTCAAGAAGCTGTTGGTCGGGGCTGTGATCTCACCTGAAGGCTCAGCTGGGGCTGGTGGTGTCTGCTTCCTGTGGCTGCTGCCAAGCCCTGACCCCTCACCACTTGGCCTCTCTAGAGAGCAGCCTCGTGACGCGGAAGCTAGTGTGAGAGCACGCGAGGCAGAAGCTACTGTCTTTTTATAACTTAATGTCTGTAGTGACATTCCATCACTTCTGCCATATTCTTTGTTAGAAGCAGGTCAGTAAGTCCAGCTCAGACTCAAGGAAGGGAAAAACACAAGAGTATGAATACCGGAGGTGACTTTTGGCCTTCACACATCATGTTCATGTGTCATTTAGCTGAGCACAGAAATAAATAAAATTTTGTTTACTTTTATATCCAAAGATAAATACTGGGCATTATTAAATAGTGTTCTAACTTCATAAGGCCTCCCAGGAGGAGATGATGGGCCATGATCAGATGGGGACTGCCTACCACAAAGGGTGCGTGGGTCAGAGGTTCAGCTGCTAATAACAGACCTGATCCAAGTGGCTCAAACACAGCATTTATTTTTCTAACATAATGAGAAATCTGGAGGCAGGTAGCTGCTGGCCTTTGCTCAGAGGCTAAGGGCTTTGTGGCTCTTCTAGCCTTTTGCTTACAGCTCCAAGATTGCTGCTGGAACTCCTGCCATCATGTCTGCATTCCAAGTAGTAGTGGAATACATTGGCAGTGGAGGAAGGAGGTAAAAAGAGTGCCAGCCCACCATCTATCCTCTTCATTCTAGGGTGTTCCTTTCAAAAGCTCAATTCACATTTCCATGGCCATCCCTAGCTGCTAGAGAGACTGTGAAATGTAACCATATCCACCATTATCTCAAAGTGCCCATTGCCTCCAGCCCCTTCCCACCGCTCCTGGCTACACATAGACCTGACTACCCTTCTTCTATACCACCATGCCTGCCCCTCTATCCAATGTTGTGCCCCTGAAGTCACAACTTGACTAATGATTGCTCTTGTGTTTTGTGAGTTTGTGTGACTGAGCAGGGGAACCTCAATACCCCCTCCATCCCACTCACTCTCAAGCCCACAAGGAAGGCAGCATTAGAGCTTTATCACTGTCAATGGGGGCACAGAAATCACAAGCACAACCTCCTAAATACAGCTCAGGAAGTTAATTCAAATATCTGAACACAACTTGGGTAAGTTCACGTTGCAAAACAGACTGAGGAACTGGGTTATTCATTCAACCATCAGAAGCTCTCTTCTGAGCGTCTGGAGTGCGCTTGGCACCGCCTGGGGCCACTGTGGAGAATAAGAGAGGCAAGCATGGAGTAACTCGGAGAGTCCCAGACCCACCCTGCTCTGCCAGGGGCTTAAATGAGTCCTGGAGTGCCATCTGCCTGGCTTCTGTCTTCCTTAAAATAATGAATAGCTAGGAGTCCAGGTCCTGGAGGAAGACCATCTAGGTGTGGGTCCTCGCCTTAGCACTCCTGGGTCCCCTTGGGTGAACTGCTGAATATCTCTGGGCCTCAGTTTCCTCATTTATAAAGTGCCCGCCTTAGAAAGCCATTGGAGAATTATATGAAAAGATGCACGTTGGTTAGCATAGTGTCAGGGGCATGGTAAGAGCTGTGCTCATATCAACCAGAGAGATAATTGTGGTGATGATTTGGGGAGAATAATGATTGTTTCCATTTTAGAATGTAGTTACCCTTTCCTTACTTATGAGGATATGTCTATCTGTATATATTGTCTATTGTTCCTAATGCAGAGAGAACACGTTTACACTGCAGATGGACCCCCTTGTCTCCTTGTCTCCCAGGGCAGGGAAGATTCCAGAACAACTCTTTTTTTTTCATTTAATTTTTGTTGAATATAGTTGAATTACAATGTTGTGCTAATTACTGCTGTACAGCAAAGTGACTCAGTTACACATACACACACACACACACACACACACACACACACACACACATATATATATATATATATATATATATACACGTTCTTTTTCATATTTTTTTCCATTATGGTTTATCCCAGGATATTGAGTATAGTTCCCTGGGCTATACAGTAGGACCTTGTTGTTTATCTATTCTATATATATCAGTTTGCACCTGCTAATCCCAAACTCCCATTCCTACCCTCTCCCACCCCTCCCCCGCTTTGCAACCACCAGTCAGAACAACTCTTGATTGGTCCAGATGCCCATACAATTCTACAGACAAGTGACACCTGACTTACGAGCTTACATGTGGTCCCAGGTATTCTTTTAAAGTCATAACTGTCATTGCATTTTCCCAGGAAAAAAATGATATAAATTGCACCCAGGCCTGCTCACCAAAGGTATATTTCACTCTTAACCTGGCTTACCTTTAGCATTAATGGGACTAACCTGAGTTCTGGGTCCTGGGAATTAGGAGAAGATAACAGAATAAGAAACAGAGAAGAAGAGATTTAAAGGAGACAGGTATGCCAAAGCAAACTTTTGAAATATGGTCTGTTGACTGAAAAAAAAAAAAAGCACAACCTAAAAGTTGAGAATTATGTTTTATTTGGCAGACAAAACTGAGGACTTAAGCCTAGGACACAGCATCTCAGATAACTCTGAGGGACTGCTCTGAAGAGGCAAGGGAAGGAGCCAGGACATATAGGAGTTTTTGCACAAAGACTGGGTAGTGGGAACATCAAAAGATTACTGTTAATTAAAGAAAATCAGACATCTCTAGTTAAGGAATTCAGTGCTTTTCTATGTATGGGAAGATGCAAGAGTCTGGGCTCACTGAAATCATTCCTTGATATGCACCTCAGCCATCTGGGGCCAGCATCCTGTGCTTTCATCCTGAGTCTCCTCAGGGTGCACCACTGGGGGTGGCTGCAGCAGCTGACTGCTAGATGGGGGGTATCCTTTTTCTGTCCTGAGTTCCCTCAGGGCTTACCTTCAGAGCTGCTGTAATGTGATGGCTGGATGGCTGCAACGTCCTTTGTTTACTGAAAAGGCAGGCAACATTGTTCATACACAGTCACTTGCATCTCCATTCTTCAGTATAATGTCCACCTTCCCATGTCCTTCCACTCTTCTTTTGCTGAAGCCAAGGTCACCTCACCCTGGGGAGGCGGTCAGTTTAGGGACAGACAGCCAAGCAGGCATACCCGTACCCAGGTATGTGCTCCTTCACAAGAAAATGCTTGTGAACTCAAGCACTGAGTTCTAATTGTCAACATTTAAGGGAGTCTGTAAAGAGTCATTCTTCAACAGACTATATCAAATGCTACAATATGTGCCAGGTACATGCTAAGTGCTGGGAGCACAGAAATCTACACATACACAGAGCCTGCCCTCACGGTGCTGCATTTTTGCAGAAAAGATGTTTTGCTTCAGAGAAGTCCAATCAGACACCAGGGAGCCTCACCAGGGTCCCTTCTGTGGTCAATGCCGGAGGCTGCTCATTGCATCATGCCTGCTGTCTCCCCTCATCCAGGTCCACAGGCTCTCTGTAACCTCAAGTGTGCTCTCCACGTGCTTGCCACGTGTTACGGGTGGGGACCTGGTCGTTGGGCAGTCTTCACCATGCCAGGACTGTGAATTAGGACAATTCTTTTCTTTTCTGGAAACTAAAATGAGCAGTCTCACTATCCCACCACACGATCGATAGCATAGTTTCCTTTTTCTTTTGGCGTCTGGATTTTATCACCCTGGGGGTGCTGTGCCATGAGCCTGCCTCCTTGGTTCAAAGCCAGTGTATGTTTCTGCAGAAAAGAACTTCTGTATTAATGGGGTTGCCTAGCAGGCAACAAACTACTGGTCCCTGGGAGTGGGCAGCTGAGCAAGTCTGGGCATGTCCTTCCCATCTGTCTTAGTTCTGAGTCTGTCTTCCTGTGACTGTCTTAGTTCTGGGTCCTGTTCAGCAGACCAGGAGCAGCCCGCAACTTTGCAGGGAACTCGCCTGTGTGTGATGAAGACTGGGTGTGATGATCCCTTTGAGGACCATCAAAGTTTTACCATGAAAATAGCCCTCCACTGTGGGCACTAGGGAGTTTTAATAATGGAGAATAATGCTTATGTTGTTGTGTTAAGTGAAATAAAGCAGGGCACAAAGTTATGTGTACAGTGTGACTGCAACTATGTAAACCAGGGGAGAGAGAAGGAGAGAGAGAGAGAATGTGCATGAGCAGAAGGAAACGCAGCAAAATATTAACGGCGCTTTGGTTTGAGGAGGTGAGATTAATGGTCTCTACTCCTCTGTATTTTCTAGATCATCCCCAGGCAACATTTATAATTCATTTATAATTCCTACAATCATAAAACAATAAACTTTATATTAAAATATACATGGTTTCAAGACTTGATACTTTCCCAGCTTCAAGAACATCTGATAAAAGAAGCTCTGGTTCTCAAAGCAGCAGCTGCTACCTTGATTACTGTATTGTTAAAAAAAAAAAAAGAAAAAAAAAGGAGTCATTTTCCCCCCATGACAGCACACCGAGACTTAAACACAGTTTCAACCCCTCCCAGAAATGTGACCTTCAAAATAGTCCATCTGAAATTTATCGATCAACACTAGTGAGGAAATCTGCAGGATAAAGACCCTTGCTTTCCCCTTCCAGTCCCAAAAGTAGAAGTCCTGGTCCCGAAGAACTCTTTCTTTTCTTTTGCTAATAACCTTCTTGCCCCACCCTCTTTTCTATAAAAACCTTCCATTTTGTACAACTCTAGAAGGTTGCTAGACGGGATGTTGCCCAATTTATGAATTGCCAAAGAAAGCCAATTAGATCTTCACATTTACTTGGTTGAATTTTGTTTTTTTGACAGTATTCTCTCACCATTGATGAGATAACTGCTAAACAGAAACTAGTGTCAGTTGGGTAATTGGTAGATAAAATTGCCTATGAAATGAAAAGAAAACAAAAGCAATATGAAAACAAAATTAAAATCTCGTATTCTATGTCAGAAGTGAATTTGCTCTTCAGGACACGTTAAGAAATGTTCTGAGTAAAATTAAGGTACTTTTCAACAGTTTTTCAAGCCTACGTTGAACAGAAGGGTGTAGTAATCAATGCTGTTTTCCTTTACTGCTTTGTAGATCTGTCTAGAAACTCCAGGGTCCAGGGAGGTCAGAGATGACCACCTTGCCTGCACTTGGCAAGTTCTTTTTTGCCATTTCTAGTATGGAATTGTGGGATCATTTTGCTTGAAACTGTTAGTGCCCTGACCAACTTTAAAAAAAATATAGTTTATATACTGTTTGTTGCAGACAATGAAACCTTCCTTCCTTCCTTTTATAAAATTGTGATGAGAATATTTATCATGAAATCTATTCTCTTAAAATTGAAAAAAAGCACTACCATATGATCCAGCAATCTCACTTTTGGGTATTTATCTAGAATAATTGAAATCAGGATCTCAAACAGGTATTTGCACTCCCTTATTCATTGCAGCATTATCCACAATAGCCAAGGTGTGGAAACACTCTAAATGTCCATCGACAGATGAAAGGATAAAGAAAATGTGGTATATACATGCCATGGAATATTATTCAGCCTTAAAAAAGAAGAAATTCCTGCCACTTGTGACTACATGGATGAACCTGCAGAACTCTATGCTAAATGAAATAATCCGGTCACAGAACAAATACTGCATGATTCAACTTATATGAGGTACCTAACATAGTCAAACTCATAGAAGAAGAGAGTAGAATGGTGCTTGCAGGGGTTGGGAACAGGGGGAAAATTGGTATAAAGTTTCAGTTGTGCAAAATGAATGCATTCTAGAGATCTGCTGTACAACAGTGTGCCTGGCCAATTTGGAAAGTTCTAAGAGAATGAGGAGGTCCATCAAATCCCAAATGTTGGTGGAGTTGAGACTGCATTGCAGAGTCCTACGTTTAGGTACCCAAATGATTGATTGGTTGATTAGGATAGAGGCCACTGTGTCAGTTATGATTAGAATTAGTTGTACATTACAGAAACCTCCAACAACAGAGGCTCAAATACGAGAAGTTTTATTCTCTCATGTGAAAGAAACCCAGAGGCAGGCAGTCTAGAGTTACATGGCAGCTGCCCAACTTGGCTAACTCAGGCCCCTTCTAGCTCATCATCCTGCCCTCCTCAGGTGGTGGCCAAACCAGCTGCAAGGGGGACTAACAAATGGAGAATCGTCCTAGGAAGAATTATTCTGTGCCCAACTGAAAATCAAGAGCTCCATTATTGGGGGCAAAAGGAGAGCAGATACAGGGTTAGGCAGCCAGCAGTCGCTGCCATGACCACAACTTAAGCTACATTTGGTGGAATGTTCCTGGATCTCCTGGGGAGGCATGGCAACCTCTTAGCAGTGTCCCAGCAGCCTATAAACACATAATAAAGCAGTGAGATGAAAGAGCGGCTCCACACAGGCCAGTTTTCCTCAGGGCAATAGGAGCAGGATAACGACAACAGCACTGCCATTCCATGAGGGAACGATGGCAGGTACCCAGGGGCTCCTGGTCCAGAAATTCTGAAGTCTTCCAGGCAGATAGAGTGAGACCCCTCCCCTGAGGTGCAGGGTCCCACCATCTGTGGGTTCATCTTTGGGGGCCTCCCCATCCATTGTTCTCTGGGGCCTCTGGTTGTATATCATATGGGTTGGGAACCTGCCCTGAGTTGGGGCAGCACAGTGTTTCCAGCCCACCTCCTGATGCTGACGGGTTGGAGTTCCATAGTTGGATAGTAAATGCTTTTTAAAAATTGAGGTGAAATTCACATAATATAAAAGTAACCGCTTAAAAATGCATAATTCAGTGGCATTTAGTACAACCACAGCACTGTGCCACCATCACTTCTAGTTCCAAAACACGGTCATAACCCCAAAAGGAAATGCTCTCTCCGTCCAGCACTTGCTTCCCATTCCCCCGCTACCCCCAGCCCGTGGTAACCACTAATCTGCTTTCTATTTCTATGGACCTGCCTATCCTGGATATTTCATATAAATGGAATGGTACAGTGTGTGATCTTTTATGTCTGACTTCTTTTAGTTAGCTCTTGTCTTCAAGGTTCATCCATGTTTTGGCGTCAGTAATCCACTCCTCTTCATGGCTGAATGATATTCCATTACATCAAATGCTTTTTTTAAGCTCATGGTTTCTTTGACAATTCGGGTTAAAAAAAAAAAGAATACGCAGTCAGCTTCTGATCTATTTGCTTCTAGTCAGTTCCACATGGCTACAAGCATACCCAGAGCTCTTGCCAAGACATTGGTCTCAGACCTGCTTTATTTCCTTCCTTTCTTGACTCTAACTTCTCTCTCTTTTGATCGAATGGTAGCTCCCCCGAATCTTTCTGAAACATGGTGTGGGGAAGGCCATGCCTTTCTCTTCCTCTCTTTCTGAGTCACTTAGGCCTTGATCACTCAATGACCATCCCAGGCTCAGCTCTTACTATTTGGCGTCTAGAAGCAGTTGACTTTTTCTGACTTTACAAGGCCCTGAATTTCTAAACTCTCTCCGCTCCTTTCCTGACGATAACAATTCCATTGACCCTCAGACACCATTGATTGTAAAACAGACCATGATCTTATGCACCACCAAGGGAAAAAAAAAAACCCTCTGCTAATTAATCACGACCTGTCATATAGTACAAATGCTGTTACAATGTTAAAAAAAAAAGTGCATCTCAGAGTCCCTGGCATGCAGTACTAATCATAATATGAATGGCCAACGTCTACTGAGGTCTTACGCGGTGCCAGGCATTGTGGATTATCCTTGGAGAGAGTTTTCATTATTATTATTATCTCTTTCACACAATGGAACAATGGAAGCAGACAGAGGAGTCAAACCCAGCAGCCTGACTCTACAGCCCTTGCTCACATCCTGTTGGGATATATTTTTCATTTGCCAAACCTGACTACGTTTTCTGTTCTTTCCATCACCCAGTGACCGACACTGATGGTCACCTGTAGGAATGTGCATGTGGGTTGGAGGGGATTTTCCCTCTAGGACCTTTCAGTCTAGAGGGAGGGGTAAAGGATTACAGTAAAACAGGAAAGCAGGAAGGGGAGAGGGGTACCCATTGGGAGCCTCACTCAGGCTCAGGCTCTACCCCTTCCCTGGCTCACGTTTGTCTCTGTGCTGCCAGTGTCCACCGTGTGTGGGGCTGTGCCCCTCCAGCCTGTGGTCCACAGGGAATGTGGATCCCCTCTCTCGCACTGTCATAGACCGGATCCTATGGAAGGGCACTGATGGCTCAGCCTGGCTATGCCATGGGGTTACTGCTAGCTGACAACTGATATCTCATCTTCCCTTCTTGCTTAACTCAAAAACAGATCATACTTCAGATGGCGATGTATCCAGTGAAAAGAAGACTTCCAAGACTAGCTTGCAGCTAGGAGAGGCCATGAGATTTAATTCTACTTGTGGAACTATTATTTAGAACTTTCAGTAAGACTCCATAGTGGTGGGGCTGGGGGAGGCATTATACACTTTTTTGTCTTCCCTCACTTCCTCCTAATGTCAAGATGGAGAAATATAGATTTGCTGGCTGGAGTTGCAGCAGCCATCTTGGACCATGAGGTCACTTTGACGTTGAAAGCCATGCTCCAGGATGGTATATCAGAAAGATAGGAACCCAAGGTCCTAGTGATATTTTGGGCCTGTCACGTCAGCCTCTGATACCTGTGCCAGACTGCTTTTACATGAGTGGGAAATAAAATCCTAATTTAAACCGTTGTTTCTTTTTTCTAGTAATATACAACCAGATCGAATCCTGGGTGATGCACTCCCCCACTGTGTGATAGGTGGTTTTAGGTCGGGTGGGAGGTACACTAGGATGATAGAACCACCAGGGCCAAATAAAGTGGGTAGGGGAGGGTCCACCAGGCAATAGTTCTCTTAGACAAAATGACAGCATACCCCCTACAAAGACCTGTCACTTGCTGAGTGCTTACTAAGGGCTCAGCTCTCTGCTAGGTGCCATACCTGCATTATTATTTAATCCACACCAAAATGTGTGACAAGACTCTCTTGTGACCATGGTTATTCTCAATGTACAAATGAGGGAACAAAGACTCAGGAAGGTCACGTTACAAGGCCACTTATTTGGGAGCCAGGCTGTAAGCTGGATCTTTTTGACTCAGGGACAAACCCTTAAGCCCTACATGGACCCCAGAAAGCTGTGCAGATATGAAAGCAGGAAAGCGCCCCAATCAGATCTGTGGCTTTGTCTCATCACAAAAGTGAAAGAAACAGATCGAAGAAGGGAGTGGTACCTGGCAGGCCAGAGGCAGGAAGACACACGGCAGAGCCTGCCGTTGAGTCGGACTAAATGGAGACGGGCAACGCCTGCGAGGTTGCGCTGAGTGGTCCCCGGGACCGGAGTGCTTTCACCGGTAACTCCTTCTCAAGCCCTTGGTGGGGCTGGTCCCTATTACATATGAGATTTAACTCGTAAGTTTCCACTAAGAGCCACTATAGATGAATGCACTATCTCAAGTTCATGCTTGACACGTTATAACCCATTACTGGCCATCAGGAAGTGTGCTGATTTTTTTTCCATACCGTTTTTTTAATCATGAGCTTTTCAAGGGGCAAACTCAGATTGCTTGGGGGTGTACGTGTCCGTGTGAAATGAAATGAAAATTAAGAAGCTAATGCTGCTATTGAAAAAAATCACTCGGCTCTAAATCACGGTGGTACATCTGAGGAATAGTGTCCATCTGATCTCTTGGCAGTATGTCTCAGACCAAAGAACTGTTTAGACACTAAGCATTTTGTTTGGTTTTGTTTCACCAGTTATCAAGCCTAAGAAACTTCCCAGTTATGCCAAATCCTGCAAAATAATGAAGACTATCGTTTGCCACTATTTACAACGGAAAAAACCATTCATAAGTTCTTCCTGCTGGCCAAGAATGGAGGATTTTCACTGCCTTGGCTCTTAATAATACTTCTGCTTTATGTTTTTCTTGTTAACATTTCAAGAGTGTAGTCTGTCTTCAGCAAATCAGAGACAGCTGATACAAACAGTAACTAATAACGTTTGCCCGGATGAATGGTATCATGCTATGTTCACTAGCGTCCACCGAGCCCCCTGATATAATACCTTCCCCATTTGAGAACTGTTTGTCTTGGTTTTCTGCCAACCTCACTGGCCAAGGGCTCTGGGCTCCATCCCTGTTTCTACACATTATCTCTCTCTGTCATCCAGGCCAGATCTTTAATTCCATCTCTACGACATGCTCTCCAATGTGCCCCCAACGTTGAGTTTTCCCCAGAAATCCAGACCTGCTAACATCTCCACATGGATGTCTGGTAGGCATGTGCAGATTAAGATGGCCAAAGCAAGAACCCTCAATTTTTCCCTGCCCCAAACCGCCTTCTCTCTCGACCTTCCCATCTCAGTCAAGGGCACCACTCAGTTGCTCAAACCCAAAATCTAAGGGTTGTGTTTGATGAATGTCTCTCCTTCACTGCCCCCAAATCCAACCCATTCATCAGCTTTACCTCCAAACAGTTAACTCTGGTATGTCCTCATCCTCTATCTCTGCCGCAATCATCAGACTCCCAACGGGACTCACTGCACTTCCTGTTTCCACTTGGTCCCACACAGGGCTTTATACTCAGAAGTAAGAGTTAGCCTCGGAAAATCCAAATCAGACCATGTCACTCTTCTGTTTAAAACCCTCCAGTGCCTCCTCGTTGACCTTGCATAAAATCTGAGCTCCCTCCTCGTCCCTTTCCCAAGCCCATTCTTTCCTCCCTGTTGCTTACCAAGTATCAGCCTTGCTGGCCCCCTCTGAGGTCCCGAGACACACCGCACTCCTTTTTGCCTTGGGGGCCTAGGCTTTAGCTGGTTGCTTGTCCCCGAATGCTGTTGGTTAGTTCCTGGCCATCATTCAGAGCTTAGCTTAAATGGACCTCTCTAGAATGGCCCTTCTAGATGGTCTACTCATCTCAAGTAGTATACTTCCACCCTGTGTTACGTTTCTGCACACTTCATATTGCTAGCCTGGATTTTTCTCGTGCCCTTATTTTCTGTCTCATCCCACCAGAATGTTAGCTTCATGAGAATAGAGACCTTTGTGTCTTTTTTCCTGCTGTGTCCCCAGGACCTGCATCAGTGCGTGCCCTCTGGCAAGCATTAACTGAATATTTGTTGGATGGTTGAGTTTCCAAAAGTCTTGTATTTTGCTCCGTATGGTCTGACATCTTCTCTATTACTGTCTGCTTTGTTACATAATTTTTTGTAACCATGCAGCTCATTCATAAGTCCTGAGTTTTCAAAGGTGATGTATATTTAGTATGTGATTCACTCTTTAAAAATTCTAGACTTTTGAGTGTATCCTGTGACTCAAATAATGTATTGATGGGAAAACTTTCAACTGGTCAACCATTTTACCAAGTCAATGGCATCTATGACTAATAGACATTACTTAGAGACAGTCCTTATTATTCCATGCACTTTACATATATTAACTTTTAATCCTCATATAACCCTGTGAATCTGGAACTATTACTGTCTGCATTTTGCAAATGGGCTGGATGTATTCGTTTTCCAATTCTGTGTAACAAATTACCATAAACGGAGTGGCTTAAAAGAACCCCTATTTACTATACGCTCACAGTTCTGTGGGTCCGAAATCTGGATAGAGCTCACTGTGTTCTCTGAGCAGAGTCTTACCCAATGAAATCAGGGTGTTAGCTGGGCTGGGCTCTTGTGTGGAGGCTTTGGAGGAAAATCCACTTCCAAGCTCATTTGGTTTGGTGACAGAATCCAGTTCCTTGTGGCTGTAGATCTGAGGTCGCTGTGTCCTTGCTGGATCTCAGCTCTTAAAGGCTGCTCTCATTCCTGAGCACATGATCCCCTTGTGCTTTGAGTCTCTGATTTCCTCTTCTGCTTTCAGCCAGGGGAAACTCACCTAACGGGGTCAGGCCCAGCCATATATACCCTTATCTTACGGTCAATTGACTTGGCCTTCATTACATCTGCAAAATCCCTTCCCCCAAATAGATTAGTGTTTGCTTGAATACCCAAGATACAAGACTGAGACTATCATTATTGTCCAAACAATCATTAAGTCCAAATTATAATCCATGCTCACAAATGATCTTAATTAGAAAAACTTCTAGGGAACCACAACAAGTGTTTCTTTTTTCTTCTTCATTTTTACCCCTTGACAGTGACGGGGATCACTTAACAGCAAGAATGTTGTCGGTTTAAGTCTAACACGGTGCTTTTGGGGGGATAAAAGATGAGGTGCCAGGACTGACCTTGAGCAGTTGTAAAATACGGCTCCTGGCTCGGCTCTCCGCAGAGGCGCTGGCAGAGGCCCATCTTGTTCCGAGTGAATGAATCAGAGAGAATGGAATGTGATTTATTTGAGCTGGTGTTCCAAGAGATGAGCGTCTGTGCCCTTCTGAGGAGGACAGCTGCCTTTTACAACTTTGCCTTCTTGGAAAGGCCCCGTGTGCCCGTGCTCCCTGTGGTATAGACCAGGGTCAGACCTGCAGCTCCCCGTGGCCAGAGCTCCTAGCTGGCACTTAGGAACAGCCCTCTGCTCTGCACTTGGGCCGGTGTTTCCTGGAGGGCTGGAGTTTGCAAGGTTGCTGGCCCTTGCCGTCAACCAAAACATCCTCGGTTCTGAGGTTCCTTCATATTTTAATTCACGTGAAGAAAAGATGTAAACGTGAGATTCTGGATTGGTTTTGCACCTAAAGAATTAGGTTACTACCTAATGTGTCAGATATCGCCTCACACCAGGCTATGAGTCCAAGTAAACAGTAAAGTTCAGAACTGGAGTGGACCTTGGGATCATCTGGTCCAGGGATTCCAACCCCAACATGCCTGGACACCTAAAGCATCCAGAATTAGAACCCATGGTCCTTGTGTACAAAATTTTGTGTGGTGTATAGTCTATGGCTCTTTAGCAGAGCCGTCTGTAGCTTTTGTCAGACCCTCAAAGACATCTTTGTGCACCCCAAATGAAGAACAACTGATCTGAGGACCTACTGTATAGTACGGGGAACTATATTCAATATCTTTTTAATAATCTATAGTTGTTCAATTTGGGACTTTCTGAAGATGATAAGAGGACTTTTGGAGAATGACTAAACCCATACTCTGGAGTGAAGAGAATTTTTACCTCATACATGGGAGGCACTAAGCTATAGACTATCCGGAAGACCTAAACCAATGGAGAGACAGGCTGTGATCCCAGATCGGAAGACGCAACGTAGTAAAGATGTGAATTCTCCCCAATCGATGATGTGTATTTCCTTTCAAAATCCCATCAGGATTTTTTGGTAGATACAGAAGAGCTGACTCTAAAATTTGTATAGAAAGAAACAGCAATAGCTAAAACAATTTTGAGAAAGAAAAATAAAGTTGGAGGACTCACATTACCTGGATTTAAGACATCATTCAGACTGTATGATATTCAGACTGTGTGATATTAAGGAAGGGATGAATACATAGATCAATGAAACAGAGCAGGAAGTCCAATACAGGTACACACAAATACGGCCAGCTGATCTCCAAAAAAAAAATTATTGAAGGAAGAATCCTCCTTTCAACTAGTGGTGTTGGAACAATTGGACGTCCACAGGCAAAAACCAAAATCAAACAAACAAAAAAAAACCTTAATCTAAACCTCACACTCTGTAAAAAATTAACTTAAAATTGATCATAGATCTAACTATAAAATACAGTACTCTAAAACATTTAGAATAAAACAGGAGAACATTTTTCATTCCCTAGACCTAAGGTTAGGCAAAGACTTCTCAGATATGAGACCAAAAGCACATTCCATAAAGAAAGAAATCAATCTATTGGACCTCCTCAAAGTAAAGAGTTCTGCTCTGTACAAGATGCTGTGAAAGAGGATGAAAAACAAAAGCCACAGTCTGGAGAAAATATTTGCAAATCACACATCCGATTTAAAAAGCTGCATCCAGAATGTATAAAGGCAGCTCTAAAGTCAACAGTAACAACACAAATAATCCAATTAAAAAGCACGTGGGGGCTTCCCTGGTGGCGCAGTGGTTGAGAGTCCGCCTGCCGATGCAGGGGACGCGGGTTCGTGCCCCGGTCCGGGAAGATCCCACATGCCGCGGAGCGGCTGGGCCCGTGAGCCGTGGCCGCTGAGCCTGCGCGTCCAGAGCCTGTGCTCCGCAACGGGAGAGGCCACAACAGTGAGAGGCCCGCGTACAACAAAAAAAAAAAAAAAAAAAAAAAAGCACGTGGAAGATTTGAACAGACAGTTCACCAAAAAAGATTCACAGATGATAAGATGCACATGAAAAGCTGTTCAACCTCATTAGTCATTAGGGGAATACAAAATAAAGCTATGAGGAGAGACCATGCTCACCCGCCAGACCAGCTAAAATAAAAACTACTGACAATAGCAGTGCTGGTAAGGATACAGAGCAACGGGTCCCTCATACACACATTGGTGGAGATGCAGAATAGATGGTACAGCCACTCCGGAAGACAATTCTGCAGTTTCTTAGAAAGATATAGCTATATCTATATACATCTTATAAAGATAAAGATACCTATATCTGTATCTATATATCTGTTACCATATGAATCAGCAATCCCACTGCTGGGAACTTACAACAGAGAAATAAAAACTCGTGTCCATGCAAAAACCTGTACACAAATGTTCCCAGCAGCTTTCTTTGTCAGCACCAGTTCAGTCCTTCAACAGGTGAATGGGTTAACAACCAATGGTATGTCCATGCAATGGAATAGCCTTAGAAAGAAAAAGAAGCAAATATTGATACACCTAACTTGGGTGGATCTCAAGGCCAAGTGCACGCATGTGAGCGTGCTGAGGCTATCTTGGAGTACACTAGTACTTTTGCGTCCTCAGTCGTTTCCCAGCAGAACCCAGGAAGCTCCGTGCCCAGCCTTCCCCGGCTCTTTGCAGAGTATCCCCTTGGAGTCCGTCTGTGGTGTCCGGCCCCACAGCAGGGCGTACTCTATCTCACTGATATTTACCCAGCAGCCTTCCCTTTGGGGAACTGGGCTTGACCCTCCATCCAACCTGGGCCACCGCTGGCAATCCTCTCTAGGAACTGTCTTCCCTTTCCTATGCTTCTTCTCCACATCCCCAATCCTACCTCTTCTGTCCCTCTAACGCATTACCATAGTGAAAAGTCCCACCTCCACATCAAAGGGGACATTAGTCTGTAATGTTTTAGGGTTTTTCATAGAAAGACTATAATCGTGTACTACTTGTCACTGCATTTTAAAAATTGGTGTCATTTTTCTTTTATTACAAATGATGAAACATACAAGAGCATGTAAATCAGGTCTGCATTGGCCCTCCCCACTGGGCAGCATCCTGTGCTGCCCGTGAGGTTCCCCTCGCGGAGGCCAAGCCTTCCCCACGTGCGGTAGGTCTGGTCTTTCCTCCTACTGGACCAAATTCTTTTCCCTCTGGTTCTCTCCTGTAGCATCAAGTTTTTTCCTTTCTGGTAAATCATTTCTTTCAGTGAGTTTACAGACAAGCTATTATTTCTCTCATCTTACGGAAAAGGAAATTTCTCTTGACCCCATTTCCCCTCCAGTTTTAGCTCCATTTCTCGAAAGCGGTGTCTCTTCTCACTGTCTTCTGTCTCTCTCACCCTTTCTCCAACTCCACCCAGACCTTCACCCCATCCTCCCCAACGAGACCTCCTCTTGCCGAACTCACTGATGCTCTCCGTCCCCACCTCATGTGACCTCTCAGTAGTGATTTACAGGGGATCGTTCTCTCCTCTTAAAGCCCCCTCTTCACTTGTCTTCCTCCCACCTTGTCCGCTCCTCCCGACGCCGCCTCCATTCCTTTCCTGCTGACTCCTCGTCACCCCCGACCCCTGAAAGATGCAGGGCCCCGGGCTCAGTTCTTGCTTCCTTTTTCTACCCTCGTTCTTCTGGGAACTCCTCCAGCCTCCTGGCTTTACAGACTATATTCCATCTAATTGAAGATGCCCTCAATTTTAAAAGCACCACTGAGTTCAGCTCCACCAAGGATGGAAAAAACACTGCCAATGAAACTCTAACCTCCCATCGTTCCAATGTCCATCACGTCCCATTGTTCTAAGAGTCCTGAGCTGCTCTGGGGTGAGAGGCCCAGCTTCTCTGTCCCAAGCCATTGGGGTTGGGGGCGGGGTTCACACTCTTTTCTCTGTTCCTTTCCCCCAGCTCTCTTCATTGCCCAGCCTGTGGGATCATAGAGAGGTCTTGGAGAGGTATCACCTGGTACTGTGACCAGCCCTGCCACTTATAGGGGAACTTACCCTGTGGGGTTGTGCAGTATACAACATGCACAGCTGTGTATTGTTACCTGGCTTCACCCACTCCTACAATCTTTTCTTCTCTCTTCATAATACCCTGTCCTCGACTTTTGAAACTTAAAAGCAAGAACGAGACTCTTTAGTTCTGTGCATTCTTCTCTGTCATCCCTGAGGCAATGGCAATACCCTTGAGCCCATTACCATGGCTAAAAGTAGTGATGCCCTAATTGACATGGGCCCGGGAGCCCATCCCAGAATCAGTCGCAGTGGGATTCTCCTGTTTTGCTTCATCCAATCAAATTTCTCCCTTGGGTATGGGTGGTGGAGTCCATTCCAACCAAACGTCAAGACTGCTGCCAACAGGGAGGGATGGAATGAACATGGGGGCATCCATGGGGTCTGCGTCACAGGGTCAAAGGCCAGGGAGGGTGTTTTGCAGACGGAGGAGACTTGGGCCTGTGTTTAGGCCCGTGGACAGGAAAAGGTTAAGGATGATGGAGGGAGAGGGCCTATATGTGATTAGGAGCAAAATCCTGGAGAAGAAGTGAGGTGGAGACAGGAGGAGGGGTTCGCTTTGAAATGAGGGACGGATCTTCTCCCTCAAAGGAGGGTGGTGATGAGATCCGTGAGTCAAGTGAAAGGAGGACCGCTGAGGATATTCCCTGCCACCCTTGTGTCTCATGTGGGGCGAGCACCATCTTGGCACGTGCACTTCACGGGACCCTTTGGGAGGTGTCAGTGGATAATTCTAATTGACTCTTCCCATTAATGAGAATTGTTACCATCTTAAGGGGTAGGGAACTTCAAGGCTAGGGTTTTTATTCACTTCTCTAATGAATAGAAAGTACGTCTACCTTACACATATCTGCAGAATTTGGGAGAACACATCATGCGATAAGGGGATGTATGGGCAAAGGTTTTTAAAAAGTCCTTCCTGGGAATCCCTGTGGCCTGGTGGTTAGGAATGTGGCCTCTGACACCAAACAGGCTGGGTTCACATCTGGGCTCTGCAACCCTGGGCAGGCTCCTGGCCTTCTCTGTGCCTCGGAGTCCTTGCTAGACGTGGGGATGGTGTCGCTACCTTCCTCATAGGGCTATTTGAAGGATCAGAGGTCATAATACCTGTGTGTGTTTAGGAGACTGACTGGCACATATTAAACACTCTTACACGTGAGCCGTCAGTATTTGTAAGAATCCTGTGACAATGCTAGTAGGCACTGTCTTCGGACCGTTCGCTGTCTTTAGGAGTGAAACTTGTTTATTTTCCTAAGTCACGGAAACCCAAATTCTTCCAGTGCTATTTTCATTGGGGAAAAAGCATGCCGATGTTTAAAACGTGTTTCCGTGTAGCCACGTTTAAAATGGCACCATTGGTTCCTTGCTGTGGAACTATGCAGAAGTGAATCCTCTCCAGAACATTCCGTATTAACAATCATGGGAGGTGGTGCTGATTTGCCTTAATAAATGATTTATTTATGAATGTACTGATGGCAGCCCCTTCTCACACCGGTGCCCTTTCCCACTTCCTGGCCCGGATGAGAAGAGCTTTGGAAGGAGGGGCAGTCAGGAATGGACACAGTATTCCTGGGATCATCCGATGCAACGCTACATGGAGAACACAGTTCCACTGTCCTTCCACATTGGTGGCTCAAGGCTCCTGCTATAAGAGGAGGCCTTGCCCTGGAGGACTCCGGAAGCTTCACCGAAACAGCGTGGCTAAGGAAGAAACCACTGGTAAAGCAATGACGCCTCTGGTAGGGCACTTCCGGCAGGAGGGAGTGGCTGTCCCTTGGAGCCTACCTTTCCCAACTATTTCAAATTTCTTTAATTCATTCCTGGTGTTTTATTTTCAATTAATAATTTTTCAGTTCCCCCAGGGATTAATGAGTTGACCTAATACAAGTCTTCATAAGTAGAGGCTGGCTTTCTACATATCGCACAAAAATAACAACTCCTGGCATCAATGCCTGCTTCTCGTGGGGCTGCCAGACCCTCATGTCCTAAGATGTGTCCCTTTAGGACAGGCTTCTCACAAGCCCACCGCACCCACCCCCATTCCCACTCTCCCCCCAAAGAAAACACACTGCAACGAATTGCACAACATAGCTGTTCTGAAATTCCAGAAGAAAGCCAACAGGCTTTCCACTCTCCTGGAAAAAAATCAAAACACTGCCAGAAACACGAATATTTGGCCAGTTGACTAATAGACTGCAACTTTCACAGGGACCTCAAAGCACTTGGTGTTGTCTGATAGAAAATGCCCCGATTGTCCTGTTGAAAGAACTGCGATCTAGAGTCATGAACAAGTATCATTTCCCTAAAATGAATCCAGCTGTAAATGGAGAATAGGTTTCCTGACCCCTCCCGGGTGCACACAGATGCCGCTGGCCTGGGTCTTCCGTCCTCTTCCAGAGCATCATTTCCTCATTTGCCCTCTGTGCTTTCGGGGTATCAGAGTGTGGCCTGCACGGTGATAGGTACTAAGTTAGAAAGGGTGAAGGGCACCAGTGTTCACCCGTGGTCTTTCGTGGGTCACCCTCCAGAAACCAGGGTGGGCCTGACGGCAGCCACAGCCACGCTTCCTGGTTGCTCAGCATCACACAGAGTCTGCTCTTCCGTTGCCTCTCATAATTTAAAAATGTGGGAAGCTGTGGAAAGCCGCCCCACCCCCGGGATCATTCCAAAGAAAACTGGGAGGCTGAAGCTGGTCTCCGTTCTTGCATGGAAACATTCATCAACGGTTTTTAAAATTGCCAGAGTTCTACTTTCATTTCATCCCTTGGGACTTGAATATTCAAATCTGGTCTTGAAGCCTGAAAGATGGACTGAAGAGATTTTGTACATCGCTTGATCCTAAAAACAGGGCATCCAACGTCTTAATAAATAGCTTTGAAGAGATCATGATTTTAGAGCCCGTGATTTATTACTCTATCAGAGGAAGAGGTTCAGGAGAAAACATGCACTGAAATAAGCATGACTAAGGGCAAACTAACCTCCTGGTAGAAGAAGATAATACCTCATTCCTCTCTCCCCCTGAAATGCTCTGAAAGAGCAGTTTAGTTGCAGGAGTTTTGCAATCCGTTACAAAATTTCAGTGTCTATCGGAGGTTCAAATGCATAGGAAGTTCATGCATTTTCTATTTCAGCTGTTCCCAGATCTCCTAAATAAAGCATTTCCCTAGTGTAGGCTCCCAGGGCTACATGTAGGGCAGTGGCCGGGTCTGCTCGCCGGGGTCAGGAAGGCTGTTCTTCCAGGAAGGGCTGCAAAGACCCTGGGAACGGGACCAGCCCAGCTCACAAGTATGAAGAGAATGTCGGGAGAGGAAGTGGTGGCTGTGAGTCAGCATGAGTCATCTCGTTCCAATGAGAATGAAGATTGAGGTGTGCGCCTTTTTTTTTGAGTCTCAATCGTGTGGACATCATTGGGAATGGAGGGAAATAACTGACTGTATGGTCGTTGCTTTTTAAGTTTCAAACTGACATTCCAGGCGGGCTGTGCCCGAGCCAGCATCTGTTTTCACATCTTCACAGCCTGGTCCTGGGAAGGTGGAGCCCACAGCTTCTCCCTGGTGAGTAGGTTTCTGTCACTTTCATGTTCATTTCTGCCCTTTGCCTCAGAGTCTCAGCTCTAGGAAAGCTGAGGGGGTCTTGGAGCGGATACTGTGTTTCGTTCAGACGTTGAAGATCTTTGGCTTTAGAAAGGTGGCTCTCTGCCCTGTCCCTGTAGCTACTGTCTGTGAGCCTGATTGTTTGGAGTTTCTTAGCGGTTCATTGTGAGAATGTTCATCCTGTATTACCGAGGAGACAGTGATGCTTGGCTGGTTTAAAAGCTGTTTGAGACTCCTCTGTGGAGCCGAAGGGAAGTTCAGAGGTGGAGGTGGGTGACTAACTCAGGGGTGCTGAGGCCGGGCTGGCTTCCGCTTCTCAGAGGTGGAGGAAAGACAGCTTCTGAGCAATTTCTGGCCGCGTGGTCTGAGCTTGCCCACGTTTAGTGCAAGAAATACAATAAAGAGGCAGAATTTTGGCTTTTCTCTCTACGAGCATGAGAAAGATTCCGGGAGCTTATCTGGTGTCTTTCGCCTTTCCTTAACACTGAAAGTCACACACAATAGTAAAATCAGAAAGAAAATGATGCCGCGGACTGGGGGGCAGGGGGTGAGGAAGGGGGAATTGAGTGCTTCTGAGACCTGACTTGACCTCGGTGTGTGTTTCTCAAGCTGTTAACATTCTGATAAAGCTTAGCTTTACTGTCAAGTAAGATACAGGAAACTTTTTTTTTTTTTTTCGAATGTCATCTGGTTACTGTAAATGAAACGGTTAAAATGTCATAAATACCTTATGGTAAACAATTTTCAAATTTGCTTAAAAATTTGCACATCAGTAAGCAGGGTATGACAGAGCTTTTTCAGTACAGTCATTTGAGTGTGTGGGCTTCCTGGGTTAATAATGAGTCAGCATCTGATTTCTAAAATTGGAGCAGCTGAGAGAACATTCGATTTGCCCCCAGCACCCGTGTGGTGGCTGGCGGGCCCCCTCTAGGAGGATTCAGCTGTTGCGTCTTCCGTTAAAACCAACTTTGGATGCCTCCCCTGTTTTGGTGACGTCTCCAGCTTCGGTCCCAGTTCTACCATGTGTGGCTGGAGGGGTTCCCTGGGCCGGACCATCTCCTTTGGCTGACGTTGATGGTTTTTAGGTTATGCCATGACCGGATTGATTGAGTATACGGTTGGTTCAATTAAAAATCCAGAGTTTATGAGAGGCTGGCGTGGCCCAGGGCTGAAGCTGTCCTGGCCGAGGGACCCAGTGGGAGAGGCGGTCACCATGTGAGCTTCAAAGCCCAAGTTCTGCAGGTGACACGTGGCGTGGGAAGATTGTCAGCTTAAAATCCGAGAGCGGGATTCCGAGGAAGAAAACCTCCCTCCAGTTTTATCCTTCTTATCTATAAAATGAGAAAACTACTAAGAAAATTAGAAAAAAATTAATGATTGGGTTGCCGGCTAGCAGCTCAAGGGCCCAGTGCAGGCCTGTTTGAATCCATCCCCCCCACTAAGTTCTGCTGACCTGCCCGGGACTGATTTCTTGTGTTCTGATGACTGTTGTCAGGGATCCCGTATTCTTTGGGTCACAGGCCCTGATGAACCCTCATGTCTCAAGGCTCTGATAGCCTTGGGCTTCCAGACCGTGCGTGACACCACCCGTTTCAGGGGACGCCTGGGAGGACTCAGAGAACCAGCGTCTGCCAAGTGCGTAGAAGAGGGTCTGGACTCAGAAGGGACCCCCTCAACGTTAGCTCTGCTGGCTTCTCTGCTTACCTGTACCCTAAAGGTATCTGGGCTCCCCGAGTTAGTGTCTTGACATTTTCAAGCAAGATCCTGCGATTCCAGTGGGATCAGCGGTGTTCCAAAGCTTGAGCCACAGCCATGCAAGTGTCAACTTGGGACCCCAGCCAGGCAGAGACCAGGGGTTTCCAAGGTGGGAGACCTGCCCGGTGTCCTTTTCTTGGTGAGTCATCTTCATAAGTGCTCAGAGAAATGCCATCTTCATGGAGAGAAGAGCCCGTAAGAGGAGAAATGCCTTAGGAGGTGCCTCTGTGTTCCATGGCTGCCTGCACTTTCTCCTGTCCTCGTTTCAGAGGCCACACCAGGCATCAAACTTGTGTTTATCACTGTCTTTAAATCCTCCCGGATAAGCACTGTTGGGAAGTGGCTTTGAAGTGGCTGATTTTATCCTAGACGTTGATTCTGTCCTGTAGAAGTCAGGCAGTTGTATGGATGCTAGAGGTCCACTGGTCTCTTACCCATGAGACACAAGCCTGTGATGAACTGCTGTTATCATTTCTGTAATCAGGAGAAAGAGTCATTTAAAAAGGTCAGAAATAAGGCCACGGCTAGGTCTGAAAAGAGAGCATTTAGTAACGTGATTTGCTGCGTGGTCATGTGTTTCTAACTACCCAAAGATGCTGATTCTAAGTGTGGATGCAGGCAGGGAGTAAAGAGGGAAACATTCTACGATAGAAACTGAGCAGACGTTTTAAAAGGACATCTACATCAAAAGCAAACAAACAAACAAACAAATGCTGAGAGTTTGATGACATTTGGAAGTCGCCCGGTGCCCTAGGGTCGTGGCATCCTCAACCTGGGGACTGGCTATGGCTTGCTGGCCTGGTCCCCCACTCTCCACTCCTAGTCAACACCCCGACCTGGGCTCTCATTACCTCCTGCCACAGGGTTTCCATGGTACCCGATAGGGGTGTGTGTGTGTGTATGTGTGTGTGTGTGTGTGTGTGTGTGTGTCCCTCTGTTTGGCAGTTTGGGCAAGTTTCTTAACTTCTTGGTGTCCCACCTTCATCATCGTGAAATGGGAATATAATAGCACCACCCTCGAGGGGCCTTGTAAAAATCAGTGATAATTGGCACACAAGTTACAAGGAGACTGGACAGCCGTTAAGTACACATTCAGTGATTTAGAAATATACCCACATGCCTTTCCATCTCTCCCTGGGCCCTGAACCCTGGGAATCCAGAAGGAATTGGCTCTCATGCCCCCGAAGTAAGATCCCGTCTGTGTCATGAATTACATGGCATGTTCTGTATTTGCAGGATATTTATTGATTAGGTGAATGGGAAGTGCTTCTTGGTTCTCTCCAGGAATACCTGGGGTTCTAGATGTCACGACCATCATCATGACCATCATCGTCATCATACTTACCCTTCACATCATCACAGTGAGAACAGCTCCCATTTCATTCAGCTCCAACCATATGGTAGTAACTTTCTGTATATTACCTTTAACCCCCTCCTCCCAACACACACACATACCCACCCTGGAAGGTAGAAAGGATGGCCAGTTACTCAACTCACTGGAGGTCCAGGATTCCCAGGCGGGCGTATCAGGCAGAGCAATTGCTTCAAGGAGCGCACTGGTGACGGGAGAGCCCCTTACCCCCGTCAGGAGAGGAGAGTCAGGAAAAGCAGGGGCCCAGGAGAGTTCATCATCCAGCAGACAGAGGTCACGAGCCAGAAAATGCAGGACCACTGAATTCAGACCTGCCCCCGGGGTGGAAGCAGCTGGATTCTGTACTCGTGCTTCCTGTCTTAAAGCCAGCTACAGTCAACTTCTGGTTATTTGAAAATCATCATAGTATATGGAGCTGACTCATATTGAAAATATTAAGTAAGACACACTTAAAACTAAAACCCGGGGGAACATAACAGGACCTTTCCTTGTTGATTCTGGAGGTATTCAAGTCTCAAAAGCCATATCTTTACAGTCATTCTGCAGGGGTCCAAGAGAAGTGTATCCTTTTGCTCCGTCTGCCCTCTCCAGAACGGCCCCGTCAAAGTAAGGCGCCAGGTGCACTGTCCATCTCCTTTCTGAGTTTAGGCTTTGCATCCTGGGCACTGGCTCCAGCGTGTATGTCAGTCTCAAATGGCGTCGCTTTGTGGGGAGTTTTTCCCTGCAGCTGCCACTTGTGCCATGAGCCAGAGGACCCTCTGCCCAGCACCGTGGGCGGGGCGGTGCTGCGGGGCAGGGTTTGGGCTCCTACCAGACTCAGGAGGGTTCTGGTTAGACCACAGAGCTCAGGCAGGGAGAAGCCGACAACAGATCAGAAGGAAGTCGAGGCCACAGGAAGGAGGGGTGGGTGGGATGCTTGGCTGTTCTCAGAGGATTACTCTGATTCAACAACAACAACAAAAGCTGGTTTTATTGCATCTTGTATAATTGGAAAAGCTAACAGTGATGGCCGGTCTTATCCATTACAGTTTTCTTGCTTATCTTTTGCTTTCAGGTTTGATTATCCTGCGAGGAAAGACTTCTGCTGCAGGGACTTTCAGCCCTTCTAGCCGCCCTGTCCTTTCAAAAATGTGTCATACTTAAAACATTGGAATTTTTAATGATGGCAGAAATGTACCATTTTAGCTTTTCTCACTGGACAAATCATTTACAGAATGTGAGAGGGATGCATGGGTTTCTATCAGTTCAGCTGGATATAAAGGGGTGTAAAGGGAAATTACAACGTAACAGTACCTCCAACAAGTGTTAGATTTACTTTCTCTCAGGTAGAAAAAGACAAAGCAAGCTGTCTGTCCAGGGTGAAGGTCAAAGGGCAGTCAGTTCATTCATCTCTCTTCTCTACCATCCTTAGCATTGGCTTCCTTCCTCAACATTGTCTTATGGTTTTATGAAGGCTGCTAGGGCTCCAGCCATCACCTCTGCATTCCACACTGGAGGAAGGAAGGAGGTGGGGGCAAAAGGCTAAGAACCCTAGATGTCAGGCTCCTTTAAAGAGCCTTCCTAGAATCCCCAAGGAACCCTTTCTGCCTAAGTCTTTGGCCCCCTATCTGTAGAGGATCCTGGGAAATGTTGTTTTTTAACTGGGCACATTGCTGCCCCTGACAACAGGGGTTGTTGACAACACAGGAAGCAGGGGAGAAAGGATATGAGAGGGGCAAAAAGCAGACATGAAATAACACGTTGCTCTCACTGGAAGTATCAGGAGGGGGGTACAAAGAGACCACGGCTTCAAGGGCTTTGAACAACTGGAGGAGACATTCAAAGGGACAGAAATCACTTGTTTGATTTTTTTGTTATATCTAAGTAGGATTTCCTTTCATTCATGCATTTAGCAAATATTTCTCATTTACCCAATAAAAGAATGATAATTCGAGCACTGCTTTGTTTTTGGAGTGTTGACTTGGTAGCAGGCGTGGTTAAGGAAGCTTTGTACATATGACCTCACTTAGTGTGCAGATTCTATCAAGTATCGTCCCCATCACCCAGATGAGGAACTTGGGGCACAGGAGGGTTTAAGGAGGTGAGTAAGGTCACACTGTTAGTAAGTAGAGGAGCTTGGCTTCGAACCCAACCGTCTGGTTCTTGGACCCAGAGATGTGAACCGGCAGACAGGTCTCTCCTATTTATATCTTTCTGGTGAAATAGACATAAATAAGTCCAATAAGGTCAGGCCGCCATAGGTGCCCCAGGAGACCAGCCCAGGGAAGCGGGGAGGCCTCACCTCTGACAGCACCTCCTGCCTGGGGAAGACGCATTAGAGCATCCAAGCTGAGCATTCTTCCCCCCCCCCCCACCTCCCCACTAGGGGACACACCAGGAATCTCAGCTATGTCTGGGCTCATGACTCGCCCCTTTCCTCACAGCCAGCTACTCGGCCTCCTGAGTCAGGACCACGCCCTTCCAGTCCTGAGGGTGCAGCAGGGAAACTGCCCAGACCTGGCTTCAAAGGCTGGGCAGGGTTCCAGCGAAGAGCAGAATGGCTGAAGTAGAAGAGGTTGGGCTTCAAGGGGCTACAGTTTAGTCACATCACTCAATCTGATCAAAGGCGAGAGAAGGGGAAACTGTCACATTCTCCACTCCACACAACTGCCTGTTATCTAGTGACACAATCAGGGCCAGGAGGATGCATGAGGACAGGAAGGATTGGGGGGAGGAGGAGTGTCTGCTGTTACCCCACCTTGGACCTAAGGCCCCTCCTGTGCTTTGCTTGCCCTGCCTCCCAGGGCCTTCTTCCTCCAGCTCCTGTATAGATGGGGCAGCCAGTGGAAGACATAGTCTGCAGTGGGGTAGCTGGGGATTTTCGGAAGGCTCCTTAAAGGACCTTGACATCTAAGAGGCTTAACCTTTTCCCCTCAGGTCCCTCCTTCCTCCTCTGTGGAATGCAGAGGTGATGGCTGGAGATCCAGCAGGCTCCTTGAAACCATAAGACAATTTGGAGGAAGGAAGCCAGTGCTGAGGCTGGCAGAGCCAGCGGATGGAGCAGGTTTGGGAGGCCAGGAGCTTTACCTGGAGATGTGACTCTTTTTGGAGTGGGTTTACCTGCATGACGCAGAGAGAGGTGGGAGAAATCACTGGTGGAGAAATTCAATCTGTGGGTCAACGAGGAGGGTCCATAGGGTCGTCAGGGTCCCTTCTGTGTGCAGCTGCGTTTCATATCTCTGGTATAACAGGCAAAGGCTCAGGGCTGCAGAGTGACTTCCATGGCCCTCGGGTGCTTTTGCCTTCGTGGGCCCTTCCTGATGCAAAAAAGTATCATGACTGTCTTGGTACAAAGATGCACGTCATCCAGACTGGATTTATTATTATATATTCAATTTCATTATATTCAGGTTTTTCTTCTGATGTGAAAATAAACTATTTTATTTTGAGAGCAT
The DNA here is from genome assembly GCF_951394435.1 of Stenella coeruleoalba. Classification (NCBI taxonomy): domain Eukaryota; kingdom Metazoa; phylum Chordata; class Mammalia; order Artiodactyla; family Delphinidae; genus Stenella; species Stenella coeruleoalba. Next base: position 11,372,746 of record NC_137159.1, on the reverse strand, counting down.
TATGGGCCCAAGGCCTTGTCCCCTGTGTGCCCAGTGCAGAGGAAGGCCCTGGGAGGGCCTCGTCCTGGAGAATGGAGGCTGGTCCCGGTGTGCGGGGGGGGGGGGGATGGCGTCTGGACTGTGGGTGGTCCCCGGGACTGTGGGTGATCCCCTGGACTATGGGTGGCTCTCTAGACTGTGGGTGGTCCTTTGGACTACGGGTGACCCTGGCAGTGCCTCTGAGGGTGGCAGGCGGGTCTGGCCTATTGTGCATAGCTGGTGAGCCTCAAGTCAGCTTTGGAAATGACGATGTGGGTTTTCAGATGAGGATTCTCAGAGCAGAGTCATCTACCCCGTGTCCATTTTTACTTCCCCTTTCCTCGTTCTCCCTGTAATCGCTCCACTCATTCAATGGGTTTGTTCAGGGGGTAAGGGTTTCAGCCTCCAATGCTGAGGCATCAAAATTGGAACTCTCCTTTATTCTCCAAATCTCTAAATTACGTTAAATCTGTTCCAAGCTTACCCTGCCCCTACTTTACCCCCTCGACCTGCCTGTTGGGGAATTCAGATTCTTTTATGATTAGGGATCCCTGTTTGTCCTGGTATCATCAAACAATCCTGGGGTGACCCGGTTCCAGAAAACCGGGGCTGGAGGTGGGGGGAGTCCACTGAGGCGGCCGCCAGCACTGCTGCTTCAACGCTGAAGACTTGGCCCCAGAGCTACTCAGGGTCTGGTCCAGCCGAATGGGGACCCGCATGACCTGGGGCTCTGTCGCCTGACCACAGAGCCCTGCCTGGAGGTGCGCCACCGCTCCTGGGGTCTTGGCGTGAGCTCCCAGGCCCTGTAGCTGCCCTCGGCTGTGTCCGGTGTCTGCATGCCTGTGCTGCCTGCTGCTGGACCTCTTCTAACCTGGGCCTCCGTCTTGGCCATGATAACAGAGGGGAAGAAACAGAAGACGCTCGGGGGACCCATGGGAGTCACATGGTGTCCTCTGTGGCTTCCCAAACCTCCAGGGCAAGCCGTCCAATGAGTGACTGCAGCCACATGTGGCTAGTGTGACTGGGTGCTGAATTTAAATGTTTACTTCATTTCAATTAATTTTTTTTTTTTTTTTTTTTTTTTGCGGTACGCGGGCCTCTCACTGTTGTGGCCTCTCCCATTGCGGAGCACAGGCTCCGGACGCGCAGGCTCAGCGGCCACGGCCCACGGGCCCAGCCGCTCCGCGGCATGTGGGATCTTCCCGGACCGGGGCACGAACCCGCGTCCCCTGCATCGGCAGGCGGGCTCCCAACCACTGCGCCACCAGGGAAGCTCTCAATTAATTTAAATGTAAGGGCACATAGCCACATGTGGCTAGTGGTTACCCTATTGCACAGCACAGATCTAGAGCTTGTTTTCCTAATCCGGGCAGCTTTGAGAGTCGGGCTGTCACCCTGAGGAAGGATGTGGCACTGGGGTGAAAGTTCAGAATTGGGCACCGCGTGTGCTGAGGTTCCCTGGAGGGTGGGTGTCCCTCCCAGGTGGAGAACCCTTCAGCCAGGAGCTGTGGGCCAGGCAGGTGGGGGGCCAGGGCCTCTGCCACCAGTGGCCGTGAGCCTCAATATCCCCATCTCTGGGGGATAAAACCCCAAGTGACTCTCAGGGGCTCGAGGGTCCCAGCTGAGGGACCTGTCCAGGAGGAAGCCGGGGCTGGGTGCCTGACCCCTGGAGCATTTCTGCCAGTGGGGTTGATGGCGTTTTCGAGCTGCAGGGGCCTCAGGTGAGGAGCGCACAGCCTGACCGTCTGTGCATGTTTGATAGTGAACCTTCCCGTTTGGGGATAGGCATCCTTTGTTTTGTTTGCGTGAAGCCATTCCAGGGACTGAGCTCAGGCGTGGTTCCTGTCACTGGCCTCCTACACATCCCCCAAGTGTGTCTTTTGACTCTTTTGACTTTTTAAGAGAGAAGCATTAAACTGTGTTCAGCCATCGTTGACAAGAAACACGCAAGCAGTGGGGGGAGATGATCTACCCGGGGGGGAAGATGGCAAACCTCGGTCCCCGGCCTTGCAGCTCTCGGCACAGCATACGTTCTCTCGGGCACAGATGATGTCCTTGCACACGTATGGGATCGTGGGCTGAGACGCACTGCCATCCCTCCCCTGAGGCACCCCCCTCAAATTCCAAGATTTCGCTCCTGGCGGCTCCCCCAGGCCCAGTGCCGTTTGCTCTCGGTTCGTGGAACGTCTGTCGGTGGGGAGGCTGTGGGGCACTATGATGAAGCAGCTGCTGGAGCTGGACCTCCAATTAGTGTGCTGCACACTGCCTGGCAAGTCATCTGTGCCTCCTGACCTCAGTTTCCTAATTTGTGAAATGGGAGCAGGAGCAATGAGCACAGAGGATTGTTTCGAGGATGAAAGGAGTTCCTTCATGAAAAATTCTTAGGAAAGTGCCACACATAGTGTTTTATAGTATTAGCTTGGAATTGATGCCTTTTTGCCATTTACCTGTTTTAATTTTCCCCCCTTTTTTTCTTGTTTAAATTAAGGCGTAGATGATTCATATGCCATTTACTCCTGACCTTTCTTTGGGCCCCAGATCTCCACCCCAGCAGTGGTCCATCCACTCCAACCTCGGCATCCGAGGAATCCCACAGGCTTTTTTTTCCAGGCTCAGGGGCAGCATGGCTGTGGAGCCCTAGACCACTGGGGGAAAGAGATTCAATAGTCCATCCTTTCCTTTTTTAAAAATTTTTATTTTATACTGGAGTATAGTTGATTAACAATGTTGTGTTAGTTTCACGTATACAGTAAAGTGATTCAATTATACATATACATGTATTTGTTCTTTTTCAAATTCGTTTCCCATTTAAGTCATCACAGAATATTGAGCAGAGTTCCCTGTGCTCTACAGTAGGTCCTTGTTTGTTATCTGTGGGGTTGGCCAAAAAGTTCTTTTGGGTTTTCTGTAAGACGTTATAGAAAGACCCGAATGAACTTTTTGGCCAACCCCATATTTTCAATACAGTAGTGTGTACATGTCAACATCCTTTCATGCACTCATTATTCAGCAAATGTTTCTTAGGACCTATGGAGGCAGGGGATGAACAAATGTGATTGTGAGGAGGGGGCACAGCAGTGCTGGGCGAGGGTGTCTCCCACATAAGGGGTGGTCTCTAGTTGTCCCTCTGATGAGAAGACGTTTGAGCGGAGATCTGAGAGGCGTAGGGGTGTATGTGTGTGTGTGTGTTGCTTGCTTTTCCTGTGCAGATCTGGCAGCTAGAGTGGAGCCCTGTCTCCTCCTCACCAGCTCTGTGGCCAGGAGCCAGTCACTGAGCGTCTCTGGTCCTCGTACAGCATATGGGCAAAAGGGGACCCACAATGGCAGGTACTCAAAGCCCAACTTGGAGTCATCATCATCACAAAGACATGCTTCATTTGCCACTGGGAGTTCCCTGGGTTCGAAGGGCACTCCCACCACCCTCACAGTCCCTCTGTGTGAGCCCCATGAGGCAGGGGTCCCCAACCCCCAGGCCACAGACCAGTACTGGTCCACCGCGTGTTAGGAATCAGGCCGCACAGCAGGTGAGCACCTGGGCGAGCGAGCGAAGCTTCATTTGTCGCTCCCCATTGCTCGCATTAATGCCTGAACCATCCCTGCCCCCGACCCCGTCCCTGGAAAAATTGTCTTCCACGAAACCGGTCCCTGGTGCCAAAAAGGTTGGGGACCACTGCGTGAGACGGGGACGCCTTATGGCATAAGGGGTCATCTGATCTATACTTAAACCCCTTCTCTCCTTCCAGACACAGCTTAATCCAAAGCCTCTTTTCTGGTATTTGCACATTTTGGACCTAGCTCTGCCCCTGAAGCCACTCCATCATAGTCATGATCATAATTATAGTCATAAATCAACACATTCATTAGCATTCATTGAGCAGTTATTCTGTCTCCCAAACTGTTGAATGATAACATGAGCCCCAGCTTCTTCCACACCAGAGCCCTTCCACATGCACGGACATCAGCACTTGTATTCAAGCTCTTCCCTCCTCCTGTGGTTCCTGAAAGATGCAGCAACTGTGACCCTGTGCTGCCCTCCTTGGCACAGACTGCAGTTCTCTGATGTCCCTCTACACATGAGCACCATACTCTCCCTTGTGAGGGATACTAGGCTGAGGTCTGGGGCCAACACGCCCATCTGTTGGACCCGCAAGCATCCCTGCCTCTGTGTGTGGGGACACGTTTAAAGCCACATCTCTCTCATTTTGCATTTGAGGTGCTGACTTAGTTTTGATTTTTTTAAACAGAAGTAAAATTTTACATTCCCCTTAGTTTGATCTTCTAGATTTGGCCCATATATTCGCTAATTAAAATGCAAAGCTTCACATCACCTGCCAGTTGGAGAGGTATCCCTTTTATTTCTTTACCGGAAGATCTTTTGAATCAGTGTAGACCAGGAGCAGAGACCTGTGGCGCTCCGCTAGTAATCGTCTTTGAGGTTGCCAGCATTTAACATTCCGGGGCACCTCGCCTAATGCAAACAGCTTACCTTGCTGCACAGGTTTCAATCACGTGGATGAAAGGACGAGGAACATACAAGCAGATGTGTGATGTGATCCCATAGACTGGTGGTGCAGGCAGTAATAATTTAGACACTCAGCCAGACTTCGGATGGATAGCCATCCTCCTTCTCTCCCGTTCTGTTCTTTCTTTCCCTCATCCTCAAGCATGGGGAGCTTATGGCCAGGCTGGCTAACTCTTGGGCAGCTGTTAATTAGATGCTAGCAGTAAGTTACCTTAAACTTTCAGAACGTTTGACTGCTCCATTGTCAAATGATTGCTGTTTCAGTCGTTGTACATAGTCACATCCTCAGAGTTTGTGGGTTGGATGCATTTGATTGGCTTCAGATTTGCCTTTCAAGCTGGAGTCACTGAGCCCAGCCTGACAGACGGGTGGCTGTCTGTGAACGGTCCCTTTGAAGTCCCCAGGAGTGCCAGCTCAGGGTTAAGATCTGCGGAGGGAGAGGTGAGACGCAGAATGAGCGCAGACTGCCACCCAGCAGCACAAGGGGTGACTGCAAACCACGAGCTTCCCCGGGAGAAAGTGAGTCTCCCAAGCTCTGTCTGCTGGTCCAAAGCGGGCATTACTTGCTCTGTGTTCGCCAGCTGAGTGCATCACTGGGGGACACTTGGATGGAACGGGAACGGTCACTCGAGAAGGGATTCTATTTTCCAAGAGCACATCCAGATGAAAGGCTTTTAGGATCATTCAAGTACATTATTTCCAAGAGAAGACAACTCTTTTGTAATCCCTTCTGGGGCAGCTCGCCCCTGGCTGCGGGGAGTCTCGCAGGTGCTCCGAGGTTGGTGAGTGAAGGGGCGCACCCTCCGGCCACGGGCACCCAGAGGGCGGCACCTGGAAAGGGGTGCACAGGGGGCGCTGTTTAGCTGGTGTGTCTCAGCGTCTCTTGAGATGACCCTATGGGTTGTCTCTTTTAATCTGCAATAAGGCAGATTTTAATAAGGCAATAAGGTTTCCAGCTTTAATGTGTTCGAAGAAGGTTCAGAAATAAAACTATAAAAAGCTGTCCAGTGGAAAGCATGTTGCTCCCACGGTCTCCCATCTGGTTCCCACTGACCTCCCCCGTCCATGACCCTATTCTTAGCGTCTTACATATCCATCCAGACTTTATGCAAATATAAGCACGTAGTTGAAAGAGTCTTTTTCTTTTCTTTCCTATTTTCCATGAAAACGATCACAGTCGTTGACTGTGAAACCGCTTTTGTGTGTGGAGAGGATAGGCTTATGGGCGCTGGGCTCAGCAGCCCTGCTCTCGGGGTTCCAGCGGGGCTGACTGAACGTCCCCTTCTTCTCTGTACTGCGGGGGAGGCCCTGAGCTTGCCCAGGTGTCCAGGGGACAGGCAGGCAGGCCCTCACACTCTGGGAAGGCACGTGTGGGCTCCGGTCCCCAGCGAAGCCCCAGGGAGCCAGAGGGGTGAGTTGCCAGGATGGGGCAGCTCTAAGACACGTTCCCAGGGGTTGTGTCTCCGTTCCCCAAGGTGAGAATCTGGAAACCGGCCGAGGACCAGGAAGGAGAGCAGTGACTCTGAGGCCCTGTGCTTCATGAGAGTCCCAGACCCCTGGAGTCACCTTGACACCAACTTATATTTACAGAACAGGCAGATCCGGAGACGGGGATTGCGGGTTCCAAAGAATTAATCTCAGAATTCTCCTAAGCAAACCTCCGCGCCTAGTGAAAGTCAGCGCTCCTGTGGTGGGAGAAGTTTCCCCAAGCAGTCACGGCTGGCTTTCTACGAGCACCTGCTCTGGGCCAGTGTCTCACACGCTGTCACTCACCGAATCCCCCTAAACGAAGGCCCCCATTCCTCAGAGGGGGAGCAGCGCCTGAGTCACTGTGCTGACTCAGGCGCTGCTTCCCCTCTGAGGTGCTGCTTTTTCTTTTTTTTTTTTTTAACAGATTCAATGTAAAGTGGAATGAAAGGGGCTTATTATTTTTTTTTAATTTAATATTTATTATTTTATTTCGGGCTGCGTTGGGTCTTTGTTGCTGCGCTCGGGCTTCCTCTAGTTGCAGCGAGTGGAGGCTGCTCTTCCGTGTGGTGCGTGGGCTTCTCATTGTCACACAGCTGACAAGTGGGGTAGCTGGAGTCCCAGGCCAGCCAGTCGCCCAAGGCCACAGCCACGCCAGCTTCTCCATGGACAGCTGTCCTCATGGCAGCCCCCAGGCCTGTGGGACTAGCTGGATTTTACCCTCAGAGCAGCCAGGGGCTCAGGAGACAGAAGGCAACTCAGAGGCCCAGGGTGTTTGACAGCTTTGCCGAGAGAGGATGGCCCGGCCCTTCTGTCCGTCCCTGTCTCTTTTAGATGCCAGGCTGGCCCGGTGGCTTCCTCAGAGGCCCTTCCTGCCGAGGACCATTTAAATCAGCAGCAGGATTTTGAGCTGGAGGGAATTCCACGCTCTTTAATACCTTTAGTTTAACTCCTTCTCGGCACAGAATTGACTCTGACGGAAGAGAAAGCACATGACAGGTGTTTATTAAGAAGGGGACTTATTTTCGGGGGAATGAGTTTGGGGGAAGAGTTGGGCAGAGTCAATGATAACGAAAGTGAGTAGGAGTCCGACTTTGTGAGTCACCGTCGAGGGCCTCTGGGTGTGTCACGGGTTGGGTTGTATCTCCCCCAAGTTCACATGTTGAAGTCCCGCCCCTCCAGTAACTCAGAAGGAGACCTTATTTGGAAGTCGTGTCACATGTAGTGAGGTAAGATGAGGTCATCCTGGAGTACGGTGGGCCCCTAGTCCACGATGGCTGGCGTCCTTATAGGAAGGGGACTTTTGGGACACCCACATAGAGAGGATGCTGTGTGAAAGTGGCCAGGAACTACCAGAGACGAGGAGGGCAGCTCGGAACAGATGCTTCGCTGGAGCCTTCCGAGGGAGCGTGGCCCTGCGACACCTTGATCGCCGACGTCTAGCCCTCAGAAGTGTGGCATAATACGTTTCCGTGCTTTGAGCCCCCCAGTCATTTTGTGATGGCAGCTCTATGAAATGAATACGATACGGTGCACATCCTTAAAGGTCCTGAAGGAGGTACCTCGGAGCGGGTCTCCATCCGCGTCCAGCCCAGCGAGGATTAACCCTCAAGAAGCATCTGCCCACGAGTAGATGAGTGGATGATGGACGCAGGCAATCAGATTTTATTTAAGCAGATAAGATGTTCTCACTTTGTTTTCACTTCCTGAACTGCCGAAAGGCAAAGGCGCAGAAATGGGATTTGGTCTTTACATTTGCTTAAATAAAAAGTCAAAAAGGAAAGAAAAGGAAAAGCATGCTTCATCTTTGTAAGTGATGGGATTCACGTAGCCTACGGGGTGTGTCCTCATAAGGGGCTGTTTGGGGCCGTCACCCCCAAGGGCCCGCGACTGACCCATGGGCCCCATGTGAGCAGAGAACCTCACACGAGGACCTCCCCGACAGTCGGAACTTTCACCCGCAATGTCGTTTTCTGGCTCCTTTCCCTTCTGCCCACGTTCACATGCATCACTCCAAATTCACAGGACGAGGGCAGGGGCTCCCTAGTGCCCGGGAAGCCACATTTTCTGAGGGGATTTTTTGCCGCATTTCCTAGTTATTGAGCACGGGTGTCTGTGAGTCTAACATAAACATGGGTTTGACAAGCAGTTCAGAAAAACAGGAACCATCAATTCATGAGAACTTAAAGAAAAAAATAGTTTAAAGAACCGAGAAGTTGCCACATTATAGTGAAAGAATGTCAGGTTTGGGAAATGACAAAAGTGAGCAGTTTTCACCTCGAAAACCTGGTGCAATCAGTTACACAAGATGTAACCACTCACAAACATGGGCATTTCTTATCATATAAGAGCATTTACAGTCAAGAAGCTTCTTTCAGAGCATTTCATGGAAAGTTATTTTAGCAGCAAGACGAGCCTTCAGCAATGAGTAGTCGTCAAGTGAAACCTTGACTTCAAAGTCCACAGGAGCCCAGACTCAGAACAGAAGGCCACCGGCAGGGTGGACGCCCACGTACACAGCCCCCGTCTCGGGCATCATGTGCTGGCCGGGATGCCCTTGTGGCTGGGCCGGGGATGCACCTACCGCCGGGGTCCCCTGCTCGCCACCATTTGCTACAAGTGCCAGCTTTTACATTTTTAAATAATTCTTTTATTGTAAAATTGAGGGCACGATTTGAAGCAAAGCAAAAACTGCTTAGGAAAAAATACTACGTCTGTGGGACGTAAATGGCTTATTACCTTAAGGTACTATCTGAGGAAAATACAAATGCGCCAGGTGAAGGTGACCTGAAGGTAGAGGTGCTGTGTGACTGTCCCAGGACAGAAAAGGGGTTCTGCTGGGACCCCATGGCAGCACCCAGACCGCTGTCCTGACACCAGGTGCAGGCTTTAGAAATTAAGATTGGGGGAAAAGTGATGCTCACCTATATTCCTATTGCTAGAACTTTCTGCTCTTCCCGTTCACACATATTTCCTTCCAGTCTTTTCCCTCTGTACTTATTTAGTAATGGCATAAGTAATCTCTAACATAATTAATCTCCTTTAACGTTTAGACTAGTACACTTTAGGGAACACCCTTTGCCTCATTTTTGGGGTCAGCTTACCTTGCAGTCGTGCACAACTGGTCGCTCTTCAGGGGACTCTCTATTCAGGGATGTCTTTAAATTTTGCCCTTGCTGCTAAAGAGTTTTATGGCATAAATCTGATAAAATTGTAGCTATGCATCAAAAAATATAAAGGATGAAACCCAACCTCCACAAATGCTGATTTTTAAAAACAAATGTAAAAACTAGCAGTTTGTTCTGGGGAGAGTTGGTTTAAAGGAGAAGTCTGTGGCTTACTAATTATTCTTTTAAAAATTGCCTACTCATCTGTTTTGCCCCGTTTCCCCTCCTTCCCTCCTCTTTTTCTTTCTTTCTTTCTTTTCTTTCTTTCGTCCCCCCTTCCTTCCTTCCTTTTCTTAATTTCTCCCCCTTCCTCCCTCCCTCCCTTCCTTTCTTCCTTCCATCCTATTTTTGTTGTTATTCTGTAAGAGCTCTTCAAATATTCTGTATTTTTAACCTTTGATGTATATCCTGCAAGTATTTTTTTCCCAGTCTGTTGCTTGACATTTTACTTTGTTTCTTGTGTCTTATTTCTTTTACAGAAATATTGAATTTTTACGTAGTGCAATCTGTTATTATTTTCCTGACCTCGAGGTTTTAGCTTGCCTAGAAGGTCTGCTCCCACCTCTCGATGACAAAAATATTCTCACATATTTTTTTCCTTCAGGTGATTTGTAATTTTATTTTCGAGATTCAAAATGCCAAGTGTATGGGGATTTATTTTTGTTTATGATTTGAAGTGTTGGGGGGTTGTCAAATTTGTCTCTAAATGGCCAGAAATTGTTCCCAGCACCATTTACGAAGCGGTTCACTTTTTCCTGCTGAAAATATATTTTAAGTTTATAGATTTTAGGTTGGGGGAGTTAGAAGGGGGTGACATAGGTGATTTTGGTTGGAATGTGGGATTGAGACCTTTGACACAACCCGTCTGCTTTTCAAACATCCTGTGACTTCAGGGCTGAGGGATGCTCGGTGCTTTTAGAGAATGTGAAACAGAAACAGGAAGGGGTCGGGGCAGATAAATGGGGACATATGAACAGTGCACACAGTTGGAGGACAGAACAGCCACAGCAGAGGGGAGAGGATGTCAGGAGAGGGCTAAGGGGAAGCTTGGAGTAAGCGTGTCCAGCGGGCGGCCAGCTCATGGAACACAGATGCTCAGGTGGACACAGGCCAGGCCGGGCCAGTTCCTGGGACACTCATGGGCGCTGGGAGAATCAGGGTCAGATGGATATCTGTGTATTGACAACATTTGACTTGAACCTGGAAAAGTAGACATGCTACCAAGGTAGAAAAGAAGCCTGATTTTTCTGGGGCCAAAAATAAACAGATCAATGACGATCAGGTATGGACACAATCTATAAGAAAGAGCCGACCCCACCAAGTGGAGGTGGAATCAAACCAGATGATTAGAGGGGCTGTCAGGTCTGCTAAGGGCACCCAGAGGGCCGGCCTGAGAGCCCCCTTTCAGAGAAGTCTTCCTGGGAGGCTGTGATGTCTGTCTTACCACTGTGAAGACTTAGGGTGAGACCATTTAGTCTCCAGGGTCCATGGCAGAGATTGGCTGAGCCAACCACGGGATTGTGTGACCTGTGCGTCACACAGGTCCCCGTGTTCACAAGGTCCGTGCCTGGTTTAACGCCCTGCTGTCACCATCTTGAAATTCTTAGTAGTGTTTGAACAAGGGACCGTGCCTGTTCCCTGGGCCCCATGTGTTCTGAATTTGGGCCTGGACGTAAGTAACAGGTCCCAGCCGCTGTCCTGGGAGCCCAGCTGTCATTTGCAGTCCTGCACACCCTGTTCCAGGGAGCCCCCGATGGAAGGAAGGCAGGGCCTGCGGGAGGCGAAATGGACTTGTCCATGGTGACGTGGCCTCTCCACGGCTGCTTCATGGAACAGCAGGTCCTGATTTATGAAACATGGCTTGAAAGCAGCTTACGGAAATGAAGGGGAAGGGGGTGAGGAGAGAATTTGCAGAGAAATTCTGCCCCTGTGAAAGAACCTCCAGCCACATGACTCCCTGCGCTTGGGCTGTGTCCTCTCTGCTGGAAGAGCCCACAGAGAAAGGAGGCTGCCAGCAGGAGGCCCAGGAGCTCTGCTCAATGGATGGCTCAACCCTGCTCTTCTAAACAGGTTCCCTTCCAGAACTAAGAGTCCAGGAGGCTGAGGGACTATATCTCTGTCCTGAAAAGGCACACTCCAGGGGGTGGAGCTGTTGGACCACGTTTCCAATTGACCCACCCATTCCTGGGGAGCCCTCAAGATTGAGAGAATCGTGCTTTCTGTTCATGATTCTCTCAGCACCCACGGTCCTGCTACCTTGTGGTCCTCCCTGTGCAGAAGACACCACCGTGGCCTCCGCACCCAGCTCTGAGAGAGCCCCAGAGGGATGTTCCTGGACACTAGGCTCAGGCATCCCTACCTGGGGACAAACTTGCTGTCAAGTTATAAAGAAAGCACCAGGGGGCCTGATGACACCCCAGGCTCCTGCCCCAATTCTCCTAAACCCGTGGCTTCCAGGTGAGTTCTCCTGGATTTCATGAATCGCGTTGTGACCACTGAGCGCCCACTGAGGTCAGCCCGCTGCAGGGTCCTTGGAATCTGGTAGCTCAACAACATGATGGTGAAACACCCAGAACATCTGGCTGCAGTTGCCCCCCTAGGAAGCAGAGGCTTCAGAACAACTTCTTCTCTGCTGCTTTCACGTTCAGGCCACCTGTGGGTCAAGTCATTCATAACGTGGCCATGGAGGTGAGGGTATAGACCACAATAAAGGATATACTCCTCCAAAAGCCTACAGGCAAGGATAGAGTGGGAAAATCCAAGTTGATCCAAGAGTGTTTTTTTTTTTTTTTTTTACTGCAGGACTTCTCAGAGCCTTTGGCCATGCTTTGTAAATATCCAAAATAGCATAAAATAGGCAGTAGGTGGTAGATGGTGGGGAAACCCCCCTCTCTTTTATTTTTTGGAACCAGAGTTCCAGTGAATGCAATTTGGGATAACACATTTCAATATTATAGAAGATTAGAAGGAATATATTAGTATGGGCTGAAAGAGAGGTGACATTTGGATTGAAATTTTTAAATGGGAAAAGAACCCCATATGGGAGGAGTGGTGTGGTCAGAGGCAGAACACAGTGGCATGTGGTGCCTGCAGGGCTGGCCGGGGTGCAAGGAGGAGCCTGGGCGCTCTGTTAGAGCTTCGATTGCCAGGTCACCGTGCTGGGCCTTTCACCTGCAGGCAGCGTGTGTGTGCCCACGCGTGTGCGCGGTACTTAAAGGTTTGGAGTAGAGAACAGGATGATGGTGATTTAGAAAAGTGACTTTCTGGGAAGAACTGAAGACCTACTGGAGACTCAGAGCCTACTTAGAAGGCACTCGGCACGGAAACTTGCCGTGCGTGGCCAGGAAGGACTGGCCTGGACCACGGGGGGCGGGCGGCACAGATGGGTACACAAGAGCCGCGATCAAGACAGAAGTGGCAGCGGGGAGAACTGGCTGAGTTGTGAAACTCTAGGCCGCCCATGTCACCCTTGACATTTGAGAACTCAGAGCAGATGGTAACACCTGGGCCCCTCTATACACGTGGGTCAGGAGGGTGACTGCGACCATGTGAGGGGTGGGCAGGGGGTGGAAGTAGTTTCTCTCACCCAAGCATCAGGAAGATTGCAGAGGGATTCCCCCTCTCTCTCTTGTGTGCACTGGCTGAGTGGCACCAATACCTAATGGGAACACCCGCGTGCCAGGTGCACATCGTGTCAGCGTGCCCCGCCGGCCGCCATGGCGTGGCCAGCTCCTTTGGCCAGTTGTCAATGCGGAAACTGTGTGGTGACGAGCAGAAGCTGGAGGAATAAGCAGGCCCTTTCAGTCATGGATGGCTGAGCACTGCTGGTCAGTAACTGCAGTCCCAGACGTGCACTTCATAAGGCATATTCCAGTTGGATGTGGCTTTTTTTTTTTTTGCGGTACGCGGGCCTCTCCCGTTGCAGAGCACAGGCTCCGGACGCGCAGGCTCAGCGGCCATGGCCCACGGGCCCAGCCGCTCCGCGGCATGTGGGATTTTCCCGGACCGGGGCACGAACCCGTGTCCCCTGCATCGTCAGGCGGACTCTCAACCACTGCGCCATCAGGGAAGCCCTGGATGTGGCTCTTTTAAAGCAGAGGACTTTCTTGCTATTTGGAACCTCCAAAATTCGCTGCTCACTGAGCTGCCTGCCCTGGAATCTCACAGATTTGCACGTTGAAGTTCTTAATAAAGGACTAATTAGATGATTAAAGTGAGCCCTGTGGTTTAGAAGTCACAGGTTCTGGGGCTGAGTGTCCATGCAGGAGACAAAGGTTGAGGAACAATATCTCCTAAACCCAGGTTTTATGTTTGGATCACAGGCAGCACTACCAGACCGTCTCCCAAAGAAATTCACCCGGTCTCTGTCAGTTCCCATCTTCTTGCCCCATCCTGGGCACACATTTCTGTGTGAACATGCTCTGATATGCCCTCATATGCAGACACTGGGACCATGAAATTTTAATCCCTCCTCAATCAAGGCATATAACCAGGACAGATTGATGGAAGGTTTTTCGTACTTAGAGGGGCAGAAAAATCATCATCTTACATTATAAAGGACACCAGAATATACTATGGGAAATATTTCTGGTGGCAATGAGGAAGTACTGAGATTTGAATGACGTGGAAACCCACAGATATTTTATTAAGCACCATAGGTTCTGATGAGGACGCAACCATCAGTCAGAAAAGAATGCTGGTGGAAACGACTTACAGTGAGGGGTACACGCCCAAGCTGCAGGGGGCTTTGGGCCACAGGAACTGGAGGTCAGCGGGGAGAATGACTTACGCTGAGACCACGGTGCCTGTGAAGGAGGCGGCATCTGGACCAGGCCTTGAGAGGCAGGTGGACTTGGACCTGGATGTGCAGTGGTGATGACAGAAGGCCGGCCAGGTGTGGGGGGCAGCAGGTGTGGGAACACGGAGGTGGGCGAGTCCAGACGGTGCCAGAAATGAGTGTCGGCTGTCATGTGGCTGGTGAAAGAGTGAACAGAAGTAGAGGCGAACTCAGCAGGAAGGGAAAAGTGTGTCCTGATCAGACCTGCTGTGACATAAATATGCAGATGAGTATGGCCCCTCACCCCAGAGCCCTCAGGACACGCACTCTGCCATGGTTGACGCTGCCCCAAACAGGGCTGAAATCCCCTCCGGGGGACTCCTCTCAGCGCCCCGGAGAGCCACAGTGGAAAGGGCCCTGGCCGCCCTAGCTGTGACCCAGCCGGGCCCGCACCCCTCTCACTTCACCTGGCAGTTTCTAAACTCTCTCCCGTGGGATTTGTCACTCTGTTAGGCATCCAGGAAAAGCACGGTGGCCCCGGAAGCTCTTCCAGAAGAAGAGCTTGAAAATGGAAACCTAAGCAGCCCAAACTGTGACTCCCAAACCACAGGGTTTGTTTGAATTACCTGCTTAGTCCTTTATGAACAACCTCGATGTGCAAACTTGTGAGATTCCGGGACAGGCATTTCAGTGAGCAGTGGATTTTGCTGGTTCCGAATAGCAAGCAAATGCCCTGGCTTGAAAGAACCAGATCCCTTTGGGATATTCTTTTTTTTTTTTCGGTACATGGGCCTCTCACTGTTGAGGCCTCTCCCGTTGCGGAGCACAGGCTCCGGACGCGCAGGCTCAGCGGCCATGGCCCACGGGCCCAGCCGCTCCGCGGCATGTGGGATTTTCCCGGACCGGGGCACGAACCCGTGTCCCCTGCATCGTCAGGCGGACTCTCAACCACTGTGCCACCAGGGAAGCCCTGGGATATTCTTTATTGATAACATGTTATAGCAGGAATAAGGAATATGACTCCAAACTGCGTAGTTGGGGTCTTTCTTTTGGGGATGCTGGGCGCTTTTTTCCTACCATCATGGACTTGTCACAGTGCTCAACGTGGATTCAATTGCTTCTCTCCACAGCTCTCTCTCACTAACTCCACGGGGCGTGTGTGTATCTGTGTGATTCAGTGCTGTCGATGTGGCAGTCTCGGCTCTATTCCATAGTCCTTATTATTTAGGATTCCACTGAGAGGATAATACTAAGTTTTGTGAAATCCAAGTTCATAAAGTGGCTGAGCCCATGGGGGTTGAGGGTCCTCTCAGCATTTGCAGGCTGGCACGGCCTCCGTTGTGTCCGGTGGCCCAGAAGGTACAAACCCTGGACACCTTGCAACTGATTGTAAGCAAATAGAAAAACCAAAGTGATTTGGAAATGTGCATTCGTTTGCTGGGGCTGATGTAACAAAATACGACAGACTATATGGCTTAAACAGAAATTTATTTGCTCACAGTTCTGCAGGCCAGAAGTCCGTGATCAAGGTGTTGGTAGGTTTGTTTTCTCCTGGGGCCTCTCTCCTTGGCTTGCAGACGGCCGTCTTCTCCCTGTGTCCTCACATGGCCCCTCCTGTGTGCCTGAGCACCCCTGATACCTCTCTGTGTGTCTTATCCCCCTCGTCTTATAAGGACAGTCATATTGGATTAGGGCCCACCCCTACGACCTCATTTTGCTTTAATCAACTCTTTAAAGGCTCTACCTCCAAATACAGTCTTATTCTGAGGGATTGAATGGGGGTTAGAACATCAACCTATAAATTTGAGGGAAACACACTTCAGCCCATTTATGATGATGCATTTCAAAGACTCACAACCATACCAATGGATGAATTATGCAGACAGTGGCTGGGTGAAATGTTTGGCCAGTTGATATCATCGTTCTTGATTATAAAGACAAAATACCTTCACCATTCTGGGGTCCATGTTTTATATAGCAAATGCAGAATTTTGCCAGCTGGAGTATTACATCTCTTTCTGAAGTACACTTTCATCTCTACATATTTTGACCCATGTGATTCTCATGCTTGTGGGAGCACAGGGGCTCCTGGTGTTTGGAGCAGGACCATTTATTCCCGTGATAAGGGGCTGTTCCGCCTGCTAAATGGCTTGATCTCTTTGGTCCCCCCCCACACACCGACGGAAGGCAGCTCTCGGGGTCAGGCAGGCTGACGACCAGTTCAGCTCCTCCCACTGAGACCTGGCGACCCCCTCTCAGGCTTGAACTTCCTGCCCCCAGGCAGGTCTGTCCCATCATAGGGAGGCTTCCGTGTGGCCCACCTTCAGGGTTCTTCTCTAAGCACATTTCAAGGTCAAATTGTATAGGTTCATTCTCCAAAGGGTTGGCTATCTTTGGTGGTGCTTTTCTGCTCTAGAGGTATGGGTTTTATTTCTTTTACTTGGCAATTTTTGATATTAATTTCTCCCACATGTTCTATTCACATAGGGATTCACTCAGGTGAGGGCCAAGAGGACCAGAATGAATAAGTTAGGTCTCTCTCCCAGACTTTTCATCTGTTTTACGCTCTTAAGTACTATCCACTTGACCTTTCCTTGAGAGCTTTGCTTCTTGTATCGCTGGAGTCCCACAGACCAGGGTTTGGACGTTGAGCCCACCGCTTACTAGTCACGTGACTTAGGCTAATTCAGTTTGCATCCCTGAGTCTCAACATCCGCACCTGTAAGATGCAGGTAAACGATAACACCGATTTCTGAGGCTGCTGCCAGTGTTAAATGTAAAACTCAACACAGAGTTCGATACTGAGTCAGTGCTTGGAAAAATGTCAGCTACGTCATAACTTTTACTCTCACTTTGCACTTGCTGTGGCATTTCACAAAGTTATTATTCCTTTCCCTAGACTCACCTCAAGCTTCGAGAGGACCCCGTGACCATCTTGTATAACCCCATCTATACCTCTCTACTCTGTAACACCTCCTCCCATGACCAGGTGCCGGGCCATCTTCTAATGGCTGGAAAAGTTGGGTTATCATCGAGCCAGTCTGTTTATTGAAAACTTGCCAACTTCTCGTCCACATTTGGCCCCTTGTACAGAGCAGTTCAATCTGTCTGTTCTCACATCCCTCTTGTGTCCCTCCAAGATAAGCCCAGACCCAACTGCAAACAGGTAGGATGTGATTCTCACCTCCTGCGCCTCTCCCCTTCGAGGCAGCCTTGTCTCTTCCTGCAGCCCACCTCTCTTCAGCTCCCCCCTGATTCACCCTCCCAGTCTCCCTTCCCCTTCACCCCAGCTCTGGGCCTTGCTACTCTTCCTTAGTCAGCTGCCGGTGGCATCTTATTTGGTTTGCTCCAATTTTTATCTCTTCCTCACCCTTAAAACCTACCAACGCTCACCCTCAACATCTCCAGAATCCACCTTCCTTGGAAGGGATGAGAAGGTGAATTTTATATAAATCAATTTAAAATTTGATGTCTTCGGGCTTCCCTGGTGGCGCAGTGGTTGAGAGTCCGCCTGCCGATGCAGGGGACACGGGTTCGTGCCCCGGTCCGGGAAGATCCCACGTGCCGCGGAGTGGCTGGGCCCGTGAGCCATGGCCGCTGAGCCTGCGCGTCCGGAGCCTGTGCTCTGCAACGGGAGAGGCCACAACAGTGAGAGGCCCGCGTACCACAAAAAAAAAAAAAAAAAAAAAAAGGTGTTTCCCAGCTAGAGTGCAGGTTGTTGGCCGAGTCCGGGGGTGGACTGTTAGTTTGGACCTCAGACACACTTACTCACAGAAGACAGGTGCCAGGGAAGATCCCCGGGTCCCTAGTGAAAGCTTGTTCACCCTCCCTGGGGTGACTCTGAGACTAGGAGTCCTGACAGCCCCATAACTTTGAACACCGGGATGCTACATTCCTTACAAATGTACGTGAAGACCCGCCGATGATGCCACTGGGATGCAGGGACCCTCCTCCCTTCCCTGCATCAGGGAAGATGCAGCTGGTAGGGTGGCAACCTCCAAGCTCCTCAGGGAAGAACGCAGGGAAGGGAGATGACCAACGTCCCCCGCAGAGTGGGAAGGACACCTAGATTCTCAGATTCCCTCCAGGGGTAAGAAAGGGATGTGGGTTTCCCTGCAGGCCAGGACACCGGGGAGAGTCCTGAACCAAGACCAACATTCCCTCCCAGATATCAGCTATGTTTAGTGACAGAGCTGGTGTAGAACATGGTTTTCGTATGTGGAAACAATGAGATTCCTAATCTCACATCCCAGTGCTCACCAGACGTGTCCACACAGACCAGGGAGAGGAAGGTCATTCTTGAGTAAACGGTGTTCACGAGTTGGACAGAATTTGTACATTTGGTTATTTTTTTCCCCTCAGATGGAATAGTGTGTGTTGGGCAAAAGCAAATGCCTTGACTTCTAGCTTTTCCAGAATCTCGGGCAAGTTAACATCTCCAAAGTCTTGGTTTTATGAACTCTAACTGGAGACAGAGCCCATCTCATGGGTCCCACCCAATGTAGGGATACTGCTCAGGCCAGTGGCGGGTGGGGAATCAGTGAACAGCCCAGGAGGACTCCACCTGTGCAGTTACAGCTCTTCTTCAACCTGGCCTTGTGCCCGGGACCTTCTTCCACGGAGGCAGAAACAGCCTCTAAGTTTGCTCAGAATCCCTTGCAAGGAAGGGTGGGCTTTGTCTTGCCTTACATTGGACGGGGCTCACCGTGAGGGCTGCAGGGCAACACCCTCAATGTGCATCAGCTTTCAACTGAGTGACAGGTCACTAGAGGATTTCTTTACTACTTGGGGCTTTCCGAGAAGCGTCTGTGCTTCGGTAGTTTTTGTCTTATAAAAGTTTCCCACCTGCAGTGGAGTTTATAATTACTTCAAAGCTTTTTATAAATGAACTAGATTTCCTTTGCACTCAGGATAATTTACAGAGTCATCAGTCACTTCACTGCAGCTGGAGCTTCACACAAACCCTGCAAATGCACCTTGAAAATGAAACCGCGTGTAAGCGGGAGCGAGGAAGCATCCCTTTGAGGGAAACAGAAATGACTGTCCAGCAAATGGTTCCTCCAGCGCATCTGCTTGACATTAAAAAAAAAAAAATCCTAAATCACTCACCAAGATTATGTGAATCTCATAAATGAAGCGATAAGGATTACAACTTAAAAGAATCATTCCGGTCTAAAACTTGTATTAAAATACCCCTAAATGATTTATTTAGCATAAAAGTGCTGGAGGGCACGCCTTTCTGCCCATCCCCGCTCCATCCCCAGATTTTACCTGCATCGTTTCTGCTTGGGAATTTTTTTTTTTTTTTTTTTTTGTCAGCATGGATGTTACCTTAAATTATATCACTTGAGTTAAACTGCAAATAAAATCACACATAATGCAGACAAAAATGACTGTACTTTCCAGTTTCGAGAACGTGACTTGCATGTGAATTAGACATTTGTCTTCCTAAACCCCAGGAGACCCCAGGATTCTAGGAGTCAGAACACACCTCCAGTTGTCTCTTTCTTCGGATTTGTGTAATTCCTGGCACACGCCTTTCAACGTCCATTTCTGTGAGAAGTGTGCTCTTAGCCTCAGGGCTTTCTTCCTGCCACTGCTCCTAATTCATTACTTTATATTCGCGATTGCCCTTCGGGAAAAGGAGAATCTTGTTTCAGAATTGCACCTGGGCATTTTAAAATACGTACGTTCACTTCAGAGTGAAGAATGAATATGTAAGACTGGGAGGGGGTGAGGTGGGCGGGGAACTCATTTGCATAATGGTGTTTGCTGCAGGGGGAAACTGAAACCCGGGCTGTGTAGGTGGAGCCCTGTTTCCTAACGTCAGCGCCGTCGCCCACGACCGCCCCCGCCGACACATGATGCTCTACAGCCAACCCCGGAGACAGAGGGATGGCCGGGCGCTGGGGGCTGGGGAACCAAGTGTGAAACCAGAATCAACACCTGGATCTGGGCCGGCTGTGCGCTCCCTGGTCTCACCCGTGAAGAAACACTCCTCCTTTTCTCCTGAGGCGTGTGTGAACGTCTCATCTTGTGTGACAGGGCAAGTCTTGAAAAATGGGGATAGATCACATTTTTAAAGAATTACTTCTTCCCCGCCCTGAGAGTCAGTTTCTCAGTCGGCTTGAGTGTTTGCAGAGCCTGAAACCAGAGGATTCGGGCAGCCCTTGGCCGCCTATTTCGTCGAGAACAGTTCAACCCTCGGGGTGTCATAAAGGCAGCTCCCTGGAACGGCATCTTTCACCTACTCGATCTGTACCCCTGAAGTACTGCAAAGCAGTTTGGGTTTGTAGTAGTTTGAAAATTATATGATCTTACATGTTCTGTCGTTTTTGCCTAGCTAATGTCTCCAAGCAGCAGGGTGAATTGGGGGCAGTTGGGGAGTTAGCACCAGAGTGTTTTTCATACAAGACGGGTTTGCTCTCGGTACTAGATTTTCCGCTGTAAAATATATACTCCTTATAGGAGTTGTGAGAATAGGGGCCTTATGGTAGCCGTGTTTCTTTTTGTTCTGTCTTCAGCCAGCAGTTGGCCGAGACCCTTGCTCGTCAACAGTGGGGAGACGGTCTCCTGGACGAGTGGTCACACCCTGGAGGTCTCAGCCCCACTAATGTTCTCAGGCCCTCTGAAGTCCACCTGCATGTCAGCCATTGTAAATAACTGAGAAACTAATGGCTCTGGCATTTACGTAGTCTATGACATAGGGACTCTTTTTTTTTTTTTTTTTTAGCATGTGGGCCTCTCACTGTTGTGGCCTCTCCCGTTGCAGAGCACAGGCTCCGGACGCGCAGGCTCAGCGGCCATGGCTCACGGGCCCAGCCGCTCCACGGCATGTGGGATCTTCCTGGACCAGGGCACGAACCTGTGTCCCCTGCATCGGCAGGCGGACTCTCAACCACTGCGCCACCAGGGAAGCCCCGGGGCTCTTTTAATGTATATGATAAACATTCTTTTATATGCCTAAACGCCTATCATTTAAAAAAAAATACCAGCTTATAAAAATAGAACCAGTAGCATAATGTGTGTGAGAGGTGATGACAGAGGCTCAGGAGATGAGCGGCAAAATGTTCTCTAGGAATTTTCACTTATAAACTTTGATTACTGTTCATTTGGCCTCAGGATTAACATCACGGAACTACCTTTCATTCTTCCATAATGGGTATAACTTCTCACCATCAACTTCTTAATTTAAAAGGATTTATTTTATGGAACATTGAAAAGAAGATAATTTACACATGTATGATTTTATTAGGCCTTCGTGGAGTGTTTGCACTGAAAAGCTGTGATTGAGGTCAAAAGACAGGAGCAGGGGAGCTTTATTTAATTCACCTAAACATTTTAACTGGGCTGTGTTACTTTTCTTGTTACATTTTGGAAGAAGGAGGAAAAAACAGTTTTAAACCTAGGATTGGGTTATGACACGTGTTTATTTCCACACATTATTACATAAATGATCTTAGGTCCCAGGCACCAAGGCCCCCTAAGGAAATAGTGCTTTTGTCCTTAGGAAGATCACAGTTTAGAAGGGCAGACAGTTGTGAAAGATAATGTGATATCAACATTCTTGTTTCCCAGGGGGCAAATGTGTGCCAGGCTCTGGACCAGGTTCAACTTGTGAATGATCTCACTTCCTCCTCACACAGTCCAAGAGAGTGGTCCTATTATGATCCCCATTTTATAGATGAGGCAATTGAGGCACAGAGAGGTTAAGTAACTTGTCCAGGGTCACACAGCAGGTTAGGTGGCAGGGCCTGGATTTGAAGCCAGACAGTTGGATCCCAGAGTGCATATATTCTCAACTGCCATGGCACTAAACCACACTATGAACGAAGCCCTCTGGGAGCACAGAGAAGAACCCTGAGGCTTCTGTCTGTGGGCGTCCAGGGTGTGTTCAAAGAAGAGTTGATGTTTAGCTCAACCAGGAAGGGTTGGGACACCTGTGTTGGAAAATACATAAGGTGGCTTCTCCTGCTAATGACGGTAGAAGGAAAGTGTCACAAGGCCATTTGTTTGCACCGAAAGATACATCACATTTTAAAGGACCCTGCTTACCCTTCGTCTTCTTCGATCTCACGCCATGGCCATGTGGTTAAATGTTGGTGAGGATGACATTCCTGCCCCACAGAGCAAGATGGTACTTCTCATACACGTCATTCAGGGCATAAAGTGAGTAAAAATACAACACTAAAGACAATATTTCATCAAGATATGCTGACTGCGGATTTCACTTATTGAAGTCTAGTATTAGACTTACTAGAAAGTCTCCCAGTAAGTCATGAGAAAAATCGACTTTGAAATGTTCTGATGTAGGTGATATGCACCTGAAAGATGCCAAGCCAGGCTCTGGAGAAGCCTGATGGCCCTCCTGCCCTTCGGTGGCTTTTAGTTAGAAAACTAAATATTTGTTTGGTGCCCAGCATGGCCAGCCTTGCATGAGATCCTCTTGGGGCAGCTCACGTGCCAGTTCAGGCAGGAGGGTGATGGTGCCTCAGGGGGAGGTGCTGAGAATCCAGCACCGCTGTGAGCTCGGAGAAAGCCCAGCGTCCTCCTGCGTGAGCAGTGGGAATGTATCTGCCTGACAGCAGGGACCGTGTTTTACCCATCTTTGTCCGCCCCTCTCCATCCCATGGTATTTGTTGATGCCTGTTGTGGGTTCTTATGTTGAAGCCCCAAAACCCCCACTACCTTAGAATGTGGTGGGATTTGGAGATAGGTCTTCAAAGAGGTAATTAAGACAAAATGAAGTCATTTGGGTGGACGTTAATCCAATAGGACCGGTGTCCTTATAAGAAGGGGAGATTGGGGCACGGACGCATGTAAAGGGAAGACCATGTGAGGACACAGCGAGAAGGCAGCCACCTGTAGGCCAAGCGGAGAGTCCTCAGAAGAAACTAAGCTTGCTAACACCTTGATCTCAGACTTCTGGGCTCCAGAATTTTGAGAAAATCAACTCCTGTCATTTAAGCCCCGCAGTGTGTGGTGCTTTGCTATGGCAGCCTGAGCAGACTGACACAAGCGCCGATGTGTTTTTGTTGAATAAACCCATGGTGAGATGGGTGCGGGGAGGAAACTGTTTCATAGCTAGAGGAGAAGCAAACCGTAGAGGTCTTTCTTAACCTGGGCAGAGAATTTAAATTCAGTGTTGGAGGCAATAGGGAGCACAGTAGGTCCTAGAGCAGGGGAATTCCATGGCCAAAGCAATGTTTTAGGAAGACTGGTATGGTGAAGCTCTAGACTTCTGAGCCAGTGAGAGGAACCAGGCCTGGGAACCATAAGAAAGCTTGACAAAGGGCTAGTGGATAACTGATGGGAGATGATGAAATGAAGGGGGCTCCTTCCTTCCCTGTATGTCAGTGTTCTCTCCTGGAGGGACAGATGAGAACCTCTGAGGGACCAAGGAATTGCAATTCTACCTGGAGACAGGCCCACAAAGGCTCTGATCTGACTGCACAGAGACCAGCTTCCTCACCTATATAATGAGAGCGAACAAGCCGGCCTCTAAGGAATTGAGACTCCACACCCCTGGAGTTCCACAGGGCAGGTGAGATTTTAGGGGGACCTGGTGTATTCCCAGTCCCAGACAGATGCTTTCACCTAAGGGGTGTGGCATCCTGGATATCCAGCCCTGGAAAGTGAAGAGAGGGTGAATTGGGGCATCCATGACCAGAATCCATTCGTAGACCAAAGAGGCCATGAAGGGTGAGGCCCATGGGCAGCCTGATGGGCTCCCGGGCTGACTTGGCCACTAGCTCTTCAGTGCCACCAGCTCTCTTTGGCTTTTCGGCCACTGCCAGCGGGAGGCTGGCTGGGGTTCCTTCCCTGGTTCTTGCTTCAGTGGATCTTGGTTACACATTAAACTCTAGTTCAATATCCTATTGCTCTTTATTTGTACTCAGGGCTGCACAGTGATGAATGAGTGAAAGATTAGGGCAGATCAAATGTCAAATCTCAGCAGATGCCCTTATGATTAGAGTTATTCCTACAAAGCAAAGCAAAACTTATGGTATCAAGATTATTTTTTAAGAGTGCACTTTGATCAAAGTTGAATCCGTATTTCTTATTGTTTCAAACTTTACAATGTGTGAACACCTTTTAAAAGCCCTATTATACAGAGCTGTTCTGAAACCCGTAAGGCCAAGAAACCTATGAGCGTTATTTATCATAAAATGAAAAGCAAGAGCTTTTATATTTTAAAGTCTTCAAGAATTATGCTAACCTACTTGGTCAGATTCCATAGCAAAGACTGTTGAGCCCCAAAGAAAATAAAATTCCTGGGGCAGGGGGAATTGGAGTTTTATAAGATGGCGGCTGGATGAGAAATAATGTTGAAAGTAGAAGGAAGTCTAATGATTATATCATGTAGTCCTTTGTCATGACTTACTCTTCTCTGTTTCAGCAGTTTCATCTGACTTTCTATTATTTTCTGTATGTTTTAACTTCTATTTTTAACTTTCTTTATGATTGAACAATTCTAAGGGACTCTCAGAGGGACCCACCTGGGAAGCCTGGGGTAACATCTCTGGGAGTATGCTTTCTCATCGTGCTAAGTCTAGGAGGGACTAAGAGAACTGTTTTCTGTTGAATTTGATTGTATCTTTCGGTGTACATTTCTGTGTCTTTAGTTAAATGGGATGGACCGTTCAGTAACGTCAAATACTTTAGGGATAAAAGAGGAATCCACACTTGCAGACCCTTTCCTTCAGGAATGGAGAGTATATAATTGCAGAGGCTTTCGGATTTAATTAAGAATCTTTCCAGGTTAAGAGTGACAGAAAATGCAACTCGAACTGGCTTAAACAAATTCTAGAACTTACCATCTCATGTCAGTAAGCAATCTCGGAATAGGATTCGCACAGATACCTCTCAAGTGAAGTCAAGACATTTCAACTTTTTTCTCCTCCTGGTTCTGTCTCTAACGTGTTGACTCCCTTCTCAAACAGACCCAACTTTAAGGGCCTCAAGTGGCTGCCACTCGTCCTCTGGGTCCAAATCCAGCAGCAAAGAGCTTTTGTCCCAGCATTCCCCGCAGCAGTGCTGAAACTCACTCTGATTGGACCAGCTGAGGTCATGTGCCTCTCCCTGAGCCAATCACAGAGGGTGAAGGACTGTGATGTACTCATTGATTTACCTGCCTTATCTTCACTCCTCTGCCTGGGCAATGGAGTTACGAAGATTGAGAATGGATCACTAAGGCAGCAAACCACAGGTGTCCACTAGATTTTACTCACTGACACAGGTGACTCACTAAACGTATGCTTCGTGGTGTGCAAAGGAGCCATGTCTTGACGTCCAAGTAGCCATCCGTCCCTTACTTGTCACACTAGCTATCGCTTTTGTAGGTTGGCTGGAAGAGGGACCTCAGTATCTTACAAGGTAGCCCCTTACAAATTGAGTATTATGTCTATTATTCTTAAGCCTGGCGTGCAGCTGGTGGCAGGATAGTCTCTATTTAGATATTGTCTGTCGTTTCTTCCACCTCCCTCCCAGCAACCCCAGCTCCTCGTGCCAAGTGTCTAGCTCCTTCCGTATTGGCCCAAAGCATTGTCTTTTGTGTTTGAGAAGGATTTCTTATTTCATGCAACCACACTTTCTTTCTGTGAAGCAAACACAGGCCTTTTGTCTTTCTTTTTCTATGTGTCATTTAGCTAGGATAATTTGCTTCAAAAATGCTCTCTGATGTTGATAAAATGTTTTGTCTTCTCTTATGCCCAAGGAGCAAGTCCTTCCTTAGCAGAAACTATCACCTAAAGGTTCATCTGTTTTGCCAGTCAAATGCTGCAGAGATGTTCTCTCTAATAAGAATCCCTTTTCTCAGTTTTGACCACTGAGAGGTCGATCAAGGCCACTTAGCAGAACAAAACAACCTCCTATTTCTTTGTCATCCAAGTTCAAGGCATATTCAGTGAGTTCTCAATGATTACAACCAGCAAGCAAATGATGGCTGCTGTATTATTTGGTGAACTTCATTGTTTATTGTGATTGTTCAGTTCACTTTTAGACCTCACTTCATTTTCAGCCATTTAGAAAGACACTTATGTGTTCTGCAAGAGCATTTGCAGTCTGTTTCTGATTAGTTAAAATGGTCTTGACCAGGGCTAAGTTCACATTTCAGCTTTGATTTATGCCTTCCCTATCTGCAGATATGTTTCTTGTTACCCCGTACAACAGAAGACCTCTTCTTATTTATTCCTTCTCATTTTCATGTGAACAAGGTAATTCGGTATCAGAAATACCCAGGCAAGGCTAGGCATGCTAATGTTATAAGAGAATAAGATATGGAGATAATATATAAAATTCCGGATTACTGGGGCACAGAAAATAACCTAAGCCATTTCTTGAGTTGATGATTCCAAATTCTTAGGTGTCCTTCTTGAGAAGAGAAGACATGATCTTAGAACTGTTCAGAGAAGGGTTGCATGGAACTGGGCCAAGGCCTTTGATGAACACGTGTCCACAAAGATAGACTGTACACTCCAGGCCATTTTGAAGAGAAAATGTGGCCACCAGGTCAATGTTTTAAGTTCTGTGGCCATTTATTCTCTATTCCCTCAATCTCGCTGGCCCTGAATCTTGTGTAAAATGTGGGCAGGGTAGGAGCCCAAAGAACGACATGGTAGTCAGATTAAGGAAGAAAGACAGAGTTCACAAAAGTCACTGATAATTCAGTAATCACCTCATGTCTTAGCTGGAATGACCCTCTCAGGGGCCGTGTTTCTATGAGGAGAAATACAGGTGTCTCAGCCTTTTGTCCACCTCTGAGCCTGGGAACTGCAGTGGACACCCTTCACCTTGATCCCGCATCTTCATCCTTCTCTTACACAACCCAGCTTTGCAACAGATGTTATGGGTGGCATTTGTATTTCCCTTGTCTTCATGGGTCTGTCTGGCAAAATGCAAAATCTTACTGATAACGTGTGAACTCTTCCAGCATAGAAATGAATGCCGTCATCCAGATGTACGGAAAACAAGCCCACTTAAATATTTTTAATAACATACAACTTTTATAGGATGATGCATTCTAGTTATTTCATCTTAACCTCTGCCACAAAAGACATTTGAAGCCCTGAAGTGGGTTCCATGAAAAAAATCCAATTGTAACAGCCTTGGAAAAGATGGTGTGTGTGTGTGTGTGTGTGTGTGTGTGTGGTAAGATGTTAGAGTGAGCGCTTTTGTTTTCTTTCCCCCCATTTATACAGACTTTTGTTCTGCTCTTAGATAAAATACTAATAAACAGGAAGTTGAAAAAAATGTGGTGCAATTGTTCTGAGCGTTGTTTTTCTTATGAGGCTTTATTACGGGCCATCCCAGACCATCCTATTCAAAGCAGCCCCTGTAGGTGGTGATGTTAAAAAAGAAATGAACCAGTCGGGCTGCTGGAGCCGCCCCGCTCTGCAGCTGCCTGCTTCCCACGTGAAGCCTCAGCCTCCGGGACCCTGGGGGCTGCTCAGACTTCCCAGTGGTTTCCTCTTTATTGGCCCTGAACCAAGTTGTAGAATTTTAAGGATGTGAAAGTAAGGCCATTCCTATGGAAAAAAAATATTTTTCTTCTTTACTCCTCATTCTGAGTTCACGAGACTTTTTCATTTCCCCTGAAGGCTCATTTGTGTGTGTGTGTGTGTGTGTGTGTGTGTGTTAAAGAACCAGGAGCAAACAATTTAACAGGAATGTGCGACCTTTATTTATCTTTAAGACAGTTCATTGGCTACAACCATGGGCTGCTGCCATTTGGAGCAAGTGGTTAAGAGAATCTGAATCTTGTTTTCCTTTGCTGAAAGGGTGACTTGAATAATCACAGCAGTAGTTCGTTTCATGATCTATGATGAGGTGATGGGCAAGAATGGATACTTCTGAAAGTAACCCTCACCTCCCCAGGCACTCTGCCCCTCAGTGAGTCCTGGCCTGTGTGAACTGGGGTCTGGGAGCTCCGGCCCCTGGGACAAGCAGAAGCTAGACAGGGGAGGTGCGGGGATGTGCCGATTCTTGTGGGACAGTTATCGGTCACAGGGTAATACCACGTCCGTTCTTCTAACCCTGCACTTGTGGGGTTTCTATGCCTTCCAGGGCTTCCCCGGTCTGTGTGAGGGCTTGCAGAACCAGGCCTGGAGTTTTAGACCCTCTAGCTTTTTACCTTTTTCCCCCAAGATGGTGTCACCTCCCTGGATGTCCCATAGCTGGGGATGTCAGGCAGGAAAGAGGGGGGCAGAGCTGCAGGAAGGGGATGCTAGGGAGGGGGCAGGCCAGGCTCTGTCCCAAGTGTGCCCAGGGTCCCCACCCCTCCCCAGAGGCACCCAAGGGATCCCCTTCCACCATCACCCGGGCTTTTCATCCATAGCCACCTGGGTCTCATCTAACCTCCCCAGTGCCTGCTCTGGTCAAGCCTGGGCCCGTGGCTGACGCCTGCGCCACCCAGACAGCTGCCTGTCCTGAACCTGCCCTTCTGTCTTGCTTGTTTTTGCACTTAGTACTAAGTGAAACTCAATGTTAAAAACTAGAAGGAAAAGATAGAGATGCCGTCACAGGAACGTGAGCATAGGCAGAGGTAAGAGGGAGAGTGCCAACTGCCCAGACCCTGCCCCAAGGATCCCTTGGTCTGCAGCCTCGATGCCATTCAAACAAGCTCTTGTTGCTGTAAAAGTCAAAAAATGGGAGAGAGTAAATAAATCCCTTCTCTGTCACCCTGAACCTGGAGAAAAGAAAACCTCTGGGGCCGTAGGATTTCACCAATTAGAAATCCCATGAGGTCTCTTCTGGGCTTAGCCCTCTTTGGGGAAGATGTAGGATGTGTATAAGTGTGTGACATCCCCCCAGGTTCTGGGGAAAGGTTCCGGGGAGACAAATGTCTCCATGTGGAACTTGGTGTTTGAAGGACCTTTCAGGGTCTTTTTAGGGCAAAGAAGCCTCATTTTGACAGGATCAGCCAGTTTGCTTTCAGAGGGCAGTGGTCACTGTTTCTGGAAAAGGTGAGCAGTGGGTTTCCCTAAGATGTTGCACATTTTAGGTTGAGTACGTAGGTATCTGGCAGTCTCATGACTATTTTTACCATTTTATTTTCTGTGAACAGAGTCAAGAACTGTATCCACCTAAGTTAGCCCCTGTCAGTAAATAGAATGTTCCGGCAATGGAGCATCTAAGTGCTTCCTGGACCAGAGCCCTGCCATGTCTGTGAGAATAAATGATTGGCGTTAAATCCAAAAGTCGAGTCAGGTGAAGATATTCTGCAAGAAGTGTCGGGTTGCTTTTGTATATTCTAGCTCCTGAATTACTGAGTCTTTTCTTAGATGGCTGGGCTTAGAGGTTAGAGAGCAGATAAGTAATTTTTCTCTGTAACGCTGAGCATTTTCACTGATTTCAGTCTTACTCATTAGAAAATAGTCTGCTCACCCACAGATGCCAAGGCTTCCAGAACAGAACCACTCTACCTCCCCCTGTAGCGGGTTTAGACCTCTTTCCCCCTCTGTGGCTTCCACAGTCAAATGTGAGTTGACTAGCAGTCATGTGTGAGCGAGAGGTATTTTTGAAGCATGTTCGTCCCCACTCTGTCACAATATTTGGCGGTGGTGGGATGTGTGTGAAATAAAATAC
Organism: Stenella coeruleoalba; assembly: GCF_951394435.1. Taxonomy (NCBI): domain Eukaryota; kingdom Metazoa; phylum Chordata; class Mammalia; order Artiodactyla; family Delphinidae; genus Stenella; species Stenella coeruleoalba. The sequence goes on along the minus strand of NC_137159.1, from coordinate 11,343,210 downwards.
CCACCCCAGAGTCCTGTGAAGGTCACCCACCCTTGGATTCTGCCATTTGAAAGTTTGGACAATTTATTACCCTAAAATGCAAGCCGACTGAACACCAGTTTGTAAGGGCCCTGTTATGAAATTGCAGGAATTTCCATGACCTAGGCTGTCTGAGTCGTTTTTAAATATTGGTGCCCTGAGCCTGATCAGCCCGTTTTTATTTTTGACAATTTATAGTTAAGGAGGGATTGAAAATGAATTTGATCTGTTTCGCTTTGAAATTTCCCCAAGGTCATTTTACCAGCTTAAGACCAAAGTCGATAATGCTTTCGTTTTAAACATAGTTATTTTCTTTTTGTGAAGTGATCTCTCCTTGCCTGGTGTGTGGTCTAGTGACTTGATGATTTCAAAACCCTACGGTGTGAGCAGGCTCAGTCTTAAAGAGTCTGGCTCTGGTGTGGCCGGGCTGCTAACTTGGCCCATTAATCGGCCTGACTTTGCAGCAAACAGCATATGACTGGCAATTAGATTTTGTCCAAAAGAAGGAAACAGTAGAGGACCTCAGTGGTGTCATTTTAGAGCCTTAATGTTTGGTCATTGGTCTGAAAGATCCATTCTCTTCTATAAATATATGTAAATATATACTCTCTGTAACCTCTCCCTCCAGATAATTCAAAGAGCCTACAATTAATTGTGCCAAATCAGGAATTTGCTCTTCTAGAAGATTTTCCTCTTTTTCTTAGGAAACCTGTTACTAAATCTTCTTGGTCATTGTAATATTTCACATATATTTATACATTGTATATTTTATGTAGCTAATGTATATATACCAATGATCTGAGTCCTTTTTAAAGAGAAAAATAATATTAATTGATTCCCCTCCATTTCTTTTCAATATCAAAAAGGACATTATAATAATCCCAACAGGAGAGGGTTCAGAAATGGAAACAAGTTGATATCTGCTGAGCTCTGAATTAAAATGGAGCATTTAGCTTTCTTTTTTTTTTTTTCTCTGTTAAGCCTTAATAGTTTTTACACATCAGGCCTTTTTAGATCTAAGGTAAATATGATTTAGAATTATATTTCAAATTAGAACTGTCATAGGATCATTCACATATTTTGCTGTTGTTATGATATAGTAAACAGTGCTCTTTAATCAGTAATTCACATACTGGGTCAGTGATTTTTATCTCCAAATTCACCCACATTGCATGGCATAAATATTTCATAATTGCTTACCTATTAAATTAGTATTTCATATTTGCTTGCCTATGCAATTAAGTTTTCTGTGATGCTGCAGCTCACCTTGTAGTACACAAGTCAAAAAAATTAGCAAGATGCATGTGGTTCCATGTACGAAATGAATGACGCATGCTGGCCTTATCCGTAATTTTTGATGTTAACAGATGAATTTGAAAAATAAAACTTGCCTTGCCTAGCAGCAAGAAAACCTTTTTCTTTTTCTCTCCTCCCTCTTCTTTTTTTTTTTTTTTTTTTTTTGGTTGGTTCTTTTTAATTTTTTAGCCACTAAATCATCAACCTCAGCCCTCCCTTCTTCAGGGGAATTACTCACTGTATTTTCTGTTGGGATCCATGATGAGTTTCCTGTTCGTTCTCAAAAGTTTACTCAGTGGTGAGAGCGAGCTCGCGTACGGAGGACTCATGATGGGTATGAGATAGCAGCCTGGCTAATTTTACTTCTGAAATGACTTTTAAAATAGCAGTTTTTAAAGTGTGTCTTTTACCAAACCAAAACAGTGGTATTTATCACTGGACCTCTCCCGGCATGTAGGCTTTCTATGCAATTAGATGTCTGGTCTCAACTTCCACTTTTCAAATCTGTGAAAAAATTTCTCACACCAGCGGCCCTAAAGGAGGCCACTCTGTTTTAATATAACTTACATGTAGCAGGAAAGGAAAAGGACAGTGGACCAAATAAACCGTAATCCTATCTAATCCTCACCATGCTGAGAAGGTTCGTGAATATGAAAATATTGTATGATTGTCCTTACAGGAGATGCCTAGGGCTGTGAAATCCAAAGAGAAAGAAAGTAGAAGAGGGGTTACCAGGGACTGGGGAAAAGGAGGAATGGAGAGTTCTTGGTCACCGGGTACCAGATTTCTGTTTGGGATGATGCAAATTTCTGGACATGGATAGTGGTAATAGTTGTACAACATTGTGAATGTGCTTTTTGCTACTAAATTTTAAGCTTAAAAATAGTTAAAATGGTAAATTTTATGTTATGTATATTTTGCCACAGTAAAAAAAAAACCACATGCATGGAAATAAGGCATCTGAATCACTATGTGTAATAAAGTTAGATGCTAGATGTGATTTGCAAGGAATCATAGGGGGAAAAAAATCTCAATCGCCACCACTGAGTCCAGACGTCTGGTTTTACAGATCTGAGATCTGAGGCCCGGGAGGAAGCCTGTTCTCACCTCTGAGTGATGACGGGAGACCAGTCCAGGACTCTTAGACGACGCTTGTCTGCCTCTCCCCAGAATGGCCATTCCTTCTCATTTGGAGTAACCGTGCCATTGGTTAGATTAGCTTTGTGATAAAGCCCTGCAGCTAGGACCTTTTAATCCTGCAGCCTTTAATCCAGACGGTCCATGCGTTAGCTGGGTGCGTCACTAAGGGAAGGCTCCCAGACCAGAGGCTGATTGATTCCCCAGGTTTTTATTTCACGGGAAAATCGTGTTGAAACCAAAGTGGCTCCTACAGGGGCAGTTTGCAGCCCACTGGCTCTCCCAGAGTGCAAGACACCCGTCCCTCGATGTGAGTTTTGGATTTGATGGGCTCTATCTATGCTTTCAAACCTTAATTCATATTTAGTTTACATCTACTTTTCTCAAGTGTACCATCTTACCAAGGGAAGTATATATGCGAGACTTATCCATGTGACGTTTGTAATGTGGTTTAAATCAGCTCGGGAGCTAAACCCTCATGAAACAAATTTCAATAACCACTCTGTGGCGTTGGAATACAATCTCTCAAGCCTCTTCTATGATATGCCTTTATTTTTGACTCCAGTGTATAGCCCCTATCATCAAACAAGTTCTTGAGCCACGTTTGACTAAAAAAATTCCACTTCATTGGAATTAACACGAATTATGTTCAATTTCACACAAGCTATAGTCCCACTTGTAGACGACTTGCCTACTTCCTGAGGGTAAACACTGTGCCCGTGCAAGGTTTTATTGTGACACATTTGTGCCCAATGTCAGCATTAATAATTCTGGGTAGAGGCTGCAGTGAGATGAAGGAACTGCCCGAGCGAAGGACCACAAATGCTTGATGTGTGAGACAGGCATGTCAGTGAAACAAGAGCATCACATACTTTTTCTTTCCAAATGAGGCAGCACTACAACTAAAAAGCCATTTTGCCTTTCGCTTTCTAAAATACGTCTTGCTGGAGAAAAGGATCGCTTCGTCCCATCCATTGCCCGTGGAGATGCCATTCGGAAAAATCTTGCACAAATGACAGCACTTCTGGGGGATTCATAAGTGACCAACCCACGCCGTCCCAACGTGGAGCCAGATATATCACCTTCAACATCAGGGTTGTTCCGGGCTGTTTTCTGTGGTTAGTTTTGTAATTCAGCTCACTGGGAATCTTAGGCGAAAGTATATTTCTCCTAATCTGATGAGTGTTTCCCTGGGTCTGAGCTCCTTCAGAAGCGGACCGCACATGTTCAGTTGGGATCATCTGTGGTAGAAAGGAGGTCACCGCGGACAGCCTGGTGATCCAAGCCTCTTGAGAATTAAATGCGTTGATCTCGCCTGAAGGGAGCTCGGGCGGGAAAAGGAATAGAACTCACCAACGTGAAGGTGACTGATGCCCAGGAGATAAAAGCGGTGTTTAGCATGGTAGGAAGGGTGACCAGAGTAATGGGGTGAAACCAAGGAGGGACGTCCTGGAATTTAATATTAGAAATTAACTTCCCAACAGGGGTGTGTCCGTCAGAGTGTGAAATGGGCTTATCAGAAAAAACTGGGAGACTGGTTCTGGTGACATTGCCAAGAAGGTTAGAAGGGAAAGCTGATGAACAGGACGAACTAGCAAATAAGGTGTGTGCTGGCAGGGCACTGGGCCAGGTGAGGGCCCAAGGGACAGTGTGGCTTTTTACAGACCCCACCCCCCCCCACCACCACCAAGTGAAAGGACATCAGGGAAGCCAGGTCTACACCTGCAGTTGTGCTCCTGAATCAGGAGCTGCCGAATGCTGAGCTTTTTGTCCCCTTAACACCTAGCGTCCCAAATGTGGCCGCTGGAGTGCCTCTGACCGCCTCTTTATCACTGTGAGTTAGTGTTATGAGGCCACAACAGGGAAGGACATGGATGACCATAATGGGTGTACCTTTTCTTTTATTACATCTTTGGACTTTCCAAATAAATTGCAGAGTTCTCATTCATATCGGAACATTTTCCATGAAAACATAGCTTATTAAAATTGCCCAGAAATGTCCCGTTGCCTCCCCGAGTGGTCTGGCTGGATTTGTTTTCCCCCTGCAGGCAAGGAGATTTAGTCCCATAGCAGGGGTTTCCAGTGTCATGTTGACAGTCTTGAGATAATTCTTCCTGGCTTCATGTACTGACCTGCTTTTCAAATAGTCCTGTCTCACTGCTAGGTAGGCAAAGTCATATTTTCATCACGAGGGAAGAGTGCCTCTTCTCAACGTGAAAGGATCGTGCTCCACAGAGTAGTGATTCTGTGACCGAAGCTCCTTTCCCCTTTAATTTCTACAATTGCTTTTTAAAAACTGCATGGAATAAGTACCTGAATCAGAAAGGAGGCCCCGTCTTCCATCAGGTTCTCTCGGGAGGAACCTCGGTGTCTGTGTGGATTTCTCCTCCATCCCTCCCTCCCTCCCTCCTTCTTTTCTTCCCAAACGTCTCCTCTTCCTCCTCTCTTTGTCCTCTTGCTTTTTTTCCCAGCCCCTCGTCTTTTCTTTTTTTTTTTTTTTTGCGGTATGCGGGCCTCTCACTGCTGTGGCCTCTCTCGCTGCGGAGCACAGGCTCCGGACGCGCAGGCTCAGCGGCCATGGCTCACGGGCCCAGCCGCCCCGCGGCACGTGGGATCTTCCCAGACCGGGACACGAACCCGCGTCCCCTGCATCGGCAGGCGGGCTCTCAGCCACTGCGCCACCAGGGAAGCCCTCGTGTTCTCTTTTTTATGTACTTTTTTTTTTTTAAATGTACATAAATTGCTTTAAAAAATACAGGAAAAATTATTTTCGTATTTTTGCTTGAAAAAAAAAGACAAGAATTAAACACTGAAACCACCCCTTAATATATTAATGTACAGGAAGAGAAGAAGGCCAAGGGAAGCAGCAAATAACAGAAGCAGAACTATTTTATTATTTTTTTTCCAATTGTGGAGAGACTCAGAGAGGTTTGCACTCCCACCAAGCTGGCCATACGGGGCCCATGCTCCCCCCCGAACCCCGGGAACGAGATGGGTCAGAGCACCAACAGTGGGAAGGAACAGAAAAGCCACAATGCCCTGGGTGGTCCGAGATGGAGTGCCACCTGGGGCTCACTGGCCTTCCCGGTGACCACGGCCATCTGCTCTCCAACGTGGTACTGTGGGCCAAGCAGGAGAAGAAACTGCTTAAGGAGAAACAGACACCAAGGGCTCCCCTGGGAGAAATCTTGGAATCTGCTAGCTGTGGGGACAGTCTTATCTCCAGACATCACCTCCCCTCCTCCCAACTCCCAAAGTTTGCTCTGAAAAGAGACCAGAAATCCTGCTTGGAGAGCTTCACGAACACACGAGCCTCCCCCAGGTGTGTGTTCACCGCTGGTCTGGGAGGCTGAGCCCAGGGGCGGATGACCACAGCCCACCTCCTCAGTCTTTCCACGGAAGGGCAGAGGGGGGCGGGGACGGCAGACGGTAGTGTTTGTTAGGACTTGGTGCAGGTACGGTGGAGGAGGGCCTGTGGGGGACACTCAGGGACCACGGGAGTCTAAAGGTGGAGACCCAGGCTCACCGAAGTGCATGGTGGGCGTGAGGAACCTTCTCCAGGCGGGAGGGATGAGCCTATTACTCGGATTTCTTCCTCTTAGCATAAGCTCAAACACCCAATACTGAAGACACTGTCCTCTTGGCTTTGGAAGGCTCCACGGGCAGGAGATGGCAACCCACTTCTTAAACGCTAATGGGGTGTCCATGGTGCTCCAGCCAGGGTGCTTGGTGCTGGCGAGGCTGCGTCAGCCAGCCACGGGGTCCGTCCTGGAGAACTTGCAGTGCACAAGACACACGGATCTGTGGACCAGCAATCTCCGTGGAAGGGGCTCCACGGGCTGTGGGGTGGTGGCCACTGATTTAAACAGTGGTGAAGGCGGCCTGGTGAGAAGGCAAGGACGTGGGCGGGGCCAACAGACGTCTGCCATCCTTTCCGACTGCTGTCATCTGCAGCCGGTTAAACCCCCTACCCCGACCCCGTGGCTTCCTTCTCTCTAAATGAGGGTAATAAGGGTATCGGCCTCAGAAGTTTGGGCAAAGTCGATAATTTACACCATGCGCCTAGGACAGGACCTCAGCAAATGGTAGCTGTCAGTCTTGGTCACCCCATGGTACCCATCTGTGCCCACCCTGGACCTGTGGTGAGTCCCAAGCTAGCGAGTGGGCTCGTGCTACCTGACAAGCTCGTCCACCTGCCATTCATGGGTCCATTTAGCAGATCCTCACCCAGGGCCAACTCTGACCAAACCCTGTGCTGGCAGGGGACACACTGCGAGCCTGACTGAGCTTGCCCTGACCCTGGTCACCCAACTGCTCGAAGGAAGCCTGAAGCATGAGGCCTACATGTTGCCCGGTGACAAGGTCCATCCTCCCAGGGAGAGGTAACAGGCGGTACATTTCAAACCACAAAGTGACATCTGCCCTTCCATTCAAACGAGGGGTGGTAGCGTCTATAGAGAGAATGGCTCACTCCATCTCCACCAGCGTCTGAGTCACGGCCACCGGCAGGGGCCAGACTCTGGCCACGCCCACGGAAGGCACATGAGAGAGCTGGGGAAGCCACGTCCAGAGAGTCAAGGTGAGTCTGGGTTTGAAGACGGAGACTGGGCTTTGCTTCCCACTGGCAAGAAGCAAATATAGATCATTGACACCACCGCAGTGTTAGACTTCTCAGTGGATCTGAGTGAAAAATGACAACGGTTTCCAAGTGATTTCTGGAAATAAACTGTGGGTGAATAGCATCTACTTAAAGCCTGGAAACCGAGTTTCCTTTGGTTTGTTTTTAAACGCTTTGACGATGTGGTTTGCTTCTCTCCAAGAACAAAAAAGAAAAAAGCAAATAAAGGCTGACAGGGGAGTGTGATCCACATCCAAGCTATTCTAATCGCCTGCCGCCACCTGGGGCAGGACGGTTGGTGACAAGAAGAGACAGTCGGTGAGGACGTGAGATCCATCCCAAACCCAGCGTTAAGAAGAAGAAAACACACATTCCAGCGTGGAGCAAATGTTGCCGTCCTTCGGAGGGAACATGCAAATGAGGGTGATCTCAAGGATTGTTTCTACCTTGTCACCAAACGGAGACATTGCCAAGTGCTCGTGGCGGCCGCTTCTGTTCCCTTGAAGCGATTAGGGCTCATCCCCTAGCAACAGGCAGCAGCGGAAAGAAAGCAGAAAGTATTGCAAGAATGTCACCTAATAAACACAGTGGGAACAGCATCAAGGACAAAGGCGGCCCCAGAGGGAGGGACACGCCGGGCAGAGTGCGTCACCTCCCGGCCATCTTGTCTATGCCCGTGGCCACAGGCAGGTGGGAAGGGTCCTGCCGATGTGGGAACCCCTCTGGTGTGCTGAAATATTTGGGCGATTTCACATTGGATTTTGCAGGCTCGCATGGCCGCTCTGGATTCGTTCCATCAGAAGTGCTTCAGTGCTGTCTCGTAACTCCTTTCTTCTGTATTTGTCCTTCTCAAAACCAATCCGTCAAGCAAATTTGCTGATCCGCTGTCCCTGGGACCTCTGTGCACTGGCTCAGAACCTCAGTCTGGTGTTCAAAGGACCGGGCAGATTGGAGCCTCTCAGAATCTAGAAGCAGAGCCCCCTGGGTTTAGGGGAGAGTGAAACCCCTTTCTCCCACCCTCCTTGGACACCAGCTTTCCTGGTACTGAGGCATTGGTTTTTGTAACTTCCCAAGCGAATGCCACTGCACAGGCAAGAAGAGAGCTCTTAGTAAATGAAGTCCAGTTGCCTTTGAGTTTAGAAAATAAATCAAATGGCTATTTCCCACTAACAAGGCAGCTGCAGAGCAGATAATAAGTCGTACCCATTTTTGTCCTCTGCCTGTTCCCTGGGCCCCTGTACTGCTTCCTTTTCTAGCGGCTTTGTCAGAACGCTGGTGGGGATTTCCTCTGACCTGGCTCTCCTGGGGTTGAACGGCAACCTATATGGACACATTTTACGCTACATCTTTTTTTTTTTTTTAACAAAATGATTAACAGTGAAAGAGTTGGGTTTGGGGAGAAGCCCTTTTTCAAACAAACTATGGAAAGTAATTGATGGGTAGTGGCAGTCTTAGAAAACACTTCTTTCCGTAACCCTTTAAAAACTCTGTTGCTAACTGCATGCAAACTCCTTCATTAATATCCTGGATCTGGTACCCCTTGAGCTCTATGATGTGAATTAAGGTCAAAGGGTCCCAAGGAACAGTGTTCTTGTTTGAATGTACATGTTGGTCATATAACATCAACAACCATTTCCCTTTCTGTTTGAAAGCTCTGTGTGGTCCCAGGCATGAGGCTCTGTGGTTCAGGGGTGCTGCTGGCTGCAGATCTCGCTTGGGTCTGCTATAGCTTGTCTTGAGCCGAATTTGTCTTAGAGCTTAATTTCCATTTTCAGCAAATTAGGCAAAATGAAAAGCGGTCTTTGGGAAAGAGTGAATGAGTGACTAATCCATTCTTCAAACATCTTTCTTGTGATAGTTAAATGGTGGTGATTCACTAACCCAACTCTTGATAAAATATAAGGCATGAATTTACGGTCACTAAACAGTCTGACAAAACTACCAAACCACGTTCCTGCTTGAAGATGCCTAAAGGCCGATGTTTCTCTGGATCTTTTTGCTGCTCCTTTGATGGGACTTTTACTGAGACGGCTCTAGCTTTCATCGTGGTAAAACTTTTGGTGTCACTCTGGGTTTTCTTCGTCTTGGACAATGTTAAGTGTTAAGTGAAGGGCACCCCGTCTTATCAGAATGTTTTTTCCAAGACATGCAGCAGGAAGTAGTGGGCTAAAGGTTTGGACCCCTCTCTATTTCAGGAAACATCATGCTTGTCAGTAGTAACTCTGTCCCTCCGTGCTCTGTTCACCGTGGTTTTCTTGCTCTGTCCCCATCCCCGTGACTCGGTGTGAAAGCGGGCTTCGATTCCACTTTGTCACCCACGGCCCCACTTTCTTTTTAGTTGATCTTAGGTAAGGAAGTGAGAGGACATGGAAAGGATTTGTGTTCTGTAAATAAGAGTTAAATCTTTGCAGATTCTGAGGCTGGAAAGCAACAAAACAAGATTTGCTAGCAGAAGTGGTTACTTCTAAACTAAGTATAGACTGGAGATAAATCTGACAGCCTCTGACATCTTTAAATGTCAACTGCACCGCACAGCCCAGATGACATCGTACCTAATGATCGAACTCCCTTTAAAATATACTTCATGTAAATACATTTTTTGTGAAACCACAAGCTGTTTCTCTCAGTTTTGTTTTCAGCTGGCTTTGATAAAGACATTGGTTGGCATCTTACAGCTAATTAAACAGCTTTCAAGCCAACATCATTGAAGAGTTTTAGACTCAAAAATATACTATACTATTCATGATCCAGGGGGTGTTCACGATGTTTTTTAATGGTGCTAACAGACCCTGTCAGAGGAGAATCATTTAGCTCAAACTCGAGTTTCCAGCACAAATCGTCCTATTTCTGATGCTGCAGTTACAGGGTCTGATCTCTGTCAACTTACCAACACAGTAGGTTGAATTCATACTGACAAGAAAAAATGCAATGCCTATGTTCACTTAGATATATTAGCGTTTGTGAGCTTACACATTTCTTATACTTGTTACATATTTCATCTGGGGACTAGAGAGCTATCTGTTTTTTCTTTGTGGAAAATAGAAAATGGAATGTGAGAGACCTTTGTTTCCAGGGCAAGGATTCTGAGTTTCTGAGCTTTTCTTTCACTCTTGTCTGTCTGGCTTTTTTATTTTCTTTTTGCCAGTTGCAGTTATTTCTAGATTCTGGAAAATTATTACTTGCTTTAAAGAAGAAGAAGAAGAAAAAAAAAGCTTGGTTTTCTAATTTTAATTTTACAGTGTAACCTGTCCTAACCCTTAAAGCCAGATTTGCTCTAACAAAATAGTGTCATTTCATACACAATGGATTGGCTCTCAGTAAAAATGTGTATTTAATAAATGGGGGAGAAAACCCTTACTTACACTTAGGAATGGCTCTAAATGTAACAATGGTATTTTAAAACCTTGGTGTTAACACATGCATTTTGTGAAAAAAAAGGAAGAATAAGTTAGCTAGTTGCAGGTGAAGTAGCTGTGCAGAGAACATTAATTTATAATATGGAAGAGTTTACCTTTGGATTTTTCTACTTGCCAAAAAATTGGGAATTTTAAAAAAATGCTTTGAATCTTTCTTCACTGAAAGCTTTTGTCCTGTGCTACCCTGATCATAAGAAATTCCCAGGTAATAGGTACAATTGAGGGGGAACTTGAATTTGTTCCGTGAGCACGGCCTTTTTACTTGTGGTGAAACAGAGTTAAAATGACAACGGTTCTGAAGAAAGTGCTTGAGGACCATGTCATGTTTCACTCTTTCCAGATGACTAAAATCACAATCATTTCCAAATCTTATGTCGGGGGAAGGGGATATATGTGGTTTAAGAGGCAAGCATTAGCTAAGGTCAGGGGTTTTCTGAATGTGAATATTCGATTATGCTGGTTAAGGGTGAGGACAGATATTCTAGGGTGAGATACTCATACAGAAAATGTCTTCAAGTAACAAATTCAGGTGATTCCCAGAGACTTTTTATTCCCTGTCATCTTTCATTGTAGGGTTCATTCAAGGTTTTTTGGTTTGTTCCTAAACGCTGTTGTCTTACACAAGTCAGGCTGCCTGCTCCAAAGTGTCAGATCAGTGCCGTAATACTGAAAGAGCTGGATCATAAAAACAAGAAGTGTGTAAATTCTGAACCACATGTTAAAACATGTCTGATGTTGAGCAGCCTAACACATTCTCTTGACCAGAAGATGTGATTACATTGATATTGTCTTCAGTTCAAGTTTACGAAAAGCCTTGCCATCCTGTCCCAGAGAGTACTGTAAATTCACAAGTGTGTCCCTCCTTCTGAAGGATTGAAAATTCCTCCAGAGTTTTCTGTCCATCAGTACATGTTCTCAGTGTTCATCCTGAGTTGTGTTATTTGTTTGTAGTGCTTTTCAGTGTTTACTTGGCTGCCCTATGTTTTAGGAAGAAATCCACTTTCAGAAGAAGTGACTTCGTACCCTCTGTGGATGTTTACTTTCTTTATTACCTTAAGAATTTTCAAGTAGGAATAGATTAGGAGAATATATATTTGTGCAAAGAACATGGAGGGGAAAGAATTAACTAATTTTTAAATTGTTTGAAATCAGGGGACTGCTGGGCTGGATCTATTGGGGTTTTTCAAATTGTTCCTGTATTGAGTGAGCCAAAGCACTGAGTAGTATTTCTTTCTGATAGAGATGTTGAAAACAGCTTAGTTTTTCTGAGTGTAAATAGCAAGGACTAATGCTCTTAGTATTGCCTGTAAAATCTAGAAATGTCTGCAGGCTGTTGTGAACAATTCTGTCTCTTTATGGAGAGTTGTTTGGGCTTTTTAGAAACTCATTAAATTGATTGTGAGTGCCTGAGTGTTATCAGGAAAAGGAGCTTTAGAAAATGGTTTCAGAATGTGTCATTTTCTCCTTGGTTTAATCTGAGATAGTGTGTGGGCATGCTGGTATTTTAAAAGGCTAAAAATGTACATAATGCTGTACCTTCCAATATGAACTAGGATTGCAGAGAAGAGTTTTCTTAAGTCTTCTGTCTGAAATTCTGCTTTTCTTCCAATTAGTTAATTCTTGGATTTTTAGCGAGGATTCTTTCATCCTTTTTTTAATCTTCAATTTGTTGTTGGTATTCAGCATAAACAAATTTTGAAAAGCCATGGCAGCTTTCTATCATTTTGGATCTGAATATTTAATGTTTCATCAAATAAAACCCTGTGTTTTCATTTTAACTAGTTTCATTATTTTTTTTAATGAAATGATTTGTGGTAGAAGACTGCTATTTGGTTTCAATATTAATATATAAGATGAACTACGTGGGTGTCATTTATTTTCAGTAGTAAATAACTGCTTAACCGATTCTTTTCCTTTAGCATAATTCAACTGACTCCTTTAGAAATTTGCTCTTCATTTTCACACAACATTTGATGTGTGTGGATGAAAAATAAAAATTCCATGTTGTATCATTAAAAGCACCTTTCGTGGTGTCATGTGGTCAGAATCAGGGAATGTCATGTAGTTAGTTTCAAAATCCAATCTGTAGGTTAATCATTAATTATTCTTGTTTCCAGGAAACTCTACTTAGGTTATTTCAGAATTTGAATTTGCTAGAATTCTTGTTTTTAATCTTTTATGTGTGTGTGTCATTGTAACCTGAAAAAGGGGTTAATTTAGCAAGATTAGGTACCTTTTCTGTTTGTATTGTGGCTTCTTCAATTACTCATAAACTATTTAGTAGCTAAAATGTTGAAAGCAGTTTGGGAACAAAATGTCTGCTTCAACCATGATAAAATTGGCCACAGTTTGCCGATTGGGCAGATAACAAAAGCCAGCAACACAAAATAGGTAGAAAAACAGTTTGTTCGCTGATGTGAGACCACTGCAGGGCTTTTTGCATGTTTTTTTTTTCATTCTGATGTTTATGTTGTGCGGGCAGAACGTGGAGAGAGGTTTTTGCTTACCCCTCATTCTGATGAACCATTTCAGCTAGTGGATTTCTTTTAAAACTTCAGAAAATAAGCTGCTCCCCTGGCATCTGAGACACATTTGAGTTAAAATCCAGCTTTGCACCTAAACCCCACGTTTCATCCGGGCTCCACCTGCTTGTAAATGTCTCGAAGCTCATAATTGGGTCTTTTCAAGCAACACTGTAAATTCCCTTTTTTCAGGACCCAACGTGGAAATATATGGCTGTGACTGCATTTTTGCAAGTGTAAAACAAAAATGATAGTTTGCAGTTTAAAAAAAAATTCCCTATCCGAGCCTACAGTGGACAAAAGTTTTAACAACTGAAAGTACACCTTGCCTCTCATGTGGTCGTCACAGACTGTAAACAAATATTAATGTCTTACATGAGACAATACATTTTTTCAAGTGATAGGACGAGATATCCTCTCTCTCCTCTCTGTTGTTCTGAATTCTCATGCCTTGAGTGTGTGTCTGATGGTCTTTTTCTTTTTGTTCTTTTTTTTTTGTTCTAAAAATCAGATACTCCAGGGCATTAATTAGGATGAGGTTTATGTTTTTACTTATCTAATCTTTGTTTTCACAAATAAATACAAATAACTCAAACTGAAACTTGATGGCTTTGGTGATAATAAAGTAGCAGCCACGGGGAAATTTTCTTCATTTTAATGTTCTTTCACAACCCACATTCAGTTTCGGTAGGAAAATTATTAACCTTTTCAACAGCATGCTAAAACATAGGTTCATAATAGACGCCTGAGTATGATTTGCAGGTTTTGGTTCTATTTTGAGATTTTTTGGTGTTCAGAGTTTTTTCTTTTTCTTTCTGTCTTTCTTTTTTAAATGGCTTTCTTTGACAGCGATCGTCATGACTTGGAGTCCTTTCGTTGGGATCTTTTCAGTGTGGGCCCATTTTAGAACGTTCGTATTTATTTTTTATGGTGGGAAGGGAAGATTCCTATTTCCTATCCTCCTACTGTTTTGTGCTGTGAAAGAGGAAATGTTCTTTAGTCTCATTGTTTTCCCTCATTTGAATTCTTGGGTGGACATTGTGAATCCC